>NC_133454.1:85221030-85823530 GCF_048565385.1 Saimiri boliviensis
AAAAGGGAATAGCATTTGTATCCATTGGGAATAGCATTTGTCCTCAGACTTTTAGGAGGGTTACATGAGACAGTGCAGGTAAAGTAGAGGCTGGTTCGTGATATGACCTTGATAAACTTTGGCTGATACTGTCAGTCAGGATCCTCCAGTTTTTGTCAACACACCCGACTGATCTTCACTCATTTTCATTTGCCCTTTTCTACCCAATTCCTCTCTACCTCTATCCAAACCTAACCTATCCTTCAAAGTAGTCTATTAGACTTCTCCAGAGAAACAGAACCAATAAGATTAATAATTAATGAATTATATCCTTATAAGAAATTGACCCACATGATTATGGAGCTGGCAAGTCCCAAGATCTGCAGGGTGAGTCAGGCAGGCTGAACACCCAGGAAAGCCAATGGTTTGGTTCTAGTCTAAAGGCCGGAAGACTTGAGACCGAGGAAGAGCTGATGTTTCAATTCAAGTCTTAACACAGGGAAGTGTCAGCTTCCCAGTTTGAAGGCAGTCAGGAGGGAGGAATTCTGTTACATCCAGAGGGTCAGCCTCTATGTTCTATTCAAGCATTCAACAAACTGGATGGTGCCCACCCACATCAGGGAGGGCAATCTGCTTTCCTCAGTCAAATGTGAATCTCACCCAAAAACATCTAGAAACATCACAGAATAATGTTTGATCAAACATCCCAGCATGCTGTGGCCCAGTCAAGTTGACACATACAATGAACCAACACAGATGGCTCAAGGACCCCTCCTCCTGAGAGACCCACTCATGTCTTCCATTGCCTGGGATCTTGAGCTCTTCTTTTTCTGAACTACTAGAGAATTATTTCTGGTTGTCCTGTTTTTTTTTTTTTTTTTTCCAATCAGTTGCATTGTGATTTTCATTATAAAAGAAGAACAATAAAGGCTGGAGACACTGGCTCATGCCTGTAATCCCAGCACATTTGGAGGCTGAGGCGGGCGGATCAACTGAGGTCAGGAGTTCAAGACTAGCTTGGCCAACATGTAGAAACCCTGCCTCAACTGAAAATACAAAACTTAGCTGGGCATGGTGGCACACACCTATAGTCCTAGCTGCTTGGGAGGCTGAGGCAGGAGAATCACTTGAACCCAGGAGGTGGAGGTTGCAGTGAGCTGAGATTACACAACTGCACTCCAGCCTGGGCGACAGAGTAAAATTCTATCTCAAAAAAAAAAAAACCAGAACCAGAACAATTTATTCCACACCTATTGTGTGCCAGCCAGAGGATGGTAGCCATTACTATTCCTATTTTTAAAGATTAGGAAACTGAGGCTTAGAGGGTTTAAGAAACTTACCTAAGAGGTTTTGTAACTGAGGGAACCAGGGTCCAAATCTAGCTCTTTTTGACTCCAAACTTGTGCTTTTTCCAATACACTGAGCTATCACCCTCACTATTATTTAAATAATCCACCAACAGGTGTTTGCCTTTTCTCATTGGATTGTAAGCTGCTAAAAGGGAGGAGTTTATGTTTCTCTGGATCTTTCACTGAGCTTAACATGGTAATTAATGCTTGGCAAAATGGAGATATATCTGGCTGTGATTTGTTTAAAACAAAAGTATGGCTGTGGCAAAGGACCAAGTGCCATTTAAGCTTGAGGTAGGGAATTTTGAGGGGGTCTCAAGGCGTATAACTTTCATTTCTCAGTTACCATGCACCATGTCTTTGCTTTTCATATGCAGTGAGCCCATTTCCCAAGAGGAAGAGAAGTCATCAGCCCTGCAATCACCACCTTGCAGTCATTCTTTCACTTCTTCAGTTTCTGTCTTCTCCAGTTCTTCAGCTCCCTGGATATTTTCTTTCAGGCTCATTCTTGTCCTCTATCTGCATCTCCATCTTCCTTTTCTACTGTCATCCTAACTGGGGCAAGAAAGACTTAACCTGTGCTTTCCCTGTTCATCCCCAATCCAGATGCTTAGCTGCTCTGGTCTAGATTTCTCTCAGCTGCTGGCTTCAGTTCACCATAGGTTTGGAAGCACTTCGTGTCTTCATAGTCCATGAAATGGCTTTGCCTTCTTATTTTAAGATCTTCTTTTTCTGCTAGGTCCTAGTTTGAGTGAGATTCTGTTACCACAAGTAAGAGATCACTATCTGAATCACCTCAGTGATTCAAAAGGTTATTCTAAATTCCACTTCAGTTCTAAGGTAAGTTTTTAAAATAATAAGAATAAGATTAAAGCCTGTTTTATTTTCTTTATTAAAAGCATCACAAATGATTTAAAGATTTTTTTTTCAAATAAAATTGCAGCATTGTGTCCAAAGACATTGCAAATAAGTCAGTGGGACTGGATGGAGTAAGCAAAGTGAACTGATTGATGATTCAGGGAGAGGGACAACACGGTAACTGTGGAAGGCTGTGGCTTGTGGAAGTGACCGATTACCTAGGGCTTTGAACTTAGTAAATTTTGCCTTTGTTTTTTATTCTGGGTTTTTTAAAAGTTACCGATTTGTTTATTGTGAAGGAAATGGAGTCATTAGGGCAGTCTGAGCAGCAGTGTGACACGATCTGAGCATGCTTTTGACAAAACCTGTCTGGCTGCTGTATGGAGAATTGATGGTCAGGGCAAGACAGGAGCAGGGAATACTGCAGTAATCCAGGTGAGGGCTGGTGGCAGCCCAAGTGGTTGGTATGGATGTGGGGAAAGTGAATGGACTTGGCAATGTTAATAGCATCTAATGGATTGGACCATATCTGCTTTGTGAGGGCAGAAGAGTAAACTATGAGATCCTAAAGTCTTGTCCCAAAAAGAAACCACTACAATTTTATAAATTTGGCAACTCTTAACAGGGTGTTCCATTGGAGGTTAAACTTAAATATGTGTATGTGAAAAGGGTTGACAATTTTCATGAGGACTCTAACCATCTTCTTGGGAAGAAAGGATTCAGAGCTAAACCTCCACATGGGGATATCATGGAAAGAGTGCAGTGGATATATAAACGTGGGGATGGCCACTGCACCAGAAACAGCCTATCTATTCGGTGGCAGGCTTGTGCCCTAGAGAAGTGGCTAGTGAGTGAATGTAAGGAGAGGAACCCAGGCTAGCGGATTAGAGAGTCATCTCTCCTGGCCCCTTGAAGTACATATGTGGCTTGGACAGAGCCTGCTCTGGCATCCATGGCAGACCTTGGAGCAGGCTGCCAGGCCTCAAGACTTCCTGCTTACCAGGCAGTGAAAATGTAGCTCAGCCAGGAAGAAACGGTCAGCAGCGGAGAGTGGGTGTTTGTTTGGATTGGCCATGTCTGCCTGGACAGCAGGTCTCCAGGTTTACACCACCGTTAATGTCAAAAGGCTAATGCAGATCATGAAACAAATTTCACTCTCTATCCTACTGAGCACAGTATAATGGCAGAGCTGTCAGAGAAGACACTTGGCAGAATGCATCCTTCTATGTGGCATGATATAATTTGCACCACCTCTACAAACTTTTCCTAACTCTTTCCTAAAAATAGTGCTTCAATTAGAAACCGACACAACTTCTGTTGGGAAAAGTGTGAACAGCCACAAAATGTTCCATAAAGGAAGGAACAGGTGAGACCCCGGTAGATCATCAACTGCCAAATCATATACTATAATGTATGGTAATTGGTTATTATTAAAATAGTCTATTGCTTATCACACAGTAGTTAAATGGCCTTTCAGTTGCTCTGTAATTACTCAGTGATGGGTGATCTGTTTTCTTCTTTGGGAGCTGGGTACCAAGGATATCAGAGCAGCATCTGTCACAACACAGGAAGAGAGCACAGGGAGGGGAGGGTTTCTGCCAAGGTGGGGCTGTACTGGGTTCTTTCAAAAATCCCCTATGGGGCCAAATGCTCTTAAGAGTTTTCACAGGGCCAGGGAACAGAGAATAAGGCTCCGTCTCTCCAGGCCTTCCTCTGCCTTCTATCACTTCTTCTTCTTGTTTTTTTTTTTTTTGTTGTTGTTGTTGTTTGTTTGTTTTGTTTTTGTTTTTGTTTTTGTTTTTAAGTTGGAACCTCATTCTGTTGCCCAGGCTGCACTGCAGTGGTACGATCTTGGCTCACTGCAACCTCTACCTCCTGGGTTCAAGTGATTCTTCTGCATCAGCCTCCCAAGTAGCTGGGACTATAGGCACGTACCACCTTTAATTTTTGTGTTTTTAGTAGAGACAGTGTTTCACATGTTGGCTGGGCTGCTCTTAAATTCCTGGCCTCAAGTGATCCACCTGTCTCAATCTCCCAAAGTGTTGGGATTACAGGTATGAGTCACCGAACCTGGCTGTATCACTTCTTACCTGTCCTTGCAGCTACCTCTTTAGAAGTGTTCTAAAAGTTTTTGCTGCTGGTGGAGAAAAGACACATTTGTGTAAAGTGAGGTGGGACTGGGGAATGCCATTCCCTGATTCTTCTCCTTCAGTGAAACCATAGAGAAGCCTGGGCCTCACAGAACATTGCTAACTCTGAGACTCTGAGGGTAAGAAGTAAGATTCAGTGATCTCAAGGAGACCTAGATCAGATCCCCAGGGAGGTAGAGAGAGCAGCTGTATCAGAGACGAAGGCTCAGCCCAGGACAACATGAGGGAGAAGAAGGCAGGGATGAAAGGATTCAAGAATTGTAAGGCACAAAGCAATCCGTGGGGAAGCTGATCTCTCACTTCTCAGATGGAGAAGAAACACTCAGAGAGGGAGCAGCTTGTCCAGAGCCACATGCTGTGATAAGACCCAGAGCTGGGTGAGAGGTCTGGCCTTCTGAATCCATCCAGGCAAGCCCCAACTAGAGGGTGCTGCTGAGGCTAGGAAAACAGGAAGATGGGGGAACACAGGGCCCCAATTCCTCTTCTCCATCCCCTCACTGCTCCAGCAGGCCTCACTGTGGCCCTGGGGCAAGATGAGAGGATGGGATAGTTTTATAAAAAGACGAGGTACTCCAAAATCTAGCTGGTTACAGGATACAAAAGGAATACCTGTGACTTCTGGGCTGGTTTGTTTCCTCGTGAGTGGGCAACAGGAGCTATGGTTAGAGTGGAGTCTGACCTTAGCAAATGAGACGGAATGTCTCAGGAGAAGCCTCTGTCACCTCTTTTTTTTTTTTTTTTTTTTTTTTTTTTTTTTTTTTTCAGAAAAAGGGTCTCACTGTTGCCCAGGCCAGAGTGAGCACAATCATTACTTACATTTGATTGAGAATACAGTGGCAAAATCATTTCTCACTACACCCTCGAATTCCTGGGCTCAAATGATTCTCACCTCAGCCTCCCAGAGTGCTAGGATTACCAGCATGAGCCACCACACCCAATGACTGTCTTTTATGTCAATGGTATTAATAGTTATTTTTTTCAACCCAACTAAACCCAAAACGTCATATACTCTAGGATACTTAATGAGTGTTTGTTGAATGAATTTATGAATGAATGGCAAGAAGTATGAATGCTTAACATTATAAATAATCCATTTCTATTTCCACTGTTTTAGAGCTTAAAGTTTGGCTTGTGCCACTTCCTTGGGGAAATCTTGTTGGACCATATCAGGAAAAGGAGGGCTGTGTCCCCACAGCACTGTGCACATGGTGCATTGCCATAGCGTATTGTAAGTATCTACTGGGGAACCGCTCTATCCTACCACATAGTTTTCTTAACCATTGCATCCCCAGTAGTTAGCACATGCCTGTCATAAAGATGTTCAGAAATGTTTGTTGAATGATTGAGTATTCAGACATGCACACACTCACACATATGTTCTAAATTATGAAAACATAGCTAGAGGAATTTTTTTTTGTCTGCAATGCTTTTATTTTCCATTTCAACCAGATCTCAATATTTTGGAGAAATTAATTTTCCCCTGTTATTTGCTGTCTTGGTGGAATGGTAAATCCAGATACCTGCCCTCCCACTATAGAAGTCAAAGGTATCACTGAGGGCTTCTCTGCCAGAACCAGGGGCCAGCTGATGCTCTCTCTGAGACATCTGATTTCTGAGCAAATAATACAAAGATGAATAATACAAAGATGTGATCAGAGTTCATTTATCCCATAGCTCCATGATCGGACTACTCCTGCTCTAAAAATATACCTGTAGCTCCACATTCTGCATTATTTGGTTTCAACCCATATCTAAGCCTGGTTCTCCAACTTTCCCATTGATTCACTAAGCTCCTGTTACCCTTCCAATAAATTCCCTTATACTTACATCAGCCAGAATTAGTTTTGCTGCTCACAATGGAAAACTTCTTACTGACACAATCACAAATTAATTTCTGAGCATGAATACACACTCAGCAGAGGGCCTGGCTCTTCTGTGGAATACATGAATTATGTTTAGTAGATCCTCACTTATGGCTGCCACTCAAAAATGTTCACTAAAAATACTTATTTTTCACAAATATCATAGAGGCTCAAGGGTTTAAAAGCAAATCCAGATTGCTCTCTTGGCATCTCCCAGATTAGGAAAAATGAAATATAAATTAAGCAAGTTGCCAGAGACATTTGAGTGGACATTTCAACTCAGTGGTACCTAGGCCCTGCCAACTTAAACGGCCTCTTCTGCCTTTGCTAAGGGAAGCATGCCACGTTGCTCAAAGAGGCCTGCCTGTGGTCAGCACCTCTTCCTCAGTGTGGGTGTTGGTGACAGGGAAAGTGGTGAATGAGGAGGTGCTCACCTCTATACAGACCCAGGAAAAATGGAAACTGAGCATAGAAATTTTCCTTAAGCCAGACCCACTTAATTTTCCAGCCAAGCACTAACAATAAAGCAGCTTGAAAACATATCTTCTCCAAGACAGTATCTGCCCTGGCCTCCATTATGGGTGTGGTATGGTGGCTGTTATCAGCACTAATAGAATATCCAAGGAAAGACATTTTTTGTTCGTTTTTAAAAATACGAAATATGTTAGACAGAAGCATCCTATCCTTTCTGTGAAAAAGTTGAAACCCCAATCAGATAAGTATAGAGACAACATTGCTGAAGGGGCCAGCATGGTCTTCGTACCACATGCTGTAACCCACAGGGCTGATGCTGGGATTTTGAGTTTCAAGTGCTGGATGATCACTGGGACTCTAGGTAGAGATAGGCTCTCAGTGCCCCCTCAAAGGCATTACTGGAAGCCAATTGTTCAGGGAAAAGCAAGTTAGCTTGGAACTGTGGAAGGAAATTATCTCATCTAGTGTACCACAGCCCTACGGAATAATAACAATGGTTATCCTGCTCTGTGCCATGAAATCTCTATGACAGCTCATTAAATATAACAGTCTGCAAGACATGTATTCTTATACTCATTAAATAGAAGTAGAAGCCTAGGTCCAGAGAGCTTAAGTGACTTGTCCAAAGTTGTAATTGGTTAGTAGAGTAGCTTAAATTCGAGGATTTATTCTCTGAATCCAAATCCTCTGCTCTTTAAGAACCGCCATGCTGATTCCTTGTGATTTTGTAATTTTGAGAAATTCGTTTCTGTCTCTGGACCTCCATAGCCTCCCAGTACAATGGAGAAATTGGTTCAATAATCTCTGCTATCCCTCTCCACTAAAGTTACATTTCTTTGGGACCAAAGATCCCAGACCATTGTGCCCATAAAAGACAAAGCAATCACCTCTGATTTGACTGAGGCACCACAGGAAGAGCCAGCCTTTGACTCACAAATAGACAAAAGCAGGTCTGTGTGTACTCCCCCAAGTAGGAAGGTGCACAGATGCTAGTCCAAAAGGCCCAGTAGTCTCTGATAGGTATTGCCACTAGGAATTTATGGGAGAAAGAAGATTAATTCTGGGAAGGTTGCATGAAGGATAGAAATGAAATGTAGAATTTTAGCTGACTCTTAAAATGATGGCTAGAAATTAGAAAAGGAAATCAAATTTAGCATGTTAGGCATTGATAAATAATAATAACTAAAATTGGACAAACAATCATCTAAGACTTTTGCATATGTTAATGACATTTAATTATCACAGCAGTCCTCTAAAAGATATAATACCATTATTTTCATTTTAGAGATGGAGAAACCAAGTCTTCGAAATCTTAGGAAAGTTGCCCACAGTCAATATAGATGTTAAGTGGCAAGTTTGGTGATTGAATCCACAATGATTTTGTAAGTTTATGCTCAATATTTGAATGATACAGGGGACAAGTGAAGAGGAGGGAGGCAGGTCATATGTCCTAGGCCATAAAGGAGGGGAGTAGAATCGAGGAAGATGCAGCAGAAAAGAAGGCTTTGAAGGCACTTAAAAGAAGGCTTTGAAGGGTCTTGGTTGGTGGAACCATGAGAAGAACACAGAGAAGTTGGTGAGGATAATTCTGCCCCTTCTCCGTATTCTAGAGCTGACAACTCCAGCTTGTGTCAGGGTACTCAAAAGAACAGACGATTTAGTGCAGCTCCTGCCATGTGTCAAGAGTGCACCTACCTAACACCCGTGGAGTTTTCTATGCATTAACTCTTTTAATCCTTGCAGCAGCCCTGTGAAGCTGCTACAGTTTACAAGCTCTAGCTCAGATGAGGAAACTGAGGAACGTACAGGTTGAGTAGCTTGCCCAAGATCTTCAAGCCAATTGAGTGGGCATCCAGCTCCAGGGTATGTGGCATGAGCACTCTGTAAGCTTCCTGGACAGGCTGGAGAAATGAAAGGGGTACGAGCCTGGGTCCAAATTCAAACTTCATTACCATGGGGGTCCTCTCTGAGTCTCAATTTCCTTTCTGCAAAGCAAGGATGACATCATCTCCTGTCAAGGGTTTATGTGAAGATGACATGAAATGACTAAAGGAAATGCCAATCCTAGTGGATTTGAGGTAAAAGGACTCCCAGCCCTAAATTCCTTCCTCTTATTCCCCAATAGTCTTCTCCCTGTGGAATCTGGATTTCAAGTCTCCTTTCCCAGAAAGGGAACACTTTTCTTTCTGGGACCGTTGATATAGAGCTATGTGAAGCATTCCAATCTAAATTTCTTTTCCCCAAACAGCCCTGACTGACATTTTCTTTCCCCACTCAGCTCAAAGACACTCAGAGCATTGAGCAAACATCTGGGATTTTTGCATGTTGCCATGTCTTTTAAAGAACATCCCTAAAATGTACTGGAGACTCCAAGGCTTAAAATAGGTCCCTGCAAATTCACCCATGCCTATAATTGAATAGCAGTTTGAGAGAAAAATAGCTTCAATAATGTTACATCTTAAAATTATGGTACATATTAATTGCGCTCGAGTCTCCATTTTCATTTAAGAAAGTGGCCTCCTCGTAAGTAAAGTGGGAAAGATACAAAAAAGAAAACCAAAAATAAGTCAGTTTTTTTCCCAAATCACTGAAGTGCAAGGCACAGTCTGTTCCCAGGCAGAGTTTCTGAGGGAGGGATACCTTCCCCGCTTTTGCCTAGAGAAAGGAAGAGATCTTATTGCAATCATTCTTATTTTGTGTAGAACTGAGGCACAGAGGAAAAAAAAAAAAAAAAAAAAGACGCTTCCAAGATCATAAATATGCCCAATTGTGCAATGAGGCCCTCCAGCCAACTGATTTTAATTCTTCCAGCTTAGATATTTCCTATTTTACAGATGAGGAAATTGAGACGGAAGAAAGAAGGCACCCAGGATCCTCCTAACTATATAAACTTGAGTTTGTGTTTGGGGGAATAGAGGTCCCAGAGGCTTGAAACTCTGCCTGTTGAACAAGGTCACTCTGGAAAATGGCCATGGGATATCCTGAAGGCCACCTGTAGTCACCATCTGTTGCTAGTATTTAGGACTTCCCATTTCTCATGCTTGTCTACTGCATGTTCACAGATATCTGGCTGACTGTCAAGTCCATGGTTAGACATGTGGGTAGCAGATGTGCACAGCATTGCATCCAGCTGTGCTTTTGTCAGCTGCAAAAGGTAGCGTTTGCCAGTTTCTTACCCATTAGACGTCTGGAGAACAGGGCTCACATGAGAAGAAGCTCCTAGACATGGTGTCCCTGTAGGTGAGAGTCATAATGCCTTCAACACTCATCATGAGCCTAAGAAAAGGCTGGAAACAGAATTCTGGCCAACTCATTCAAGAAATAATTTTTGAGTGCTAACTCTGTGAGAGGCATCATTCTAGATGCTACAGAACTGGTGGAAACAAGACAGAAGAAAGGACTCCACTGTGGAGGAAGGGGGAAAATGTGATCCCCAAAGCAGCCAGGATGATCCTTTAGGAAAGTCAATAGAGTCATGTAATTGCTCACTCAGTTTAAAAGCCACAGTTTCTACCCTGGCTTTACATGAACTGCCTTCTTCTTCCTTTTCAACCTCAACTCCTAACACTCTTCCTCTTCCCCTACCCACTCCAGCCACACTGGTCATTTTGCATTCCTAGAACACACTAAACACGTTTCTACCTCAGGCCCTTTGCACTTTCCATTTTTCTTTACTGTTGGAAACACACAGCAGAGATTCTTAGTTCTTGGTTCCCTCTCTTTTGCTATTGTTCTCTTCTCTTCATACGCCCAGCAAATATTTTTAAAAATCAGGAACTAGTCATCACAGGCGGTTAAAGAAGAAACCATGTTCTCCCATAGGCTGTCCTGGAATGCCCCACCGGCATCAATGACTGGGTCCTCTTCCCTGGCCCTGAAGGAGTGGGCCACTTTCCAGACACATCCCAGGCAGCAGGCCTGCTCCCTGACACTGACAAGAAGTGAGGAGCCTCAGGAAAAGTCACAGACATAAACAAGATAAAGCCTGTGACCCTCTAGGACACTTTGGCCTGTGGACCAGAGAACTGTCAATGGCCCAGCCCTTGCTCTGATAAGGGAGGGCAGGAACATTCCAGGAGATGCATTTGTCTGGAGCCCTCAGGGAGAGCAAAGGCTGAGCACCCCCGAGAATCTGGCAGGGAGAGAGGAGGGGGAATACTGGTGGGAGGATCTCTCCAGGGCGTGGAGCCAGCCCCACTGCCCTTGCTATCCCTTTAGCCCAGATATGGGGCAAGACAGTCAGGCCAACTCAGCAAACGTGTACCTGGCAGCTCGTTTCTGCCTGACACTGCTAGGGTCAGGGTGCTGGGGGAGATGGGAGAGCTGGGATACCAGGTTGCAGGGGCTCAGAAAGGTGTAAGGGGACGTGGATATCAATTGCCTGCATGGAAAATGAGAGGGGACAAAGGACAGGCTTTAGTTCTCTGAGGAAGGAGGCAGTCATTCTGTCTGAGGTTGTGGTAGTCTAGGAATGTTTATTTCTTGGGAACAAGGCCCCTAAGTAGGCTGTAAAGTCAGCCATGACTTTGAGAGGTGGAGGGATCAAAGGAGAACATTTCTGGCATAGATTGGTATGTTCAAAGCATGGAGGAAGGCAATTACAGATGTGTTTCAGTTCACGCAAAGGCCCCTGAAAGGTGGCAACAGAAGATGAAGCTAGAAAGACAGATCAGGGCTGCAGTAGGAGGGGCCTTGACTGCCTGGGAATGAATGTGCATCTATCCTATAGGAATGGGAGCCAGGGCTGCCTCTCCTATAGGGCAGAAACAGGACCAGTTGGGCTTCACATGGAGGAAGGCGGTGTGGAAGGGGAGCAGACAGGGCCAGTGGAGGGGATGTAATAATCTAAGTAAGAGGTGGTGAGGCCTGAATTCCGGTAGGAGCCATGGAATTTCTGGAAAAAGTTGCTGATTGTTTTCTTGCTCCTCTTTTAAGACCGTTATTAGCAGCTACGGGGCCACCTGAATGTGTACTGAGCACTTAGGAAACAGGTCCTGAACCAGAAAAACTGCCCAGGTACAAGCCTATATCCCATACATTCCTTGTCAGGCAGAAGTTAGCAGAAAACCCTGCAGCCCAACCAGATAAAGGCCTGGCTTCTAGAATGCCCTGGAACTGCCTGGGTGATCCTTTTAAAACATGAATATAAACATGTCCTCATCCTCCTTAAAACCCTTTACTGGTTCCACGTCACTCTCAAAATAAAGTCCAAGCTCTTTGGCTTGTCGTTTAAAGCTTCATCAAGCCTGTGCTTATTTATACCTCTCTTGTCCCATCTCTATAGTGTATGGCAGGGGTCCCAAAACTTGTCTTCATATTCAAATTCACCTGGAGATCTTTTAGAATGTCTAAAGCACAGCCCAGCACCCAAACCAATTAAATCACCGCTTCTGGGATGGGACCTAGTTGCTCAGGTGACCCCAGACAAACTAGAAACCCAGGTACAGGGCCTATATCCTAAGGTCCAGTCGTACCAGATATATTAGCTAGCTATTTCCCATAGCAGACCACTTCAAATTCATGGTGGCTTACAACAGACATTTATCACCATGGTCACATAAATGCAGATCAACTGTGATTTGGCAGGTAAATGCTGGTGGCAGCTCTGCTTTACACTTCAGGGTCAGCTGGGTTTGACTCTAGGCTGACCCTGGACATTGCATTCTAGACGTTACATTGAGGAAATTCTACAGATCTCTCATCTTTCTGAGAGCAACATCTTTCCCTGCAGCAAATTTTCAAGGTGTTGATAGAAGTGAAGGTGCCCCTTAAGATCTTAGATTTAGTTGGCAAACCCTCACTTAACTCACATCCCATTGGTCAAAACAAGTCCCATGGTCAAGGCCAACAACAGCATGGCAGGAAAACAGACTTTGCTCACTCTTCTGTTCTGCAAGTCACATAGCAGGAAGAAGTGAGAAGCTGAGAATAATTCACTCCCACTTACAGGTCATCTTGTGAGCTTGAGAGAGTCACTTCTATGAACCCCAGTTTCCTTCCCTGGAGAATGAGACAGTTGCCCTGGATGCCCACATACATGACCACCCCTCCCAGCTCTTCTCATCCACAAAGATCTTTGCATATGTACACACAGCCACCCACTTGTGTCCATACTGCACATTTTTAAAACTGCACCTATGTGCCTGTGTGCACTTGCTCAGCTATACTCACACATGCCACATGTATTCTCAGACATGTTTAGTTACAAACAGTCTCCCCCACCCGGCTCACCCTCACACACTGGCTCACTCACACATATATTCCATACCTCTCTGCACAGCTGTTTAATCAGAATCAGGGCCTGCTGATGAGGCTGTCGTCTGGTGCTCAGGGAGCTGCTTTAACTCTTTGCTGCTCCCATAAAGGCTGGCTGTACTGCGTGCCCTCCATCTGCAGACCCCAGGGAACAAAAGGGCCACAGAGGGGTCAGGCAGAGCTGCTTAATCTGCAGGCCTGGAGCTTTTCTGGTGCTACAGGGCCAGGGAGAGGGTGCAGAAGACACAGGGACAGCATTCTAGACCCTCTGATTGCACTTTATGATTTCTCCTCCTGCCTGCATCTCCATTCTCATGTCCCAGGTATCTTCAGTAGGATAGCCAAAATATGAATCATCCAAACCAAGACAGTTCTGAGAGCCAAAGGGACATTAACAACAATTACATTGAAACAACGGAATTACCTGAGATTGTCACAGGCAAGCAGCAATGCATGGTCCCTACTCACAAGAGACCAGATCTTGCGGAGTTGCCCTGAGCTCATGTTTCAGCCCAACTCAAGGACAATCCAGGTTGAAAGGAACCTTCAGGTAGAATTGCCTCATTTGCAGTTGAAGGCCCAGAGAGAGGCTGGGACTTGCCTGAGGTCACACAACAAGTTAGTAACAAAACAGGGTGTTGAACAAAGTTTTTCAGTCTTCCTGGCCAGAGTTCTCCCTGAGCTTAGGTACAGCTCCTGGGAAGCTGGCTGAGACTGTGGGATTAGCATGCAAGCATTCACTGAGGTGTACTTGAGAAAAGAAAGAGGACAGGGCAGAAGGACAGCAGCCTCAGCAGAGCTCATGGGGAGCTGTGGAGCTGAGAGGGTCCTTCCAGGTTGTCTCAAATGAGTAGATGGGCCGAGGCTCTGTGCTTCTTGGGAGAAGACATGGTGTAGGGGGGCGGGGGCAGTACCCTGCAGCTGAGAGCGACTCCCAGAGAGGGACACAGTAGCTTGTCAACTAAGGGAGGAAGTGCCTTGGTCTTCCAGGGGAGGTGGGCAGCACACCATGGTGTCCACCACGTCCTGCAGCCCCAGGCGCCCCCACCTCCAAGCCAGCTTGTGCCTGGGCAGCAGTTGTATGGGTATTCATTTCACTGGCTCCATAGGGGGTCCTGGAAAGAAATTGCTGGGGAGGAGCCCACCTGGCTGAAGCTGCTCCTATGACTGGCCAGCATGTTCCTTGTGGAGCCCGAGCTTCCTGCCAGCCCCAGCACAGCCATCCCTGCAGCTTTGCAGCTGCATTATTCACACTCAACAGAAGTCACTGTTGCTTACTTTATTTTCTCACTTCCTCAATCCTTCTACATTGCATGATGAGGACAAAGGAGAGTTTGGGAGGTCTTGGCCTCTGCAGCGAGCAAATTCAATTATTTTGACAAAACTGTTCCTGGGCCTGTCTTCTGGTCCAAGGGAGTTTCCTGTTGAACTCAGCCAGGGAACAGGGGCAGCTAGCAGAGACCCAAAAAGGGGTACCTGGGCACGGGTTAAAAGGGCATTTGTGGCAAGCCAATTACACAGCTATAGAAAACAATCTCAGTGAGAATTCTCAGGCTTCTCTGTGAAGGAGGGACACTTTTCCCATGGGCTGTGCAGTCCAGCAATCCTGACTTCCAATCTCAGCTCTGCTGCCTACCTACAGAGGCACTTTACAAATACTTCCAAGTGTGGGAAAAAAAAGTTCAGCAAATTAAATTTAACAAAGTTTAGTTGCGCAAAGAACAGTTTGCAACTTGAGCCCCAATCAGAACCAGGAAACGGAAGTGAGGCACAGAAACAGCTTCACTGGTCACAGCTCAGCATTTGCCATATTCGGATGTGGTGTGATGAGCTGACTGCCTGTGATTGGCTGAACCTCAGCATCTGTTATTGGCTGAGACACAGCTACATACTCCTAAATTAGGCTTTCATTCTGTTTACATACTAAGTTAGGTGCAGTTTGTTATGTAAATACTCAAGGTACAGAGGCATCTTCAGGCCAAGTTTAGTTAAATTTAACACAAGTTACCTAGAACTTAGGGATGGCTCTTTATATACAATAGAGCATTGTGAGAATATAATGAGGTAACCTGGGAACCGGAAAAGGATCTGCAACGTGCCAGCACTCTGCTAAGCATGCAGCATCCACAGCCTCCCTTGTCCCTATTGCAGGCCTGCAAGGGGAGTACCCAGGATCCCATTTTACAGATAAACAAGCTTGCCACAGGGTCCCAGAACCAAGCTCAACCTGACACCGTATGATTGCAAAGTCATTGCCAGCATTCTCTGTAGATTAGTCCTGACAAGGGACAGTTTCTTACTGCAGTAAAGCAGGAATTAAAAAGAAAAAACAAACCACTGGAGTAGTGTTTGACATTTCCCTATGTTTTCGTCATATTGGGTGAAAGAATTTCAGTGCCAAAAAAGACTGTGGAGTTTTTACACACACACACACACACACACACACACACACACACACACACACACCCGTCTTAGAGTTTTTTTCCTGAGGATCCTGCCGAATTGCTTTTCACAAAAGAGGGCTAATGGCACAGGGCTCTTTTGGAGAGCAGATTGAACGAATTGTCCAGTTTTGGGTGGAGGACCATCCCACTTTCTCAGTCATCAGTGGAATGCTGGCTGGGTTGATGTGGGTGTTACTCAGGGACTATTGACAACCCACCAAAAGAATCTAGCAAACTCGTATGTGCCAAGCTCAAACGAAGAAGCTCACAGTCTCCTGGGGAAAATGGACATAAAAACAGGAAATTACCACATGTAAGTAATATTATAACAAAGAGTAACAGAATCAAATACAAAGTCCCCAGATAACTTGGAGGTGGTGTCGCTCTGTTGTGGAGGCTCAAGGAAGACTTGCTGAAGGAAGGATCGTGAAATCCAGGTTTTGAAGTATGAACAGGAGTTTTTAGGAACTGCCACCTACTTTTAATGATTTCTTTTTCTATCTAGAGAGTGGAGAAAAGAAAGAGAAAGGGTGCTTATATGTACTACATGCCATTGGCCAGGCTGCATTAGACGCTTTGCAAGTTTGCACACGTAATTCTTATGATAACCCTGTCAGATGGGGTTTTTCACAGGGAGGAAACGTAGGATCGAAAAGGGCAAGCCGAACAATTGACTCAAGGTCACACAGCAACCAAGTGCTGGGTCCAGAAATCCATCCCAATTTTTTTGGCTCCAACTCCCTGGCTCTTTCCTTGCTGCTGGCTTCTGTAGCCCATAGGAGCTGCACATTCATAAAACTTATTTGTAGCACATGGTGCAGTTTTAGAGTTGGTTAGAATAATGTAAAATCGTTAGAAATGGATTTAGCAATGGGTCTTATTTAGAGTCAAACCAACAAAGTTCCCTCATCCGTTCACAGAAACTACAAGTCTTCAAAGCACTGTCCCATCTACCCATAACTCTGCCCAACCCTGCAACTTGAACAGGAAGGTCCCTTGTCTGGTAAGTCAGGAGCAGAGCCAGAGGGACTAGTATCTCAATCTCTTGGCTCCAACCGCAGTACTCTACAAGTGACAGTATATTATACATATCTTGTCCCTTTCACATCTCTGGTGCTATAAGGAAGTACCTTGAGGTCCTCCAGATCATGGGTACCTTCCGCATACTCCTTAACACAAAATGACATTTAGCATAGGATTGAGATTGAGTGTATTTCTTTCCATAAACAGGTGTGGCTTGAATTCCTGTGCTGGCTACTCCTGACTTGTGTGACCTTGAGCCAAGTTTCCTGACCCTTTAGACTTTAAGTCATCTGAGAAATGCAGGCATAAGTTTGGAGAAGTCCTACCTCACAGGACCTTTGTACCCCAAATAATTGGGGTGATGTTTCAGTACTTACTAGGTACACAAAATAGCTGGTACTTACTAGGTGCTTGGTCGATGTGAGTTTCCTTTATCCTTTGAAGAGCTGAAGAGTGAGGGGGGTTAATTTCACTGCATCAGGACCTAGACATCCTTATAAAATTAGAGATTTTATTTCCTTGTGCAGTAATTATCTATATATTGTACATTCTGGATTCAGAGTCACAGAACAGTTACGGTTTTCAAACTGGGTTCGATGAAGCCCTGAGGTCCTGGGAGAGGGTTCAAGGGTAATGGATGTCAGTGGTCAGGCCTTCAGACCACCCCACACCCAGTTCAACAAGAGCAGAATCTCTTTTATATCTTTTATATTTTGAGTTTTCAAGTAGAATTTCATCTTAAGAATGAGATTGAGTGTTGAAAATAGAACATTGCAAACCTCTGTTGGCGAGTAATAGAAAGTTTAATGTGTGAGCTTTGCATCATAAAGGAGATTGCTTTCTCCTTTAGTCTCTTCTCTTCAGGTCTTCTTAATGACAAAAGCCCAGCTCCTACCCTGCTAGCTGCCCTATCACCAACATGCCAACCAGTCACAGGAAGGAAAACCAGTTAACAAATGCCTGGAGCAGCTACAACATACTTCGGCTTCCAGTCTTTACATGGACCATTTTTGTCTCAGCTTGGCTGTGAAGTCTTGACTGATGTAGGCTAGAGACAGGAAAGGAAGGTGAGTTAGGGCCTAAAATGACAAAGTGAGGGCAGAGAAAAGTGTTGAAAATGAATGACTATGGGAAGGAAATAAATCTTCTTCCGAGATGCTCCTGTTTCTATCTGACACCCAGTGAGATGGCGAACACGCTGACTTTGGATCTAAGAAAGCTGAGTTCAAATTCTGAGCCTACCCACTCTGTAGCTATGTGATCTTCAACAAGCCATTAACTCTTTCCAGTCTTAATTTCCTCATCCACAGAATGGGAATAGTATTGCTGCCACAGGATTAATATGAGTGTATATCACATGTATGTAAAAAGCATATGTGAGATATTGAATGAAAAACAGTTGGTGCCTGCTAGCTGTCACTGAATAGACATCAGTTCCCCTTCTCCATCCAGCTACCTACCAATTGAACACTAGGATGTGGTAAAGACTGAATTAAATGATGTAAATCAAATTCCTAATGCACCTCTGGCACACAGTAGGTGTTCAATAAATTCTATCTTCTCCACAAGCTTCCCCATTTCTGCACAGCATATTTGCAGCAACCGCCATCCTGATCACCTCATGCTTGGTTACTAACTTAGCCTCCCTAGTGGGGCCCCTGTCCCAGAGCCCTGTTCCTGTCTCCCTGGCATGTGCAGTCACCCTAATCTTCCTCTAAACAAATGAACAAAGCAAGACAAATGGCAAAGCTCCACTAACAACAAGCTATTCAGTTCCAGCATTATCTGATTTAATTCTCCATTTATGTTTCAGACCAATCTGCAAGATCAGTGTTAATAGCACTCCCTCCCCCTTGTAATGATAATCTCAGGCTCAAAGAAATAAGCAGTTTCAGCTCCTCACCTCGGTGGGGGCATAGGTAAGGTGTGAGATTCCATCAGTTCTGTCTGCAACCAAAGAATCTTCTGCAATGTAACTGCTCTCTAAAGTGGGCTGGCTGGGCACTGAGAGTGGAGAGACCTGGATGCTAGCACTGGCTCACCATTGGTTCATGGCACATGAGCCCAGTTCCCCCTCTGAAAATGAGGAGAGTCTCTTCCCTTCTTACCTCGTATGTCTGCACTCAGGTTTCAAGGCCAATTCCAGATGGGCCATATGCTCTCTCTTCTCTGTACCTTTGCCCAAGCTGCCCCCTCTTCCTCAATCACCACCTTCCTTGCTCTGTGTCTACCTGGTTAAGAATTAAGCTCTAAGATTCTGCTCACTCATCCCTCACCTCCTTCAGAAAGCCTTCCTAGATGACTCCAGGCAGAATCAGGTGCTCCCTCCTCTAGGCTTTCATAGCCCTGCATCTAAACCACAACTATGGCCTTTTTTTTTTTTTTTTTTTTTTTTTTTTCTGGTGTATACATTTGATTGTAAGACTGTCTCCTAGTAGATACACTGGGAGCTCTCCTGTAGCTCATTTATCTTTATACCCATGTGTAACAGAATAGTTGCTCAGATAATACTTATGGAATGAATGTATTAATGAATGAATGAAGAGAGAGAGCAAGGGAGATCAAAAGAGCCTCATTGAATGAGTTCAGGGTTTTGTTGGATCCCAGCTTCAGAGTCCATGAATTAAGATTAATTCATTCTTGCAGTTCTTCCACTGCTGACTTTGTGCCTCCATGGGGGTCAGTGGCCGCGTGCCCTAGCAGCTTATCCCTATACCATGTAATCTGGGTCCGATGCTGGAATTTGTGCTTAGAGCTTGGCTCCAAGTCTCTGTGACAGGTCTCTGCCCTGCATCCAGCCCCTTTCTAGAACATGGGACCTGTATTACCCTGGCAAGCCTGTTTCAGACCAAGGAACTCCATTCCTCTCCCCAGCTCCCGTCCTCTCCCTCTCACCTGCTTCCCTGGCTGGTAACAGGGCCTACCTCCTGCCCACCAGAGCTTCTTAGACTGCAACTATCAGCCTAGTTTCCCCACTTCTGTGTCCCACCCACCTACTAGGTCAGCCTTCCCATGATAGCTGGGAGAGGGTAACATCCTCACGTGCCAGGCTTTCTCTGGTATCAGGATCCCTTCATGTCAGCTCCTATCCCTGGGTCAGATGCCCTAACATATGCTCAGCCCTTCGGACAGCTCCAGACCAGTGTCCAATCCCTTTCTGCCTGTTAGGGAGCATCTGGACATGCCTAGCCAAATCCTGAGATGGGCCGGGAGAAGGCAGTCGAGCCTGGAGATTATTTTCAGTGAAGGTCAACCCCGCAGGTGGAACACGTGGTGGGTGTTCAGGTTCGACTAGGCCACGGGAAATGGAAGATTGCATGTGGTACAAACCTCAGGCTGTGTGCCTTTGGACAACTCATTTTACCTCTCTGTGCCAAAGAGTTTTCATTTGCAAGCTGAAGATAAGAACACATAATTGCCACCTCAAAGGGCCATTATGAGGAATAAATAACACAATGCACATCAACCTCAGGGCCTGGTACGTGATGAGCCCTCAATAAACGTGAGCCTTTTACCATGTCACTATAGCTGTTGTCATTGTTGCTGTTGTTGCTGCTATTATCATTTAGAAGAGTGGGCTGCATCTTCAAGTACATCTCCTGTACCATTTCTTCTCCTCAAACTACTCATTAATATTCTGAAGACTAAGTCAGGGAAGCAGTAGTGACACACCAGGCTTAAAATTAATCAAGTTCCCTTCAGTCCAAATGAACTTTTCTCACCGATTCTCAGATCTTCGGCATCTTGCTACTAGGTACATTTTTTCTACATAATGAAGTTTGGGCAGTGCTGGCTGGCCACTGTCAGCTCCTGCCTAGTCCTGAGTGCGACCTCCATGCAGTCACAGCTGTTCTCAGGCACTGCGCCGCGTGTCCCCCACCCCCCATCGTCTGGCTGCCTTCTCATCTGGGGTGATGCAACCTCTTTCAATCAGATTAACATGATGTCCTTGTAATTCTGCATCCAAGACACATGTCACTTTCCTTCAACACATTTGGAAGGAGGGCAAGTTCTACTTTGTAAGGGCCATCACTTATTTTGAACTGGAAGAAAATAATTTATTTGGTCAAAAGTTGTTGTGCTTTTCCATTAAGGGCACATATTCCCCTTTCGTAATGGGAAATGGGACCTTTTAGACCCTACATAACCTAATATCCAAAGTCGTTCCAGCACAGGGCTTTCGGCCTCATTTGATTTCAATTAATCAGTGAATCCAACAACTAAGGAAAAGCATTAGAAAATTAACCATACCAAGTGAGAGCAGAGGAAGTTATGTTAGCAGGAGTCTCCCATCTCAGGTGTTTCTGTAAGAACGATTAAAATGCTCCTTATCTGAGGCGGAGGTTGTGATGAGCTGATTGCGCCACTGCACTCCAGCCTGGACAACAGAGAAAAAAAAGTTCCTTATCTGAATGGAAATTCTTTTTTTTTTTTTTTTTTCTACTATGGGAAGACTCCAAGACACTCCTCCTAAGACTGGGCTTGGCTCTATGCAGAAACCCTGCTAAAGTTGGCAGTGCCACCCACCACCCAACTAAGAAGGTCTCCCAGGACTGTTTTCTAGTTCCCAGCCTGGGCTGTCTGATATGGCACCCCAACCTAGTACATATCTTAGAGGCTCAGGTTTTTGACAGTAGCAAACTGGAAATTTCACCACTTGAATGAAACCACGAAATCTTTTTTTTTTTTTTTTTTTTTTTTTTTTTTTTTTTATTGCATTTTAGGTTTTGGGGTACATGTGATGAACATGCAAGATTGTTGCATAGGTACACACATGGCAGTGTGCTTTGCTGCCTTCCGTCCCCTCACCTGTATCTGTCATTTCTCCCCATGCTATCTCTTCCCACCTCCCCACCCCCCGCCCCTCCCCCATTTCCCCCCAACAGACCCCAGTGTGTAGTGCTCCCCTCCCTGTGTCCATGTGTTCTCATTGTTCAACACCCGCCTATGAGCGAGAATATACGGTGTTTGATTTTCTGCTCTTGTGTCAGTTTGCTGAGAATGATGGTTTCCAGGTTCATCCATGTCCCTATAAAGGACGTGAACTCATCGTTTTTGATGGCTGCATAATATTCCATGGTGTATATGTACCACATTTTCCCTATCCAGTCTATCATCGTTGGGCATTTGGGTTGGTTCCAGGTCTTTGCTATTGTAAACAGTGCTGCAATGAACATTCGTGTGCACGTGTCCTTGTTTAATAAATGGTGTTGGGAAAACTGGCTAGCCATGTGCAGAAAGCAGAAACAGGACCCCTTCCTGACACCTTACACCAAAATTAACTCCAGATGGATTAAAGACTTAAACATCAGACCTAATACCATAAAAACCTTAGAAGAAAATCTAGGCAAAACCATTCAGGACATAGGTGTAGGCAAGGACTTCATGACCAAAACGCCAAAAGCAATGGCAACAAAAGCCAAAATAGACAAATGGGACCTAATCAAACTCCACAGCTTCTGCACGGCAAAAGAAACAGTCAGTAGAGTGAATCGGCAACCAACAGAACGGGAAAAAATTTTTGCAGTCTACCCATCTGACAAGGGGCTGATATCCAGAATTTACAAAGAACTAAAGCAGATCTACAAGAAAAAAACAAACAAGCCCATTCAAAAATGGGCAAAGGATATGAACAGATACTTTACAAAAGAAGACATACAGGAGGCCAACAAACATATGAAAAAATGCTCATCATCACTGGTCATCAGAGAAATGCAAATCAAAACCACATTGAGATACCATCTCACACCAGTTAGAATGGCGATCATTAAAAAATCGGGAAACAACAGATGCTGGAGAGGATGTGGAGAAATAGGAACACTTTTACACTGTTGGTGGGAATGTAAATTAATTCAACCATTGTGGAAGACAGTGTGGCGATTCCTCAAGGACCTAAAAATAGAAATCCCATTTGACCCAGCAATCCCATTACTGGGTATATATCCAAAGGATTATAAATCATTCTACTACAAGACCACGAAATCTTAAGTCTTGGGAAAGCATGTCTGCAGGGCAGTCTTGGCGTGCACGACCCTTTTGCACCTCTCACTAGCCATTTTCAACAGATGCCAAATTCTTGGATCTGGAAGGGGTGGCCCTGGGCCCCATCTTCAGGCTGGGTACATGGTGGGCTTGAAGGGTGAAGAAGACTGCTTCAGACTTTGATACATTACCAATATGACTCAAAGAGAAGACAGAGGTTAAGTAACTTGCTCAGAGTCACACAGGTAGTAAATAGCAAAATTGGACTTTGGATCCAGGCTTATACAAATTTATATTATGCCTTTCTGCAATGCTGCTGCCTGGAAGTCAGGCTTAGTGCCGCTGAGATCCTGGTAGATACCTACTTTCCCCAAAGTGGTGAACTTTTCAGGCTACCACCAGATCTGTGCCATCTGCTCACTTCTGGAAGGGTTTCTTCAAATCCTACCAGGTGACCTTAATGTCCCAAAATATTCTTGACACGGAAGCCCTCACTTGCAAAGAAAAGCTGGATCCCAACCCCTGTATTGGACAGACCTTACAGGAAGTTTCCTTAAAAGCCTAAGAAGCAGAGACAGAAAATGAAAAATCACTAAGGTAGTGGTAGGTTTACATCCCAGGGAAGGAGCGCCATGGCACGCACACACCTCCTGCATGGGCTAGGGTTTGCATTTGTGTTTAATAACAACTTTGATCTCTCTGCCAGCGGCAGCGGTCATTGAGAAATCCTGACATAAAGAAGGTATCTGGGAGATAAAGTTCTGCAAGCGATGATTACTAGCACTTAAGTTCTCTTTTTGTTGAAAGGAAGAATCCCAGATTGAACAGTGCATTGAATGATATGACAAGCAAGTACTTGATCCCTGTCCAGCTGGAGGGGGGATTGTACCCATCAGCAGCTTTTTAGCTAAGGACGTCTTTATATTTCCCTTCTTTGTCTGGGCCTCTCTAGTTCCTCCTTTTACTTCATGTCAGCACTATATAGTAGGTATGCCAAGTGGTTTTGAAATTTAAATTACAGTCTCTTTTTCAGATGTTATTGGAAAGAACATGTAATTTATAACCACGTGTTAGGAGTACAGGATGTTCATGGTCCACTGCCAATTTTTCTTTTGTAAAGTTAATAAAACTTTCATAAAACACTTATACACTTGTATATTTCATGGTAAAGATTTTTTTTTATCTCATAGGCTAATGTAAAGATTTATTAAAACCATTTTTTTGTTAAGAGGAGTGTCAATAGTTTGCAGCTGAGTGTAATTTTGAATCCGTGGAAGATGACGGTCTGATGGAAAATGACAGTAACAGCTTTGTTGATTTAGCACTAAAAATAAAGGAGCCTTTCAAATGAGAGAATGCTCTAATATCCAGAGTGGGCTAGGATGCACTCAGGCCAATGGAGGCAAGCTGGAGGAGCCGGCCACCAGCACTCCAGCCCCTGGCAAGAGCAGTGTAGGGTTGGATGAAGCCCAGGTGGGAGGGTGAGCAGAGCCCCAGGGGTTAGCGTGAAGGAAGGCTCTTCTTGCTAGGGAGGAAGAGGGGCCAGGAGGAGTGTCTGAGTTTACTTCTTGTGGCCGAAAACTCTGGAATCTAACTGTCCCCACAGGCACTTTTAGCCCTTTCTAGCCTTTGCTGGATTCGGTTTTTCCTGAATATAGCAAGCTGATTATATCTGGCATACCTCCCTTGCCCCACTCTCTGTCGCCTCTACCAATCGACATCTACCCTAAACTGGTTTCTACCGAAGAATCCTTTCAAGGAAACTCACTTAACTTTTTTCTGAGTGTAAACCCCAGCATTTTTTTTTTTTTTCTGGAGGCGGGTAACTGGTAAATTGCCGTGCTCTCCTGTGTAGAGCTGAAGAGTAGACGGGCTACAGATTCAATGATTTGGAGGAGTAAATAGACGTTTCTGAGCTTCCGTCTTCTCCAGGAAATGCAGATGATAACTCCTACCTCCAGGCCCCTTTCTGAGCTGATTCTGAGATAATGCGTATAAATGGGCTTTGCAAACTGTGGGCACTAGATGTGAGAACTCCTCCTCTTCCAGGCTGGATCCAAGATCCTTTGCAAGGGATAGTGAGCAAATTACATCCTGCTTGCAGGAAGACCCACGTTCCCTCAAATGTTGAAACAGGCTGAATTTACAAACAGATTAAGAAATTAAGAGCAAATGAAGAGGAAGGAATGGTTATTAACTGTGTGCCATAGATCTTTGCATTAGTAAGCCTTATGGTCCTTGTTTTATAGATGACGAAAGTGGGAGTAAGAGAAATAAAGTACTCAGCTCAAGATTACAAAATGAACGGAACAACCAGGTTTCAAACAGGTTTATTCTGGTGCGAAAGCTTATATATTTTTTTCCATTCTAGAATGTTAGAAGCAGCAGACACTCTGGAATGTTCCCACATGCTAAGCACTATGCTAGGTGCTCTATAAACATTCTCTCTCTCAATCCTCACAGCACACCTGGGAAATCACAATTACCTTCATGCAAGGTGAGCGGTGCTGAGAGTTATAATTCGCTACTGAGTGTGCTTCCCGTGGAAGGCTACGGCCTACCAGTGCCTTTGGTGGGAAGGAGCAGGAAGCTTCAAGCTCTGCCTAGGGCCACTTCTCCTGCAGTTGAGGGTTTAGGGTTAGCTCCTAGAATTTGACTGAGAAATGGGGTTGCTAATTGTCTCATTCCTCTCTTCACAGCTCCTCCCCATCTCCCGCATTCTGCCCTTCGCTCCAGCCCGGCTCCCTTTGGACCCTCTTCCAGTCGTCCTTTCTTTGCTCTCTCTGCCATTCTCTTCCATATTCCTTTTTCAACCAAGTGGTCACTCTCTATAGCAGCATTTCTCCTGGTGACCCTCTCTGGCATCACTGAGGTCAGGGTCAGGCACGTGCCTGGTTTAGGGCTGCTGTTTTCTTTGCAGGAATCCTCTCCAGCCACCTCCTTCCGCCTACTTTCTGGCTAACTCCTATTCTTCACTGAGGTTTCTGTTTAAATGTTACTTCTTCAGACTATGCCTGACAAGTCTAACTAGATAAAGCCATGTATGTGTACACTCTCTAATCATTTTGCCTTTCTCCATAACTCTTCACAATTCTAATTAAGTAATTGTTTGTAAAACTTACTTGTTTGCTGTCTATGTTACCTGCGAGACTGCAAGCATCAGGACGGGAGGAACGGCAACTGCCTCACTCATTGCTGCACTGTCCATGACCAGTACAGCGCAGGGTCAGTCCTCTCAGCAACCTCACACCATGGCAGTGTTCCTCCCCTTCTAAACAAAAGCCCAAGCAGCCTCCTGACTTCACACCAGAGTCCCATTTGTTACTGTGCCAAGTATCGCCAAGTGTCATACAAGTGTGACAGAGTCTAGTTAGGAGAGATTCTGGTGGCAGCCTTCCCCTTTGTACTTTGGAGAGTGAAGATCCAGATTCCCACCCTGTAAGAGGTGAAGAAAGAGCCCATAGCCTAGCCAGCTTCCACATCTCAACAACTCTGAGATAAGGAGGCATAGGAATATCTGGGACCCTGGAAAAAAATGTAAAAGAGAAATTGGGACCCCCAGGGCAAGAAGTCCAAGAGAAATGACAGAAGACCCCTACACGATCTCTGTCACTGCTGCAGGAGCAAAGGCAGAGCAATTGGGATCAATGACCCCAGCTAGGAACATAGCCTGGAGGGAGTGAGTGAGCGTGTGTTTGTAAGTACACAGGTCTCCTTTTCATCAGGTCTCGGGGAAGGGCTGTGGCCCAACTGAGCAAGCCATTTCCAAATATGCAGATTTGTTCATTGCTGTTGCTGTTGTAGCTATTGTTGTTTTTAGATGAAGCAAGTGTGGTTCAGCAGAAGTTGCTGCCTCTAGAGTCGGAAGGTGCAGGCTTGGGTGCTGAGCACCAGGGGCTGGAACCCAGGCTATTCACTGAGCCTTCAGAGCAGTGCTCAGAGCTCAGCCAGGCCAAGGCCCCTCAGTGGGATGATCTGGATCCTCCCAGAGTTGCCAATTCAGGGAATGTTGGCAGGCTGGAGGATCCGCCCATTATCCAGCTATCTTGCTTGAGACAGTTTTGCAGAGTTGTTAAGAGTTCAGGTTCTGCAGTCAGACCCTCAGCTTATCGACTTTGTCATCTTGGGGAAATTATTTGGTATCCCTACATGTCAGTTACAGTTATAAGCAGAGTCTGTTTCATGGGCATGTGACCTGTGCATTCCCCCAGGGCCCCATCCTCATAAAGGCCCTGCACTTGCTTTAACACTCTGCTGTTACCATCTTGAAATTCCCAGTGATTTTTTTTTTTAAGTAGCTCTATATTTTCATTTTGCACTGGACTTTGCAAATTAAGTAGCTGGTTCTTATTACCAAATACCAAATAAATATTTATTAGCAGAACATATACTCAGGGTGAGGAACAGTGAGATAAGGCAGGTCTGTACTTGGCACACATTGAGGGCCTGACATTAAGGGACATTATGATTATTGCTTCCTGGGTTACCTACCAAGAACTAGACACCTCCCCGGAATTCTGGCAGCTAGTTGGTGAGAAAGGACAACTCTAGTTTTCCACAACAATCAAAAACAAGGCCCTTTAATGCTTGAATAAGACATAGACTGAATAAAGAATCAAGATTTTGAATGGCTTCATGGCACATTTTTCCAGAAAGCCATGGAGTGTGAAGTAGGATCTGTATGTGGTAGGCTGCAGAGAGGTGACCAGGGGTGACTGGCTGCCCTGCAGTCAGGTTCACCCTCTCGTCTCCTTAGTGTCCCAATCCCCAGTAGCAATTCCACTCTGCTGAGAGTTTAACATTGCTGCTGCTAGTCTGATTTGGTCAGACCAGTTGCTCATAAGTGGTCTCCCATGTCCCGACCAGTGAATGGTTATGCTTCCAAGCTAGGCACATGCAAGATAACAAACACAGGCAACAGAAAAGTCTTCATTCACCTGGTGAATACACTAGAGTGGCTCTCTCTCTGTCCAGACCTCTTTGATCACCTCCGGCTCTTCCAACACATACAGCCATGGCCAGTGCTGATGCCTTCCTTTACTCTCCCCATCTCTCCTCAACTCATTCCTTTGTCTCTATCTTCATCCAAGTGCTGGAATACCTTTGTCCCTCTGGTTATAAGAATATTACCACCATCCCATCCCTTTGACATTCCTCTAGAAAACCAAACCCCCGTGCTAAAAGGAAGCATTTTCTATTATATTTGACCAAAATCTATTTTTGAATCTTTATTTGCAATAGCTGGCAGCATAGTGCAGCCCCTAAAGTTCCTCATACACTCCAGATATTATGTAATGGGGGGATGGGTCAGGAGAAGCAGGAGTTCTTCTTAACCCTGGGGTATCTGAGGAGCCAGGGAGACATAGCAGGTAACCACAAAGTGAGGCTTTGAAATAGGGTCTCTGAAATTCAGCCCAGTGCTCTTTCTTCCTGCTGTGTGATGTTGCCTCTATTGAAAGATTCCCTTTCCCCAAACAGAGTACAACAATCCCATTGAATGCATTGCCAATGATAAACTATGTATGGACAAATAACAACAGTGACAAAACCGCGTACAGCGACAAGGCAGTCTGTGTTGGGGAAGAAAGAGAAAAATAAATGAAATTAACAGTGGGAGACAAAAACAGAGGAAAACCCAGCAATTAGATTAATCATAGACTTCCAGGAAATTGGCCCAAATTTCTTTAAAATCTTGTTGATTGTTATTCAGATTGAAGGGTTCCCTGCAAGATTAGCCAGAGCCCACTAAGCTTGCATACCAATCTGCTACATCCTGCATACGAGCTGCTCAGATCCCAGGGCTGTGCTCCCGCTACAGTGGATCACCTGTGTAGTGGTGAGGTCCAGTAGACAGAGCCCAGGACTGGGGGTCAGGGAGTGGCATTTCTAGTCCAGCCTCTCAGCTAACTCACTTTGGGACTTTGAACAAATCATGCAACTTTCTGGACCTCAGTTTCCTCATCTGTTAAATAGGCAATTCTGCCAGCCTTTCTTAAGTCAGTGGGTTTTGAGAGGTTGAAGAGAAAATATAGATATGGAAATCTGTGGACAGGCTGAAAATGCTATGCAAGCATAACATAACTTTTTTGAGTATTTTCAGGGTCAGAAACAAAGCCTAAGGTTCACCTATCCCCCTCTGAATACCGGAGTAGAGAAAATGCAGTGGAGCCCTAGTAATTGCTTACAAAAATGTTCTGAAGCCTTCAGATTCAAGAGAAAGTTCAGTATATCTTTATCCAAATATTCCTCCCTCTTTTATGATCTGCATTTAAAAGAAAATTGAATGACCTATCTCTGGATTTATTAATGCTTAAATCATTAGTATCTTGGCTCCAGAATGCTCCTGGTTTGCCAGAAGGATGTCAGGGCTTTCAGATGCCTGGAAGTTGCTCCTCACCCAGAGTGAAATAATCCAAGCATGAAATGGTTTGGGTTTGGTTTGAAGGATTGAGTGCCTGGGTTCCTCTTAGAACTGAACTCTTCAAATAGGACCTTTTTTGGCTCAAGGTTAAACAAAGTTATTAGGTGCTAGGCTCTATGCTAAGGGCTTTGCCTGCATTATTTAATTTAATCCCTGCAACCACGTAGTGTGGTACGTTCTATTAATGTTCCTATTTTAAGTATGTAAAAAGCAGGACCACCCCTCCAAGTACTGTGGAGAAGATTTTGACCAATTTTTCTCTTGGCTTCTGTTTTTGAATCAGTGAATCATGAAAAGAATAAATCATCTGAGAGTTGAAGTAAACCACAACAGCCGTCCGGTATTACATTTCCCAAAACATGTCTCTGCTGGATTTACTAGGTGTTAGCATTTGAGCATCAACTAAGCTTGAGGACAAGAATTAAGTAGGCTTCTTTGCTGCAAGACTTCTCAGAGCCTTTGAAAGGGATGTTCATTGTGACTCTCAAAGGAGAGGATGATGCAGGCAGCATTTTACTAACTTACCTGGTGACAGATCTTTTTCCATAGGATCCTAATATTCTTCAGAAAAATTGTTTTAGAAGATGATATAGAAGACACCAAGGCCCAGTCAGAGACAGCAACTTGTTCCCAAGTCCTAGGATGTTAATAATAGTAGAGACAACAACCCAGTTGCCCTGAGTCCAGGCCTAGGCCAGGTCCTGTGTTTCACTACAACAAAGGAAGGTGTGGTAAGAGGGCCAGCGTGGGCTTTCCACAGATTCATGCCACAAGGACCACACCTGGGATCACAGATCATAAATCACACATTTGCAGAATCAAATGGTCATGGGTGCTTTAAGCTGGAAGAGAGAGTTCTATTTCAGTCAACTCCTTTATGCTTGATGGAGCTGTATTAGTCAGGATTCTTCAAAGAAACAGAACGAATAGAATGTGAAAGGAGAGAAAGAAAGTGATTTAAGGAATTGGTTTAAGAGATTGTGGGGGCTGGCAAGTCCAAAATCTTCAGAGTAGACCAGCAGGCTGGAAACTTAGGGAAGAATTGATATTGCAGTCTTGAGTCTAAGCAGTCTGGATGCATAATTCCTTTTTCCTTAGGGGACCTCAGTTTCAACTGATTGAACAAGGCCCACCCATATCATAGAGGATAATCTGCGTTACTCAAAGTCTGTTGATTTAATGTTAATCTCATCTTTAAAAACACGTTCACAAGAACATTCAGACTTGTGTTTGATCAAATATCTGAGTATTGTGGCCTAGCCAAATCACACATAAGATTAGCTATCTCTGGGGCCACGTTCCTTCCTTCCCTTAAAATGCCATTGACACTTCTCTACATTTTCATCCTATTCCATAGAACGGGAGAAGCATGCCCAGAAATCTCTCATTACTCTGAATTTCAACCTGAAACTGCTGTGGTACCAGGGAAGTACCTTGTGAGTTCTCTCAGTGAATGAGGCTAGAGGCAGGGGTGAGGGAGTAGGGCTGAGCTGGATATAGTCAAGGTTCTACCACACTCCTCTCCTTCAACCAAAACAATTCAATTTCTGTCTGTTACATATGAGACTTCCCTTTAAACTGATGGTAAAATCTGCTGGAGATACTCCTGGTCTACACAAGAACACTAGCGCCTCCAACGCTTTTCTACTCAAAGTACATTCTCCAGACCAACAGCATCAGCACCACACAAGAACTGGTGAAAAATGCAGAATCTCAGGTCCTGCTCTCGACATACTGAATCAGAGTCTGTACTTTCACAAGATCCTTAGATAATTAGTAAACATTTTCAGGACTGAGGAGCAGTGCTCTGGAGCTCAAACTTCTAGAGGACTGACTAGAACACTGTCAGACACATCATAGAAAGTTAAGAATTGATTATTTCCTGAATGATGGCTTGACTTAAAAGACTGAGACACAGAGGGAGAAAAGATGACACAATTAATTAGTAGAGTATTAGTTAAATCTTATTAACAGAAAATAAGATTCTCTGATCATATATGTATTCTTTGTAAAAGAATATACCTCTATTCTGGGAAGCCCAAGTCATCATTGAAAATTCTGAAGTTTCCAGTATGAGCAATTCAGAATTCAAGAAGTCCCATGGAACTGTCTAAGTTATTTGTGTTGATAGGAGAATTCCTTACAAGGAGTTTTGTTCAGCAAACAAAATCACTTGGCTAGAATGAGCAAGTTCCCCTGAGAGGGTCCACTGGCGTGGATGAAAACTGAACTATGTGTTTACCTGAAGGTACATTCAAGCTGAAATAAAAGTCTCCTATGCAATCTAGGTTCACTTGAGCTGCCTTTTCTGGAAGGATTTAAAAAATTCTGAGCAAATGATCAGTCAAGAAGTTAATTTGCTGCTGTGCTAAACTGCTAGCACTGAGGCTGTCACTGGGGAGAAAGAGAAGCAAGTGGAGAAATCTTTGATCCTCAGTTCAGCCCACTTCTTCCAGAAAGTGGAATGGGAGATCAAACATGAACAGCAGTGTGGGCTCCAGGCTCTGTCCAGGGCGATAGGAATCCAATACTACAATAATCATCCAACTTCGACAGAAGTCATCCCAGGAAGCTTGCCAAGAAAAAAGCTTGACTAATAAGACAGCTGAAACCATGACAAATGAGGGAGAGGGAGTGAAGGCTGCAGACGTCCTTGGGTTGTCTTCACTGGGAAACTCCTTCTGTGTGTCTCCTCCCTTATGCAGCCTTTCTTACAGAACCCAAAACAAAGACGAAGTTGAATGATCGTCTGCATTTCTAGACTTACCTAAAAGTTTGAGGGTTTAGTCTTAGTTTTTCTGGGCTAAAAATTCACACAATCTCAGCCCAGGAGAGGAGCTTACTGTTCAAATAGCACTGTGTACCAAGAGTCTCACCAGAACTTCTGTTCAGATCCTGTGTGATATTCTCCATAAAGGCCCTCACAGCTGTGTAATACCTTGTTATAGAGTGTTACAAAGCACAGTCACATTCATAAGTCATTTGTCCCCAGGTAGGGTCTGTGTGCTATGGGATTCATCCACACACTGGCTGCCTCCATATCCCATTTTCCTCTCCAAGAACCCTGGTAATAAGTGATGCACAGGACAACTTGATCAAAGTCCAGCAAATACTACAAGTGTAGTCTCTTGCAGCTACTACAAATGCAAAATCTCATTAGAGTCACTGAAATATAGCCAGTTACACTGAGATTTGGCAGAAGGCTTGGCAGATAGTCAGAGCAGCACCCCTCATAAATTTCTGAGTGTCCAGACTATTACCACCTTACCTTGACTCATGGTATGGAGCAGATACTATGTAAAAGCTGTATCTTAGGACATAATCTCTACTCACAGGCTTGGTCTTGAACCACCAAGCCCTTCAGCTCATCTAGCTTTCAAATGCCCTAGCCACCTGCTACAACACTGATTCCCCCTTTCCTTCCTCCCTCCAAAATACTCCCCCTCACCCTGCCAAGATGTGCCTTTAGAACTCTGACCTCTTAACATCAACCACACCTCACTATTCCATACTTCAGTGTTATCGTCTTCCTAGTCAACCTAACCCAAAGGACACTGTGTACCAAAGGATAAACAAGTCAGTCTTTTGGGGAAAAAAACCATGAAATTCTGAGAAATGCTTCGTAAGTTCACACTGTGCTATGGTTTACTGCAGAGCCTCTCAGTAAAGGGTGCCACAATCTGGAGAAGAGAAACTAGCAGAACCAAGTGAATTCTAGAGCTGTTAAGTGTGGTAGGCTACAGTTCACCCATCATCAAGTGAGTTGATAGAAGTAAGAAAACAAAGTCCCTTCTCTCAAGAGGTTTAGAATTCATCAAGGAAGACAGACAGGAAACATGCAGTTAAAATCCTGGAAGATGTTGTTGTGATCCAGATTTCCCAAATGCGATCAGAGCAAGTTACTGGTAACTGCTGCATCCAACAATTTCAGGGGAGTATATTCACATTAGGGATAGCTAGCAAAATCAGCTGATCTGGAGAAGCTTTTGGCATTGATTCTATAGAAGCTGACCACATTATCAATGTTTATAACACGTGATTACCTCTGACAAAGATTGAGATTTTCTTCTTTCATAACAAGTCTCCCAACCCGAGGGTAGCTGCAGGGAGACTCATGGAAAGCAATAGTGATCCAACATCTAAAGGAAGTGGTCTTTGCAGCACAGGCACAGCTTGGAATTGACCTGATTATCAATCATCAAATCACTCCAAAAATAATATTGAGCAACTATTATTATCTGCTTAAATTAAATCATTCTTAATATATAGATGAGGCATAATTGTCCAATAGTTTTCTCACCCATGAAACAAGGATAATAATTCTGACCCTAGAGAATGTGTGTGGGCTTTAAATTAGACACTATAGGTAAAGTATCAATAGTTCTGTTAAGTGTCAAGCTTTGTTTAAGGTTTCAGCCTGCCTTGAACAAGAGAAGGAAGGGAAAACAAATAAATCGTATTTGTTCTACCTAGTATTTTAAAACTCCAGATTATTTAAAGTGGATAACCTGAAAGTGTTCAGAAGTCTTGCTAGAACCCTTTTAGAATAGCTAAAGACAACAGAGATAGGGAACCTTTCCTTTTGCACTAGGTGATGAAGGGCTAGATGTCTCAGAACTAAGGTGCAGGCTGCTGGGTATCTATTCCATCTTTCTCTGCCCACCCTAGTAGAAAGAGGTAAACTCAGGGGTTTATTCAGAAACAGACAGAACTGATGGGAGGGGGCCAGAATATTCCGTTTACGAAAACTTTGCCTTCTGAATCAAGTTTAAACTGCAGCTTTATCTGAGTCCCATGGGAAGAACTTCTTGAAATACTATCTGTTAACAGTTTACATTTCACTTTAACTTCCTCCAGGGGAGTTAGAGCCATAACTACTAGTGAGATGGTTTTGTATGATAACCTGGGATTCTGGTATTATTACTGTTGGCAACAGTGTTTGGTTTCATGGCAGTAGGCTTTGGTGGCTGTCTGATATCAGTGGATAGAAAGGCTTCTTTAACTTCAACATGTTAATGTAATGATTATTCAGTTCTTTCTGCATATAAAGTGTAACCTACCCACTAACAAACATCCCAGATAGGAACTGGAGGACCAGAAAGACAGCTCTGAATTAAAATCCTTTAGCTGCCACTCACAAGCCATGCAACCTTGGCCAGTCTATTTCGGCTTCTGTTTTATCTGTTGAATAAGAGGCAAAATCTCAGAAGGTTCTTCAAAGGTTTAAATGAGAAAATGTTTTTGGCACATTATGGGACTAGAAATACATCTTATCCATCCCATTTTCAAAAGCAGGCACTCTGGAGTGAGTCTGGTTTATATCCCAACTTCTTGACTATCTAAATATAGAATCTCAAATGCCTCTCCACTTTTAAAAATAGGATAACAATAGTATTTACTAATGGGGTCGACTAACCCCCATAAGATAGATTGCATGAATAAGCACAAGTTATTAATACATGTAAAGCACTTAGAATAGCACCTAGCATGTAGTAAGTTCTGTTTTAAGAGTTAGCTATTTTTATGATCTCTTTCCTTCCTCCTTCTCTCCTTCTCGTTTCTTCTCTTCCACTGCACTAATATGACAGAAGATCTCTTCCTGACAACACAATCCATTTGGAATCATCAATTTTCAGATCACTGATTTCTCAGCATCAAAAGAGTTAAGATCCTTTCAAAACCAGATGCCGGCGCCACATACCGCTCCCTGTTCTTTATAGAGGCTAAGGCCTTGATCATTTCTTAATGTAACTACTTCAGGAAATTTGTTGCGCTAATAATGTTAATATGCCTTATTTCTACACTGCTCACGCCCAGAGCTCTCAATCACTTCAAAACACAGTGATTGAAATTTTTCAAAAGTCTTTGATTTCGAAGTTGTTATGTAGAACACTAGTCAAGTATAAATATGGCAGAGTGATTTAAGGCGGTTGGAGCAATCCAAATGTTTAAGCTTGTTTCAAATAATTATCAATCTTTCTGCTCTGCATTTTCAATACCTCCCTTCATTTCAAGGAGTGGCCCTCAGTGAGGCCTGGAGCATGCTGTTGAGGCTGCTGAGTGCCTCTCTGTTTCCCACACTATGTCACTTTGTCATAATCATGTTATTAAACCCTAATGGCTTGTGCTGCTCCTGGTGTCTGATTCAGGTCACAGAGAGAACTGGTCACGTTGGAATCAAACACTCGCGGCATGACTGCATTCATTCAGGCATTGTCCTTCCAAGCCACCGCTTTGAGGATGTGCAGCCTAAGGGACAGTGCCTTCTGATGGCCTCATATCAGTCAGTTTGGATGCCCACAAGGAGGCAGGCTCTGGTGAAGATTTATCTTGAAGTCACGAGCTGCAGATGGACCAGATGACGCTCTTACGGCCCTGGACATCTGTGCACTGCTGCTCATCTGCTCAGCACCACTTCGTATTCTATTCCAGCCCCTCCCACCTCTACCAGTTTGGGCTGGGATTTTGACCAGATTCTCTCGAGGGCTAATTGACAGTGCTTTCTTCACCCAGGTGCATATCACATACTCCCTCTCTTGCCCTGGGGCTTCTCTGATTGAAGGGGAGAAGTAACCATGGGCCCTGCTTAGCCGTATGCTTGTGCAACTATAAATGCAGGTAAGTAAATTACCCAAGAGCTGCCTTTGACCAAAGGAAGTGATAGATAGATACGTTCTCCCTTCATACTCCTAGTTGACAGTTTCAAGACACATTTCATGAGGATTCTCCAAAAGCCCTGTGAAATGAGCATCAGTTGCTCATAGCAGCAGCCAATTCCAGGGCATATACTTGCATTAGCCTTCTCTCCTATGCTATTCTACTCTCTTAACTCTCTTTCAAGTGCCCTCCCTTACTAAATAAAATATTTGCATGCAATTGCATTTGCTTCAGACTCTGTTTCCAGGGGAACTCAGGAATTACCCGCATCTGGGAGGATTGGGCTCAGAAACATTCCAGGCCCAGAAACATTAACTTGGAAGACCAGAGCACATGAATTCCTGAGAACAAAGGGAACGAAGCCAGGGATGCCTTTGTGCAGAAGGACAAGGTGACCCAGTTGTCCAAGCACAGACTAGCCAGGGTGCAGAGCTATCTCAGCACAAAGGGTTTCCTTGACACATTATTTTTTCAGTGCCAAAGAACCAGTGGACAGGATTACTTTAGTAAAATTGTACAGATGACAATTACCACAGCCCAAAGAACTAGGGGCCTGGGCACAACAGGACCGACGAATACAATTACTTGAGATAGAAGCTTCAGGTATAGACTGAAGTTGCCTCCATGTAGAAAGGCCAAGGCCTGGGCACAGAGTAACAGAGCCCCATGTGGCTGGGGTGGAGACAGGCCAGCTTTGTCCCTTCTGCCCTCTGCACCCCCCCACACAGTGGCACCAACCATTGCTTCCTCTCTTACTTGTGAAGTGCCCATGAAGAAAAGCATGAGATTTAGGCTCAGAAGATGGGAGTTAAGGCCCCCCTCTGCTCCTTCACTGATGGTGTGACTTGGGAGAGTCACTAAAACTGTCCAAGGAACACCCTTCTTCTTTATAGATGGGAAATAATAAATATGAGAGGTTCACTATTGAAGTCCTCTGCAAAACTGTAAAATATACACTTAATGTGTAAAATACCATTTAGTATGAAATAGCTGTTTCACAGAGGCTAACGGGAATGCAAATTGATCATTATCATTATTATTAAACAGTATTTGCTTTTGCAAAGCTCTGCTTTACAAAATGTTTTCACTCGATCCCATCCAAAACCTATCCTGAAAGTTGAGTCATTGCCCATCATTCTACAGAGGAGGAAACTGCTACTCAGAAAGTGTGACTCTCCCAAAACACTCAGGCAATGAGTGGCAGATCTGGGTAACAAAGCAGGACTTCTGCACCCACATCCCTTGCTGTGTTTCTACCCTGACATGCCAGAAAGGAGAGTTGGGCACCATAGTTCCATGTTTTCCAGCTTTAATTGGAATGATGCCGGGAGATAACTCTGCTTAAGAACACTGGGATGATAGTGTTCCGTCTCCCTCTTCCCCGGGGCCATTCCTGGGTAGCACTCACATCACGCTGTCATGTAGAGAAGCTTCTCAGGCCTATATTTAAGTAATAAGACATGACAGGCTGTGTATTTCTGGGACATTATTACATGCCTGGGGTGGTGGTGGGAGGCTGAGGCTAAGGAAATTTCTTTGAGTGTCGCTTTGGCTATTATAAAATATCATGTATAAATCAAGATGGGGAGAGGGCTAGTCAAAGAGGCAGACAGTCACTTAGAGGCGGTGCTGGCATGGCTGTTACATCACTGCCAGCCAATGCCACTGCTCCTCTTTCTTGCCAAATGCCCCCAGTGATTTGACAATATGAGATCTACAAAGCATTCAGGTTCAAAGTCATCCTCAGGATTCTGAGATTGTTAGGGTTTGTGGAGCAGAAAGGTCAATCATCCCATAGTGTCCATGTTCACCCAGTGGAGGATGATCCAGTGAATTTGGATGTAGAGGTTCTGTAAGAGAGGGCCCTCCAGCAAACTCATACTTGCCATTGGGTAATTGCTGGATTTGCACGTCTCAACATCTTATGGGTTGTGGTTGTGGTTTTACACTCTATTTGAGGGATAGGCCTTTACTCTCTGCCAGTCTAAATGACTAGCAGGCATTAAAGATGGCTGCCAAGCTGATCAGAAACAGACCTCTAGGCTGATCTGCAACTAGATCCCTGAGCTCTGATGTTTCAGCCAAGGTTAGGCAAATTCAGGCCTTATGCCTGGTTTCTGTGGGGCGTTCTTGTGTGCGGTGACTGGGCTGTGATTAGGAACAGCAATATTTTCCAGAGATTTTTGCCCTCAGGGAACTGACAATCTGGAAGAAGGCATAAAACAAATATACTCACATAAATCCAGTGTGAGTAATAAAAAAAAAATTACTAAGACCAAGTCGTATGTAGCTATATCCTTAGTGCATGACACAACTTCGAAGATCATAGTTTCTCAGCCAATGTTTCTTGAAGGAATGAAAGTGCCCTAAGAACCCAAAGTGCTAAAGATGTCCAGCTGCTCTAAGCTTCAATTTTTTAGGCTGAATATAAAAAAAGTGGGGCCTTCTTTCCCTGCCTTGGTTGCAGAGTTAGATTGAGAATTAAAATATAAGAATTTTATTGTAAGCTTTAAAGCGCTACCCAGTTTTAAGTGAATGCAACATAGGATGTGATCACATATCTGTCTAGCAGTAAGAGAGACAACTCAAAGAAAAAACTCTGGATGGTTTGGTGTGCATAAACATTTGCAGCCTCTTCCCTCTGTTCCCTCTCTCATTATCAGTGACTTGGACTAGACCTAGGCTGCAAAGAGGCTTCATCTATTGATCTTTTGGAAATGTCTGCCCCATATACTAAGTTGAGTAGGATGGTGAGATTTCATCTAGATCCAGTGGGGCACACAACTAACATATCAGCGAACTCTGTTTATCAAAGTTCTCCTCCTCATATGCAGTTCACCAGATACAATCCAGCTTTCAGAATGGCTGTCTTGGGTCTGTGCCCTCCCTAGATTCAATTAGATCTAAGGCTGGTGACTTACGAGGAAGGAGCCCATAGAAAGGGCTGTATGTATGGCAGTCCAGTTCAGTACATTCCTCATCTCATTTATTTGTTCTTCAAATATTTATTAATCATATATTTATGCCAAGCACAGTACCTAGAATAAATACAAAGATGTATACACAAGACATAATCTCCTGTATTACAAAGTTCACAGTCTAGTGAGGAAGGTAAACAAGCAAATAAATACCTTTTACACAGGATAAATGCTATAATAGATATCTGTATAGTGTGCGACAGGGATGAAAGAGAAGAGATCAATTCTACTCGAAGGTGATGAAGGAAGATTTCACAGAGGTGAAAATAAATGCACTAAAGAGTAAGGATAAGCAGAAGATTTCAGGCTGGTAAGTTGCTCAGAGTGTGTTGGGGAGAAAGCTGGCTGTGCCTTCCTGGTATGGTCAGAGGGTAGGTTTGGGCTTCCAGGCCAGAGGTGATTTAGCCGGGTATGGACCAAGTCACTATGGGCTTTATTGGCTTTGCTGAGGAGTTTGGCTATATTCTGTGGAACAAGGAGAAAATCCCTGAATGATTTTAGTAGGGGAATGTCATGGTCAGATTTAAGTTTTGGAAAGAGACCACTTTAGTGGCTGAAGTAAGAAACAATCAACTCTGATCTCTGAGGGTTGGTCTGTAGAGCCATCTTGGACCCGAACAACTTCCCAGTTTTCACTTTACATTCTAATTGCATTGTTCATTATACCAAAACAATGGAATATGTTTCTGCTAAATCTAGGGGGTCTGTTTGGGATGGTCTAATTTAAAATATGAAGTACATGGTTCAGTCAATGGTGCAGATAGAATTCAAAGGCCAGAGCCCTTTCTATTCAACAGTTGGACCTCAGAACTAACCAATGTTGGTCAAGAATGAAGCCCACTGGCTTTCGTTCAGAGTAAGGCCCACAGCAGCGGCAGCAGGGGTCAAATGCTGGTAGAGACAGAACTACTGCCCAGTCTGTAATACCACCTTCTCCAAGTGCTGGGCCAAGCCTCACTCATGCAGAACTCCTCCAATCTGTAGACAGTGCTTTCTCCCTGGAGGTTCCACCTCATTATCAAATTGGCCTGGAGAAGAAAAGATTAACTTCAAAAAGTTAGTAGCTATTCAAATAACTGAAAAGCTGCTCTTTATGAAATGAAGAGCAGACATACACTCTTAAGTACTTCTGAAACTTAAATGGGCACACAAATTACCTGGAACTCTTACTGAAATTCAGATTCCAATTGAGGGGAAATGGGAGGCGGCCTGAAATTCCTCGTTTCTAACAAGCCTCCAGGTGATATAATGCTGCTGGTCTGAGGAACACACTTGTGTACCTAGGCTCTAAGTAATCCCGAGGGAAGAAAGAGATCCCCTTGGAGGATGCTAAAGTGTAAGAGTCCTAGCTAAAAAACTTTTCGCCTGTTCAGAGTTATGTGGAAAAGAATGTGATGCTTCAGTATCATGACTGACCAAGCAGAAATTAGGCAATAATTTGGCAATTGCACATTGTAGAGGAAATTTCTGCTCTGCATGGCAGGTGGACTGTCACTAGACTATCACAGTCAACTTCAAACTTTTTTGTTTATGTATGCCCTAAAATATTTTGACAACTATGTATCTACTTGACCATTTCCAGATTGACACCTAAATTTTACATCATATGTTTAAAAGTATTTATTTCTTAATAAAAGATAGAAAATGTTAAGCAATGTGTTTAAAATGAAATGAAGATTGACTAATTTAAACAAATGCTGTATTAGCACCAGCAGGTAAGCTCCAGAAAGCAAGGAATTATTTTGCCTGTATTTTTCAGGTACTTGATCAATGTTGTTGAATGAAATGAAGGTGCCCCAAATATGAAAACAGACATGTGAAAATTTTATCCATGATACTTATATATAGTATCTCGAAATATTTGGTAGCCCCTCAAAATATTCCAGTTATATTTAAAAAGTGATCTTCTAAAAAAAAGCATCTTGACCTACACTGCTCAGGCTGTTCTAAATTCAGTGCATCCCAACCATGGTCAAAATACCAATGTTTTAATGTTAAGTTGTATATAATACACAACAGAATGATGATCAAGGCAAAAAAAGATTTTTAAAAACCTAGAAAAGGTAAAGTGCCTTTGCTTATGTTTTTCTCTTTTTTTAAAAAAATAACAGCTTCTATTTAAACATTATTTGATATCTCAAAGCTGCCTCCCTGATCAACATCTGTCTGAATTTCCATCATTTTGTTCCATTTACATGTGTAAATGGAACATGTGTAAATGTTCTGATGTCAGAGCATTCTGGGGTCTGGGTTAGGACTCCAAATGCCAACTACATCTCTGAAATACCATAGAGTGACTATTTTCATACTTTCTGGAGGCCACATTCTGCCCACCAATGGAAATTTGCCTAGTGTCCACTCTACCTACAGTGGACAAACCAATCCCAGGTCTCATTCTCTGTATCCACTGTAACAACCAGCACTTTTCTTCTAGGATGGGCAGGCATTTGAGCAGTGGCTGGTATCAACATGGGGCGGTGTCACCCAGCCCTTCCAACACAGCAGCTTTTTACTGCCCTCTGACATCTTTCATGCTCTTAACCTCCCCTTTTAGCAAGCATTTTGACGGTCACTCTTCCCTCTTTTTCTTCAGAAAGTCCACACTGACTTTCTGAACCCCGACCCTTTGGCCAATAGACCTGTAGATGGGATCTGCCTGAGTGGTCCTATTCCTGCTTCCAACCTGGACCCACTTCGAGCTCCTGTCCCATTTACGTTACAATGCAAACCCACAACTCCAGAGCTTCCTTCACACTCTCCTTCCCTCTCATCCTAATGGAGACCCTACCTTCGTTCTCTCTCTCCCCAGCCTTCCCTAGAGACAGGGTTCCAGAAAAGCATCAGGAGCTTCCTGCACCCTGCCTGCTCATTGCAGTGTTGTTAGAGGGGTGATCCAGCCAGCCCATCACTGCCTTTCTTTTCCTCATTCGTAGCCCATTTCTGTAGGCAGCAGGTCAGACTAAGACCCTGATAGAGTGTTCTTCTGATAGAGGGAAATGGGACTGAGACTGAACCCTGGCCAAAAAAAAATATTTTTGACTGTGCCTTAAAATTTTTTTTTGATATATGCCATAACTCATCTGCCTAAAGGAAAGTGGTGATATTCCAGTGTCCGATAAGCACATCAGACAAGCCCACAGATCATGGGAACCAAGAGAAAATAGCCCTGCAGGGTTACATGAGCCTCGGACGTGTTCCCGGACAGAACAAGTGTTATTGTAGGATGACACAGACCAGACCTCAAATCAGATGCTAGTTAGTCCTGTTCTCAGAGGAAAAGCGGGCTGGAAATGGAGCTTTGAGACAGGGTCAAAAGCAGCAATGCTCTTTCTGGCTGGCAGCCCTCATCCCAGCCTTGTCTCTACAGAATCTCACTGGGAAAAAAGACAGAACCCAGAAACATCTATGTGACTGTCTTTAGATTTAATCATGATTGATATTTGTCCAAGGAAGTGAATGAATCCAGGACAGGGAGAGAGATGTCTCATCAGAAGAATGAGCAGGATGTTTCCCAAATTTGCTTTCTGGCCCATTAAAATCTCATCAGGACAAATCTTTTGGGGGCCTAAGTCACCCTGGAAGCATTTGGAACAGCAGATAACTGGGCAAGAAAGAGGGTGTCAATTTAGATGTCTTTCACTGGATGGGGATAGTGGCAAGCACAGGGCAAATAGAATCATCATAGCTGTTAACCAAGAGGTCATCAAATTCAGCCTCTTGATTTTCGAGAGAAGGGAAGTGGGGCACACAGAGGAAGGGGGTGTGCCAAGGTCACACTGCCACAAGGCTTGGAGGGAGGTGAACAAGGATCAGCACTCAGTTCGCCTGATGTCTAGCCCAGGTGTTTTCCTTGCATTGAGCCTTGAAGGACAGACAGCCCAGGAATTGGCGAGGACGCTGCTTCCCTTTGCTGCCGCTCTGTAGCTGGGGAGAAATGGGCCAGGTCCTAAATGCAGCTCTTAGGGAAGTCTCTAGCAGGTTGTCAAGTGTTCCTGCCAGTGCTGAGCTGGCAAAGGAGGGTGGGAGAAGTGCTTAGAAATCCTGAGCACTGAAAGGTGGCCTGTAATTGTAAAATTCCATTTCCTTTCAATTAGCAGCTGATTGCATTTGATGAGCTGCAACATTGTTTCCTCCGTGTAGATTAGGAGTCAGAGCAGTCAATGAGCTGTGAAATTCTCTCCCTGCTGAAACAATAGACAGTGATTAAAGCGCAGCTAATCCGATCATTATAGCCAGAGCCCACTGATCATTAGCTGCTAACCAGATCCCTGAGAGCAGCTTTAGCCCAGCCAAGGCGGGCTGGATGCAGCAGGTAAATGCTACCAATACACTGCCTCCCTCCTCCCTGTGCCCAGAAGTCCCTGTTGGACCCGAGGGTTGGGGCGAAAAACTGGATGCCACAGTGGATACAGGGAATGAGACTGCCAAGGGCAGCTTGATATCAGAGAGACAGCCAGGACTTCAGAAGCAGAGGTAACAGATTTGGGATCATGTCCCATCCACCCCTCACCCCCACCCCCCCAGTTTGTGTTTCAATCCTGCAGCTGGCATTAGCTATTTACCCCAAATCCTTAATAATACCTTCCTTGTGTGGCTGTTCTGAGGATTAATGCCACGGCCTAGGTAAGATCACTGGCATAATGCTAAAGGTCGGTAATAACACCAACTAACATTTTCAAGTGTTTGCTACGTGCCCAGCACTGTTCTAAGGGCTTTGTATGGATTAACGTGTCTAATCCTCGTAACAGCCCTGATACAGTAGTTGCTATTATTATCCCTGTTTCTTCAATGAGGAACACATAAGTTCAGGAACTTGCACAAGATCACTTAGCTTTAAGAGACAGAGCTGGGATTTGAACCAGGCAAGCCAGCTCAGAGGTCATGCTATTAAATACCCAACTTGGCTGCTTCTTACAAAAAGAAAATGTCAACATTCATTGTCTCCCTTTGCTAACTCTGTACTTTTCAGACTTTACAGTGCAGAAGAATTAGCCAGTGAGAGTGCTAAAAATGCAGATCACCTGACCTAAACCCCAGAGATTGGAATTCAGTAGGTTAGAGAGAAGACCCAGGAAACTGTGTTAATCAGCACCATGTGCAATGTGGTTATGACGACTCAGGACTAACCTGGAGAAATGCTCGAGGTTCTGGGAGCAGCCATGTCTTGTCCAGGACCCACATCGTCCTGTAGCTCTGCTGCTTCACTCAGGGCTACTGCCCAACACCTGATGAGGAAAGCCACAATGGCACTCACAGAGGATGAGAAAGGGGCAAAAAGCAGAGGTTCTGGAACCACATGGAGTAGGATTTGAAAATCTGTTCCTTTTCTTACAGGAGTGGCCATATAAATCATCATTCAAAGGAGGACACTTCTGAGAGTAAAAGGGAAATTAATTAATAATTATTCCCAGTCTAATTAATAATGAATAATTATTCACCAGTCTAATTAATAATTAGACTGTCCCAAGCAAACTGGATGTGGGGTCATTGTAGCAGAGCCGCTGGTGACCTTGGTTCTCTAGTGCTGAGGTGTGCTTACAGCAAGCACTTGTGGAGAATGAGCGACCAGAGAATAGGACAAGCAGGAAGAGTGGAGGGTTAATGACCCTGACGCAGCATCAACCAGTGGCAGATAAGGGATCTATAGGTTAACTCCATGATGTTCTTGCCTCTAGGACCACATAGTAACTCTTAAGAGTGTTCTGTTCTGTCTCTGAGAGTTCCTCAGTAAGACAGAGGCCCAGTCGCTCATCATGGTAAGTAGCTGGATAAACATTTACCTTCTTTCCGTTTCTGTATCTCATGTTTCTCATCTTTACTGGTTATTTCGTGAGGTCACCTTGCAAATGAATTGACACCCAGATCCTTTGCTCAGTCTTCTTCTGAACTCAGAACAGCTGCCTTACCACTTAGGAGCCATGTGACCTTGGGCAAGTACTTAAATTTCAGCTTGGAAATAACAGTAGAGAATGCATGTTAAAGCATGGCATATGGCAAACACTTGATACATGTCCAGTTCTAGTGTTATTATTATTGAATTGTTATTGCTCTGACTCACGTCGGAGCATTTTTTCTCTGCTATCTTGCTGTCACCTCTTCATCTCTCCTCCAGATTGTTGCAATCCTCTCTTATCCGGGGTGGCTTCTACACCATGGCCAGGGTGCTGACCTCTTATTTTACTGCTCCCCTTGGCCTGCTGTATACCAGGCAAGTGCCAGGGTTTGAGAAATAGTAATATTGTGTTTTTAAAATTTGTTTTGAAAAGTGATTCAGAATTGCTACTTCAAGAAGAGAACATAACTTAATTACAAAATGCAGAAGTCTAACACTTATATTGAAGAGCAACACACATTTAAAAAGCCCTGAGCTGATTATCACTCTTGCTTTCAAATACCTTCTTTTGCCTGACACTGAAAGAAGTCAAATGCAGCATTCAAGGACACATCATAACCTTTGACCTCCTGACAGGTCGGCTAACACTGCTTGTGCTCAGAGGCCTATCCCTACAGGGAAAATGCCATGGAAAATCCCCCCTCTGCCTAGCTCCTTCTTCTTCCTACTTTTCTTTCAAATAAAACAAATGTGAGGTATGATTGCCTACTCCTTTTAATTTTTTGCTAAGCACAGTTGAACAGCTGATTTTAGTCATTTCTACCTATGGTTTCCTCCTTAGAGCTAATTAGTTTCTTTTCAAGTAATTGCAAATAGTACATTTTCCAGGCCCTTGGAGTAGAGGCTGACAACTAGCTGGCTGGAGTGGGCTCTTATCAATAGCTCACGGAAATTAGACACACAAACATCACACTGGGGCCCTGAGGGTTGCTCTAAGTCGTTTAGAAGAAATAGCTCACGAAAGTCCCAGGGCTCTTTTATGAATGGACTCGCTGATACAAAATCTCTGGGATGTGGTGGGCAACAGGATAATGGAAGCTTCCCTAAGCATCCAAATGGACTGAGCTTTACATGAGATCAAGCTTCACTGTGCCACAGATACTGTGTTTGGTGCTGTGAGTGAATCAGGAACAAGGGTTGAGTCTAGAGATGAAGGGGAGGGAAGAGAGTGGGAAGGGCTCTCTCCACAGGTTTAGAGAAGTGGACAATGATGTTCACTAGAAGGGGAGAGACACACAGACTTCATGGAGTTCTTATCATTGTTATCAGTCATTCCCCTGCACCAGAAAGCCAGTCCTACTACCCCATCCTCCAGGAACCAACGAAGAGATAGATCATGCTTATAAAGTTCTCACTTTGGTCTTTGGAACAGAGTGCCTACTTTCAGGTCTGTGATTTTCCATCGAATCTGGTTTTATATTTTAAGAAGATTTCTTTTCTTGTTCTCATCCTTCAGTTTTAACACTGTGGTTGTTGCTGCTGTTGCTGTTGTTGTTTTGAACCTTAGATGAAGAGAGCTGAGTCATTTGGACTCCTCAGTTCACGGCATGCTGCTTACCCTGATCAGTCCATGTGACTCCCTCTACCTTTGCATGAGTTTCCCATTGCCGCTCTAACAAATTACCACAAACTGAGTGGCTCAAAGAAACACAAGCTTATTACTTTACAGTTCTATAGATGGGAGTCCAGCTAAAATCTCACTGGGGTAAGGTGAAGGTATCGGCAGGGCAGACTCCTCTGTGTAAGCTCTAGGAATGATCTGGGGTAAGGTGAAGGTATTGGCAGGGTGTATTCCTTCTGTGTAAGCTCTAGGAGTGATCTGGGGTCAGGTGAAGGTACTGGCAGGGTGTACTCCTCTGTGGAGGCCCTAGGGATGATCTGGGGTCAGGTGAAGGTATTGGCAGGGTGTACTCCTCTGTGGAGGCTCTAGGGATGATCTGGGGTAAGGTGAAGGTACTGGCAGGGCGTACTCCTCTGTGGAGGCTCTAGGGATGATCTGGGGTCAGGTGAAGGTACTGGCAGGGTGTACTCCTCTGTGGAGGCCCTAGGGATGATCTGGGGTAAGGTGAAGGTATTGGCAGGGTGTACTCCTCTGTGGAGGCTCTAGGGATGATCTGGGGTAAGGAGAAGGTACTGGCAGGGTGTACTCCTCTGTGGAAGCTCTAGGGATGATCTGGCGTAAGGCGAAGGTACTGGCAGGGTGTACTCCTCTGTGGAAGCTCTAGGGATGATCTGGGGTAAGGTGAAGGTACTGGCAGGCTGTATTCCTTCTGTGGAAGCTCTAGGAGTTGATGTGTTTCTTGATCTTTTCCAGACTCTTGGAACGTCCCACTTTCTTTAGCTTATGACTCCTTCCTCCAGCTTCAAAGCTGGCAACTTAAGGCCTAGTCCCTCTTGCACTGTCTTCTCTTAGTCACATCTTCCTTTGACTGACTCCTGCTTCCCTCTTCCACTTTTAAAAATCTTTGTGATTACATTGGATAACCCATGCTATGCTTCCTGTCTGCTGATTAACAACCTTAATTCTGTCTGTAACCTTAATTCACCCCTGTCATGTAACAAAACAGATTCACAGGTTCTGGGAATTAAGATGCAGATATCTCTGGGGGAGGAAGTTTATTCTCACTACCATAATCCCTAATCCTACACCTATTCCCTGTCCCCATTGACATCTACTCCAATGTCTTGACATGTGCCCTGAAATATGCACGTTTTCCTTGTAAATATGCCATTAGTGTGTGTTTTTAATTGACATTTGGGTATTATTCTATGTTTCGTCTGTGGTGTTCTCATATATTTTTCATTTAATGCTATGTTTATGACGTCTTCCATGCTGTTCTGTACACGAGTTTGATGCTCCTAACAACTGCATATTATTTCATAGTTTATGTCTACCTCATTTTACATATCCAGTTCTCCACCGATGGACTCTTGTATTGCCTTCACTCTTCTCTGAGCTTATCATGACAGACATCCTAGTGCCTGGTCCCAGTTAGACTCACATAAGAATTTTTCTAAAATAATGAACTAAGGCTAGGATTTCTGGGTAACAGGGTAAAGGCTAGAATTGCTGGATCACAGGATATATCTATCCCTACTTAGTTTCACTAAGCTCTCTTGACTGGCTGTACTAGTTATACTTGGACTAGCAGAGTTGTTAAACCTCTTTACCATCATGGGGATGCAGCATCTTCTTCTGTCAAACCTCTTTCCCGGGAGCAGAGCTGAAAGCCTTTTCTGGATCTCTCTTCTGTTTTCTTAGGCTTCAGAGGCACTAAATACACTTTCCTCCAGCCAGCGCTTACGTCCCCCTCCACTTCTCTTTTCTATGTGTTAGCACTATGCTGGGCATAGGCCTCCATCAGAGGAGTCTGTTCTTTGGCTATGCAAACTCCGAATTTTATTTCCATCCCTTCTTCTTCATCCCCATGCCTCTGGACTCAGGTTTTATTAATGTAACAAGGATTTCTTAGCACTTAACTGGCTCAAATACCTTACCCCCTTCTCCCCACCCTAGATATTGGGGACATCAAAAGAACAACTAAGGGGCTTACATTCTGGTGTCTTGTCAACTCAACTGCAAAAACTTAGCCAGGATCCAGTCACCTCTCCCCAAAACCAACCCAGTATAAGCAAACAGAACTTTGGCACTTTTCACCTGGACATTTGCATTTGTCTTCTACTTGGTCTGCCTGCTTCCACCCCTACCCCATCTAGTCATTTTTCTACACAGCAGCCGGAATAAACATTTAAAAATATAAATCAAATCCCATCTCTCTTTTATATTTGCTAATAGTCCATTGCCTATAGAATGAGATCCACATCCCTCAGCCTGGCTTGCCAAGCCGCATGGCATCTGGCTGCTCTCTGTCTCTCTGACCTCACCTCGTGTCACTCTTGCCTTCATTCATCATATTTCAGCCCCATTGCCCTTTTTCCATTCCCAGGATAGGTCAATCCTGTTTCTGCCTCTCAGTCTTTGCAGTAGCTGTTCCCTCTGCCCAGAATGCTCTTCCCTCCAAGTTGCTCAGGACTGGCCCTGTTCCATCATTCATGTGTTGGTTCTGATTTACTTCTCTACATGGTACTTATTTATTTGCTAGCACTATTTATTTATTAATGAGTTCATTGCCTATAGTCCCCTGTAGTGTGTGAGCTTCATGAGAATGCTTTTATTTCTCTTGTTCACTGTTCTATCAGTACCTAGTATACTGCCTGGCATGGGGGTGGAGTTAAAAAATGCATGGGTTTTAACTTTTTTTGAGGAATGAATGAATGAATGAATGAATGAATCTAAAGCAGTGGTTCTTGATTCTGACTATGCATCAGAGTCATTTGCACAAGGCCAAGCTCTACTTAACACCAATTGAATCAGAATCTCTAGGCACAGGGCTCGGGTATTGGCACTTTTTAAAGCATCCAGACAAACATTCACTTAAGGCTCTGAAGCAACCCTTTGAGGATGAGAGCCCATCTCAAGTAGGGAAACTTAGAAAACTTCCTTGGGATTTTGTATTCAAACTCTTAAAAAGAAAAATTTTCTTTTTCTTTTTCTTTCTAGTGTTAGCCAAGGCGCTGTAAGCCTCCAGCTGTCTGCAGCTATGTCAGCTGACACTACCACCATTCCTGGCTACAAGGAGGAAGCCAAGCTATAGGAGGAAAGAACAGGACCAACTCACAGAGGAGCTGAGCCAATTCAAAGGCGAGGGAAGGCATGGCAGGGAGGCGTAGGAAAAGTGCTGATGGTATTGTGGGAGACCCTGGAGTCTCTGAGTCTAGCCCCACTTAAATTCTCTTCTCTGCTCAAGTTGGCAGCAATTAGGTTTCTGTCATTTGCAGCTAAAGGGATCCTGACCAATACTTGTTCAAAGCAAATAATTGTGGGCCAAGAAAAGATGATGTAAATGGAATCCAGAAGACAGAATATTAAGGCAATGCCTTTATCAATAAATCCATAATTCCAAATATAGCTTGTTAAACTAGAAGGAATCCTTTGCTTCTCTTATTTCAGCCAGTTAGTCTGTTTACAAAGTGTCACAGTTAAGCACTTCCACAGCCACATGAAACGTCTTAGATAACTTACTCCTCTTAATAAAGGGAACAAATTTGTGATGGACCGCACTGTGCATTCATCACGGGCCACTGCATATGCCAAGCTTTTGGTCCTTAGGGGCTCCTCTCCCAGCCGGGCAACTGAGAGAACTCAGCACAAATGGTCGAATGCTGAGACCTCTATGATTTCCCTGTCCACCTCAATTCTAATCACAGGGCTCCTTTTGAGCCGTCACAAAAATGCTGAAAGAGTAGAAGCTTTGGTTACAGAGGCCCTGACAAGCCTATAAGGTTCTACCTCGAGCAATGGAGAAATAGAAGTAGATCAGTAGGAACTTGCCCAAGATGCCAGTCTTCAAGGGGTCCCAAATGGAATGCTAAAAGGTTTTGAGAAATTGAGGGAAATCAAGAAAGTTGTATTGGAGAGAAGTCCTCTCAAACAGAATACTGTGTATGATCGAAAGGGACAAAGCTATACAGAGCAGATACGAGGCCTGGCACACACTTTTGGAAGTGCATGCCTAAACTCTTTAAAGCCTTCAATACTGACAAGCTCTGCTCCACAAAATCCCACATGCCAAGATGTGATTCCTGCAATCTTTCTGCATTTCCCCAAAGATAAGCTATATGAAAAAGAGAAATAAACGGGAACATTCCCAGGAAGATTTCCTGCTGGCTTCAACTTTTCATGGAGGCACGAACAGGGATGGGGCACATAGAATCACACAGGGAAAGTATGTAAACCAGGTCTCTAAGCTGGAGGAAACATCCAGATAGTCTGTTACCATTTTATTAGGCTCCTGCCACAGGCAGCCACTGTGTTGTTTAATAGAGTAAGCTGTGGCAATAGCCCAAGTTAGAAGGCAACCGTAGCTGATTTCTCAGGCTTCTGAGGCTCCCTCTTCTCTTGGGCAATAGGTCAGAAGCTGTGCTGTACTATAGAGAGCTGTTGAATTGGATAGCAATCTGCAGGGGGCAGCAGCGAGACAGATACTTAGAATACTTCCAGAACAAAAGAATATTTGATAAGCCTCTCAGTAAAGCACAGGACCTTTCCCAAAGACCTGTGCTGAACAGCATCCTGAGAATGGTGGGTTTGGTTAGTTGGGGGGCTTCATTTCGCTAAGGGAGGTGTACATGTTTGGGGCTAGGCAGGATAGTTCAGTGTGGTAGAAGAGAAGCGGAGCCCAACCCTTGGTGGTCTTCACTCTTCACCCTGTAGTGATAAGCTTCCCTAGCCAGTAAGTGTTGAACAAATATTTCAAGTCTGTGGGTTTGAAGGAAAGTAAAAATCTTACCTGCCCGAGGAGCCCCATAATTTGTTCTGGCCTGCTCACAGACATTCAGCAGCCTCCTCACTCCTAAAGTCTGGAGGAGAAGGGAAGGGAAGGTACATTGTCATCCTTCTCAGGACAGACATAATGAGGAAAACTCCACCACAGCATATCTGATTGTCCCCTTTTTGGCTTTTGTATTTCCTATACTTGAACCTGAAATTTTCCCTTGTCTATTACCACTGCCTTCCTGTAGGTTTTCTATAAAAATAGTGGTTGTATTTTGTCAGGGCTAAAGCCTGGGTAAGATTGTCCACCATTAACCAAAGCTCTAAAAGTAATCTAATATAGGTCTCTTAATTGTATAAGCTCTCTTAGACCTAAACCCACATCATATATTCAGTGATCAATGAACTATAATGAAATTCCAAATAAACGCCTCCCCATGGAGCACCAGCCTTCCAATTTGGAAAACAGTGATCTGGTGGTTTCATCATGCTCCATCATTGGCAGAGGACGCCGTAGCTCACCTGCCCACATCCTGACACCATATCTTAGGCTCACTCCCTTATTTAACATTAGATCTCTAATATGCACATGCACACACAACACTTGCATACATAATACAGATAAAGATCTATACAAAACAAAACAAACCTATAAAACAATTAAAGAATATAAAATTACTATTTCAAAATTATAGGCGTGTGATATTTATTTCCTTCTTTCCCAAGTGGGATCTAAATATCCTCTACCACAGGTCTCTGGGGTTGGCCCTGTTACTTGCTTTCCAGTAGAATGTTAGTAGACATGACACCTAGATGACATGAAGTATTTTGTGCATCATCTGTCACCATGAAGTTAACATACCCAGTTGCTTCACTGATCCAAGGAAGACAAGGGACACCTAGAGCAGAACTGAACCCAAGTTACAGCTTAAAGCAAAGCCCAGCCAAACCCAAGCGGTATCAACTAAGACTCAATCCTCAGACATATGAATGAGAATAAATGATTGCATTTTTAAGCCACTACACTTTTGGATGGTTTGTTATAAACTTTATTGTGACTATAGCTAATAAGAATGATATTTTCTGAAGCAAGTTATGAAAGTTCAAAGTCAAAAGGGAAAATGCTGACAGGGGTAACCATGACTATTTTTAAAGCTGTATGTGGATGTCTAAGCAAACAGCACCATAAATAAGCTTAAAGATTAATCTGAGCCAATAATTTAAAAAGCATCTTTAGCAGATGAGGGTGGGATGGAGGAATGAGCAAAGAACAGAATGCGTAAAAATATCTGTAGTAATGAACTTCGCCCTTTCATTTGTGGAACATCATGTTGCTGGTAAAAGGAATGAAGTCAGTCATTCAGGATTCACCATGGATAGATGTTCATGCTGAATAGAGATTTCAGGATATGTGATTAGTAGGACAGTATCTTGAAAAGGGATTTGGAGGGAAGTCCACTATACTTGTTGCCCCTGGGGACTGGAATTGGGGGAAGGAAAGTGAGAGCGAGGACTTTCAATTTGGCTATGTCTATATCTTTGCATTCTATTCTAATGACCATGTATTAGGTGGGTGTTTGGTCTCAGATATCCTTTTGCCCAAAAGCTCAATATTGTAATAGCACCATTATTATATCATGGTCCAGCCATATATATAGGATCTCCTATAGTGACAAGAAGCCTACTACCTCTGACGCAGACCTTTGGGTGGATTAATTTTTAGAAAACATCTCCAAATATTTTCATGTATTTACTTAAAATCTGCTGCTCTTTCTCCTAAGCTCACTTGAACTTTCTTAAGATAGAGGCCACATCTTATTTTTTCTTTATTTTCAACAAGTCAGGTATCGTTGAGTATATTTACTGGAGCGTACAGATATGAGAGTGCATACTTCACTGTATAATTGTTGACTCTCAGAGCTTCAAGGGAGATCATAGGCCATCCCATTAAATCCCCAATGCCAACTATTTTACAGACAAGGAAAATGAAGCCCCAGAGGGACAATATCTCACCAGACAATCTCTCTGAGCTGTGAGATCAGAACCAGGACTCAGAAGAACTGAGCAAAATTACAGTCCAGTCTTCTTTTCCTTCTTCTACCAGCTAGCCCCCTAGTCCAGTTCCTTTTTTTTTTTTTTTTTTTTTTTTTTTTTTGAGACAGCGTCTCATGCTGTTGTTGCCCAGGCTGGAGTGCAGAAGCATGATTTTCGCTCACTGCCACCTCTGTCTTCCAGGTTAAAGCGATTCTCCTGCCTCAGTCTCCTGAGTAGCTGGGACTACAGGCATGCACCACCATACCTGGTTAACTTTGTATTTTTAGTAGAGACAGAATTTCACTGTGTTGCCCAGCCTGGCTGGTCTCAAACTCCTGACGGCAGGTGATCCGCCCACCTCAACCTCCCAAAATACTGGGATTACAGGAGTGAGCCACCATGCCCATCCACAATAGTCCAATTCTAAAGACTGGTCAGTCTGGGGTCTGAGAAGGCAGCAAGATAGCAGGATATGATGACAAGAGCATGAGCTTTGGAATCAGACAAACATGGGTTCAAATCTCAGCGCTGGTATTTGCACAAATGGTGCCAATGGCCATGTTTCTTAACATTTCTGAGTCTATGCATTAGCTTATAAAATGGGTGGGTAATAGCTATCAAACAGTAACCGTGAAAAAAAATGAGATAAGGTTTATAAAGCACTTAGCTCAGTGCCTGGCAGAGAGTAGGAGCTAATTAAATGTGAATGCCATTCCCTTCTCTGTGGAATATCTCAGTAGTTAAAACACTTCTTTATGCATCAAGGAATTAACACCACTGTTATGAGATTAATTCACAGCGATGCACATGAAAACAGTGATTCAGATCATGGCAAAAACTATAATTAAAGTATCTGGTATTGTTTGATTACAGGGTTGGCTTTACTGACTTTAGCACTTTGTGGACAGAGAGCAGGCAGCTGAGAGGCAAAGCGTGCCTTTATTTTCTGGGAGGTTTTTGCCCACTTCCCAGGTCAGTGTGGGGATTACTCCTCTCATCCTTGTTTTGCACTGAAGCATCTAAGCCTTAATGGGGTAAGATAGACAGGGGAACTTACATTTATTAAACATCTACTATGTGCCAGACCCTTTAAATACTCAATCTCACTTTGTTTTCCCAGAAACCCCAAAAGGTCAATATACACGACTACATTTGATAACCATGAATGCTGAGGCTCATCAGTAAATTCAATAAGTTGCTTACAATGTCATCCCCAATTAGGGATGAAGGTAAGGTTTAATTCAAGTCTTCTCAACTCCAAAGGCTGTGTTCAATTCAATATAGAGGCTACCTCCTCTTTCTGGCACAAATTTACAGCTAAATATGTAACAGGCACTGTTTTAAGTACTTTAAGTAGTACAACCAAGACTGTTAGCTAACTATCCACTTCCATTCTTCCCTTCTTTACTAACAAAATCCCAAGTTTTTATTGTGAGTAGCACCATGCCTAACCACAGATCAGCATTTCCCAGTTTCCTTTGCAGTTAAGGAGGACCCAAAAGATCTAAAAAGTATTGGTTGGAACTACCAGGAAATGTCCTGAAAAGATATTGGCCCATGTGAGAGACAGGACTTCATGTCCTCTGTCCCTCCACCTTTCTTTCTGCTTCTGGTCTAGAATGTATACTGAGAATTGGTACCTGGCAGCTATGTTGAACCACGAGGTACATGAGGCACATGAGGTGACCCTGAGAATGGAAGCCAGTGCTAAAAATGGTGGAGTAGAAGAGTAGAAGTAACCTTAGGTTCCTGACAACTGTGGAACTACCTTGCAAATACTGGACTGCCAATCTTTAAAATTATTTTGAATAAGAGAAGTATAAGCCTCTACTGATTTCAGTTACTTTTCTGTTACTTTCATGATTATACTTGGAATATAATCTTAACTCTATACCTATAGATTCTCATTTAATCCTCCAATAGTTCTACATGGTATTATTTTCATTCCTAGGTTTTTCAGGTGAAATAATTGAAACACAGAAAGGTTAAGCAACATGCCCTAGATCACTGAGCTAGTATATAAAAGAGAGTGGGCTTGAACCCATTCCAACTTCTGCAACACTCATGCTCTTAATAATCATATTAGACTGCCGAGTCGGACTACACATCAAAGACTATTTTCCCCAAGCTGAAGAACTTTCATGTCTCGGTGGAATTTTCCTTCGGAATCAAACTTTATTTCTGATGGCTTGAGCCCTATTTGCATCTGGCATGAGGTTAGTTTTTCACTTTGTAAGAAATAACATTCTAATGGGTTTTTAAGGGCCCAGAAGACTTGTTAGCCATTCCCTGGCTGCCGCAGGACAAACTCATTAAAAACATCTGAACAAAACCAACAGAACTTGAAGGGCAACAAGAAAATGAAGACACTCTGGGGGTGGAGTTAGAGAATCCTTATGGTAAAGCACAGATGCTAATGGGTCCACTCACACAACTGGAGGTGGAACTCTGTGACCAAGACATTTCACCCGTTTGCATGACAGGGTCTCACAGGTTGATAACAAGAATTGCAGTCACTTACTCATTATCAGAGTTGCTGTCAAGAAAACAATTGGGATATCCCTAGAGTTTTCTCTTAATGGGATTTTACCTCTGTGGGAAAGGGTTTGCTAAGTATATGAATGAAGCAGACAAAATTGGAGGAAAAATATTTGCTGAGCTAAAGAGAGGAAATTATTTTGCAACCCTGGAAAAGTACCAATTACAGGAAAATACGGTTTATCCAGAGTACTATCAGTTGGGGTTTGCTATTAATTTTTTCTGTAAAATGGGGATAATCACACTGATGTTTCAAGGCGATGGCAAGGAACATGCTAAATATACCATACGGAGGTGACGTAGCACAGAGACTACCACAGTGATAGAAATACATTGAGATATGCTTGTATTCTTTTACGGGGCTCTGAGGGCCTAGGACTTGGCCACTGTGTTTTCTTTTCTGGTCTTTGGGGAGCAGACTGTAGAACATACAGAGACCATTTAAAAAATAATGAACAGAAAAAAGCAATAAACTCTCCATTTCCCTAAACAACCCAGGCACAGAGCAGGAAGCATTGGCTCCAGTATCTGCAAATAACCTTGCAGATTTTCAGACTACTTGGTTTTCAGAAGCCCACCTAAGTAAATCTCCCAACCCCTGGATCATGTCAAGAGGCAAGGCAGCACAGCACAGCAGTGAACATCTCGGCTCCAATACCAGTTGACCTGGGTTTAAATTTTTGCTCTTTACTTACTTGGCCATTTTAGTTAAATATTTGTGAAATGGAGTTAGTAATAATATGTATAGTTGACTGTGGTGAGTGTTCAATCAGATAATACACATGGGGGCTAGAAGAATGTCTAGCACATAGTTAGTGGTTAATAATTAGAGGTCAGTGTTATTGATTTTAACTATTAGCACAGAGTATGGCATAATTTCCTTCTTCCCCTTCCTTCTGTGACAGCTCCATCATGGTGGGTCCCAGTCTTGTGTGGTGGAAGCAAAGTAGATGTCATAAGGAAGTCAGGAGCCCAGCCCTCAGGCTCTATGGAGATAAAGGCCCTGATAAAAGATCTGGTTTGCTTCCTTTAAAAGATTAGAGCATAAACTTTGAAACCAGGCCTACTTGGGTTTAAATTCTGATTTCTCTGATGACCAGCTGGCACTGTAACCTTTAGCAAGATCTCAGGACCTCAGAATGGACATGTACTGTCATGTGTTGCATAACCACATTTTGATCTATGATGGACCATATATACAATGGTGGTCCCAAAAGATTATACTACTGTATTTTTTAACTGTACCTTTTCTATGTTTAGATATGTGTAGATACACAAAGCTTACAATTGTGCTACAATTGCCAACAGTATCCATATAGTAACATGCTGTACAGGTTTGTAGCCCAGGAGCAATAGGCTATACCATATAGCCAAGGTGTGTAGTAGGCTGTGCCATCTAGGTTTGTCTAAGTACACTCTGTGATATTCCCACCATGACAAAATTACCTACTGATTCATTTCTTGGAGTATATCCTTGTTGTTAAATGATGCATTTAACATGGTTGTTAATTTTTTACTAATTGAGGAGTAAAAGCTCAAGTAAAATAACTCTTCTTTGTTTAGCTTTAAACTTTGTAATCAGCGGCCTTGTCAATTGCAAGGTTGTTCTGAGCTGACAGGCTAATTGGAGAAATGGTCCATGTGATTTTATTTGGAGGAGGACTGCATAAAAAACTATTCCAAACTTTAGTGGCTTAAAACAACAACCATTTATTTAGCTGATGACTCTGACAGTTGCTAATTTGGTCTGGGCTCAGCAGGAAGTTCTTCTGCTGGTCTTAGATGGGTTCACTCATGTGTCTGCACTTAATTGCCAGTCAGTGAGACGGCTCTGTTTCTGGGGATTAACTGGCTATTGGTGGGGCCATAAAGCAACATTCATCATGCTAGAGCAGGCAGTCATGGGGTTATGGGAGAAGCAAGAAAGGATGTGTCAATACACAAACACTTCTCAAGTTTCCTCTTGCATCACAATGGCCAAAGCAAGTCACATAGCCACCACCAGAGTATAGAGAGAACTTCCCAAGGGTGTAGGATGAGGTGAACAATCAGAACCACTACTTTTAACAATCTACAACAATCACCATAGAACCTGTTTTGGGAGAAATAATTCATTTCTGAAATTGGCATCTTGGACATACACATGAGACCAAAGTGCCTTTCCTACTATATTCCAAAGAGAAATTATTCAGTATGACACTTGGACAATGGCTGAATAAAGAGTTTTCCAGTTACTAACCAATTGAAATGCTGTATATTGCATAGAGATTTCCTCAATTTTTGAATTAAAGCCCTGGAATAGGGGATTTCTATGTCTCTTTAAACCCTGACATTCTATGAATCTATACTTTTCCATTCCAATTTTAGAATAGCTAAAGCCCAGGTCAAAAAAGCTCTGTTTCTTGTCCAGTGAGGCAGTCAGGAAATTTCAGCCCATTGCAATGAGCAACTTGTCAACCATGAAGTCTGAGTGACATGACCATGGATTAAAATGTCTCAAGAAGTAGTGAGCTCTCTGTTACAGAAGGTGATCAAACATAGACTGGTTAGCCAATTTAAGAAATAATCAAAAGCTGTGGTTTTAATTCTATGTGTATAAGGAGACATATTTTATGTTTATATTGCTTCCAGGAATTCTGATGCCCTCCCCAAGACAGGCCATGCAGAAAAGTGGAATCTGTCCTTGTATTAAGTTAAAAAAAAAAAAAAAAGATTATATGCATTTAACAACAAGTAAGCACTTAATATAAACTAATTTAAGTACTTTCACATCTTATACCCTTCTTTACTCTAGTGCCAGTAACTTCTTTCTACAAAGGGAAAACAAAAGCTTACAGATTTTGCTCAAAGTTATTCTCAATTAGTAACTGTCCAAGTGGTTCTTTCACTTTCAACTAAGTGGTTCTTTTCATGTTCCTGGTAACCTTCTTTCTTTCCTCCCATTATTCATTCATTTGTTCAGTCTGTCTATCATTTGATCTTCATTTTTAATGAAATATATGTTAAATGTGGGGAAGGATAGGCATGTACTAGCCCCAGTACATGTGTGCTCAACTTTGAGATCTTAAGGTTGGGTAAGAATTAAATTACATAATATATGTAAAATTCTTAGAGCAGCAGCGGGTATCTAGAAAACACTCCCGGAAGGCTAGTTAATATTATTATATTGGGAGAAAGGCATAAAGCTTTTGAAATTGAGCCTGAGTTCAGAGAATCTGAGATGTCTGGTCAGAAAGAAACATGTAAAAAGGGTGAGAGGGCAATGACCACAGCCCCACATCCTTGAATCCTGTGGTTGTTTCAGGAACCCTGAGGTGCGTGAGGACATCCTGAGTGGAGGATACCTCAGGGGAGCTGAAGGAACAGGAGAACAGCCCTGGCACTCCCTGCCCAGGCTCACCTCCTCCTGCAGAACTAAGCCAGGGCTGAGCAGTTCCTTGAAAGAGGCTGCTCTTTGAAAGCCTTGTACATTTCTGAAGGCTGCCAAGAGAATGTGTGGCTGAAACCAGAGTGGGGACCCGTGCTTCCTTGAGGTGGTGCCCAGGGTAAACCTGAGATAGAGAAGTTAATCCTTTCTTCCTGCTCCGTGCTCCCATACCCACTCTTGATGGCCCTCTTGGACAGGATCTAAAACAGCCCCACACAGACTTTCTCTTGAGTGGCTGACATCTGGTCTCTAGAAAATACTCAAGTAATACTTGTCTGGCAAATTCCTGGAGTACGGGTCACACCCAGCAGCTGACTACTTTCTCCTTGGCTCTGAGGCCATGACAGCTATCCAGTCTAGTGTGGGTCCATTTGAATTCTAAAGTGTGTGTGGCCTGGCCACCCCACAGCAGGGGGTGCATAGCAGGCTCTTCTCATGGTCTTCTTCAGACACCTCTCCCTTGTCTTGCATACCTGTCCTCATGGAAGGATGTGGTCTATGAGCAGATTGGGGGTTGGTGGGGTGGGAGGAAATGGAATATTTTCTGAAAGAAGATCATTTTCGGAAATTGTTTTAAAGTTAGGCCAGGTGTGGTCACTCACACCTGTAGTCCCAGCAATTTGGGATGCCAAGGCAGGAAGAACGCTTGAGGTTAAGAGTTTGAAACCAGCCTGGACAACATAGTGAGACCATGTGTCTGAAAAAAAAGAAGAAGAAGAAGAAAGAAAGAAAACTTAGCTGAGCATGATGATATGTTCCTATAGTCTCAGCAACTTGGGAGGCTGAGGCAGGAGGATCGCTTGAGTCCAGGAGTTCTAGGCTGCAGTGAGCCATGGTCACAACATTGCACTTCAGCCTGGGTGAAAAAGTGAGACTCTGTCTCTGAAGATAAATAAATTAGTTAATTAAAGCACTATGCCAATAAGGTAATTTTTAAGACAATGCTAAAAAGAAATTAGAGGTAGTGAATGCAATGTATCATTGAAGGATCCAGTGAAAACCAAGAGACAAGTGGAACAGGTGGTCTGGCTTTGAATGTGCTTACACTTGGAATAATCCACAGCACTGGCACCCTCTGATGTTGAAGCCTGGCTCTTCCTGAGCCTGGACGCACATGTCCAGGCACAGGCCAGGAGAGAAACATTTGCTGGAGTTTCCCCTGAGCTTCTGCACTTGGCCACCTTAGAACCATTGCTATTACAGAGGCAGTTTTAAGGACCCCAGATAAAAGATTTGACTGAAGGAGAAGAAGCACCAGCATCCACAGTTGAGTCCGTGCTTCCCAGAGTGCCAAGGGCTTTTTATACAAAATTTCATGCCACCCTCAATGCAGCTTGATATCTTAATTCACGAGATAATATTTTTGCTCTTCTCTCTTCATTGCTATCTCTGCCTTGAATGTCCATTTCCTGGATCTTCAAGTTTGCAGATCCCCCTGTCCACACAGACTCAATCCAAACCCTATCCTTTCCAGAAAGCCTCCTGTGGTTCCTTTTCCACTACTACTACCAGCTACAGTCAGAAATAACTTCATCACATACTTATTCATTCTGTGCCATAGCTTCCTCATCTATAAGATGGGCATAATATTAATACCTTCTCCATATGATTATTGTGGGAATTAGGAAGAGCACTTAGAATTAAGCTTAGCATATAAACAAAGTTTAATAATGATAATGATAATATTTATAGTTGTTGTCAATGGATATAATTTATCTTCTTTGCTACACTCACTGTAGGATTTTGGAGGCAGGGTACGAATTCATCTCTGAACCCAGAGGCTACCAATCAGACTTGATGCCCAACAGATACTCAGGCTCAGTAAAATGTTTGATGAATGAGAGTGGAGGAGTGTCAGACGCCAGCGACAAGAGCAATCTTTGAGCCAACAGACTCCCCACTCATTAACCCTCCATCTGCCTGGCCAACTTTATGGGCCACCTATCACTACGTGGCTATTGTTCAAAGCCAGCCAAACTATCCTGGTGCTGGCTGCTGGCAGCCTTGACTTCAAGCAGCCGCCAGAGAGGCTGCTACATATGCTGATAGCATCATCGAAGCTCCCTTCAGGGGTCTGCTTCTCTGGGGCTGGTACAGATGAAACCTGTGCCCCTGGCAAAGTGGGGGCCTGGTCTTCCTGCAATCCCAGCCCTGCTTGGACACCTATTACAGCAATGAGCACGGCACGTTTGACTTCTTGCCTTGTCTCTCACGCTTCTCAACGCGGACGATTCGTAATGGATGTCAGACTTTGAATTTCTTATCATGTTGTTTATATCTAATAAGTGAATTGCCCTGTTTTTTTAAAAGTCAGCTTTTAAAATACTGTGTTTGAACATCTGTCAAGGGCTGGGGATTAGCTGAATAGGCACTGGATGCCAGGATATTATATTCTCTCTTATCCTTTATACTGTAATTATCTTGATCCTCAAACAACTCAGCACCAGTTACAACCACTTTCGCAGACTTGTTGTTGCTGCAAATTCAAAAAATTATTTTATTTGAATCTAAATTAAACTGATATGTAACAAGGTTTTTTTTTCCCTGCTAAGTCTCAAAAAACAGTATCTGCAGATGATTAAAAAACAGTAAAACACGGACAATTTCAAAGTTTATTTCAAGAATAAACTCATGAAAATTCATCTAATTATGCAGCAGTGTACCAAAAATAATCTTTTCCAAACCTAAATTTGTTTAACAAAACACACAGTCAGCTAAGCCAAATGAAAGCAAACGTGTGTTTATGCCATAGTAACCCCCTCCCCCTGGCTGCTCGAGTGGGCACGAGGGCTTGGCAGGGTCCTGAAGCCTGTTGGCGGCTTCTGAGTCCTGACACTTTGCTTACTGGTGTTTCCAACTAGGGGGCCATTGGCTCCACTGGTCACAGAAATGGACCCTGTTGCTGCTTGTGTAAGTGGTCTCTGTTTCTGGCATGTGGAGAGCTGAAGCAGGGAGGACAGAGCTCTTTACTCTCAACAATTCAGGGAGAAGAAGAAACTACTAAAACATCGTGCACATAACCGCAGGCAGAGTGGTACTGTGTCTGCCAATGATTAATAGTAATAGTGAGAATAGCTACTGTTTATTGAGCCCTTGCGCTGCACCAGGTATTCATTTAGGAGTCTCACTTTCTTCATTTTTTTCAACTGACCGATATAACAAAATAACTGGAACCCAGTCATCATGACCCCTACTTTACAGATGTAGAAGCTGAGGTTTAAAGGGAAACAGCCAGCCTAAGATCACACAAGTAATTGGCTGAGCTGAGATTTGAATCTGTCTGACTTCGAACACAATGTGTTTAAACTGTCATAGCATATTGTGTTGGCTCAGGCCTGGGCCAGCTTCTGGAAAGCAGAAATCTGGGAATCCATGGGAATCCAAGCTCTCCCATCCTAGACAAGTTCCTGGTAACTTTCTGGATCTCAGTGTATTCATCTGTAAAGTGGAGAATGCAATACTTAAGACATAGTAAAAATTAAAAAGTCATAAAATATGACTATTCAGTTAGATGATACATCCTCAGAGGGCAAGAAGTATGTTATTTGTTTGTAATTGTAACCCTAGTACCCCCCATAATAATACCTCTCACAGTGTTTGACATATAAAAGAGTAGGAGTGAAATCATAAGACAAGCTTCCTTCCTATAACTTGTTTACAGTTTATTTGGAAAGAAAAAGCAAGTGTGAGCAGATGAAAGAACAAGCCCGGTGAACATGTCATCGCGGAGATGCTAATTAGCTGCCAGATTGGTGACCTAGCAATAATGTCATACTGGACTTGTCCCCACCAAGCATTAGAAAGTTGGGTTCTGGCCCCAGTGCCACAACTTCTTAACTGTGCAGGTTTTTGAACTTCTCTGAACTTCTGTAGGAGAGGAATCATAACGATCTAACTTTCCTTTTCTCCTTGTACTATTGTGAAGTCTGGAAAATACTGTCACATGCTTTATGAAATGTCATGGCCACCAGCATTTTTGGCAGGAAGAGCAGGGATGAAGCTGAACTCTATGGAGGAAATGGCTAGAGGTCCTAGCTGTGGACGGGGAGCCACACTTTGCTATAGATTAGAATGTATTCCAGAAGGAAAACTAAAATCAAGGATCTGTGTCAAGTTCAACCCCTATGTTTCTAGAGGCCTCTGGAATCCTGGGCGTTGTCACTCAATATCACTAGCCAGTAGGAATATTAGGCACTCACTAAATATTTTTAAAATTAAGTTCATTTGTCCTAATTGGAATAATGGAATTGAATTATATTGAATGCAAGGGCTTCAAAAAGCCCAGTTAAAATCCACCTGCCACCCAATCACATAAAATCGTCAAAACAACTTTCTTCACTAAGTTCCATGGTCTGTGCTTCTGCTATTCTTTTCTCTAACTGAGGCAGAGTGCAAGGGGAAGGCATGGCTTCTGGAAGGGAATGATAGGAGGACACATGCATGGATACTAGCTCCCCCAGGAGCAAGAACCTGGGATTTCTAGGGATACAGAAAGGAGACCTCACATCCCTCAAATTCACTGGCACATGCTTCCCTAAATTGCCTTAACAAGTGAAGCTCCATTAATCTCAGCATTCATCTGTTAATTCACCAAACATTTTTGGTCCTTGCTGTGTACCTTGGCATCATGCTAATCCTTGGGTCTCAAGGCTTTTCAGATTTTCTATTTCCCTTATCTTGGGCAAGTCCCTTAAACTTTCCTATCCTCAGTTTATATATCTATAAAATAGACATCATTTTTTATGCCTCCCAGAGTTGGTAGGAGGAACAAATGAGATTCAAATACTTCACACGCTGTCTGACATTTAACAATTACTTTAAAAGAAATAGTCATTAAAGAATTAAAGATGTTTTAAAAAAAGAAATAAAGGTCTCTGGATCTAATAATGTGATGTCATGGAAGGAACTAGCTATAGTTGGAAGTTGAAAGTAATGCATACACGTGTAAAAAAAAAAAAAAAAAAAAAAAAAGGACCTGACTGCTGATGGTGCTAGTCCCCTGCCCGAAAACCAACCACTGCCTGTCATCCACTCCCAAAGAGCCGCAACTCCTGAGAGCCTAGCTACCTCTCCAGACCCATCTCTTACAGCCCTGCTCCCTAACCCCAACCTGTGCCCTGCTCTTACACCACACGTGGATTTGAATGGCTAGTTCTTGAAGAAAACATATTCTCTCAGGCCTCCCTGGCTTTGCATACACTATTCCCTCTGCTTGGAGAAGCCCCAGTAATTTGACAAGAGCTCGCTGGATGTCAGCCCCTCTGGGAGCTCTCCCAGTGTTGCCTTTTTATCAGGGCTGAGTTTTGTTTTCTTCTCTGATCCCTGTAGCACTTGGGCAAAGAGCTGATGCAGAGTTCATTTTGTGAAGCTGTGACCAGTTTTCCAGTAGACCGTGAGCTTGCTGAGGGAAGGAGGCTGCCTGTCTTTGATCTTTGTTTCCGTGGGGTTTAGCCGGGTGCCTGGCACAGCAGCTTTGGAGATGGAAGGGATGGAGGGAGGTAACTGCACAGGTAGGAAGAGTTCAAGTGCTCTGTTCTTACAGGGGGTGTAGGGATGATTCAGAATTAGTTATTTGGCCGGGCGCGGTGGCTCAAGCCTGTAATCCCAGCACTTTGGGAGGCCAAGGCAGGTGGATCACGAGGTCGAGAGATCGAGATCATCCTGGTCAACATGGTGAAACCCCGTCTCTACTAAAAAAAATTAGCTGGGCATGGTGGCATGTGCCTGTAATCCCAGCTACTCAGGAGGCTGAGGCAGGAGAATTGCCTGAACCCAGGAGGCGGAGGTTGCGGTGAGCCGAGATCGCGCCATTGCACTCCAGCCTGGGTGACAAGAGCGAAACTCCGACTCAAAAAAAAAAAAAAACAAAAAACAAAAAACAAAAAACCACCAGAATTAGTTATTTAGAATAACCTGGAGAAACTCTGAAAACAAAACAAAACACACATATAGTTCCTGCCTCCCAAGAGTCTGCTGTCATATGGGCCTCAGGCAAAAATGGATTTACCTTGACAATAGCGGAGTTTATACTTCAAGACCCTTCACTTGCACAGTTCCTTCCAGGGACCTGGGAGAAGCTCCAGCAACTCCTTTTTTAACTTTCAGACAGGGTCTTGCTCTCTTGACCAGCCTGGAGGGCAATGGTGCGATCTCAGCTCACTGCAACCTCCACCTCCCGGGCTCAAGCGATCTTCCCACCTCAGCTTCCCAAGTAGCTGGGACAGGTATCAATTTCTTATTCATAACTTTATATGTATATTTTAAAAAGGACTCTCTGTATGGAGTGAGCTCAGGTCCCACAAAACCTGGATCAACCTCTGGCCCCAGGATCCATAGTTTCAGTAAACTTAACAAGTGATTCTGATACACAGCCAGATTGGGAGATGACCTGCTACTCAGTGTGTAATTCACAGGCCAGAAGCATCAGGAAACATCATAGTTGGGCAAGTCGGAAATGCAGAATCTCAGATCCTATCCCTGACCTACTCTCTGTGAATCTGCATTTTAACAAAATCTCTGGGCTGATTCATGCGCAAAAATTCACATTCAGAATAAAGTTATGAATTGCTGCTGTAATGATTTCTCTGAGAGAAAAACGATTTCCAGCTGTAAAATCACAGAGGCCTTCTTGGAGGAGGTGATCTCTGAACCAGGACCTAAAGTAGAGGCAGTATTTGGGTATGTGAAGTACTTTAGCAGAAGCAGCAGCAAGCAGCAACAGTGGAATCCTGGAGATGGGGAATATGAGGAGGCGTTCAGTAGACCAGGGCCTTTGGGCTGGAATGAGACAAGACAACCACAGGTAAGTTGAGTCCGGTGGTAGGTAGGGAGAGAGGCAGGCTGGGGAAAAGCCCACGTGCTGGGTTAAGGTCTTTGGATTCTAATTAGGTAGGAATGTGGAGCCTTGGTGTTTGGGTCCAGAAGATATGAGAGATTCAGCTGCAAAAGCAAAACATCCTCTGGAAGAGGGAAGCCAGTCATAGTATTTATTAATGCTCAGGTACAGATTATTAATGCCCAAGCCTTGCCTGGAAGATGTCTAAGAAGGGAAGGGGCAGGAAGCCAGAAACAAGGACTGAGAATTCATGAGGGAGGTACTCATATTTTTTCCCATTCTGCAGGGTTGGTGAGAGTCTCAATGGCACTCCCATCCTTGGCACTGCAGAGTCAGGATATTTGCTGATTGTGGCTTACAGAGAGGAAGGATCTGGGTGTGGTCCAGGGTGAGTCCTGTGAATTCCCATCACTCCTGCTCCCTGCAGGCTCCACGTCTGCAGCTTCCGGTGTTCCATTCATTCCTGCAGCCCAAACAAAACCTACCTACAGGATTGTTAGAAGGACTAAAGGGCATAATATAGCAAAGTACCAGAAATATATTGGGACCTGAAAAAAAATTCATGTAATCCTTTGAAACTTGAGTCAGAACTCATGGGTCATCCACTTTCCTATGCTATCACGTGGTTCAAGTTATAACAGATAGTGGATTTTCAATGAATGCTTAATCATAAAATGCCCAAAATACCAGCTATAGGAAATTCATCATTTGGCCTTAGAGTAGGTTTTGTCAAGGCTTGAAGTCATATACACACTTTAATAACACACATTAATAGTAATTTAATGAGCATTTACTACATGTTGATCATTGTGATAAGCATCTTACAGTACATCATCTCATTTTGTCCCATCATAAGATGAGGAAAGGGAAGCTTGGAGATATTGATTGTCTTACTCAAAAGTTCTATTACTACGAAGAGGCAGAGCAGGAAATAGAAGTCAACATTAGGGTGAGATCAAAGCAAGTGCTCACCTGCAAAGCTTCCTATGGGTGCCACAGGTGAAACAGGTTTCATTAGGAAATGTACATTTGGCTTCCCCTCTCCATCTCATTTCAAATGTTAGGAAGAGTCAGCATCACATTTCATGTAGATAGAATTGTGGACTCAGAGTCAGACATAGAGAAAACATAAGCATGATCGAGTTCAATGCTGCTCCCTTACAGAGGCAGAAATGGAGGCGCAGAGAGGTGGCTTACTTGCCCACGGTAACATAGGATGAGAGTGTCTTACCTCTTATAGCTCGTACGTTAAGATAAAAACAAACATTTGAAAACATAGATTATCTTGTTTTGTTCTATCCTCGCTTCTTCACATCCTGTCCCAGGCGTCAGCTCTCTCCTTCCTTTCTTTTTTCTTTACTCATTTATGTATTGGTTCAGCAAATATTTATTGATGTACTATTGTGAAATAAGTTACATTCAGGGAAGAGACCGGAATTTAAGAAGAATCAGTAATAAACAAGAGAGAAAAAAGAAAAGTAAAGAAAAGAACAAAAAAGTACAGAGAAAGAAATGGAGAGAGAAATGCAGAAAAAGAGAGAAGGAAGGAAGGGAGGGAGGGAGTGAAGGAGGGAGTGAGGGGAAAAGGGAGGGAGGGAGGGAGGGAAAGAGGGAGGGAGGGAAGGGACACTATCAACTGATCACTTTCTATTGGACAGGCACTTTTCTAAGCATTTTACATGTATTAACTCATTTAATTCACCCAGAAACCCTGTATGGTAGTCACTATTCTTATCTCCAATTTACAATGAGGAGCCTGTGGCACAGAGACCTGAAATAAATTGCCCAAGGTCAGAGGGCTGGAAGGTGGCAAGGCCAATATGCAAACCTGGCAGATCTGGCTCTAGAGGCTTTACTTGGGACCTATGCATGTAATCGTATTGTAATGTACTCTATTTGCTCTGATGGCCACTGGAAGTGGATTAGATACTTACAGTAAGAACATTAGTGTTCCTGAGGGTCTTTATCATTTTTTTCTCAATAGAGAACCATCATCACAATTTGTCATGGACCATCAGTGCCCATGGTGTGAAAGGAGAAATGTATTGCACATAGAACCATCTAGCAGAGGAGCCCGAAGGGAAGAGGATCATGGAATTTAGAGCCATGGGACCTGGGGTTTAGCTGCGTCCCTGCCACTCCCTAGTTATGCCATGGGACGAGTCAATCCATCTCTTTAACCGTCTGGCTCCTCATGTGGAAAATAAAAATTGTAGTTGATTCGACCCTATCTACTTCGGAAAATCAAATTGAGGTGTAAGTAGTTTATAACATCAAAGGGCAAAACCAGTGTGAGATCAAACACAACCATCAGTCTTCTCTCCTTAATTTTGTGTAGATGTTTATTAAAACAGAAAGAAAGAAACTCTGTGGGGGTGGGGGTGCTGAATTTAGAATGAGGATAATAGAGAAAACCCAAAAATGAAGGTTTAAATAATGAGCTTCCAGTGGTTAAGGGAAAGAAGGGGGATTATTTGGGAAGAACCAGAAAGGGCCCTGTGGATGGTCAACTGCTTTGGATAAATGGATGGTTACAGTCATTCATTCATCCATCCATTCGTTCATTCAATTAGTATTTATTGAGTGCCTCCTGTGTACCAATGACAGTGCTACATACTGGGGTACAGTTCTTTAGAGAACAGACACAATCCTGGTCCTCATGGAGCTTGCGGTATGCAGAAAGTCAGACACTGAACAAATATGTACAGCATTTAAATACATAATAATAAACTGGGATACATGCTGTGAGACCAAGGAAAAGAAGAATCTTCTATAAGAGAGAAAAACAGTATTGGGTAGGTGAGGACACACTGAAAGACTCAATGCCCTAGTTTTCCCATTATTCCTCCCCACCACCCACCAACTGCTATTTGAAAGGCTATAGGTCTCTGCTACATACAGACATGTACTACCTCAATTTAATGAGCCATCTTTTGAGTCCCCAATAAAAATATGTGGGTATATCCCCAGGTGTCAGGTGTTGGGCTGCCTTCACGGTCAGCCCTGGCTGCAGCCCCCTTTGATGGAATCCCTGCATATCGTTTTTATTCCTATTTTACAGATTTTAAAAATGCTCACAATAGTTCAATGATTCATCCAAGACAACACAGCTAGAAAATCCAGACCAGTGTTCAAGACTTTCGATAGCAAATCAAGGGCTCTTTCTGTTCACACTTAGAATAAAATCCTAACCACAAGGTCCAGGATGTCATAGCTTCAGCCAGCTCTTGCTACCTCCCTCTTCTTTACCGGGCTTTATCCACACAGGCCTTCCCAGGATGCAAAAAGATTTCCCCTGCGTCAGGGGCTCTGCATCAGCTCTTCTTTCCTATATCTGGAATGCTCTTCCTTGATTTTTTACTTGGCTACCATTTTTCAATTTTAAATCAACTTTATTGAAGCATACTTAAAATTTTTTTATTTTAATTTTTTCGATGGAGTTTTGCTCTTGTTGCCCGGGCTGGAGTGCAATGGCATGATCTCGGCTCACTGCAACCTCTGCCTCCTGGGTTCAGGCAATTGTCCTGCTTCAGCCTCCCAAGTAGCTGGGATTACAGGTGCACGCCACCATGCCCAGCTACTTTTTGTATTTGTAGAAGAGACAGGGTTTCATCATGTTAACCAGGCTGGTCGTGAACTCCTGACATCAGGTGATCCACCCACCGCAGCCTCCCAAAGTGCTGGGATTACAGGCATGAGCCACCGTGCCCAGCCTGAAGCATAATTTGTATGAATAAAATTCACTCCTTTTCAGAGTTCAGTTTGATGAGTTTTGACAACTATATAAACATACTGAGGCAACCACTGTTACATTTCCATCACCTAAGGAAGTTTCCTTCTGCTCCTTGGCAGCCTATCTTTTGCCTGTACCCCAGGCAACCACCAGCTGCCTCCTTTTCATCTAAGTTTCAGCTTAATTATCCCCTCTTCAGAGGCCTTTAAAAGTAATGCCTGCCCTGACCATCCAAAAGCTCTCAGCCATGCTCCTCCTCCATCATTCTCTTTCAGACAGTCTGGCTGTTCTCTTCCTAGCACTTAATACAAGATGTACCCATTTTATCGACTTACTTGTTTGCTCTATTTCTGGTCTTCTCTAAACAATATAAGCTCTATGAAGGAAGGGTCTTTGTCTTCATTAACACTCTTGTAACCCCAGGGCACAGTACTTGGCACATAGTAGAATAAATATTTATTAAATGAATGAATGAATTCACAGATAAGTGGTGCTGCATCCTTCTGTGTACAAATAGCTGAGGATTCATGGCTGAATCAGAAATGATTTCTACACTTATGGAGCTCACAATCAAATGGAAGTCTTGTGACAGGCACACAGATAACACTGACACAGATAATCCCTAATGCTTGGATAAAGCACTACTATGCACGTATAATGCATTTACTGTGTGTCAGGCTTTGTTCTAATATATATATCTCCATTCATTTCATCCTCATGACAACCCTATATGGAAGTTACTACTATTATTGTTCGTTTAAAGATGTGCCCTCTCTTGGGGCACAAGAAGGCTGAGTCACTTTCCCCAGATCAGCCAGCTTGTGAGTGGAGAAGCCAAGATTTGGGACCATGCTTTTTTCAGGACTGCCTGATCTATGCCCCAAGAGAGGATCACATCAGGGATCCAGAGAATACAGAAAAAGCTAAAGGCACGCCCAGCCCAGACTCTGGTCAGACTTGCACGGCAGGCGAAGTTCTAACTCTGGAAACTGGAAACAGGGACTACTGTCTCTGGAAGCCCTACATCAGGTCCAGTTCTAGCAGCTAGAGACAGCCCTCCAAACCCAGGGGCAGGTTTTTCAGGCCTCTAAAGGGGACTATAGCTAGATGGAGGGGAGGGGCTTTCCCTAGTGCTCCTGTGTCCCCAGGGGTCCAGTTACCCCAGAACCAGTGCAAGCCAGAGCACTGGGCTTCAGGTTGCCCACTGAGTTGTTCCCACAGGGATGCATCACGTACCCGAAACACATTGGGAACTGGGACTCCAAGCCTAGGGGCCCCTGAGCGACGCCTGGGGATCTGGCCCCTCCCTATGGCAGCTTCCCAGAGGCCTGCGGCGCCGGCCTGCAGTTCTCCGCTGAGGACAGTAGGTGGCAGTGGGTCGTGAGAAATGGCCCTCGCCCGGCCCTGGCTGCGGAGACCCAGCCTGGAGAAAAACGTGGCTGGGCTTCGGCCGCCGAGCGAGGGAGAACCGCGTCCCCGGGGTGGGGCTTGGGGGCCGCCCTGGGAGTCGGTGGCTTCTGCCCGAGCGGAGGTCAGCGAGGACCCGGGAGGCAGAGCCTGGATGGAGCTGGACGGGGAGGGCTCTGCTGGGGCTCCTGGTCCCCATGCGGCTGGGCTGTCATGGAGAGCCCTGGGGACCCTGGACCCCTCGGGAGGGCCCAGCCTGCCAACTCCTTAGCCAGAATTTGTGCCCAGCGTGGGAATTTACTTCCTGAGCAAACAATTTTTTTTTTTTTTTTTTTTTTTTTTTTTTTACGCTGAAGAAGAAACTGCCGTAGAGAGATTAATGGACTTGGCTGTGGTCACACGGCTCGTGCGTGGCTGTGCAGGGATTAAAACCTTGTCCTGTCTGATGAGAGTCGTGTTTTTTTCCACTGTGCCAATACCCAGTGGGGAATTCCCTGCTGTGAGCGCCTGGGGATAACGGGGTGTCTTCTAGTCTGCATTTATAGTGAGAACTCAGTGTGGCCATGGGTCACACTGCCAGGCACTGTCCCTCTCCAAGCCCCAACTATCCAGCTCCCCACGCCCTGGTCCCCTAGCTCTGGCAGTCTCAGAGCGTTAAGTCTGACCAGAGCTGCCCCTGCAGGGTCTGAACTCTGGACACGCCCCACCCCTGTCTGTCTCCTCTTTTTGTTTCGGATCTCAGCTCTTCTCCCCACCTCTGACATTTGAAAGCATTTTTACTCTCAGGAATTCGTTAGATCTTTACAACCACCCCGTAAGGGGAAAAAAAGGATGTTTGCATTTACAGAAGAAGAAACTGAAGCCTCAGAGAGGTGATTTGCCAAAGGGTACTAAGCACGTTCGCGGCTGAGCTCGGTCTTGAACCCCAGGTCTTCACAACCGCCGCCTTCGACAAGGCGGGAGCGGCCAGCGCTGGTGAGCCCAGCCAGCGGAGGCCCTTCCAAGCCTCTTCCTCTCCCGGCGGCAGGCGGGAAGCGGCCGACAAATTAATTCACGCTATCTTTACATTATGTATAATGCGGCATGATTTTATTTTGCTTCATTCCCGAAATCTTTTACAGTAATTAGTAGCCGAGTAAAATACAAAAATTAATGCAATATAACACTTTAATGGTAATAATACACCATCCTGTCTAATTAATAAAATCTGTTGTTTCCAAGCATGATTATTTATTTGACAAATTGATAGCACACATCCTGTTCATACCCTCTTTCCTAGCTCCCATCCTTTCAGTTTATCGAATAACACTGTAGCAGGAAAATAAACAGATTGTCTTCTGACCTGACAAGCAAGTGCGAAATAAACCCCTCACTCATACATCCCTAATTGTTCTCAGCAATATCCTCTAACACATGTCCAGATTGGTTAAAAATGAATCTTGAGTCCTCCTTCCTTTCTTAAAAAAAAAATTGCGTCTCCTTATTTTAGAAAAAAGAGACATAGCTTCGCCTTTCCTCTGGATAGTGTTTATATAGAGACAGTTGGGGGGATATAAATTTTGTGACTGTGTTCAGAAATTCTGATGGCCTTGCTAACAGAGTGAAATGATTGTTCAGGCTCTGCCAGAAAGAGAGAGAGAAAGAAAGAGAGGAGGTCCGGGCTCCTCTGAGCTGCCGCCGAAGAACACTGAACCCATCGCGAAGTCTGCAGGAAAGGATCAGCAAGGGAGCAGGGAGCAGGGAGCAGTGAGGTGCAGGATTGTCATTGGGAGTTGGCAAAAACAAAACTGGAAAAGGGCTAGGGTAGGATACCCAGCCCTGGTAGTATTTGCAGGTGGTACTGAGGGATAAGGAACAAGGTCCAGCCTCATTATATGTGGAACTTGGGATGAAACAATGATCTAATTACAAACCCGAATGCATGCTATTTTATGTAATACAGGGACATTTTACATGCCAAATGTGAAAATATGAAAGCACTTCAAGCTATAAATAGGGCCTCAGAGACAGAGGCAGAGACACAGAGAGACATGGAAACAGATGGAAAAAAAGAGAGACAGAGAACATGCAAGAGCAGGACAGAAAGAAAGAGAAACAGAGACTCACTATCTGCAGGTTTTTTTGCGGCACTTTTCTCTGAAAGAAAAATTATGTGATGTCATCTGTGTTCAGGGAAAAGCTATGCTATCCCCAGCTTTCAAGCTACATTTACTGTAATAAAAAAGGAAAAATCTCCAAGTGCACACAGGTGAAAAAATTCACCCTCTCATGAAAACTGGACTCAAAACACAAAAAGAGATACACACACACACACACGCACACACACACACACACACACACATACACACATACACACATCTGCTTGCACAACCCATGGATGAGTCTCCAGAATCCTTTCTTTTGTATGGAAAAGTTCTGTGATTCTATGTGCATTAGGTCCAACACACACACACACCACACACACACACACACACACACACACACACACTGCAAATATGTGCACATATCACCACTGCACATACACCCTGCTGAGCCCAGGCCCTTGAATCAATTCAGCCATGCCCCATTGGTGAGACTCCCTGGGCTGCTTCCTGGGCCACCACAGTAACCCCTACCTTCCACTGACATCTCAATACTCTGATTTTATTACTCACCCCCACCTTTTCCTCTTGATCCATCTCCCCATCCCCCACCATTTTTTGCTACTGCATTACTTTAGTAATAAAAACCGTAACTTAAATAAAATTCTTTCAGGCTGGGTGCAGTGGCTCACCCTTGCTATTCCAGCACTTTGGGAGGCCGAGGCTGATGCATTGCTTGAGCTCAGGAGTTCAAGACCAGCCTGGGCAACATGGTGAAACCCCATCTCTACCAAAAATACAAAAGATTAGTCAGGTTTGGTGGCATGTACCTGTGGCTACTCAGGAGGCCAAGCTGGGAGGATGGCTTGAGCCCAGGAAGCAGAGTTTGCAATGAGCCAAGATTGCACCACTGTACTCCAGCCTAGGCAACAGAACGAGACCGTGTCTCAAAAAAAAAAAAAAAAAAAAAAGGTGTTGACTCCAAGTTTTTTGCCAACATACAGATATACAGAATTTGACCAACCAATTTGAATGCTTTACCTTTTTAAAAGTGCTTCCCTGTGAATTGTTTCAGAGCAAGGATTACTACACTTTCTTTATAGATAGGGAAACAGGTCATTTCTTTCCAAGGAAAAACAGCTGGGATGTTCAATGAAAAATATTTACTGAACACTTTGAGTGGATCAGGCATTATTTAAATGCTTTATGGGTATTATTTCAATGAATCCTCAAAATAACTGTATGAGATGTGTTCAGTTATTACCCTCAGCAGTATAGATGCAGAGTCTGATATTCAGAAGGTTTATGTAATTTGAGAAATTACACAATTATACAGCACATATGTAATAGCACTGGAGTTTGAACCCACACCTATCTGGATTTGAGGTTCATAAAGCCATGTTCTAATTCCAGCTCTGATATTCACTGGCTGTATTACTTTGAGCAAGTAACATTTCTGAGACTCAGTTCTCTTAACCGTAATATGAAGATGAAAATTCTCAGCATTGATATGAAGGTTAAATGTGACATATATATAGTGCCCAGCAGAGAGTCTTGGCAAGGGTTAGGAGTTTAATCAAGTCTACTCTTCCCTTCATTTTTACTTTTATCCATCTTACATTAGCCACTCCCCAGAAGTTGCCTGGAAGATAACTCGGTTTGGGCTACAACCAGTTGACAGCTTGGGGTTTCAAGCCGTTGTTTCACCGTTTGCAAAATAAGGAAATAACAGCTATTTTTGAGGATAAACTGAGTTAAAGCATAAGCGGCCAGCACAGTGTCTGGCACATGGTTGGTGCTAAAATAAATATTTGTGAAAGGAAAGAAGAAGGGAGGGAGGAAAGAACTAGGAGAATGGTGCCCAGGTACTCAAAAAGAACTTGCACCCCAGCAGCTCTTAGGGCCTGGGGACTGGTCTCACCAGGCTCTGCCAAAGGGTGAGCAGGAATGTTCCAGTAGACGATGAATGTCCTGTGGACCTGCTCAGTGCCATCGATCAATATGTTTTATGATGGATCTAATTAAGCTCTCTAACGAGGGATCACGAGATAACAATTTATCCGAGAACCATCACTCATTAAAATGCTATTTCAGGAGATGACATCGTTCCAGCCTTAATTGGCAGGGTTCACGTGACTGGAATCCCTTGGGAGCAGAGATGCCCCTTGTCATTTACTTATCACCTCTGTGATGAGGTGGCTTAGAAAGGCCCTGAGAGGCACATGAATTTGTCGGACACTGCCACAGCCCAGGCCCCACCTACCCTGCTGTAGGTGGCTCTTTGGAGTGGGTGACTCAGCAGGTGGCTGACAGGAGCCTTCGGCAGTGCAGAAACCCGTTTCAGAATCAGAAGGCCAGAACTTTAGTCAGTTCCCGGAATGATGAGTCAGGAAGCCTAGGGAAGTGACCATCCCATCAGCCTGAGTTTGCTCTTCTGTAAAGAACCCTTCCCTGCCTGCTTCCTGGGTCGGTGGAAGATTTAAGGAGATCATGGAAAGGCTTATAGACCAGTGGAAAGAGCACAGACTGAGAAGTGAGATTCTCCAGGTTCAAATCCTTGTTCTGTACCCACTGGCTGTGTGACTACAGACAAGCTACTTAGTGTCTCGGAACTTGGTTTCTTCAATAATAGTGCCTAACTCAGTAGGATTCTTGGGAGGATTTTAAGAGCTTTATAATCAGCTTGGTTTCTGAGGATCCCAGGGATATAGAAATAAAAAGGCATGGGGGTTTTCTGAGGGAGCCTGTAACACCTTAATATCAGAATAATAACTATGTCAGGACAGATTACCAACCCAAAGAGGAACTGAAAAAGTTATGCAGGCTATACTCATAAGGGAGGAGGAGCTCAAGACTTGAGCTAGGTCTTGAAATAGAAGAACCTTTCCCATTTGCAGAATAGAGGAAACGGCATCCCAGGATGAGGGAGCCCTGAGCATAAATAAGCAAAGCACCCGGGGTTGGAGAGAGTTCGTGCGTTCAGAATGCGGTAGTGCCCCCTTCTCCACGGAGAATGCTTGAAACCATGGATAGTACCAAACCCTGTATAAGAGATATTTTTCCTATATGTGTCCTTATGATAAAGTTTAATTTATGTATTATACACAGTAAAAGTTTAACAACTAATAATAAAATAGAATGATTATAACAACATAATGAAAGTAAGGTGAATGTCGCCGCTCTTTCTCAAAATACCTTCTTTCATTGCACTGTAGGTAAAACAAGGGCTACTTTAACACAAGCACTGTGACAGTCGATCTGATAACCCAGAAGGCTACTAAGTGACTATCAGGCAGGTTGCATATGCAGTAAGGGTGCACTGGACAAAAGATGGTTCATGTCCTGGGCGGGGCCAAGATTTCATCATGCTGCTCAGAATGGCATGCAATTTAAAACTTGGAAATTGTTTATCTCTGGAATTTTCCATTTAATATTTTCAGACTGCAGTTTACCCCGGGTAACTGAACTGTGGGAAGCTGCTGCGTCATCCCATTGCGGAAAGGCAGAAGGGCAAGCAAGCAGGTGCGGAAGACACTGCAATGCTCCAGAGCTTCCTTTTTACAGCAACTCACACTTCACTCCCATAGCAATGGCATGAATCCATTCAGGAGGGCTCCACCTCATGATCCAATGACCGTTTAAAGGCTCCACCTCCCAGCAGTGCTGCATTAGGAATTAAGGTTCCAACACATTAACTTTTGGGGGATGTATTAAAATTGGAGCACCTTGCAAAGCATTTGGATTTCATTATGAAGGTCACTGCAACCTCTCACATAGGGTGAGTTGAATGAAGTCTCATTACAGAGCTTGGACCTCAGAGGAGGAGGAGGGAGGAAGATTCAGATGCTTCTTCCAACAAAGGTGGCTTGGAGCAGTCAGAGCAGACCTCATCTGTTTTCCTAAGACCAGAAAGAATAGAGCCCCATGTCCTAAGTGCCATGGACTTCTCAGGAGCACTGTGGAAACCAAGATGGCAATGGTGCCTTGAATTGTTGTGGCTGCATTCCTCCCAGAGAAGGAGACTGGCAGTGGGTGGAGGGAATTAAAACTTGCAGAGCTGCTATATGCATTAGGGGATGTAGCATTCGACTCTCACAATACTCACCATTAGGTGTGATTGTCCACATTTACCAAATGATGCATTTGAGTCTCAGAAAGGGTTAGTGCCTTCTCTGAGGTGACCAGCTAATAAGAGCAGAGCCAGGATTTGAGCCGTGGTCAGTTGGTTCCAAACCAATGCTTCTATCACTGCATGCTCTCTCACCAAACACTGTCACACCTAGGACCTCCAGTCCTCAGGTTTCAGATGTGAGTGATTTAGCTCCATCTTTCAGAAGGGGATGCTGAGACCCAAAGAATTCTTCAAGAAGCACCTTGCCCACGGACACTCTACATGAGATAACTTTCTGATAGGAAACAGAGATGCAGTTTTGATCTGACAGCAATGCTATTGAGGAATGCATTTCTCCTGGAACTCTGGGATGGATGGCCTGGTTCCAATCGGCCCTTCCAGGGTCCATTAGCCCCCGCTCATTCATGACTCCTGGGGCAGATGTGAACACTCCTGGATCTTTTATTTTTGAGAGGGCATAGGAGGGGGCTGATACTATTTTCTTATTGCATAATAAAATTATTTTCTTAACAAAAAAGGAGATCCACAGTTTTCAATTCAAATGCTATAAAAAAAACAGGGGGGGGAAGTAGCAAAAAATAGTTGAAAGAATGCACCCCTAAATGTGAAATTGTTCAGAAATACATATTTGTAATAGGATTCAAAGTGTTCATGACAGCTACTACTTACAGTGTTTAAAAAGTTGCAATTAGTACCAAAAGGCTTGGATGAAGAAAACATCCTATCATCGGCATATTTATAAAACAACTTCCATCAGCCAAAGGAAAAATGGACAGAACTCTATTACAAGCTTTTTATATTTGAAGAGCAATTTCTAATAATATATCTAGAAGCCATTTCTGAAATTGACTTAGTGTGCATGATCTGGGATTAATGTTTTCTGCAAAATCACATGCTCGTTTGAACGTAAACAATTTGCACTTCCGTTCCACCTCCTGGTTCAGAAGAATGCACCTCCAATATGTAAAATGATCTATCAAAATTAATTGTGAATGCCCTAATCCAATCAAGTCCAGCTCATTAGGCAAACATTTAAATTATTAAGTTAAATAGTGGGATATTTCAATATAATCTTGTTATGCTATTTTTATGGCAGTACAAATGCTATCTACAGATGGGCTCAGCTTCCCAGCCTCCTTGCTATTGTTGATGAGCTCACCACCTCTGTTGCTGGATTTCACACATGTGTGGTATTTGTCTAGTCACAATCCTGCACTCCCTCACTATCTCAGCAATTACTGGTGGAATCCTACTGTGTGTTAAAATTCGAAGGCTAAAAAAGACCTTCAGGATAATCTAGTCATCTCTTTTGCAGATAGAGGAACTGAGATTCTGAGAGATTGGGTGAATTTATGAATCATGGAGCAAATTTGTGGCAGAGCTACTGGTAGAACCCTTTCTTCTAGACTCTGCATTGAACCATCTGCTTTTTTTTCTTTCCCTTTTCATTTGTCTCTCTACTTTAATTCAATATAAAGATGTAAATCAAATACATCAGAGTCACGCTGTTCATATTTTAAATCATTAGTATTTTGCAAAATTATTCTTGTATCCCCCCATTTAATAAAAAAATATATTCCCAACCTGGTTGCTCTTCACAGAGCTTTAAATAGCTTGTCCTTTCTAAATTCCTCCAGCCAGCAAACAGCTATTCATCATTTGATAGTTCCTTGAAGGCCAGCCCAACAGAGACATGTTTGGAAGAAATAAGATCTTGATGTCTCAGACTCCAGTCCCTAAATTAGTCGCGGGGTATGTGCATATTGAGAGGAGGAAGAACAAAGGAGTAAACAAACAGGAACCAAAGCGGGCTTGAGATCTGGCCATGACCAGGGACCAGATGCCCATATTGGGGATCCTCTTGGGAGCGAGAGAACACAATCGTGTCCTTAACAGACCCCTCGCCCTACACCCGCAAGGGAGTCATGTCTACGCTGTCTAAAGATTCAGATTTCACACTGACTCTGAAGGCAGGTCTAAGGAACCCTTAGACTTTACCCTACTTTTGGCAACAAGGTGAAGTGAAGAACTTCCCAGTATTCCCCTTTTACTCTCTGGTTCAAATGTAGACAGGGTTCTCTTTTCTTTATACCCTGAGGCATGGCTGAGACAGGGATAGAACTATCAAAAAGATATTTCGAAGGGGAGCTAAACTCAGAGATTGCCATGAATTCAAATTTTCCACTCTGCAGGTGGCTTAGGCCCCAGGGGCACAGTATGATCGTAGTGGGTCCTAGGTACTCTTATTTGCATGAACTTTTTCTTCCATAGATAAGTAAATAAACAAATCATATTTTATGACTACATTAATATAAATAATAAAATATCAATATTACAAATTAAAGCATTTTCTTTAACCTAAAAGTCCTAAAATTCTCTGATTTTAAAGGAATCAAAACATTTTTGTGAGCCCCTAATTATCTGCAGTTCCAGGCACTCAGCCTACTGTGGCTAACGAATAAAGCAGCCATGCCAGGCCCAAGGAGAAGGAGCCTCCCATTCTGCCTCTATTTGGCAGATGGATTCTGATCTACAACACCACCCTGGAAATATCTAGCTTCCTCGGATCTGGACAAGAGAGAACGGCATTGGCTCCTGTCCTCTCACTTTCCATAGCCAGTCTGGGGACAGATTGAAAACTACTGGTGTAAGGAGAAGTCACCCTCCTTAATACCATTCAGACTCAGGTGCTTCAAAGTTATCCCTGAAGGGGAATGAGATTTTTTTCTTTCTTCTCACAGTTTTATTCCTTCTGCCAGCATTACACTGGTCCTGCGTGGAACTGCATTCTTCATACACCAAACATGACTCTGTTAGGGTTAGAACTGTTAAAAAGACCTTCCCAAGGGGAAAGTAAACACAGAGAATACTGCAAATTCATGATGCAAAAGGGCCCTTCAGAACACAGGAGGTGGGTACATGAGGCTCTGCAGAGGAACCTGATACCCCTTGTTTAAAAGACTGTACAGGGCCGGGTGTGGTGGCTCACCCCTGTAATCCCAGCACTTTGGGAGGCAGAGGTGGGTGGATCACTTGAGGTCAGGAGTTCAAGACCAGCCTGGCCAATGTAGTGAAACTCCATCTTTACTAAAAATATAAAAAATTAGCCTAGCGTGGTGGCACATGCCTGTAACTCCAGCTACTTGGGAGGCTGAGGCAGGAAAACTGCTTGAACCAGAGAAGTGGAGGTTGCAGTGAGCCAAGATCGCACCATTGCACTCCAGCCTAGGTGACAAGAGTGAGACTCCGTCTCAAAAAACATAAAAAGACTGTAGAAATTCAAACTCTTACACACTACTGGTAGGAGTGTCCATTGGTAAAACCACTTTGGGAAGCTGTTTGTCAGTATCTATGAAAGTTGAATATACTATACATATCTCATGACCCAACATTTCTATTCCAAAGTATTAGATTGAGCCATATGAAATTGCCAGTGTTTGACTTTTGACTCACAAAAATGTCAATTTAATTTGATTCAATTTAATATACAACCAATAAAAAACATACATATGCTCATCTAAAGTCATGTGTAAGAATGGTCTAGCAGTACTATTTATAACAGTCAAAAGCTGGACACTACCCAAAAGCTCATCAACCATAAAATGCATAAATAAATTGTGGTTTGTTCCTATAATAGAATAGTACATGCAATGAAAATAAAGAAATTACAACTCCATACAACAACTTGGCTGGATCTCACAAACACAATGCTAACTGAAAGAGGCCAAGCACAAAAAGATATCTATTGTATGATGCCATTTATATAAATTTCAAGAGTCAATATTAAATTTATATAAATTTAATTCGTGGTGCTAAGAGTCAGAAAGGGGACTAGGTGTGGCCCTAAAAGGCACACGAGGGACATTTTCTTGACCTGAGAGACAGTTTTATGGGTGTGTTCACTTTGAGAAAACTCATCAAACTATAACTTATGGTTTGCATACTTTTCTAGATGTATGCTTTCCTTTCTTAAAAAGCTTACTTTAAAAAAAAGCAAGAAGGCTGCAGAAGAATGCAGGCAGATGTTTGGGGCAAAGACAGCAGCAGGTGGTTTTAGGAAGGCCTACCCTCCTGCCTTCCAGTTTTTGTTGGGCCTCAGTGCATTTTTTGATCACTCACTAATACAGGTTCTCCTTAATCTCACTCCCCTGCCCAACATCAAGGTGGAGCCTATTATCGTCTGTATCCAGTGGGTGGAGAAACTGGGGAAACTGACGCTTTGAGAGTTGAACTCTCCCAAATGCACACAGCTATTGTGTGAGCAGCCAGAACCTGACTCCAGAGCAATGTCTCTCCTAAGCTCTCACTCTGTAGGTCCATGATCCAGACTCAAAGTAATTAGCATCACATGGGACACCCAGAAGTCACAACTCCCTATGATTTGGATGCAGATCCCACCTCTCTGATCCTGCCCATCTGCAGACAGTATTTGTGCTTCTCTGGAAGAAGGTTCCAGTTCTTGTCCCTGCCCACCAGCATGGCTACCCATGAACCTGTGAAAACTCTTGGTGGGGATCGGGACCCCATGACTGCAAGTTGCTCACTCAATCTGGAAGACATGATTTTCTCTGTGTCTCCTGACAAGTGCAGGCCCAGCCAGCCAGTTCGGGCCTTGTCATCTTTGTTGCATGTGTCGGGGACATCCCAGTTCTGTCTTCTTGTGCTCATTGCTCTTTCTGACTTCAGTTCTGAATGGCCCTGTAAAAGTGTCTATGTGGGTTTATGTGGAGATATAATATATGGAAAACGATGCAGCCTCAGGTCACAACAGAGGCAAAACTCAGCCTCTGCCTTCTTCTCTGACCACTAACTCAACCTTCCCCAGCCCCAGCTCTTCCCACAGCACTATTTAAGGTGAATGTGGGAAGCAGGGCCAAGAAGGAAAGAAGGAAAGAGTGCTTTCTGAGGGGGCTGTGGGAGTCTGTTCACATGCTCTTCTACTTTCATGCATGCGACACCCCTGGGAATTGAGTATCATCGTTCTCGTGGCACAGCAAAGGCATCTGGGTCCAAAGAAAGGTAGATGCATGGGCTGCTGTTTTCCCTACCTGGGATAGGGATGTAGGCAGAGCAAACTGATGAGCACTCAGGGGCAGGCAACCTTTCCTCTGCCATGGTTTGGATTCAACACTCGTGGGTATGGACACATTCACAGACAGAGCTTTCTGCCTACTGATCTTGGTTCAGGTCATGGCTGCAGTTGGTACCATTTATAAGGCACATGCTGCTCTTCTAGAAGAATGAAGAAGGGAGCCATTACCTTCTGTGAGGGGCAAAAGACCTTATATTAGCAGGTAGGAGTTCTGGTTCCAGCTCCCCCATTTACTCTGCATGGCTCTGGAAAAATTTCTTCCCCTCTCTGTCTCTTAACTTTCTCATCTGTGCAATGAGGGAATGATATTTGTTGATACCTGAGGGTCCTCCCACCTCTGATACTCTGGCATCTTATAAGGAGGCACTCTTTGATCTGGACCATGAGGTGCTGATACCACTGAGGAATATTCTAACTTTCCCCCAGGACTGAAAAGCCAGGAGGCACACTGTGTCCTTGGCCTCTGGCTCCAGTGGGTATCTGAGTGACAGAGACAGGCACAAGCTTGGTCTAGAAGGAATGAGGGACAGGTAAGTTGGTGGGTAGTTGAAAAGTTCCGTGGACCAGGAACCACCCAATTCATGGAGTGCTGGACAGTTAGAAGAAGGGTCCAAGAAGGTAGGTTCTGAAAGGGAAACTAGAAGAGCACCAGATTCATGTCCAAACCATGGCTGCAGCATCTTATTTTATGTGTATACCTCCTGGCCCCCACTTACCCCAACTGTTTCCTATAACTCAAGGGCTCTTAATCTGGAATTCATGCCCTTTGAAGTCACTTGCAAAATAATATGTGTAGGCAGGTATGATAATTTTCCTGGGCACAGAAACTTCCTTTTTATTCTCAAAGAGCTTAGACACACACATGTACACACAAAGAGCCACTTTTCCAATTCAGACACATCCTTTCTCCAACCCCACACTGGTCCAGGCCCTTGTCATGAGTGTTTTGGACTATTGTAATCACTTCCTAACTGATGTCTCTGCCTCCAGCCAAATATTCCTCCAATCCACAGAGCCTTCAGCATAACTTTCTTCAAACTTTGTTTTAAGAAGCTCTAGATAAAGTTCTAAGTGTTTAGCCAGTTGTAAGGTCCTTTGAAATGTGGCCTCTAATTCCTTCTCCAGTCTCACCTCCTAACAACCCCCTTCCTTGTGCAACTTTAACTGTGGCTTCACCCCAGGGCATCATGGTTCTATGACTTGTTTGTTCTATTCTCTCTGAGAGGAATGACCTTCCCTCCCTTCATTTGCTGAACTCTTAGGTTGCAAGCACCTTGAGAAAAAGACTTTGCTTTGTTCATTGTACTATCCTGATACATAGAATGTGCCTGGTGTGTGTAGGTACTCAGCAAATATTTGCTGTGAATGCGTAATTGGATAAATGACTCCTTTGGAATTTATACCGAGAGTCTCCACCAACTGAAGCGTTCTCTGCTGTCCCCAGTGGAGGTGGTCATTCTGTTGGATCCGTGTCTCACTGTATTACAACTATTTTTAATATTCTATAAGAAATTATTAGTTAACATTACTTATGTCATTATTATTAATATATATCAATGAAAAATAAACTCTTAAGTTCACAGATCTAGAATTTTTTTAATTAAAAAGAAACCCCCAACATCTAGATCAGCCTGGCTGGCACCTACCAGTTTCTCCAAATAAATGTATCTTAAATGGATGAGAAATCAAATGAATGCTGGCTCAAAACTCAAAACCATCTTTGCCCCATCAAAATCCTATCCATTCTTCAAGCTCTGACTCAAATCTGACTTCCTTTCATGAATCACTCCCTTCCCTTGTCCTCAATTTAATGTGGTTTCTGGCTTCTCCAAGCCACCACTGGCATTTTGTTGAACTCTTTTTTGTGGACTAATTTCACTCTCTCCTGCGTTAAGAACTTAGGATGTTGCTCTCGCCTATTAGTCTTGTATACTCCTCGAACCCTGGAGACACATCTATTCTATTCTGTGGCCCCTCCCATCCTTGCCTGCTGACCCAGCCCTAGCACAGTGCTCAAAACTGTGATACATTACATGAGATTTTTGTTTAATTGATTGGCCTCCCTACCCATCAATTTTTGGCTAGATCTACAACTTTCCTTCATTAGACATGTTTCAGCTTCAGTTCTTCATAAAGTCTTTCTTTACAAAGAAGACAAAGACCCACTGGTCAGTATGGGAGCGTCCGTGGAATCATTCAGCTCCTTGGATTCTTTCTGTGCACATACCTCAAACCAAGACTGCTCAGAGGAGGGCCAGCCACTCAGAAAAGCCAGCACACTTAGGCATTCACACTTTAGAAAAAATAAAGATGCAGAACTGGAAAAAAATCATTATGGGCTGCATCCATTGCACAGTAAGAAGCACTAATTATTCTGTGTAGCCTGAGTTTTTCTTGGTAGGCAAACTCTTTTGAATATTAACAAATATTTATTTAGAAATTAATAATTGACATCTATTAAAGCATAATTTATGGAGAGTGAATTCCTCTTGGTTTGGGTTCCCACTGCTCTGCTACTTCTGGCTGCTCCAGAAGTGACTCTTTCTTTTGTTAGCAGCAAGATGCAGGGGCAGAGCACAAGCCAGGGCCAGGGACGCGCTTCAGCGACCGCACAGAACAAAGCGCAGTGGGAGGGCGTAGGGTTAGGATTCAGTTGGAAAACTGGCCATGGGCCTGACTCTGCCACTCCTGTTCTTGTGGCCTTGGGAGAGTTTCTTACCCTCCAGAGCCTCCTTTCCAAGGCTAAGAAACAGACGTCTTTGTGTCTACCCGTATTTAGTTGGACATGCCTGGTTGCCAGTAAATAAACTATTTTGAGTTGGCTTGAGCAATAAAGGGGAATTTGGGGAAGGAGACCAGGTCATCTTCTGGAGCCCTGACAGGGACAGGGCTAGGCCTCAGGCACCCCAGGGAGCCAGGGCTGCTAAACCCTCTGCATCCTCTCTGCTTCTCATCTCTGCTCCTCTCTGTGCACCTGCTATTCTTTTCCTCTGTTTTCAGATTTCCCCTACTTCTTTAGTCCCCTGGCAAAAGCACAGCCTCCTCATAGCTCCTGAGCTTTCTTGGCATGGGTTCAACCATAGAAGACAGTGTGAATATCTTTTGTCTCCATTTCCATCTTACCCTTGTGTGATGCCGACTGCTTAGTGGAAGGATACCAACCAACCATGGACAGGGTTTCAGGGTCACAGTCAATAAAATGCCTTCTAGGCACCACCATGAATTTATGTACTCATTCATTCATTCACTAAGGACCATTGGCCAAGAGCTCACTGTGTGTTAGGCAAGGTTTGGGGTTCTGCATATGAGGCAGAAAAGTGTGTGGATCAGAGAGGCTACTCTTAGGACAGGCTATTCCAAGAGAAGCAGCATTGCCAGAGAATCAACATAAAACCACTGCAAGGCTATGTGAAAAAGCACAAGGAAAGCTCGAAACCTTTGCCAAGTGTAAGAGGTTATTATGATATTAGACATATTTAGTAAAAACTATAAGAAGTTTAAAATGGAAGAAAAGAGAGAAAGAAGAAGGAAGAGAAACAGTAAGTCCACAGAAACAGAAAAAAACTGAAACAACAGGGAGGTCAATGCCGAACAAATAAAAGAATTATTTTTGTACTTGAAGCCTTTGAAAAATAAAATGAACAGTGGTGAGCTCTCTGTTGTTGGAAAGTATTCAAGACAAAGCTAAATGACCACCACTTGGGGCCGAGGTACAGGCTACGCATAAACCAGACAAAGAGATAGATGTGCCTTCCCATTTCACAGTTCTGAAAATCTGTTTTCACAGTTAAATTCAAAGGTTTCAGGTGATTCCACACTTTTGGCCTTCAAGGGGAGAGGCAGCTTGTCACCTTTCCTGGCCTCCCAAGACAGGAGCTTATACCTCATTTTACCATTAAATAAAGAACAGCATTTCAACTCCTCTGGAATGCAAAACTGAATTTGAGTGAAATATGCAGTTTTCATTATGTTAAAAGATCTACTCATTACAATCAGGATAAGAGGATATGAATAAGACAAATTGATCACCACTTTAAATGTATTAATCAGCTTGCAACTCTTGTCACCAGTCAAAACAGAGCAGTCAGACATTTATTCTGTCTCAGTTGTGCTGTAGAGCCCATTGAGGAGGTCACAGAGTCAGAGTGCCTCCCTGTACCATTTATGGGAAAACAATCACAGCACATTGCAGAAGTTCTTGCCTGCTTAGAATTGGACTAAGCAGACACAATTAAATATTGTTACTCATGCCACAAATATTTATTGAGCACATACTATATGCCAGGCATTGTGTAGGGCACTGGAGATAACAAAGATAAGTCTTCATATTCCCATGGTTTAGTCAGGAAGCATATGTACAAGCAAACAGTATAACAATAAAGTATAACTGGAGATAAGTAAGTGGCCTTTGTGCAGTGCTATGGGACTAGGGATCAATCTGGAGATTGTGGTTGCAATTGGATGGTGGGCATGGAGGATATCTGGTCCAGACACTGTCTAAGCTTTAGGTCTAAGAGAGAACAAAGGCTCTTGTGAGAAGAGAGTCCCCCACAGCCAGGACAGTGGGTACAGTGGGCACAAACACTACACTCAGGAAGAACATGTCTTCCTCTAGCCTGGTCGGGGAGCTTGAGCTGATAGCTATGTTGGCTGAACTACCACACTTAGTCCAAAGAAAAGCTATGAAACTAGACCCAAAACCCTCACAGGAAATACCTTCCTTTCTCACTGTCTCTGCCATAATAGAGGCTCAGAGTTCTGTAGGATGAGGGGCATGACATTAGTTTGGGTCAGGGCTTAGGATACGTATAGATAAGATGATTGATGGAAGGATTTATTCAAACATCAGGAATAGCTCATGAGTTCATGCCTGTAATCCCAGCACTTTGGGAGGCTGAGGCAGGTGGATCATCTGAGGCAAGGAGTTTGAGGCCAGCATGGCAAAATTCTGTCTCTCCTAAAATACAATAATTAGCCAGATGTTGTGATGTGTGCCCCCTGTAGTCCCAGCTACTGAGGAGGCTGAGGCACAAGAATCACTTGAACTCAGGAGGTGGAGGCTGCAGTGAGCTGAGATCACATCACTGCACTTCAGCCTGGGCCACAGGGTGAGACTCCATCTCAAAAACTAGCAAACAAACATCAGGGATAAACAACTGTCTTCTAGAAAGTGAGCTTTCACAAGAAAGGAGGGCTTGGATGGAAATCCCAGTAGTTGGACTGGTTAAGCCTGGCCAAGATTCCCATCCCCGGGACAGTCTCCATTTTCAGAGGACACAGTTTTAATTCAATGACTTGGGTGCAGCTAGAGCAGAGCCATTTGTCAAGGTTGGGGCACAGAAATAATGAGGCTCAATGTTCAAAACCAGCACCTTCAATCCTCCCTACCTGAGAACAGAAAGGCAAGAATGAACTGAAATGGCTGGGATGGGGACAGAGAACCTGCTGTATGATTGTCAGCTCTCACTTCTTTCAGTCAAAGACAAGTCCCAGAAAAGTGTCTAAATCGCGGAGGTAGATTTATAGTAAGTCTGAAATCTAACTGAATCAAAACACTTCAACTTGGGTCTGGGGACTCAGTAGTCAGTGGGCAGAAAGGCAGGGTAGATGGAACCACCTAGAAAGAGAGAATAACCCAGATTTCTTTCTATGCCTTTTCTCCAAGCCTCGTGGAAAACATGAAACAGCTCTTTGGGGTCAAGGAAAGCCAGGTGTCTCTGGCATGATCTGCTTTTTTTCCAGGCAACTCTTGAGGCCAAACAGTCAATCCACAGAGTCGAACTTTGTAAGTTACTGATTTTTTTTTTTAACTTCAATTATCTTCTGTTGATGATTCCATTATGGGGAGGGAAAGAGGTGTTAACTCAATCTAGGGTTCTCTGAAGCAGAGCATTTATCTGGTTTTATGAGATTGTGAGAACACATAACGTATGTTTTATGGGCCCATTCTCATTTTTAATCTGCTTTGATAAGATCACTATGCTGGAAGGATATCGAAACTCAAGGCCAGGCCCAGCCCAAGAGAAAGACAATGATACTGGCTTGGGAAGGTTTTGCTCCTTCAGTTGATGCCCCTGAGCAGTTTCCTAGATGTGGGCTCCTTAGGATCCTGCTCAGTCAGGGCACAGTCTTGTCCTTATCTCTCAGACAGCATTTCCTTATGGATCCTGGGCAGCAAAAATCACTAGAGGGCACAGACCTCAGACTGTGACAGTAAATCATCTTAACCTCCCCTTTAGGTTATAACAACAGCAGTATTTTTCAATAAAAATGCTGAAAGAGAGAAACATAGAGAATAGGAGAAAATGCATTTTTTAAACGCTTAGAAACAGACTAAGTTCCAGATAGACTTCCGGTCCTAGCTCTTGGAGTCAAAGGTTTGACTAGAGTCTAGGGTCCCTGTTCCAACCCCATCATCCTCAGGCGTGACAGTTTCATTTCCCACTTAGATCTTCCAGTCCTCTTCCTTGCTTCATCCTTTCACCAGGAGAAGAAGAGGCGTGAGCAGTTGCTGAGTAGGCACAACAGTGAAGCCTTACTGAATCTCTACCTCCTCCCCTAGCCCTTGACTGGGCTCCTTTGTAGCTATGTTGGGATGCATGCCAGATCAACAGGCTGGGAGTAGGAGTCATTTGTGTTGCCTCCAGTTCGAAGCTGGTAAGAAGAGGTATGAATTATCCATAGTTTCTTGCCAGTGGGAGAAGAGAAGATGGTTGAGACATCAGACTTGAAAGACGAAAATAGCCCTGATCCCTAAGTCACTGTTGGAGAAGAGCCTTCAAGAACACTGCCTGACTTGTGGACTCTGTTGAGTCACTGGGATTTTGGGATTGTTTGTTCTTGCCATCCAGTGTAGCCCAGCCTGACAACTGAGCATCTTCTATGTGTGCAGCACTGTGTTGGGTTCTTTCCAACAAATTATCTCAAAGCAATCTTATGAATATCTACTCTAGGAGAGTGTGGGCATAGTGAGGTTTGAGGATGTGAAGGATTCCTAACTCCCCCAAGACTTAGCTTCTTTCTATGCATCTCCAGAAGTTATACCAGAAACCCTGGCCTTTGGGACTCTCAGATTCTGCCTGTCCTCAAGAATTACACGAATCTAGCCTTCTCTCTGGACTTGCCATTCAGCACACTTGCCCCTGGACTTGACAGTCTCTGGATATTGGAAAAGTCACCATTTTAATTGAATTCAGTTGACTGGAAGGTGATTGAATAGTGTATAAAATATTATCTTTTAAGTCAGACAGATTTGAATTCAAATCTTAGCATGATCACTCTGTTCATTCAGTCTTTCATTCTTGGTGCATAATATGTTATTAATACCCAAATATACATCTCCAGCCTGGACAGCTACTCTGAGCTACAGAATCAAGAATCCCACTACCTGCTTGTCATCTCAAACACAGCTAGAGCCCTTGATCTCCAGACCTTCCTCTAGGCTTCCCCTTTTCAGTAAGTGGAGGCTCCACGGGTCCAGATGCTCATCTCAGAAGCATCCTTAACTCATCTGTTTCTCTTAGCCATCATAGTCTAATCATCACCAGGTTTTATAGATTTTACTCAAAATATCCCTGGAGATTTTGTCTCCGTTTCCACATTCACCATGCCAGTCCAAGCTTCTTGTCTCTCTACCCTGGACTAGAGCTAGAACCTCTTTTTTGTACTCCCAATTGCCTTGTTCTATTCATTCTCTAACCCACCAGCCAAGGTCTACTGAGAACCTATTAAAATATTTGTACTGATTTTAAAGTAGAAAATTCCAAACTCAGTTGCAGCCTTGAGTGATCAGTGTACCCTCAGGGGACCTCTTGGCCTTCCTGCTTCTCTCTGTGCTCCCCTCATGCCAGCCTTCCTTTTGTCCCTAGCAGGTCCTCAGGTGGTCCCATCCTGCCTCTGCCTGGGGGCTCTCTGGCTACTGACTTGGCCACCTTCTGTCATTCTTTTAAGTCTCAACTTAAATATCACTCTCTCAGGGATGCCTTCCCTAAACTCTCAACTTAGAATTGGTCCCCTAATATAACTTCTAATTGCACTCTGTACTTTTCCTTCATGTCACAGTTTATACTTGCATATTTATTAGTGTGGTTTTTTGTTTAATGTTATGTCTTGCACCTGACCACAGGGGCAAGGTATGCACAGTGACTAGTACAGAGTATTTGTTTCACATATGTTGTTGAACTGATAAATACATGTTTATTGGTTGGAACGTAAGTGCCTCTGCTGCAAGAGTGAGCAGGACTCCTAGCTATGGGATCAACTAGAGTGTGCATATACAAGAACTCTACTGTATGAAAAGCTCTGAGAAGTCCATATTTATAAGATAACAAGATGGGTGTATAGTTGATATAAAAATGGATTTTTAACGCAAGCTTTTCTCCTGGTAATTCTTCAAGAGTTAAAATTTATACAGTTTGTGCTATGTGCTATGCCCTAAATGAATGCATTTAATTCTCAAAGACTTTAGGAGGCAAGTTCTACTTGTACAAATACAGAATGTGGGACATAGCAGGGTTTAGTGACTTATCCAGGGTCACACAGCTTATAAATAGCACAGCCACAATTCTAGCCTGGGTTTTCTGTATGCAAAGTCAGTGCTCTTAACCACTTTGTGCTATGCTAGGACATGCTCCTTAGTGGTCCCTAAGGTGGGACCAATGGATAACTTTGAAGTCCCCATCTCAGACAGACACCTAAAATGGCAATGTACCATGAATACTCTCAGAGAGATCTTGAAACACAGCTAGGACACAGCATTTCCTGGCAATGGTCAGGAAGCTGGGTAGACCGTTTCTAGTCCTGGCCATTACCAAGTCACTGTGTGGTGTTAGACCAATCATTTCACTCTCGGAGTGTCTGCTGCTTCTTCCTTCATAAAAATAAGGGCTTTGACTAGTTCACCTCTAAAGTTTCTCATATACAATAGTCCAGAATCGTGTGCATCTTATCTTTGATAAGATCACTATGCTGGAAGGATATAGAAATTCACTGACACCCCCAGCCCGAGAGAGGCCTGGGAAGGTTTTGCTCTTTCAGATGCCGCCCCTGGGAATCCTCCCTCAATGTAGGCTCCTTAGGGCAATATGAATAAAGTCCTCTCTCCCCTTTCCTTCATTCTCAGAAATTAACCAGAAGTACCCTCTTCTACTTGGTCATTTAAGTAAGGAGTGAGAGTTAACAAATGGATCAGAGAAGGATCGAGACAGAATGAAAGAAAAAGGTAAAAAAAATGTGAGGAAGAGAAGAGAGGTGAAAAAGAACAAGGTGAGCTTGGTGTACAAGGCTGTCTCTACTGTGAGTTCCCAAGGAACACGAAGGCACTTCAAAGTTTGCAAATTGACTCAGTTGCCTTTCCCAGTGACTACAGCTGTCAGAGGCTTTTGACTTGCTCTGAGTCAACAGAGGGAAATGAAAAGGATGATTTAAAAGACACAAACACGTACAGCAGAGATTGCAGATACAGAACAATAAATATCCTCTTCAAATTGCCGATTGGAGTATCTGTATTAGGCCGTGTTTGTAGTCTCTGCGTGTCGAGCGATGGAGAGCCCAGATTGTGGCCAGGGAAGTCACATAACAATGGGGCTTGATGTTTTGTTTCCACTTTTCAAAGACGCTCCTTTTTTTCCTCCCAGTGATAAGGCCCAGGAAATGGTTAGTGACATGCTCATGGGAACCTATGGAAAAGAATACACACCGTATCAATGGAGCAGCCGGCGGCCCGGGAGCAGAGTGGGTGGGTGGGGGAGCCTCAGACTCCTGGCGTGGGCTGTGGTGGTGAGATAGCATTGAGAGGCCGCCCGAAGCCGTGTGTCCCCAGTCTGGGGACCGGGCCTCTTTATCCAGCCAGAATGGGTGGAAGGCCAGACAATGTAGTGCTATATTTGGTTTCACAACAAAGGGCCCTAGAAACATTTGATAGTGCAGGGATGTTTGAGAAGGCGGGGCAGGATGCAGCACAATACAAGCTTTGCAAAGGTATTTAGCCAGGCCCTTTATGCCAGGGACATGGCAGGGTATGGATGTCATCATGATGTCTAATGGCTTTTGTTTGAGCCAGGGTTCCATTTGCTAAGGAGGTCCCTGGGCGGAGCTGAATGCAGTGCCAGGGTGCTCCTGGTGCCACTATACTTCAGAGCCACCTAAAGTCACACTCCATGACTGCCAATCCATTCCTTCCCCTGAGCCCAGGCTTCAGCAGGCCCAGAGAGCCCCAGGTCAAGGGAAAGGGGTGCAGGAAGAACTGGAGCAAGACCTTCACGGAGTTGTCCTAACCAGAAAGAAGCAGCTCCAATTCTATTCGGGGCCAGGCATCCCAGCAGGAAGCTACCAGGATGGGGATGAGGGTGTAGCTTCAGAAGGGTGGAGTAGAGAGCACTGAATGGCATTAGGTACCGAACCTGGTGTTTTTGGGAATTTCAGCCAGAAGGAAGACAACGGGCATGAAAGAAGCCCAGGCCCCGTGTGATAAGGCTGGCAAGAGTCTGAGAAAACTAGCCCCATGATGTGGTGGGGTACAGACAGGACTTCTCCTGCCTGAGAACTTGAGACCTTCCAGGAGGAGGCAAAGTGAATAGAGCAACCCCAGAAATGCAGGGGAGTAAAGCCATTGGGTCCACTGGGTAGCTTGATTGTACCAGAGAAGTGTTCTGGAGAAGAGGTGTGGGAATGGCGTCTACCACTCAGTAATAATCCTTACACATTTAGGGCTTCATTCCAAGGGGAGGAGCATCGGTGACTATTTCCAACCTCTATTCTGGTTTTTAAAAATGTAAAAACCCTTTTTGGGCTGCCCCCATACTGGTTCCAGGAAAGGAACATGGCAATAGGCAGGCTAGGGCTGGGACAGGACGAGAGATGTTCTGCTGGGTGACTTCAGCAGTCATGGGCCCATTGGACCAATCCCCCTGTTCAAGCTAGAGAAGGCCAGGACAATGCAACCTCAACTGGAGGAGTTACCCCTGGTTTGGGGACACTTTTTTCTTATTGACTGCTTTATGTGTCAGGATGTACTTTGTGGACTGAGTCTGGCACAGGGGATCTCTCTGAGAAGGCCTGTCAACCTTTCCTCTCTGTTCCCCCATTATTCTCATCATTGATGCCATGAGATCCTCCAGAAGTGCTCCCTGGGTATTGTCTTCCCCTTTTCAATTTTTATCAGTTCCATCCATTATCTATTCACTTGTACAACAGAGCTCTCCTTTACTCCTAGATGCCAAGTTTACCCCGGATATTAGAGATAAAGTATGGAGCTCCTGCAGCCTCCTCAGGAGTTCTTGGGCTGGTAAGGAAGATACTTGTCTAAGCCCATAACAACTATTACAAATTCAGAAAAGCAGTTGTCAGAGTAGCTCTGAGGAGGGAATGTCAAATTCTATCCAAGAAAGCTTAAAAGTCTGCATGGAGAAAGTGATGTTTAGTAAAGACATAAGCACATGCAATGTATTTCTCATAATACAGATTTGGGTCTATATTATGGGCTGAACTTTGTCCCCCTCCCAAATTCCTATGTTGAAGTCCCCAGACTTGGAGACACCCACCTTTAAGAGATAATTAAGTTAAAATGAGGTCATTAGGCTGGATCTTAATCCAATCTGACAGATGTCTTTACGAGAAGAGGAAATTTGAACACAGACAGGAATAAAAAGATGCTGTGGAGTCACTTGGAAAAGACCTCATCTTCAAACCCAGGAGAAAGACCTGGAATAGATGCTTTCCTCATGGCCCTCGAAATAAACCAACCCTGCCATCACCTCGATCTCAACCTTCCAGCCTCAAGAACTGTGAGAAAATACGTTTCTGTTGGGTTAGCCACTCACTCTGGGGCACTTTCCTAGGCATCATGCCAACCCTGAACACTGTGACATTCTTTGCAGGGAAAGTACCCCTTGTTGAATATCTAGCACAGTGTTTGACACATAAAAGGTGCTTAATCAAGTCTAAACTGAATGAAACAGCAGGTCATTTTTAAATCCAACTCTATCAGCCTCAAGTAGAACATGCAACTCAGAGAGAGAGCAGCCCCTGTTCCTAAATGTTGCCCAATCTTTTATCTCAGCTTACGTTATCTATATACTTTCAGTAAGATATTTATTCAGTAATTACAACATATATATTGAGAACCATGTATTAGGCACTGAAAATGATAGTGGGGGGAAAGGCCCTTTGGATGAAGAAACTCCTCCTGAGTTGCTCCAATGCAAGGAGTGCCTATCACTGGGGTCACATCTCTTTCTGCAATGAGGCCCAGGCTCCAGGACAAGTTTGGCACATTCTGGCCTTATGTCCGTGGCTCAGCCTGTCATTAGCACAGGCTCACTGTGGGGCTGAGATAGGCAAGGGAGTCTGATGCTTAAGAAAGGTGCCAATAAAAGGGCCCAGCTAAAGAGGCACTTCAGATGCAGAGTGACTGAACTCTGTGAGTTCCCTCCTGCTGACCCTGGGAGGATTCCTGGCTCTCCACGTGGCTGACAGGGACAAACATGTGGATCCCCGGGATACTGTCAGGAGTTTCAGCTTCTAATTGGCAGGCATCCAGATACTGGGACAGCCTAGTGATAGGAAGAATGTAGAGCAATTGTGGGTGTTAATGAGGGCTGGGGAATCAGCCAAGAAGCAACGTGGTGGCATCTGCCACAACACTTCCTATACCGATAGCTTCAGAGACAAGCACTGTGGGTCAAATCCACATATTCTCACTTGCATATGTGTGTAGACACCAGCATATGTGCTCTCATATGCTGCTGGTGGTATTCACACAGATCACCATGTAAAATATGCATGTTGACATGATACCTGCACCTGTCACACTGGGCAACACCTGACACATACAAAGCCATGGGCACACACATGCACGTACATTTCTAAGTATGCACTGATGCATAAAAAATTAAGTTCAGTATGGGTAGTGAAAGTTATACAAGCACATGAAACGCATCTCTCATCGAAGAGGGTTTGTGTCCTCTTCAATGCTTCAGAAAGTCTTCCTGGGACCAAAGGCAATCGTAAGTGTTTTCACCGTTTGGATTAGAGCTTCCTTGTCTTCCCTGCACATCTCTGATAACAAGTAGGTGGAAACTGTCCTCAATTCCTTTGGAAGCTGTAAAGTGCCTATCAACATGTAGTATTAGCAACATTATTTATGATTTTTAGAAACAGAAAGACAATTGATGCAAGTGAAAGAGCAAAGAACCAGAGATCAGATTTAGATTTTCATCCCAATCTTGCCTCTCTCTTGCTAGAGTATTGGTCTGGATCCAGGATGACAACTTTCTTGTCAGCATCATCTCTGACGGTTCTGTTGAGGAGTGTTCTGAGGCTATGAACAGGCTTGAAAAGGAAGAATGCCATGTTTGGTTAGGAGTATCTGCCTTAAGCCCAGAATAAGGATGTTTCTGACCCTTCTATTTCCAATAATCTCTAAGTGTGTATTCTTATTCAGAAACTAGAGGAATAGTGCTCAGACTGCATCAAGTTACTTTTCTATGGTCCAGTTAACTTATTTGTCAAGACAGGGACCACACATGCACCTGTTTCTCCTCTTTATCTTATCACTTCAGCTCTTATTCAGCCTTCTAAAACCCTAGGATCATTGATAATATTTTTTGATACTGTGACCCTCATGCTTCCCATTAACACTTTACTTATAGGGCTGAGTTCATCATCTTCATCTTCAAATGGAAAAATCCCTTCAGGGACTGCCTGGAGCAGTATATTAAGGCTCCAGTCTGTGGTTACCCAAAGAGATCAAAAGCTGCCTCGTATGCATTTTGCAGTGTGGCTCCCACTGCAACTCTGTGAAGCATCAACTGTGCACTGGTTATGATTCAGACTGATGCAAGGAGGGGGAGTAGAAAGACTGGGACCCCTTTACCATTCTAACAATACCCATAGAAAAGCAGGGGAAATGTATTGGAGCAATTCAGACCCAGTTCTTAAATTCTGCCTACTGACATACCAGCTCTTCTTCACTAGGTTGGATGAATTCGCAACAGTAATTGAGCTCTTCCAACATTTCAGACACTAGACTAGGCACTTTACATCATGTATCCCATTTAATGTGTTCTATGTGCCTATTAGATAAATAATACCTACATTTTCAAAGCGCAAAAGCTAAAGAGGGAGTCTGAATTAGACAGCTGTGAAAAAGTAAACTTGGAATTAGTACTGTATTAGCCAGGCCCCCATGCCACCTGGGCAATACCACTATAGACTCACAAATGGTTTACCATTCTCCAGTGCAGAACATACAGACATCCTCCATAGTCATCTTGGAAGTAGACTCCATCAGTCAGAATTTTCCTTGAGGCAGTTCATCTGACCCTAAACAGAATACCAAAGACTTTAAGAACTGAACTACAGGATAGCCCACTATCCAGATCCAGGCAGGTTACTGGGTGGTGCTGCACACACAGGACAGATCCAAATATCATTGCAAGGTCTTTGAAAAAAGAACTGATATTAACACAAAAACTCATAAAATCCTGTTTGGAACTTGTGGCCTGAACCCAACCAAGTTGACTGAAAAACCTAAAGTAAACATATTTTCCATAGTCTTATTCAAGACCTAAAGTCTCATAACATAATTATGATACAATTAGGATACAATCCAAAATGTTCAATGTATGAATAGGAAAATCTACAGTCACAGAGGAATAGACAATCCCTTGCTGAGATAACATGGATGTTGAAATAGTCAAATTCTATAAAGCAGCCATTACAAAAATGTTCTAAGAATTTAGGGTGAATACTCTTGAACCAAGTAAAAAGATAAAGATTCTTGGAAAAGAAATAGCAGTTACAAAGAAACACTGGAAGTTTCAGAACTAAAAAAATATACTAAACAAAATTTTAAAACTCACTAGATGGCATCAATAGCACAAAGGAAAAAGTCAGTGAACTTGAAGATAGAGTGATTAAAAAATACCCAACCCGAAAAACAGAGCTAAAAAAGAATGTATTAATTAAAATAAATAGATCCCTAGGGATATGTAGATAAAAACAAAAATTCTGACACGTGTATCATGGCAGAAAGAAGTAGAACAACATTTATAAATTACTGAAAGAAAGGAACTGTAAACATAGAGTTCTACATCTAGTGAAAATTTCCATCAGGAATAAAGGAGGAATAAAGACATCTTTAGATGAAAGAAAACCAAGAGAATTTGTTGCCACTTGACTTGACCTAAACTAATTGATATAAATAGTTCTTTGGACAGAGGATAATGATACCAGACAGAAATCTGGAACATTCCAAACAAAGGGAGAACAACAGTAGTGGTAAGTAGTTAGTTAAATATAAACTGTTGTCCTCCTCTTTAATTATTTAAAATATATGACGGTTGGAAACAAAGTTCATAAAATTGTCTAATGGGTTTTTCAATGCATGTAGATAAAACACGTAACAACTACAAGATAAGTGAAAAGGGTAAGGAACTTATATGATGTCAAGATTTCTACGTTTTGTTTGAAATAGAAAACATTCGAAGTAGTCTATGGAAAGGTACGTGTGCATATTTAAATTCCTTAATAACCACTAAACAAAAATACGCAAACAGATATAGTCAAAAACACAGCAGACAAGTTAAATCAGAATAATGAAAAAATGTTTCAAATTATTCAAAAGAAAGAGAAAAGGAGAAACAAAGGAAGTAAATCAGAAAGAACAAATAGAAAACAATAATATGTTAGGCCTAAATCCAAACATATCAATAATTATATCAAATGCAAATAGTCTAAACACACCAAATAAAAGTCAGAAATTGTCAGAATGGATTTTTCGAAAATCTACCTTTATGAAAGAGCTTTACATATATAATAATATAGAAAGGTTAAAAAATATAGGAAAAGATATATCACATAAATACTTGTCAAAAGGAAATTTAAGTGGCTAAAACAATATCAGATAAAACATTTCAAAGCAAAGAAAATTTTAAGAGATAAAGATATTATGCTATGATAAAAGAGTCATTTCACTGAGAAGTTATAATAATCCCCAAAGTGTACACACCTGACAACAGAGCTTTAAAATATATGAAGCAACAATGAACCAAACTGAAAATATATATAAATTCACAATTAAAGGTAACAATTGTGATATTGATATCTTGATATCTCTAAAATTTGTATATATTTTCTTTCAATAATTGATAGAGCAAGTAGACAGAAAATCAGCAGGGGTATGTAAGTACTAAATAACACTATTGACTAGCTGGATCTAATTGACATTTAGAGAATATGCTACCTAACAGTAGAAGACACATTCTTTTCAAGTGCACAAGAGTCACTTACCAAGATAGACCATATCCTGGGTTAAAAGCAAACTTTCACAAATTTAAAAGCATTAAAATCATGCAAAAAGTGTATTTTCTGACAAAAATGGAATTAAACTTGAAATTAATAATGGAAAAATAATGAGAGAGCCTCTAAACACTTGGGAATTAAATAATACACTTCTAAAAATATCCATGGGTCAGAAAGGAAGTCTCAAGAAAAAAAATAGAAATTATTTTGAGCCAGTTGAAAATGAAAATACAACATATCAAAATTTCTGAGATACAGCTAACACATTGCTTAGAAGGTTATCTAGAGCATTGGATGCTTATGCTAGCAAAGAAGAAAGATCTTAAGTCAATAATATAAGCTTCCACATTAAGAAGCTAGTAAAGGAGCAAAAAAGAAAAAAAAAAAGTAGAAGAACAAAAAGAACATAAATAAATAAAATTGACACCAGGAAAACAACAGAAGATTTGAAATCAAAACCTTATTCTTTGGAAAGAGAAATAAAATGAATACACCTCTACAAACATTGACAAAAAAACCATAAAAGACTACAAGTTATCATCATTAGAAATAAAAGAGAGGATGTCATAAGACCCCACAGACATTGAAAGGCTAATAGGTGTATTCTAAAAACAGTTGCTCGGGGCCGGGTGCACTGGCTCACGCCTGTAGTCCCAGCATTTTGGGAGGCTGAGGTGGGCGGATCATGAGGTCAGGAGTTTGAGCCCAGCCTGGCCAACATGGTGAAACCCCGTTTCTGAAAAAAAAAAAAAAAAAAAAAAAAAAAAAGGACGATACAGTAAAAACAACTACTCTACCCATATAAATTTGACAAACTTAGATTAAATGAACCAATTTCTTGAAAACCATAAATTATCAAAGCTCACCCAAGCTAAAATAGATCACTTAAGTAGCCCTATAATTATTAAAAATATGAATTTATACTAAAATCTTTGAAAAAAGAAATCTTCAGGCATATATGATTTCAATGACAAACTTAGCAAATATATATATTTTAAATAGTACCAATTCTACATGCTTTTTTCCTCAAAAACAGAAGAGGAGGGTGAACTTACAACTAATTTTATGAAGCTCACAATATCCTGATACCAAAACCAAAGACATTCCAAGAAAAGAAAAAAAAAAATCAAAACTCAAAACTTAAAAATCCCTCATGAACAAAAATGCAAAAATTTTCAATATAAAATTAGCAAATTGAATTCAAATAAATTATTAAACATGACCAATGGGGGCTTATCCTGAGAATTCAGGACTGGTCCAATATTCAAAACTCAGATAACATAATTCACCATATTAATATTCCAAAGAAAAAACCTATATGATATATACATTTGACAACATTAAACATCCAGTTATGATAAAATTTCTAACTAGGAATAAAAGGAAACTCCTTCAACAATATAATGGACAAAGAACCTATAACTACCATCATGCTTGATGGTGAAAGACTAAACATTTTTCCTTAAAGATCAAGAATAGAGGAAGGGTGTATACTGTCACCACTCCTATTCAATATCATGTTAAAGACTTAACCAGTAAAATAAACCAATAAAAATAAATAAAGGCATATAGTTTGGAAAGGAAAAAATCAAGCTATTCTTATTCACAGGTGACATTATCATCTATGTTGAAAATGCATAAGCATATCCCCCTAAAAAAGAAGAAAGGAAGTAAAAAAAAAAGATTTTTTTTGTTTGTGTGTGTTACATATATATATATATATATATATATATATATATTTTTTTTTTTTTTTTATTGCATTTTAGGTTTTGGGGTACATGTAAAGAACATGCAGGTTTGTTGCATAGGTACATACATGGCAATGTGGTTTGCTGCCTCCATCCCCATCACCTATATCTGGCATTTCTCTCCATGTTATCCCTCTCCAACTCCCTACCCACCACGGTCCCTCCCCTAGTCCCCCCTGACAGACCTCAGTGTGTGATGCTCCCCTCCCTGTGTCCATGTGTTCTCATTGTTCAACACCCACCTATGAGTGAGAACATGCAGTGCTTGATTCTCTGTTCCTGTGTCAATTTGCTGAGAATGATGGTTTCCAGGTTCATCCGTGTCCCTACAAGGGACACGAACTCATCATTTTTTATGGCTGTATAGTATTCCATGGTATATATGTGTCACATTTTCCCTGTCCAGTCTATCATCGATGGGCATTTGGGTTGGTACCAATTCTTTGCTATTGTAAACAGTGCTGCAATGAACATACATGTGCATGTGTCCTTGTAATTGAATGATTTGTAGAACTAATAAACAAGTTTAACAATCCACAATACACAAGGCAAACAAAAATCAATCAAATTTTTATGCACTGGCAATGAGTAACGAATAATTATAATCAAAGTGATAAGGATAATAACTTTTGCAATAGCTCAAAAAATAGAAAAACTACATATAAATTTAACAATGTATGTATCTGTGTGTTTAAAATTACTCAACACTGATGACAGAAATAGAAGAAAACATAAATAAGTAAGAAGGCACACTAAGGTCATGGATTGGGAGAACTCAACATAGTAAGATGTCAATTGTCTCAAAATGGATAAACAGATTTAATGCAATTCCAATCAAAATTCCAGCAGGGTTTTTTTGTAACTATAAGCAAGCTAGGTCTGAAACACATACAGGAATACAAAAGACCTAGAACTGCGAGAACAATTTTGAAGAAGTTAGAAAAATCACACTTTCTCTTTTTAAGATTTGCTAGGAAGCTACAGTAATCAAGATATTGTAGTATAGGTGACAAAACTGACACAAACATAATTAAGTTGAGAAAGAGAGTCTAGAAATAGTCCCTCTTTTTTTTTTTTTTTAACAAGTTCCAAAAGGTACAATGAGTAATTTATTTTTGACAAAGTTGCAAAAGGTACAATGGAAACAAGATAAGTTTTTTCAACAAATTGCATTGAAACAATTTGAAGTCCATTTGTAAATAAATGAACTTTCATTTAAATCTCACATTTTGCAGAAAAATTATCTAAAATTGGATGACAGATCTAAATGTAAAAAACAAAACTGTACAATTTCAGAAGAAAATGTCAGGGAAAATATGTGTAATTTTGATTTTGCTGATGAGTTTTTAGATATGACCCCAAACATTCATTATATAAAGATTGTTAAACTGAATTTCACCAATTTAAATACTTTTTTTCGTTAAAGATATCAGAAAACTACAGACTAGGAATAAACTATTTGCAAATCACATATCTGACAAAGGCATTGTATGTAGACTTTGTAAAGAATATTCAAAACTCAACAGAAAAGAAAACAAAATATGAAAAATCAAAATATAAAGAAAGCAAAAGGTGAAAAGCAAATGATAAGGAAAACAAAAAACGTAATTCAAAATGGGCAGAAAACCTTCACAGGCACTTCATAAAAGAGGATTACAAATGACAACATGAAAAAACATTCAATATCATTAATTATCAAGAAAATGACAAATTAAAATCATAAGTTACCCAACAGACCTGGTAAACCTAATATAATAGCTAAAATAAAAAATCCTGTCAATGCAAAGTGCTTATGAAGATACAGTGCAACTGGAATTGTCATATATTGTTGGTGGGAATCCAAGATGACATAGCCACTCTGGCAAGATTTGGCAGTTTCTTATAAATTTAAACACGCACTTTCCTTATGACCCAGAAGTCCCAGTCCTAGGTATTTACCATGCATAAAATTATATTCACACAAAAATCTGTATGTTCATATTTATAGCACCTCTAGTTATAATCACCAAATCTAGAAACAATCCACATGTCCTTTAATAGGTGACTAGATAAGCAAATTGTAGTACATCACTCAGTAATATAAATAAATGAACTATTGATACATAAAAAAACTGAGGTAAATCTTAAAATTATTATGTTAAGTAAAAGAAGCCAGCCATAGTAGGTTGTAGACTGCATGATTTCATTTACATCATAGTCTCAAAAACACAAAAGTATGGTGACAGAGTACAGATCAGTGGTTGCCAGGGGTTGGGAGTCATAGGACGGTGACTACAAAAGGGTAGCATGAGGGAATTGGAGGAGGTTGACGGGACTGTTTAGCATCTGATTTTGTGGTGGTTATACACATCTGTGCATGTATTAAAACTCATTGAACTGTACACCAAAAACAGGTCAACTTTACTATATTGTAAATTTTAAAGGAAACAAAGTCTCTACTAGAAATAAAGATGAAAAAATAATGATCTAAGCTTTGTCCTCAAGTATCTAGATAAACAAGAGCAAATTAAACCCAAAATAAATAGAAGAAATGAAATAAAAATAATATAATAAATTGACAAAATAGATAATGTTCAAACAGTAGAAAAATCAACAGTCAAACTCTGGTTATTTTATGTAATTGATCATTCCTTAACAAGCCTACTAAAGAAAAGGAGAAAACAAATCACAAACTACCAATTTCATCAATGAGAGGGGAGATAGTCCTACAAATCCTAGAGATATTAAAGGAAAATAAAGGAAGATTCTGAAAAACTTTATACTAGTAAATTCAAAATGACACACACAGAAATGGACACAAGATGAAACAGAAAAATCTAAATTGACCTATATCTGTTAAAGCAATTGCTTTCACAAAACAAAACAAACAAAAAAACAAAAAAACAAAGCAAAACAAACAAACAAACAAAAAAGCTTTTCACGAAGTAAACATCAACTCCAGATGGCTTTACTGGTAAATTCTATAAAATATTTAAGGAATGGATAAAAAGAATTTTTCGAAAATTCTTTCAGAGAAGTGAATATTATAAGTTTTTTAAAAATGAGGCCAGCATTACATAGATATCCAAATGAAACAAAGATATTATAAGAAAAATTGTTAAATGATGTTTCTCATAAACATAAACACAAAAAATTTTAATAATCTAATCCAGCAATATGTGAAAGGAACACTACTCTATGACCAAGAGGGATTTATGCTAGGAATTCAAAGTAGGGCTTAAATTAAAAAATAAATAAATATAACAGACTAAAGAAGAAAAATCATACGTTGTCTCAATAGACACAGAAAAAGCATTTGACACAATTCAACATACATTCATGAAAAAATTTATAGACAGCATCTTAATGGTGAAGCATTGCCACTTTTGCCATAATATTAGAATTAGGGCAGTGTTATTTGTCTGCTCTCATTACTTCAATTAAAATCATTCTGGAAGTCTAATTGATGTAATGTCAAGAAGTAAAATAAAAAGTGTAAAGTTTAAAAATAAAAAGTAAACTTGTTTTTATTTGCATATGCAATAATTTTATACATAGAAAATGTAATAAAATCTAAAACAAAACTCCTGGAACTAATAAAGTAACTTATCAAAATTGCAAGATAAAAAGTTAATTCACATAAATCAATTTTATTTCTATGTATAAGAAATAAAATGGAATATAATTTTTAGGGTTTACATTATCATGACAAAACATCAAACTTATAGCAATAAATTCAACAAAATGCATATAAGCCCTCTACACTAAAAACTACAAATAATTTTTGACAGATATTTGGCAATAAAATTATAAAAATCCAAATAAATAGAGATATATACCATGTTCATAGATTGAAAGATGCAATATTATTAAGGTGCTTAAAGTCTTCATATTGATCTTTTGATTCAATATAATCTCATTTGAAGTATAAGCCTTTTTAAGCGAATTAACAGGGAGACTCTAGCATTCATGCAGAAATTCAAAGGCTCTAAAATAGCCAAAAAAGCTTTTAAAAGGAAAAACAAAATTGGAGGACTCAGCGTAACTGCCTTTTAGACTTACAGTAACCCTTCAGTAGTTAAGACAATATGGCTTGGCAAAATAATAATTTATTTCAGCAAACAGGCCAATGAAACAAAATATATAGTTCAGAAATAGACCCATATTTATATTATCAATCAATTTTCGGTGAAACTACCAAATACTTTCAATGGGGGAAAGAAAAGTGTCTTTTTGTCTATTTGTTTTAAAATGATGCTGGAGCAACTAGATATCAATATGGAAAAAAGAAATGAATCTCAACTCCCACTTCAGCCCATACACTAAGGCTAACTCTAAATTAATCAGTGAACTAAACTTTAAAGTGATAATTATAAACATTTTAGAAGAAAAATATTCAAAACCTTGGGGGTAACAACATTTCTTAGATAAGACACAAAGTGTATAAACTTCAGAAGGAAAATATACCTCATCAATATTAAATATGTCTGTTCTTTAAAAAAACACTACAGAGAAAATGGAAAGGCAAGCCATAGATTAGGAGAAAATATTTCTCATATATATATCTAACAAAGGACAGATATCCAGGGTGTATAAATAACTCCTACAATGCAAATAATAAAAAATAAATAAACCAGTAAAAATATGGCAAAATATTTAAACATACCTTCACAAAAAATCAATATGGATGGCAAATAAACATACAAAATGATATTCAACAAATAGAAATGACAAGGCAAACCATAATGGGATTTTGCTACATACTCATTAGAATGAATAAAATTTAAAAGACTGACTATGCCAAGCCTTGTCGAGGGTGTGGAGCATCTGGAGTTCTCATACTTTATTGGTAGGAGTATAACATGGCACCACACTGGAAAATTGTTTTACACTCTCTACTGATATACTTAACATAAATGACTCTCAGAAACATGTTGTGTGAAAGAAGCCAAATGTAAAAAATACATATTGTATTATTTCACTGATAGGACATCTAAGAATAAACAAAACTAATCTATAGTGATAGAAGTCAGAGCAGCGGTTGTCTCTAGGGCAGGCAAGAATTGCCTGGAAAGAACCATGAAGAAACTTTATGAGATGATATAATGTTCTATATTTTGCTTTAGGTAGTGGTTACTAATGATTACACAATTGCCAAAATGTGTCAAACAAAATACTTAAGACCTGTAGATTTTATTATAAATAATTCATAATTTATTTCATAAATTATACCTCAATAAAAGAAAAAATACTTTTTCAATTTTAAAAATGCTGATAAGGCATAGATCTTGATATAAATATATATGTACTTAGAGATAAATCTATTTCTGACTGTGCTTCGAAACTAATGTGAAATGCTTGGACTATTCTTGCTTTTGCAACTTCCCTGAATAATTAAAGCTTAAACATTCTGAAAATGGAACGTGATTGATCTTCACTCAAGCAATGTTGCTACTGGGTAGGGCTGTGTCCAGCACACTATTTCTGAGCTGAACAAGACTGCCCTTTTCTTGATTTGTCAGATTCTCATGCTAAGCTTCAAAAGCACCCTGGTATGAAGGAACATGAAGTGTTTTAAAGTGAACACAAACACACACATGCACAGAGAGATACACACACACTCCAATGCACATTGGTGTGTTTTTCTTGTATCCTTTTATGTACCCAAACTCAATGCATTGGAATTCTGCTGAATCCTGTTTGTGTAATATGAATAAGTGTTTTCCCAAGGATGCTTCTAACACTGTGATTTGTTGGCTGTGCAAGAGCTGAGGCAGGAGTGGGAATGCTCAGTCACTGGATGGAGCTATGGTTACACACTCTTGAACACACACACACACACACATACGCACACACACTTCTCTCCTGCTGATATAGTTTGGCTGTGTCCCTACCCAAATCTCATCTTGAATTGTAGTTCCCATAACACCCACATGTTGTGGGAGGGACCAGGTGGAGACAATTGAATGATAAGGTGGGTTCCCTCATTTTGTTCTTTTGATAGTGGGTTATCACAAGATCTGATGGTTTCATAAGGGTCTTCCCCCTTTGCTGGGCACTCATTTCTCTCTCCTGCCACCATATGAAGAAGGACATGTTTACTTGCCTTTCCACCATGATGGTAAATTTCCTGAGGTCTCTCCAACTCAGCAGAACTGTGAGTCAATTAAACCTCTTTCCTTTATGAATTACCCAGTTTCAGACACTTCTTCATAGCAGTGTGAGAACAGACTAATACACCTACACATCTCTCTTTTACATCTTAGGAATGACAGCTAGACATCTGGCATCCTCTTTCCAACCACTATCCCCAGCCTCATCATGAAAGCTCTCTCCCAGTGCAGATGGAAATCAGAGCACTGCTGAGATGATTCTGAGTGAAAAGTGACAGTTAATCCAATGAATACAGTCCAACTACATTTACTCTGTATCAGGGACCTTGCTTATCTCTTCAGTGTTTTATTGACTCCTCACGACAAGCCATAATAATTACAAACATTATATTTTATGAATAAAAAAAGACAGAAACCCTAAAAGGTTACTTAACATTTTATCCCAGTTCACTCTGGAAAATGGAGAAGCCCAGTTTTGAATCCAGATTGCACGTGTTTATGACTGCCATGAAAGTCAGCTTCCTACCTGAAAATTAATTGCTCTTTTTTGTTCAGATAAGCAGCTTTTTTTTTTTCATTGCTTAGGCCAAGCAGGAGAAGAATATTCATTTGTGTCTAGTATGTATCAAGTACTATGCCAAGTATTCCACATCTAATCATGGCAATATCATCTCAATTAGGTATTTCTTCTAACTTTAGTGATCAATAACGTTCAAGGAAGTTTATTGAAACTTTCATAAAGGTACACAGCTAATTACAGGCAGCAAGAAAACTTCAATGTAGGCCTGGCCCTGCTACCTAATCAGTTGCTATCCTACAATATTTTGCTGCCAATTGGCTGTAGAGTAATTCAAAGCATCTTTAGAATCTTTGCCTGCAACCTGCAACATTCATGAACTTTCTCCCACATGCTTCCCTATTATCACTAACTCCCTGTCAATTCTGCAACTTTGCTCACATTGGCTTCCCCTGACCCCCAAACTTCTTCCCTCTGCCACGCTCCTCCTACACCAATGTCCTCCCTATTTTTGTTAGCCTGTTTTGCATTTCTACAGAGAAATACCTGAGGCTGGGTAATTTATAAAGAAAAGAGGTTTATTTGGCTTACAGTTCTGCAGGCTGTACAAGCTCAGCACCAGCATCTGAGGCTGCTAAGGAAGCCCCAGGAAGCTTTTATTCATGGCCGAAGGCAAAGGAAACAGATGTGTCAGTGAGAGAGGAGGCAAAAGAGAGTCCAGGCCCTTTTAAACAATCTCAAGGTAACTAATAGAGTGAGAACAGTCTCATTTCTATAAGCAAGGCAATAAGCCATTTATGAGGGATCTGTCCCTATGACCAAAACAGGTCCCATTAGGTCCCACCTTACCACAGGGGATCACATTTCAACCTCAGATTTGGAGGGGGCAAACATCCAAACTCTATCACTACTCCTTTCTGTCTAGTCAATGACCTTATCCATCAAGGAACTGCAAACCACTGTCTCCTCCAGGAAGCCTTCCCTGATCTATCTAAGGTAATGACTTCTTCTTTGAACTCTAAGTTCTTAAAGGATGCCTCATTCTCTCAACTTGTGAAAAATTCCCTTTGAACTGTTTTTTGTTCTTTTGAGGTTTTTGGGTTTTTTTTTTTTTTCCTGTTTGTTTGGTTTTTGACAGAGTCTTTCTCTGTTGTCCAGGAGTGCAGTGGCATGATCTCAGCTCACTGCCACCTCTGCCTCCTGGGGTCAAGCAATTCTCCTGCTCCAGCCTCCTAAGTAGCTGGGACTACAGGCATGCACCACCATGGCTGGCTCATTTTTGTATTTCTAGTAAAGATGGGGTTTCACCATACTGGTCAGGCTGGTCTCAATCTCCCGACCTCGTGATCTGCCTGTTTCGGCCTCCCATAGGGCTGGGATTACAGGTGTGAGCCACCATGCCCAGCCTTGAATTGTTAATTAACCTTTGTCCTTTCATTTTAAAAAAAAGTAATACCTTGTTCCCAAAAGTATTGAAATTTCCAAATGACAGAGACAGTGTATGCACCACATGCTACTGCAATCCTATGTGCATGTATGTGGTGACTCAGCATGTCACCTCCTCAGAGAGGACTTTCCTGATAATGCCATCTAACATAGCAGCTTCCATTATTCTTTGCCTTCTTGTCCTGTCTCATTTTCCTAGCTGGCATTCTCTAATATTGCTCTTTGTAAATGTGTTTATTGTTGGTTTTCCTTACTAGAATGTAAGCAGCATGAGAGCAGGCACTTGGTTCTATTCACCATTGGATCCCAAGAATCTAAAATAGGGCCTGACTCACAATTGGTGCTCAAAAATTTTTTGAACAAATGACTGAATGGATGAGTAAGCAACAGTCCCTAGAGTAACAGCCACAGCTACTGTTACAGAAGTGGGTCATGCCAGGAGATTTTGGTAACAGTGTGAGTTGATGGAAGAAGTTTCCTTAGAAGCAACAAGACTGGAAGCCAAGAGCAGCATATATCCTGGGTAGATTTGCCCCTTACCATCCTTTTCTACCCTGCTCTACATTCTGAAAAGATAGGCTTTATTGATGCATTATTCAGATTACTTTGTCCTTTGGCTTCTGATTGAGTTCAGCAAATGGGAGGCTTCATCAGTAGATCAGAGGTGGAAAGGAAGAAGTCTGAGTACTTACTCCTCCAGCTCCCTCCTTGCCATGTTTCTTTACTGGTGCCCTCACCTCTATCAGCAAGTGCTCTCCTGCAGCCATAGCTCAGCCCAGGACTGGTAAGTGCACCTGTCTCTTATCTCTTCAGACTTAGGGGTAGTGGCAGCATCTGAGAACTGCCAGCTTCAGGATGGCAGATGATGAACACATCATCTCTTGTGAGTTGCCTCAACCCTGCCCACTCCTTTGTAAACAGTCCCTTCGTTAAATTATTTCAGTCATTCTTAGACAGGAAAAGCCCTGCCAGACACAGCTTGAAAAACTACTTGGACTAGCATCAATAATAAGAGATCAAGGAATTAGAGTCAGAAAGATGGGAAATCATGGCATAGCAATGCTTCTGCCTCTAAATCCATTATGAAAAGGGGTCAGGCCAGATTCATATGAAGGGCCAGGGCCAAAAAGAACCTCTTTCAGCAACAACACTGCCATGTCCAATTCCCAAAGAAGATTCCAACTCCATCTTTGAGTTCTTTTCCACCTCCCGCCTGTTGGGAAGGATGCACACCCCAGTGAAAATGCGGATTGGCAGAGATAGCCTTGGGAGAATGTGTCATGCGCTTCTTCCTCCTTGGACATTTCAGCCAAGCCCACCCACGCTACAGCAACACAAAGGCTTCTTTGTGGTCCCTGTCCAGCATCAACTAGCTCCTCTTTGCTGCCAACCATATTCCCCTTTCAGTTTGTCCTGTTCTTGACCCTTGGCTTTTAGTTTTTTTGTTGTTGTTGTTTGTTTTTTGTTTTTTCCTTCTTGGCCTTGATTCTGCCTTTTGGATTTAGTGGCTAAACATAGTTTCCCTGTTTGACCTTCGATTCTCTCTAGGGACTTTGGCTCACACTCACCACTCTATTTTCACTCCTGGATGAGTATGCAGGATGCATTGACCCAACAGCATCTGCCCGCTTACAGAGCACCGGGGGATACGAGTGTGCATGTGAGTGCATGTGTTTAAATGTGTGTATATATGAATTCACATATGTGAGTGGCAGGAAGATATCAAATTGCCTGAGTCTCAGTCTTGGCTCCATCACTTACTAGATGCATGGATTAGGACAAGTTACATATCCTCTCTGTTTCTCAGTTTCCTAATCTGTAAACCTATCAGCAATGTTTTTAAAAGTACCTCCTGATAAGAGTGTTGTGTGGTTAAACATTCTGTTCACTAAATAGTTCCAATTGCCACCCCATCCCCTCCTTAATATAGTAAGATTATACCTACTATTAGGATTATACCTACTATGTTAAGGAGGTGGTGACTGCTTTGTGGGCAGGAAGGATTGTGTGGTTAGTTCTGGCCAGTACGTTGTGAGCGGAAGTGATCTGTGTCACTCACCTGCTGACGTGAGGTCCTCTAGAGCTTTCCTCTACTCTGCCACTAAGGCCATCCGTGTTCCAGATAATGGCTGCCTGAGTCCCAGAGTGAGAACTCTGGAACAGAAAACCCACCAACCCACCATAAACAGGGAACAAAAGAGAGAAACGAGTCTTGTCATTGCAAACCACTGATATGTTGAAATTGTTTGTTAACACAACATAACCCAGCCTGTACTAACTAAAACAGCTGTTGCAAGGACTGAGATAATTCATATGAAATGCTCTTAGCACAGTGTCTGACACATCAAAAATACTCAATAAACAGTAGTTAATTATCATTCGTATGACTGTGACTATTTTTATCAGTATAGTTCACCCTTGAACAACATGGGTTTGAACTGCCCAGCTCCTCTTACATGTGGATTTTCTTCCACCTCTCCGACCCCAAGACAGTGAGACCGATTCCGTCTCTTCCTCCTCCCCCTCAGCCTACTCAACATGAAGGTGACAAGGATTAAAACCTTTATGATGACCCACTTCCAGTTAATTAATAGTAAATAGATTTTCTCTTTCATATTATCTTCTTAATGACATTTCTTTTTCTCTAGCTTATCTTATTGTAAGAACACAGTTTAACATACAAAATACATCTTAATCGACTTTAAGCTATCAATAAGGACTCCAGTCAACAATAGACTATTAGTATTAAGGTTTGGGGGAATCAAAAGTCATACACAGGTCTTTGACTGTGTGGGGGCCAGGACTCCCAACTCCTTCACTGTTTGAGGAGCAACTGTATTTGTGTGGGTATGGATGTGTGTATACAAGAAGGTTTCCTTTGTTAGATCAAACAGTTTCAACAACCTTCCATTCTCGGTACTTGAGAAGTCAGGTGGGCCATGATCTAATCTCTCAGTATGGTTTAAAGGTAGAGTTTCCTGACCTGAGGGATTCCCAAGGGTGTGTTCTAACATCAGCATCATACACAGACAGTGAACATGCCCCCCAAAATGTAATAGGCAAGTCATATTATGAATACAACTTCCTCGATATAAGCTAAAGTGGTAGCAGAACCAGAGATGACTCCTTTGGTCATGGATTAGAGACAGGAGAGAGGCTGTGTTGGATCGCCTTTCTGTACAGTCTGAATGATTGTTGGTCTGCGGGGACCACAGAAGACCTCCAATTAATTATTACTGGGGAACATGAAATCATAAACAAAATTCCTTGTAATAAATTTTTCAAATGAGATTGCATGTTTTATTTACAGTACTGGCCCATTTTGGGCTTTAAATCTATGAACAAAAACAAACATGCTTTTTTATCAAACAGACGGGGAATAAAAGTATTCAATATCCTTTCTTTCTCTCCTTGCCAAGGAGGACATGTGCTCTGTGCTACAGAGGACGGCAGGCCCAGGCTCTGTTGACTGGTAGAAAAAATGGACTCATTTTACTTTGCAGAGGAAGATTTAAGCTATAAAGATCCTCCCACATCGGGGTGGGGGAGCAGGGAAGAAAGAAAAGTGAAAACAAAGGGTCTTGCTGAGGTTCAGATGCTTTACTTCTTAATTAAGCATGGCATCTGAGTTTAAAATAGAACATATGCAAAGTATAAACTTATAAAACTGAAACAGCTATCATCAAGCATGTTTCTATAGCTAAAAAAAATCAGAAACCTACTTGATCTGAGCATTCTGCAGAGAAAGTGAACCAAGTAGAAGACAGATTCTGGCCCAAGGTCCCATTTGCCCTTTGTCTACCTGTAGCCTACCAAAGTCATTCTGAATCTTGGGGAAGAGGCATCTTATATAAATTCATACCAGTCCTCATACCCTCAGATCTGGTGGGCTCAGAAATGTTGCTGCCAAATTGTGTATAAAGATGTATTTTCTCATAAATATTGTTGATGAATCAGCAAATACAGGTCTACTGGAATAATGGGACAGCCCATTAAACACTCAGCTAGGCACCAGTTTGGAGCAAAACCCTGAGGATCTAGGTTGTTGTTTTCCAGTATGTGGTATAAGCATAAAACAAACAGCAATATATTGTGCTGTGTTTCTGTATTAGTTTCCCGAAGCTGCTGTAAAAACTTGTCATAAATCTGGTGACTTAGAAATTTATTCTCTCACAATTCTGAAGGCCAGAAGTCTGAAATCAGTATCACCAAGTTAAAGTCTGTGTGTCGGCAGGGCCATGCCTCTTCCAGAAGTTCTAGAAACAAATCTGTTTCCTGCCTCTCTCAGCTTCCTGGTTCCTGCCAGCATTCCTTGGTTTGTCGTCACTTCTTTTCAATGTTTGCCATGAGCTTCTCATAGCCTTCTCTTCTGTCTGTGTCTCTTCTCTTGCTGCCTCTCTAAAGATGCTTGCGATTACATTTAGAACCCACCCAGATAATCCAGGGCAATCTCTCCATCTCAAAATCCTTAACTTAATCACATCTATAGAGATACTTTTTCCACAGAAGATTACATTTTCTGATTCCAGAGATGAAAACTTGATATCTTATAGGGCCATAACTGAGCCCACTGTTGGATCCAGTAGTCCAGGAATAAAATGTGAAAGTAGAATTGACCTCTTTCACTCTCATGACTCACCTGAAGAATTTTTGTTTCCCATCCCCACAACCTTAATTTCTCCTGGATTAATAGTTCTGTTGCCCAGGTAAAAAGCACTTTCACCAGGGGACACAGTAAGTATTCCACTAAAGTTGAAGCTATGATTTTCACCAGGTCACTTTGAGTTTCTCCTCAGGTAGAGGAGCAGGAAAAGGAATGGGACCTATTGGAGGCACCTAGGTTGCTGCTATAAAGTGAGGGCAAAGAGCAATGTGGCCAAAACTCAGAAAGTTCATAGGGAATGTCTTTTGGTTCTTCTACAACCAGTGGAAACGGCGAATTAACAATGGCAGCATTCAAGGCCTAACCAGAGCAAGACGACTAAGATCAGATTCCTCTAAGGTGAAAGTCTAGATCTTCAAAATCACTCAGTCTAGATTGCGCAGGGCAAACAACCTCAAGTGTTTACCAAGGGTGAGGGAAATCTAGAATGGGTGGAAGAATAGAGACATGATAACAGTCACTAAAAAAAAAAAAAACAAAAAAATAACCCAGTGAGTTTATTCAACCAAGCCACTTGTACTGAGTCTAGAGATGTCTCTGGTGTCTGCAGTGGATTCTGTAGGCACCAACTGGGCTCCTGCTTTATGACTAAAGTTCTTATTTCTCCAGCTGCTGACAGTGTCACATGCTGATGGCTTCTACTGAGCCCCTTTCCTTGGAATTGCTATTTGTAGAAGGGAAAATCTAGTTTATGGCCCCTCCCTAGGGCAAGACACATTCAATGACTGGTCGGCGTGAGGGTACCAACGTGGAGGCATGCTGTTTCTACTTGGAACATCTCTGAAGGACCATCTCAGCTCCAGGGATCCTTCTGGAATTGGCAGATCCCCTATTGCAAGTGTATTACCATTCAGTTTCTGCTTGTGTCCAACTCTGCTTTCCCTATCCTCTGAGTTATTCTTCACAACACTGCCCAATAAACCAATGCACTTTCACCTAGAGTCTGTTTCCAGGAATCTTTCCCTAAGATAGGGCTCTATATCACCTCCTCTGAGCTCACCTCTGACTTTAGCTACAGCTTCAGTGGATACTTGTATGCAAGCTCAGACTCACCTCACTCCTGCCAGGCCCTACCTGAACCATGGGTTACACATCTATTCACTTTCACTAGGACCTAAGGCCTCTGTGAGAAGCCACTTACTTGGTCTTTACATATGCAGAGCCTGGAAGTGCAGAGGAAATATTGACCTCCAGTGAACAAATCTAAACAGAGGGCGTATGGGAACTGAGAGGTAAATCATCCAGCCTCCTGTCCCTCAGATGAATCATCCTGGGATGTGGTCTAGACACCACTTAGAAGCCTGCAGCAGAATATAGTCCTTGAGGCCCAAAGCAGCAACCTCAATAATGTACCATTATATTGACTTTTTCTCCCCCATCTCTGCTTACTTGGATTATCTCCTTATAACTAAGTCCTTCTTTCAGGTGCTGGTTGGAGAGAGACCAGACTTCCAGGTACCACCATTAGCTAGGTGGCTGTTCCTATCCCCTACTGCTTTGTCTTTCACAAAGCAGAGAAATTTGAGGAAAGTGGGCAGCTCACAAATTCTCCTTGATGGGTATATAATGAAAAGGAAAATGTCATATGTCAAAACCTATGTGCTGGGACTTATGTCAGGGATATAGCAATGACTAAGCTAAAACCTTTTCCCTAAGGAAGCTTTCATTCAGTAAGTGTGGATGGCCAGAATAAGAAGTAGGAATGAGATACACATGGAAAGGTGAAGCAGGAAGAGACCAAGGAAAGAATGTTTCCCTCTCATTAGAAAAAACAAACAGCCTTCATAGAAGAGGTGGAATTTGAGAAAGGCAAAGTGAGGTGAGGAGAGCCCAGGGATAAGAAAGGGCAGGGCTGGGTAGGATCATTGGGAAAAGCCCAGTTGAGATGAGGTGTCAGGTGTGGGAATGAAGGTCACTGAAGATACAGCTGGAGGTGAGGACTGTGTTGGGAACTCTTGTATGCCAGAAAGTGGATTTTAGGCATTGTTATTCTTTGAGACATGGTTTAGTGAGGTGCTGGAAGTGATGTAGCCTTCAGGATACACTATGGCCCACTTAACAAGAAGTGGGGAGAAGTATCTCGACATATGAACTGGCTGGTTTTTTGTTGGCTCTAGGAGAAAGCACATGATAGCTGTCAGACAACTAACAGACATAGCTAGCATTTATTAAACAGTTATTATATACCAAACAATGATCTTTATATACATTATATAATGTAACCCTCACATCAACTTTATGATATTGGTACTTATAATATCTCTACTTTACAGGTAAGGAAACAGAGATTCAAAAAGACTAGGTAACTCCCCACGCACACCCTGGGTCTTGGCCTCATAGTGGTGAAGCTGTTAATGTGATTCATGGAGTCTAGTACATCCATGCCCAGAATTCAACCATGATGCTGGCTGGGTAAGGTGAGGGTTAGGAAAGACTGGGATCAGCCAGAGCTTTTGAGCACAGTCTAACACCCACAGGCCCTTTGTTCATCACAGGGTGTTGTGGTGGGGAGGGGTTAGGAATGGGAAGTGGAAGTGAGGCCTGACCCTAATTTCAGGATTAGGGAGGGGACTAGCACCATTTTAGTATTGCTAAAAAAGTCTTCCTAACTTTGTTTAGATTTGAGCTACTTGATGGGCTACCTATCTCATCCATCTGTTTTCAAGCCCTGCCAGCAGGGTAGGAATTCTCCATTCTGAGCTGGGATTTCATGGCTCACCTTTATAACTCTTTGCAACGATTGCTGCCACTGGATTTGAATCTCTCAGTTTTCATCTCTTCAAATACTTGTATCTTCAAGTAGCTAATTTTAAGATGCTAATAATTTATTTATGAAGCATTATTCAAGCATAGATCCATCTACTCCATGATTGTTCACTCCTTAATAATAACAATAGCTAACACAAATATCTACATGCATCTTATTTAATTCTCGTAACAAACTTCTTTGTGAGGTAAGTATAATATTACTATCTCCATATTTCAAACAAGGAAGCTGAAATACAAAGAGGCAAGATAACAAGTGCGAAGTCACGCAGTTGAAGAGAGTTGAAGAAATTAATGGAGCCATTTCACTAAGTCTACTTGAAAGCACCATTAAGTTGCTGAAAACTCGGGTGGGTTGATTGGGTGCTCTCTGGTCTCTCATCTCTGGAACCCTCTTATGTCAGGCATTGTTCCTGCCAGCAAGATTATAAATATACGCTTGTTTACTGAATGCCTCTTCTAAGCCCAGACCCTTGCCTCACATTGTGTCTTTTCATCCTTACAATGCCCTGCCAAGAAGGTATGGCTAACATTATCCCCATTTGATAAACTAAGAACTCGAGAGTCAGACAGAATTATTAACATAAGTTCACACAATTGTGCTCAACGGGCTCATAGTCTAGACAGGGGATAAGCTAAAATGAGTAGATACAATACAGTATGGTCAACTGATCATTAAGAGCTGTGAGATCACCCAGAAGGAAACAATGGACTCAGCATGGCGGTAGCAGGAAGTGGCGGGAGGATATAGAAGAATAGTCTGGAAAGATGTCCTGAGGGGGCATTTTTGCTGTTTCTAGGAAGAAGAAGCATATTCTAAGGGAGGAAGTGGGAGAACGGCATTCCAAGGAGTCCAGGGAACAACTATCCAGTGAGCTAGTGGTGGGTAAAGGTTGGCATATTCTAGAAGGATGAGTTTTTGGGCATGACAAGAGCACTGGATGCAATGAGGATGTAACTGTGAAGAGTAAAGCAGGTCCTTGTAGGTCCGGAAGGACCCTACAAGTGCTACCAAGGAGTTTGGATGGCATCCTGGAAATGATGGGAAACTTCAAGTCCTGGAGGAATGTGAGAAGATTTCCATAGGCATCATCCAGAGTTGAAGTGGGGATGCAAATGGAGAAGAAAGAAAAATAGAAGAAACATTGAAGGGGTCAAATAAAAAAGTCTTGGGGCTTTTGGTGTCCCAAGACATCAAAACGGCTTGGGATGGGTATGTAATGGCTATGAGCAAGGACTTCAATGATGACTCTCCAGTTCCATATCTGGAGATTGGATGGATGGATGGATGGATGGTGGCATTAATTGAATTAAAAAGAAACAGTTTGAGGGAGAGTGATATTGGAATACCACATAGCAGGTGAATTTGAGGAGCCATGGGAATCCAACGGGAAGCTGACCAGGAGGTCGGTAGACCTGAGAAGTGGGAGAGATAGATTGGGTTAATGTGCTCAGCAGATGATTATGGAGTGTCTACTAGGTGGCAAGCACTGTGCTTACTACTGATGATTTAGAGTGGGATGGTTCAGGGTTCCACTCTAGGAGCTCACAATCTGTAAGAAGAATGGACCAGCAAGTGTCCTCACATGTCACAGGAACCAAGGCATGTCCTGGGTCCAAGACAGAAGCACGAAAAAAATAATGCCTAACTCTACTGTGTAGGGAATAGTTTTTTTTTTTTTTTTTTAAAGGCTTCATATAGGAAGGACCTGAGATCTGAGTCTTGAAGTAACAGAAGGAGTTCACAGGCAGACAGTGGAGGAAAGGGCATTCTAGGTAAGGGGCACAAGCATATCAAGGTGCATGGAGCCTGCATTCTCAGTATGTTTGGCAGTGGATGTGGGAGGTAGGAACAGGAAGGGTTATGAGTTACAATGCTGAGGAGATAAGCAGAGGACAGATGGCAGAGAGTCTTGAATGCTATGTTAAGTGGTTTGGAATAGTCTCTGGAAAGTGGAATCCACTAGAGGAATTTAAGCAGAAAAGTGACATGATTGAATCTGAGATTTGAGAGTCAGAGAGTAGCAGTCAGTTATAGGAGTAGATCTGATCTTTCAGAAAAATAAATAAATAAATAAATTGAAGATTATTCCAGAGACAATCAAAGAACTTCATAGCCTCTGGTCCAGGCTGGTGTCGTATTAAGTCATTATCATTAAAAACTAACTTATAGGAGCACTTATTCAGTGCCACACACTCTTCTAAGACTTTATATGTATTTGCTCATTTACTCCTCATAATAACCCCATGAGATAAGTTAACTGGAAAATGATAGGGCCAGGATCTGGAGCTGGGATTTGAACCCAAGTCACAGGGCTCCAAAGCTGATAAGATTTCTCCACTCAACCATGCAGCCCCCCTGCAATAATAATAGATAACATTTGTGAAGGCTTAATAGGTATCAGGCGCCTTATTTGCACTATCTAATTTGGTCTTCATAACAACCTCATAACAGATGAGAAAATGGAGACACAGAGGGGCACATGCAAGTTATTTAACTCGCCCAAGTTGGAACAACTAATAAGTGGCCAAATTTAATCCAAGCATTCTGACTCGAAAGGCTGTGCATATAATAACTTTGCTCTGCTGACTCTGTAAGTTTTCCATAAATACTAGCTGAATCGATAGATGGGTGGTTGCAAGAACAATATTTCTAAGAATTGGCTTCTGCAGCCCCGAGATCCAAGCATCACCAGGCCAAACACCCAGATGGTGATTTTCCACTGAAGCTGAGGATCAGAGTTGTAGTGCGGCTGGCTCCTACCCTAGCTAGCCTGTTTCTGTAGCCTGATCCTTTCAGGGCAGGTGGGCATCAAAGGCTGCAGGGACTGGGTAGGACCGGCCTACAGCCCCCTCATTGGCCTGGCCCCATCAAAGGCACCTGTGCCAAGCTCTGCTCCACTCCAAGCCTGGGCAGATCAAAGGGCCCCACACAGAATTTGGGTTTCTGGGCAGCTCCAGTTCTGATCATCAATTGTCACTTTGGCAGTGACAGCAGAGTCCAACATGACAAGACTGCCACAGCCAAGGCTCCTGGGGCAGACATCAGAGCACAACTCCAAAGGCCAGGAAGCTGTCTGAGGCCCCTCTGGGCCTGCACCCCTGGTGGGAAGAGAGGGAGGAAACAGAGAGGCCCCTAAGGAAAATTTCTGGAGCAAGATCACTAGAGTAATGTTGATGCAGGCAAGAAACCTGATCTCGGCATTTATATTCTTGCCTTGGAACCATGATGTCTGATAACTTCATGTAGCTGGGAAGAACTGTTGACATGCCCACATGTGTTCATTCTCATGCACACACATGCACAAACCTAAATAAATTCACACACCTGAACCACTTGCGCAGACATTATAAACATATCCCTACACATAAAGATTCTCACACAAACACAAACAAAATTACTCGTGTACACATTCTCCTAATACTCATCATACTTGCCTACACACGTGTATAGATATATACACACAGCACTATACATACTTACAGATGCAAATACATAACCACACACATATACATGCTTGCTTAGTCACTGGGCATACATTTTGTAATATATTCTGCCAGTTTCCAGGGTCTAATGCTCACATTTTCCTCTCAAAATGATGAGAATCATCCTCATAAACAGGCTTTAAGTGCAGGAATAGCCTATCACATAGATCCGGCTGCCAGTCATTCTCCCACTCCTCTGCAGAAAAATCTAGACGAAATGCCCCAAACTGTACCACAAAGGATTTATATTAGCTCTTCGAAGGGATTTCCTGCCAATAAGAGCAATTAAAAATATCAGCATGCTAGAATTCTGTTTATTGAGGAATATTTGGTTGCCAGAAATTTGAACCAATTGGAATATCAATTTTGCCTCAGTTGTATGCTCTGAATGAATATATGTTCTGAATCAATAATTTTTTGAAAAAATATAGTGGCCTAGCTATAAATCAGAGGAATTTGTTATAATTTGGGGAGCTGAGGATGCTTTAGCTTAAATGGCAATTAACATCAGAGTTCAGTTTCACTGAAGATTTAACAAATGAGCCTAATTAGGGTATTTGAGTTAGGGTAGTGTTCAAGCACCTTCTTGCTTATGATAAAATCACATAATTGAGAAAAGTAGCATGGGGTGCTTTGAAACCACCATAGGTATTGTCTCCTCCAGGAAGTCCTCCCTGACCCTTCCCTGCCTAGACTGGAGTGGGCATTTGCAGTGGACAGTGTGTGTGGTGTGCCACCCAGTCACCCTTTAGGACCCAGGCTCTCACTCCCTGGGCTGCCAGTAGTATTGGGTGCTATTGAGTCACAGGAGAATCTCTCTCCAGGAATTGCTCAGCAAAAAGAAGCCACCTCACCCATGGTTATGCCTCATCCCTGGGGCAGTGTCCCACTAATAATGGCTGGTTGATGTGGGGCTACAAAGGTGGGACAATTAGAAAGGGTTGTTCCACTTCCCAAGCTTCCTGTGTGGTCGGCTGCAGCCTCTGTTGTAACTGCATCCCAGCACAAGTTCTTCCTCTCTGGGCTGCATTCACTCCTTCAAAGGTGTTGTTTCTAAGAATGCACCCCAACAAAACTCCTGCACTCAAATCTTAAAAGGCTTAGAAACTGTCTCCCAGTAAACCTGTCCAATGGCAGCATCTTTCCTCAGTGTGCCCATATTTTTGTGTATTCCTCTCCTTTTGTCACAGCCAATATCTAAATGTCAGCAAATGTATTAAAGAAATATCCCTAATCTCATCTCTCATTTCCTCCTTGGCTACTGCTCTGGTACCAGGCACCATGACCTCTCCCCTGGCCAATTTGCAATAATCTCCAAACTGGCTGCTCTACTTCCCCTCTTAACTTTCACAGTCTATTCACGGCACAGTTACAGGGTAACCTTGTCAAAACATCATTTAGTCACATGAGTTCTTTGCTCAAAATCTTTTCGTGGCTTCCAATCTTTTAAAAAAACATCCAGAGTCCTTACCGTCCCTGCTGGACCTCCATCTCCATGACCTGGCCCTTTTCTCTCTCTATGCCTTCCTCTGCTCCTTCATCCTCCCTCATTCATTCCCCTCCAGCCCTGCTGCCTTTCCTGCTGTTCTTTCAACACACAAGGCCTGCTCCTGCCTCAGGATCTTTGCACTTGTTGTTCCTCCTCCCTGGACTCCTGGGACTTATTCCTTCAACACATTTAATTTTCTCCCACAGTAATTGGTACTCTTGATTCAGCTCTATATGACATGACCCAGCACAGACTACCCTGGCAGATGGTGGCTGATTCTAGGCAAGGCGATAAAACTCATGAGAAAATAAACAATACCTGAATGAGACACAGAAAACATCTCTCTTCCTTTTCATCCAGATTTTACCAGTCGCCAAAACATCTGGATTCTGAACCTCGAAGCTCTCTCTAATCTACTCCCTCATTGTGTCCCCTACTGCCATTGTCATGATCCAGACCTTCAGATATCCTGTATGTATAACAGAATAATACTTTGAAATATTAACCCCAGTGCTTTTGTTCCCGTTATGATTTCTACACATCCATGGTCTTTCTTGCATTAAAACTAGAACATAAAGCATGAGCATCCATTGGCTCAGAGAAAGGTAGCTATAATAGAAATACAAAGAGAAACAAGCAAATTAATTATTGAGGCAACAGACAAAATACTAGCCTGAAAAATAGACTAGAAAGAATACTTATATAAAGCATAAAGTTTAAAGAGCTGATAGAATTGGCAGATAGAGAGAAAATTAATCAAGTGAATACCTGTGTGGACCTCTGAGAAGGGTATCTGTCCCCTGCCTGACTAGGCTGAGCCCAAAGTTGGGAAGCAGGGAATAGTTCTCTCCTTTATTTCAAGGATCTGAAAACAAAGAGAGCCTGTACTCCACTTTTCATCTCCAGAAGTCTCCTGTTAGCTGCCAGGGAACAGAACAGGAAGGTTAGGTGTAGTTGCTTCGGACATCTAGGCTTAGGGCTTAATTCAGACCTATTGTGTTTCCCACAAAGCATAGCTGGAGGGTCCTCAGAAAAGTAGAGTCTAGATGTCCCTGCCTAGAAAATGAAAAGGCCACATGATGATCTTAGTGAAAAAGTGACCAGGAGGATGCTGGATGTCACAGTATGAATAGATGATAGTTCTAGCCAGCCCCCAACTCCAACTCTTATTCATCCTCATTCCATGGCTTGATGCTGTATAATCCCTTCCTCATGTAGAACTTAGATGCTACCATGGGGAGAAGGAGGAGATGGAGAAATACTGGAACTAAGATTAAATATCCACCAACACTGGTCTTGGCTTCAAGTTTATAGAAAATTCGCTTCCTTTTTGCACACCTGATCTTGTGGGTTAGGAGATTATACCAGCTACCTGAAACTACTGCAATACAGTCCTAACTGGTTCCTCAAACACTACTTCTAGCTCCTCCAGTCTATCCCCAGCAACCAGAGGGAACTTTTGAAAACATGGATATAACCACACCTTTACTGGTGAGAAATCAGGCTTTCAAGTAGGCAGATCTGTGTTCACATCCCAGCTCTGCCACATGTCAACTGTGTGACCTCAGGCAAGTTACCCAACCTTTGTTAGCCTCATTTCGCTCATTCCATTATGAAATTGAAGAATCCCAGGGCCACCACAGTGAATGCCATTGCGATTCCATGAGATGATGGAGGTCCTGCCTGGCACAGATTAGATGTTCAGTTAATATTGGCTGGTCCTTACTGTATCATGGTGTTAATCACCTCGTTAGCTTTGTGCATGTGCTCCTCCTCTCCCTCTTCCCAAAAGAAAATCAGAAACCATCTTCTCTATCAATTTATTCCTTGATGCATAAGCTGGGCTGCCTTCCTCTGTCCTCACAGGGTAAGTTTAGGGATTTCTCAGTGGTATACCTTCAGTCTTCCAAGCTCCGCTTAATCATAGCATTCATGACATGTCATCTGATGACTTTGTATTCTTCAAAGGCCAGAAATAATGCTTGATCTCTGGGCCTCCTTTTAACCTTGAGTACCCCTTACCCTGGCGAGTGCCCAAGGGGCAAGAGAAAGCTCTTCTTAAAGGGAATGGGTAGGGGAGGGGTCAGAGGTCAGGTGGAGGAAGAAGTGAGCTTGCAGTCTTGCCCATGATTCCTATAAGAGTCCTCCAGTCTGACCCATAGGCCTAAGGCAGACTGGATCCCAGCAGGCTGGGACACAGGGTTTCCAGGTCAACTTTTATCTTCCCACATGGTACATGTCCCTTTGATCCTTGAGCAGATCAAACAAAGCTCACTAATCAATGGTTTCCCTCTCTGCCTTTCAGAGCAGATCCTCAAACACAGCCTGTATCTCTCCCTGTTCCCCTCCCCACCCTCCAGTTTTCCAGCCAGCATCATTTGCTCTAAGGCCCAGACTGTGGCCCACCTATCACGGCTACCCAAGTAGTATAGGTATGATGGTCTGTTTAATTTCTTTAATTCAAATAGCACTAGAGAAATTTCAGGACTCACTCACTGACACATCCTGGTTACTTACCTCTTGTCTAGGCCCTAGGGAAAGGGTGTATTGTTGCATCTACTATGATTGCCTGGTTTTCTTGGTCTTGGAAGCACCTAGTAATGAAAGGACCCAGAGAAAGATAAACAGGGCCAAGGAAGCCAATATGAATTTTTCTGAGCCTATTTCTTCCTTTATATAACTGGAATATTGTTTCCTCCCCCACCTACCTCTCAAGGCTGAAGTGAGGATTAAGCAAGTTAATGGCTCTCAAAGTCCACTGAGAAGGATGGAGTTCTAGATACATATTAGGTTCCTCTAGTCCTTACATATTGCAAAAGACCTGGGTAAGGCTTCAGAAAGAACTAGGGTGACCAATCTTCCTGGCTTGCCCAGGACTGAGGGACTCCTTGGGACGCCGGAATTTCTGTACTAAAGCCAGGAAAATCCAAGGCAAACTGAGATGAGTTGGTCACCCTACATAGAAGTAGCACTTAACAGTGTCTATGCTGGGCTACATGGTGTTCCTCCAAAACTCATATGTTGAAGCCCCAATACTTTAGAAAATAACTGTATTTGAAGATGGGCCCTTGAAACAGGTGATTAAGTTAAAAGGAGGCCATTGGAGTAGGCTCTAATCCAATTTGACTGGTGTCCTTACAGGAAGAGGAAATTTGAAGAGAAAAGGAGGCACCTGGGATGAGCACACAGTGAGAAAAGACAATGTGAAAGCATGGCAAGAAGACAGCCAGCTGCAAGCCAAGGAGAGAGGCCTCAGAGAAAACCAACCCTGCCGACCCCTTGACTTCGGACTTCTACTCTCCAGAATTATGATAAAATAAATTCCTGTTGGTTAAGCCACCCAGTCTGTAGTATTTTGTTATGGCAGCCCTGAGCAAACTAATACAGTATCCTTGAAGAAAGAAGAATTATAAAAGCTCACAGTTAGGAGCAGTACATTGACATATTAGTAACTCATTTAGTCTTTTCTTCACAGGAACTCTCTATGAGAGGTATTATCATTGATCCCCATTTTAAAGAGGAGAAAACTGAGGCACAAGGTCAAGTAACCTGCTTCAGAGTCGTAACTAGTAAAGGACAGAGACAGTTTCTTAACCCTTAGTCCTCTAGAAAGCAAAGCCCAAGGCTAAAGTGCTGACATTCAGGAGAAGCAAAACCAAGGCCTTGAGGATAAGGCCCAGGGGTGGTGAGAATGAGTTGAAAAGGGAAATGAGGCAAGAAAAGATGCAATGTGACGCACAGCAGCTGGCTGTCACCTCCCTGTGATCCTCCCTGAGACACAGCAGCTTGCTGGGTAGGTAAGCTGCAGCACTTAGAATTTCTCTGGATCATTTGCAAGGAGAAACCACCTTTAAGGCTGGTGGAGAAAGGAAGGGGAGAGAAGGGAAGGAGCTGTGGAATTAAGTTTGCTTACAGCTGCCTCCATATATATTATAAGTTTGGCCTAAAGGTTTCTCCATACATAGTGAATTGTAAACGAACTTTATGTGTAAATAAACTGTAACCTACTCTTGTAACAAGTAGCAGAGTCTCAGCCAACCGCAGGCAGCTGGCTGTTCAAAGCAGGTTCAAATAAGGCAAAGGCCCAGCTGTAACCAATCCAGCTGTTTCTGTACCTCACTTCTGGTTTCGCTAGGTCACTTTCCTTTTTCTGTCCATAAATATTCGACCATGTGGAGTAGCTCTGAACCTATTCTGGTTCTGGGGGCTGGCTGATTCGCAAATCGTTCTTTGCCCAATTAAACTCTGTAAAGTTTAATTTGTCTAAAGTTTTTTCTTTTAACTGGGTATTTATGTATTTGGCTCCTTCTTTTTCCCTTTCCCTTTCTGGCTGGTCAGGGTGCCCCCATGGGAAGCTAACTCCCCTGCACTTCCATCATCCAAGGCCCACACCTAATGTCTTTGGAACTTACAGCAAGGATACCAAGGAAGGCTGCTGTAGAAGAGCTGTGTTTCCCAGAAGTCACATGTTGATGCTTTAACCCCTAATGTGATGGTATTTGGAAGCAGGGCCTTTGGGAGTAATTAGGTCATGAGGATGCGTCCTTCAGGTTAGGATTAGCATTCTTATCAAAAGAGACTCCCCTCCTGCCTTCTGCCATGTGAGGACACTGCAAAAATGTGGCCACAGCAAGGAGAGTCCTCAGCAAATTTGAATTAGCCAGCACCTTGATCTTGAACTCCACAGCCTCCAGAACTATGAACAATAAATCTCTATTGTTCATAAATTACTCCATGTATGATATTTTGTTGTGGCAGCCAAAACTGATTAAAACACAGCCCAACCTAACTAGAATCCCAAACAGTATATATCTAAACATTGAAATGTTACACATCAAGAAAACAAACATGATTAACTTCTAGAATGTTTTCACTCTTTCATGTTATCAAACGCAATTTTGTAATGACCTGAAAGGCCATATTACCCAGTGTTTACCTGGAGATAGGCATTCTGGGGTGTCCATGAGAGGCACTTCTCAAAACTTTGAACTTAGCCATCCCTCCTGTCTGGTGAATTGTGTCTTCACTCCTCAGAGCAGGGCCTTGTCTTTTTCTTAGGAGGATAATCATAAAAGTAATAAATAAAGAAAGGTGAACATATACCAAAGCATGTGGTATATGTTCATATAAGACATACTCAGAAATATTGTCAGCTTAAGCTGAAGAATAAGAAAACTGAGGCTCAGAGAAGGGAATAGTAAGGTGGAGGTGACAGAGCCCAGGGTTTGACTCCGGAATCCAAGTGTATTTTAATTACAGCACATTGAGGCTATCCATAATGGCACTAAATTATGTCCGTTCATTTGGACAGGCATTTATTAAGAGTGTTTCTGTGCCAGGCATCGATTAGCTGCCAGGTTACAGATGTGGACAAGATCCATATCTGCTGGAGTTGCTCACAGGCCGCGGGGGAAATGGGCAGGTGAAAGGAGCAGTTGAGCAGTGCCAGCAATAAAGGCTGCAGGGCACGCAGTGAGGACCCAGAGGATGGTCACCAGGAGATGATGACATTTAACCTGCAAGGCTGAGTGGGAAGCAACAAAGAAGAGAAGAAAGAAGGCCCTAGCAAGCAGGAGAAACAGAGTGTAAGCAGGTCAGGAGAAGTGAGGAGCAGCCTGATCCTGGAGGTGCTTGAATTCCTGTGAACTTGGAGCATAGTGAAGGTTTGAGGGTGTGATTAACAGGCCTATGAAAGCCTGGCTAGATATGAGGGGAACCCCTGTCAGATTTTGAGCCAGGAAATGACCAGATCAGAGTTGAATTATAAATCTGAATCAATCATGCACCTTTCACTTTGTACTAAAATGACTTCTTCCTTTGTCTCTGTTCCCAGACCCTGTCTTGGAGCTCCTTGGGGACACGTTGTATTCACATGATTCACACGATTCCCCCAGTGCCCTGTATAGTGCCTGGTATTCATTTGCTAAATGAGTGAATGAATGAATGAATGAATGAATGAACAGACTCTGCTACCTGGTTGTATTCTGCTATTTTGGCTTCCTTCTTTTTTCCTGCACTGTTCCTGATTTTAGTTGAGGATTAAACGTGGGCTCTGCACACAGGCCCTAAGGCTGTGAGTCTGTGTGTGTATGTTTTACATCAGCCAAACCAAATAAACAAACACATGGCAGAACCCCAGGCGTGCGACTCCCTCACTTGGCACAGCCAGCTGGCACGTGGCTGCCCCTCCCCAGCTTCCCAGCACCTCCCCCTGGAGTCAGGATGCTGCCTAGAGGCTTGATTGTGGATTTGAGAACCCCTCCCTACTTCCACTGCAGCAGCAGCAGGACTCCAGGCACATGCTGATAGCCTCCATTTTAATTACTAAGAATTTAAACCCACTTCTGTCTTCACACTCTTCTGAGAATTGGTTGGTAGCCCCTATGACAAAGACGACTCTTCTAACAGAACAATGACCACCGGGGAGAAGACAGGAGGATGACCCAACCCTCACCCTCCAAGTATGTTTCCTGCTCCAACTGGGCTAACTGTCCCTTCTTACTGATTGATCCAAGTAAACTCTAGAGTTGGGTGCATTCTGGGAAACTCTAGAGGTTACCTGGATCAGTCAGTGCGCAGCTCTTCAAGCGTCCCAAATCAAAATTAATGCTCTCAGTACTCATCTCTACCTCACCTGCTGAGGTCTTCCTGAATTTCCCAAAATCAGTAGGTGACAGCCCATTTCCAAGGGTGCCAGTCATAAAGGGAGCCTAATTCTAGGCTACTTCCTTTTCCTCACACCAGTCATATTCACCGGGCATGGACTAGTTTACTGCCAAACAGCTTTACCTGTCTGCATCTACCCTTCCATCCTATCTGCTGCTACTGTCCTATTTCATCTTCTCATCTCTCTGGAGTTTTGTGAAACTGCCTCCTATTGGTCTCATTGACTCCAGTATCTTCTTTCTCTAATCTTTTCAGCCACCATATTGATCTTTCTATACTATTGATTTCACCTGGCCACTCTCTTGCCAAAAAACAAAGGAAAAAACCTCAAATGGTTAGGAGAGCAGACATCATGCATTGTTCTTCAATCATCATTCTTCAATGGTAATATAACTTTGACATTTTAGGTGGCTATTAACAACAAAAATTATTTCTTCCAACCTCCTCTGAGCAAGGTGTGGCCATGTGACTTAATCCTGTTATAATAAATAGGATTTACATAGAAATGGAGTATGCAACTTTACGCAGTGTCCTCAAAGAGTGATAATGTGCCCTTTACCTTCTTTCTTCCTTTCTGCAGGATGGAATACAGATGTGATGGCTGGAGCTGGAGTAATCATTTTGGGTCATAAATGGTGTTAGCAGTGGAGGTCATGCACAGCAAGATGGAAACAAACTATGGAACACCATGCAAAGACTGGCTGTTTCTTTCAAACTTTCACATGAGAAAGAAAGAAACTTCGGTTCTTGTTAAGCCGCTGGTATGTCAGGATTTTCTAACACTCCAGTTGATTGTAATTTTAATTAATTATCACCTACAGCAGGGGCTACAACACAAATGCCACCAGGAGCCAAATAGGCAACGTAATTTAGTGCTGCCTACAGATAGCCAGAGACTAGAAATGTGTTTATTATTCATTCATTTTACTTATTTAGTCATTCATTTTTTTCATTTAACAAGTATTTACAAAGCTGTATTATGTACCAGGCACTCATAGGTATTGCGAAGGAAAAGATAAATGGGCTCGGTCCTTTCATAGAGAAGATCTAGGTCTGGTTGGGGAAGACAACATTTTAAATAGATAAATATAGTAAAGTGCTATGAGACTGTAGTAGCTGACCTTACAAATAGCAATAGAAGCAAAAAAGGGAGTGAAGTCCATTCTTAAATCTGAAGACAAAAACTTCATGAAAGAGATAACCTCCTTCTCAGAAAATAGGTAAAGAAGGGAATTCTGGATAAGCAAAGGTTAGGAGGATTTGATTTCCCAATGTTGCAATTCCTTTCCCTTTTGGATAATTGCCAATAATTTTGCAGAATACAGCCCGAGTGGGCTTCTCCTTCACTCTCCCTCCTGCCCAACACGTCCTGCCTTCCAGAAGACAACAGGGAATGGCATAATTGCAGCCTGAGGAGCACTAGGATTTGGTTGGGGTTAGTTCTTCAGCCTTTATTCTCACTGAGTACTTCACTGGATCTGATAGTACTGGGAAATCATAGCTCCCTCTTGACAGCACCACACAATGCACTAGCAGACCTGATGTTTGGGGTCTGCAGGCATGTCCAAGAGTCTGACACATAGTAGGTGCTTAGTTGAATTTTGATGAAAAGAAGTCTTCCTGAGGGTTTTTGTCTCTCTGCTCCAACACCTCAAGTCCTAGAATTTTCAGTGGTATTCAAAATATGTCACAATCCAGTATTGTACAGGACTAACTAATCAGGTCAGAAATGGGGTAAACAACCCATTTGGTATGTGGACCCACCATACATCCCTCCTGCCTGGAGGAGGGTCTTCGAATGACAGCATAAAAGTGACTTACTTATCTGCATTTTTTTATTAGGATTAAAAGAGAATTGCTCAAAGCAGGAATCACAAAAGCACAGGCACAGGTGGTGCCCTCTCACTATCTTTCACTTTGCACTCGTTGCTACTTAATCTTCAGATGCGTCCCTACTCAAGTTTTACTGGAGTCCAAGGGAGTCAGAGTTCCCAGGGGGCAGGGATGGTGTGAATTTGAGCCTGCAGCAGATCAAGCCATCATGGGCCTCCCTGGATTCCCAACAGGGCCCAGAGCCCAACTCCTGGCACAGTGGCCCTTTACATTCTTCAAAAGGAGCAGCAAATCCCTGCTGCAGACTCAGCATGAGTCTTCTGTCCACATCCCCTTTCCATCTTTTACAAAGTCTTACATTCCTAACTGTCCTAAACATGTGTTCCTCTAGGAACACGTACCTGGTATATTTTCTTCTCTGAAGTGCTTTCCTCATGGGAAAACTCTCTTCAAAGAATGTCTTAAGAGAATAGAAAACAACAAGGCTGAGCGGCATTTGTCAGCCGATAAGGGCCTTAGAAATAACTTCTCCAGCTGCTCATTTCTAAAAGTGGAAAGCTGAGACCCAGAAAACTGGAGTGGTTTGCCTAAAAACACACAGAAGAACACTTTCACAAAATTCTTCAGCAGTTTGAAGGGTGAGTACTTTCCAATTCTTTTCTCTGCTTATACCTTGTAAACGTATTTTGAACAGTCGGAGCCATTATCTACCACACTTAACCCCAGGCACACATGTCGTTATGGTACGGGGACTATTTAAGGGTCAGAGCCTTCTGGGAGCCTCTTTGGACCAAGTGTATCAGGAGGCCTGAGTGGCTGTAGAAAGCCATGGGGAAGGGGGAGCTGGAGAGGGTCCTGGAAGCTGCAGAGAGCCCAGGTGATAGGAGGGGGCTGGGCTTTTCCTCCTTGGTGTGAAGCTTTGAACCTCTTGGGCCCAGTAGGTGGGCAGAGGGTTGGGAGCATTAGCATTTGTTTTTTCACTTTGATCCTTTGTCTTTTAAGTGTTGTGGAAGATCTGGCTGGCTGGAGCCTGACTCCTCCAAAAAGAAGGAGGGAGGGGGGACACCTTGATTGATCTGAAGAAGAAAATGAGCATGAAAATGTGTCTTCAATAATAGGAAACCCATTCTCTTCTTAAAGCCCATTAACTGACTCATTCTTGACCCCATGCAAGTCATCTCCTTACTCTTCCTGCCTCTCAATTTACTTCATCTACAAAGTGAGAGGGTTGGACCAGTCCAGTGATTTTTCAAACTTTACCTTTTAGCATCGAAATCTCATCTTTTTTCTTAATTCATACGCAGACGCCCAATACTCAAAGCAAAGCACTGCTGCACTGACTGAAGCTGGAGAAAAAGATCTCAGCCTATTTGGCCCCCACCCTGAGGACAGCTGACCCCCGAGACAGCAAGGAAGCCCTGGGAACACAGTTAAAAAACCTAGATGATATTTAAGAGTCCTTTTTGTTCCCCTTTATAATTCTTTATCACATAGAAAATTGATTCATGTGTAGTTGTTCATTCCATGTATCTGCAGGAGGAGAAAAAATCCAGAGCCTCCTATTCCACCTTCTGGCTGATGTTACCACCCTTTATAATTCTAGAATTGTCAGGCAAGGTGGCTCATGCAAAAAACGCCAGTGCTTTGGGAGGCTAAGGTGGGAGGATCACTGGAGGCTGGGAGTTAGAGACCAACCTGGGAAATACAGTGTCTCCAAAAAAATTAAAATAAATTCTAAAGCTAAGCCCTATGTGTTAGGGAGGGCAGGGACTCTAGTCCAGTTGTATAAATGAACTGATTAAAAGTCAGAAATAAAAAATGGTTTACCCAAGATGTAGGGCAGACTCTGTTTTATCTTCCTTTTAAATCTTGTCTCCTGGCCAGGCGCGGTGGCTCAAGCCTGTAATTCCAGCACTTTAGGAGGCTGATGTAGGTGGATCACCTGAGATCAGGAGATGGAGACCAGCCTGGCCAGCATGGTGAAATCCCGTCTCTACTAAAACTACAAAAAAAAAAAAAAATTAGCAGGGTGTGGCACATGCCTGTAATCCCAGCTACTCGAAAGGCTGTGGCAGGAGAATTGCTTGAACCTGGGAGGCGGAGGTTGCAGTGAGCTGAGATCAGGCCACTGCATTACAGCCTGGGTGACAGAGTAAGACTACATCTTAAAAAGTAAAATCTTGTCTTCTGTTGTGCCTTCATGTAGAGATCATGCACTCTAGCCAAATAGAAATACTTAGAGCTCCCCAAACATGCTATTTTCTATTATTCCTCCATGTAAATGTTCTTTCTTCTACCTGCCATGTAATAATTTATATTCTTATCAGACTATTGAAAATGGACATTTATTTTTAAACTGGGTTTAAGGGTACCCCTTCTCTGAAGACTGTTCAAAATTCTACACCCTTTTCTTTGTGCCTGCATAATGCTGTAAAGATGCTTGCATCGTAATGCATCACCCAGAGGGCCATAGTTCATTATGGCTGCTATAATAAAATGCCTTAAGCTGGCTAATTTATAAACAACAGAATTTTTTGCTCACAGTTCTGGATGGTGCAAGGTCCAAGATCAAGGTGCCAGCCAATTCAGTGTCCTGTAACTGCCTGTTCCTCATACACAGTGCCCACCATGTGCCCTCACATGGTGGAAGAGGCAAACAAAGTGCCCCTGGGCCTCGTTTATAAGGGCGCTAACCCCATGATATAGTTCAGCTATTCATCCCCTCCTAATCTCAGATTGAAATATGATCCCCAAGGTTGGAGGTGGAGTCTGGTGGGAGGTGTTTGGGTCATGAAGGCAAATCCCTCAAGAAATGCCCTGCCTATAATAATGAGTTCTCACTTTAATAGTTAATGTGAGAATAAGTTGGACACATTTGCTCCTCCTTCACATTCCAACATGACTGAAGGCTTCCTGAGATCTCACCAGAAGCAGATGCTAGCGCCGTACTTGTATAGAGCATAGAACTGCAAGCCAAATAAGCCTCTTTCTTTAGAAATTACTCAATCTTGGGTATTCCTTTATTGGACCAATACCCCCATTCAAGGGGGACTCTGCCCTCTGACCTTATCACCTTTCAAAAGCCCTACCTCTTAATACCATTGAACTGGGGATTAGGTATTAACATATGAAATTTGGGGATATATAAACATAGAAGCCATACATTTTCTTTATATTTTATGGACTTTTCAGAATATTTTGCACATAGTAGATATTTACAAATATGTACCCCAAAAATAGATAAAGGAATGAGAGACACTGCTAAAACCAAGATGCTGGCCATCTATTACTACAGCTTCAACATTAAAACAGTCATGGAACAACTTATCTTGTTCTCTTTGGTATTACCTGGTTTCCTCCCCCATGACATTTCCTAACACTCAGCTCCGAGAAGCAAAGGCATTTTATATGTAAGACTCTCTTCAGCTTACTTAATACAATCAGTTCTATATGCCAAGAACAGATCAATGTGATCAGGACTCAAAACTCACAAGATAATTTCTCCCCAGGGAAGAGAGTCAGCACAGGTTATAAAGAAAGAATATTCACCCATTGTATCTCTGCTATGTGATAGATGCTTCATGCAGGTAGGGGGACCAGGTATTCCACATTCTTCATCCTTCCAGTTCTGTCTACTGCCACCCTCAACCCTCAATCTGAAAGAGAGGGCTGGATGTTTTGACACTTTAATTCATCGTGGTATTGCTAACTGATTGTCCCTATTTTATAAGCCTCATGTAAACTTCTCTGTAAATTATGAGATGAACCTTTGATGGTAGCTCCGATGATCCCAGGTTTCCAGTCTTCGTGCCTGTGATGGTTCACTGCATGTGTCAACTTGACTAGGCCAAGGAAGAACCAGATAGCTAGTAAAACATTTCTAGCTGTGTCTATGAGAGTGTTTCTGAAGAGATTACATTTTAATTGGTGAACAAAGTAAAGCAGACGGGCCTTTCCAGTGTGAGTGGGCATCATACAATTCCTTGAGAACACGAATGGTACCACAGGTGGTAGAAGGGTGAATTCCCTCTCTGCTTGAGCTGGGATATTCATTCTCTCCTTTCACTGGGCATCCGTGCTCCCGGTTCTTGGGCTTTCAGACTCACACAGGGACTTACAACATCAGACCCTCAATTCTTAGGCCTTTGGATTTACACCACCAACTTTCCTGGGTTTCCAGCTTTCAGACAGCAGACTGTGGGACTTCTCATCCTCCATAATCTCATGAGATAGTTTCTATTATATATATATTGTAGGAATTGGCATAGATAGAAAAAGAGATAGACAGACAGACAGACAGATAGATAGATAGATAGATAGATAGATAGATAGATAGATAGATACATAAAGTTTCCCTTTCCTCCACTTTGAAGGTGAACTTGATAGAACTAGAAGACAATGTTAAGAAGGACAATTTTTTTTAAAACTGAGGGTTTTTTTTTTTTTTTTTTTTTTTTTTGCATCATCTTTTGTGTTCCTGATTGCTTGGGAGCGATGCATACTCTTTCTGGTGATGAATTGAAAGCTCCTACATTTCAGCCATCGCAGCCTGATATTATTCTCATGACAGCCTCAAAGCTACATCCCCACAATTTAGCACTACTCACAGCACAAGAGGCCTTTGCTCAATGGTCTCTTGACATCTGCCTGTTTCCTGCAGACCAAGGTCTTGGGCCAGATGTGAGGGACAGGGACAGGTACAGAGATAGAGAAAAGGTTATATTCAGATATTAAAGGAGAGAACTGAGGAGTAGTTACCCTCATTCTCCTTGGGATGATGGTGTTTCCACCACTGAGATCTCTAATAGCGAGGAACAGGAAGAGGCATTGTCTGTGGAAACTTGGTCGAGAGGCTGGTAAATTTTCTTAAGCCTATTTCTACCCTATGATAGGCCAGAGTTCAGGTCTCCAAAGAAAGTTGAGTTTACAGTATTTGCCAAGCACTGTGCTATGCTCTGGGGCATCAAAAGCCACATTCCTGTTCTCAAGGGTCTGGAGGCCCAGATATACTGAACAGGATGCCTGAGACCTAAGCACTTCCTCACCAGAATTATCAATGAAATTCTGAACTAAAAAGGGCAGAGAGGGAATCAGCCTTTCTGGCTCCTTCATTCTTTTGTCCACATTCTTTGTTGTTCACTGATCTGGTCATGTTTTTATTTGAGAACTGAAACTATTTGCAGTGCATTCTCAGTCTTTCATCGGCAATTGCTCAGTTTCACTGACTTCATCAGCTGTGCTTACAATACTCAATTGTATTTACATTGCTTTAGCCTCTTCTGTCCTTGTTTGCCACTGAACCAGCACATAAAAATGCAACTCTAGTACAATGGAAACAGACTATGATTCTCTTCAATGATGTCTCTCATTAGTAACTGTGGCCCAAAGGAAGGATCAATTAAATGAAATAATACATACAACATATCAAGATTGTGTCAGGCATCTAGGAGGCACCAAATATATGTTAGCCATTATCATTAGAAATATATACGTATTTTTCAAATTGATGGTTACCTGGAAGAAATCCCATTATTCAAAGTCCTTCTTGGCTCTTAACATCAAGTGGCCTCTTGACTATAGCAGCTGGGTTTTGGGCCACCTGCTTCCGACTGCTGTTGGTTTCTCTGATTAGCATTTTCGTTCCCATCTTGAGTGGGATATGTCTGCTCTTCACTCATTACCCCACCTTTACCTTGAACTGTCAATAGAGGCAGAGAAATGTGCATTACCCATTAAATTTTAATCATTCATTGAGGACAATGTAAGGCTGTTCCATTCACCACATGTTATGAGCACTTGCTGTGTGCTTTAAGCTGTGCTCAGTGTTGAAGCTATAGAGATAAATAAATCACAGTGCCTGTCTTTCAAACATGATAATGTATAAACAAAGTGAAGCATATGAACCACAGGTGAGAATAAAATGTCCCCTTGCACTATGGTGAGTGTTTCTGGATACTCCTATTAACATGGAACTATCTCAACTACAAAGAAGACCCGGTAACATCCCCGATTTTTTCCACAATCAAAACAAAATAGTATTGCCTAGTATTGAAGGCAGGTGAGAGAATTGTTAAACAATTATTTTAACTCACTCCCTTCCACCTCCTATGGGAAAAATACTGTTTTTCCCCCATTCATCTTGCGCATGGGGCATAATCTGTACTGGTAGAAGTAACAGTGTCTAAGTTCTGAGCCTAGGTTTTGAGTAACATTGTATGTTTCTGCTTACTCCTTTAAGAGCTTCCAACTTCCCCCAAGAGAAGAACATATCCCAGAAAACTGCTACTGGTTAGATTTTGCCCAAACTAAGATGTATGGGACAGAGCTGAACTTGACCCGAAGCCTAAAACATCCATCCCAGCTGCCTGTGGATGCACGTGCATCAATGCTAAATTTTTTGTGTCCTAAAATCCTGTGGTTGTTTGCTACACAGCAAAGGCTGACTGATACTGTGTTCAAGATCCCTTTCATTTTGTCTACTCTCTTTAGCCTCATCTCTTTTTAGCCATACCAAACAACTCACCTCTTTCCAAACCCACTGTGTTCTTTCAAATTTTCATGATGTTCCTTGTGGAGATTCCTCTGTCTGGAATTGTCTTCTTCACCTACTCAATGTTCAAAGCCAGGATAAAACTCTCAAATTTCACCCTTTGTAATGATGCTTTTCTCTCTCTATCCTTTTCTGCACCAAAACACAAAAACAAGCAAAAAAAAAAAAAAAAAAAAAAAAAAAAAAAAAAAAAAAAAACTAATAAGAGATTGTTAATTCATTCAGTGAGCATATAGTCAGGTGCCTACTTTACAGCATGGTTATGGGCTTCTTCCTCTATGTGCCTCCCAAGCTCTTTATCTATTATAAGCCCTTATCACTCTACGCTGCAATTGTCTGTTTAGAAGGCCTGCTTCCCACTAGCCATTGTCTCTTCCAGGGCAGAAGCTCTCTGTTTTATCTCTAGGTCTGAGTGTGAAGGATGCCCACAAAGTAAATGTCTTTTGAATTCAATCTCCCTAAAAACTTACCAGTTGACAGGTAAAAATAGCAAGTTATCTGATAGAAAGAAAAAGAGGTCAGAAGGACCCACAGCTGGGGCTGATGTTGCTTCCACCTGCAGGCCTGGCCCTGCCCCAGTTCCAAACCAAATCTGACTAAGGCAGGAAGTCCTCAAGCATCTTCAGAATCCAGTCCAATGGGGCTTAATGTTGACTCTCTCTGTTTATTAGACTCATCTGTGAGTCATTTTTCAGGCACGGAGTTCAGGATTTCACTGTTTTCCCCAAGTTGCCTCTCCATTGGTCTGGTTTGTATTAACCATCAAGCTTCTGTGCTGCCCTGCCCATCACCTCACATTAGCTAGGGCACTTCTAGAGAACTCAGGTTTGGAGCTAAGACTTTTTGCTAAGTGCTTCCTGGTCCAGGACTAGCCCTTTTGGTTCCAAGTTCTGATCGATTCTCTAGTCACTGATTTCCTCTAAGGAGCAAGAGGGACCTGCTTTGTTCTTGCTGACCCCTCTCCAGTTAGTGAGGTTCTGCTCCTGCTCCTCAACTGGTCTCTGGGACTTGCCCCTACACCAGCTACCTCAGACTTTGGCAATTGAGTATAAAATCTCCAACAGATTTTGGTGGCTACAGTTACCACTGAACACTCAGCTCGTTGAGAGTAGGGACTTTATTTTAAAGTATGAATGGGGCCTGTTTTCAATTTTCCACTGAAAACAACATTGAATGAATAAATGAAAGGATGAATGCCCAGCCTCAGAGCTCCCCTTCCATAGGATAAGGGAACAGTAGAGTGAGCATAGCCATTTGAAATAGGCTTAAATCTCGTGTTTCTCTCCCTCCTCTTCTTGTCTTGCTGATCCTAGCAATTCCCATCTCAGCCTAAGCTCCTGCATACCCATCACACTACCCCTGACACCCAATCCCCAGCCAGTTTCCCATCTTCAATTCTGGCACAAAGATAAATGGTCCTTGTGGAGTGAACACATGTGAACCATGCGTGAGTTGTGTTCCCATCTGATGAGGTCTGCAACCCTTGTCCTTAAGTCCCGCTCTCAATGGAAGCCCAAGAAAGATACTCCAAACATTTACACTCTGCCTCTAGGGCCAACTTTGGGTCTCAACTCTCCCATAAACAGAAAGGGTTGCACCATGGGCATTTTGCCTGTTTTGACAGGAGAACCTCTGCTTCTGCCTTTAGCCCCTGATTATAATTCAGTTGCATCCCTTGCTGCACCCCAATCACACAGCACACCATCATATGGAGGTGGCTGAGGCAAGGGAACCAACTGGAGGAGGCTTTAGCAGAACTGAGAACTTCCCCATTGCCCACTAATGCCGAGGTCATCAGCCCAGGCTTACTGTTAAATTCCAAGATGGGACAGAGAAAGGGAGACAGCCTAGGAATCTTGCTCCCTCCCCTGGACTGCCGGTTGCTATCCTCACAGTTCCTGAAACAAATGATTCTGCTAGGAGCACTCCATATAAGATCCCATCCCATGTAGAGAAGGGGAGAAAAGTCTAAGACCACACCCCAAGTCAAGCAAGAGAAAGGCCCTGTTATAAGGAATGTAGACCTTTAGAAGTGACACCAGTGAGAGCTTCAGAGAGATACCAAGAAACAGATGACACAGGTGGCATTTATCCTTCACTCAAGAAATAGCTCTGACTGTCTCAGTGCAGATTCCATCAGCTGCTGAGGATCCCCCAGCTCCAGGAGCTGCAGGACTGGGAGTATGTCCCTAGGAAACAAAGTCATGGAAGAAGAGTGCCTTTGAGACTCTCTGAATCACCTAATCTCAGAATCTTGAGGAGGAAAAGGACCAGAGAAAAATTGCCCAATCTAGCTAATCCCCTAAAACATCTGAGATCATTTTATTTTAGAAAACCTCAGTCAACAGAGACTTCACTACTTCCCAAAACCATATACAGTGTCTTCACACATTGTATTCTCTCTTAAATTGAGCTGAAGCCTGCTTGCGTATCAGATAAAGTGTTAGACAATCTCTTAACTCCTCCGTCTAAGCTCCCATTATGCCCTTGCTCTGCCGGGCCCAGAGCATCCCCAGATAGTCTAATAACCCTCCAGTTTACTACATTTTTCTAAAACGATCAGGATCCTATTTCTCTTTAACTGTCCCTTTGGGACTAAGAAAAGTATGTAATAAGAAGATAAAGTTGTGAGTTCAGAAGCCCATTTTAGGTCATTAAAACACTCTGTCTTCAAGGAATTTATTTACACCCTAGCCAAAGGGGAAACATCACCCTAGCCTAAGTTTGTCAGTTCCCTCCAACTTTGGGTCAGTGCAAAGGACAGCTCCCACCCCATATTGCTCCCTTCTCCCCCTCCTCCACAACTTCAAGCCTGCACACACTTCTCATCTCTAACACCCCTTTGCCACTGGGGCTGCCTTCTTTTGCTCCATGCAAATTTCACATAAAATCCTTCAAATGAAAACAGGTACTTTTCATTTTGCTCCCATAAACAGACACTTTCTAAATATTTAGACATCTGTATATAATGCCCTTAAACTGTTTGTTCTGAAACATAAATAGGTATCTCCGTGTTTGAGTTAGTGTCTGATATGTTTCTCATTTAAGGAGAAAACATAAAAAATAATTGGAATAACTACAGCCAGGAACAATGCTTACACAGCATGTCAGTGTCTTTTATTGTGTCTTAAAGTAAAAAGCTTCAGTTGTAAGAGTCTTTCTCCCCATCAAACAGAAACACAGCTCTTGTCTGCTAACCCTCCACAGGACTCAGCAGCCTTAGGGTAAGGGGGGCCAGGAAGCAGCCCCCACTTTAGAGCCTGATGTGCTGTCTCTTTCCGTTTGCAGTGCCTAGAACAGTACACTGACTCCCCATTCCCCATCCTCAACAATTCATTGAAGGGAACAAATTTCTATTTTAGTTACAAGGTAGGGAAATTGTGACCCCCTCCTCAGGCCATGAGTTACTCCCCACAAAGCAGATGAGATGAGGAAGAAGGACCCCAGCATGTGTAGATCTGCCCTTCAAGTTTTCTCTCATTAGAGTCTTTACCAGAAAGGTCTGGGATTGTCCATTCACTATAAATGGGTCAAGAAGTTCAGTTGGCGGGGGCTGGAATTAGGGAGCCAGTTGAGATAGAGATCCAAGCCATTTTCTCCAGTCAGCTTTTTACTAATTTTTTATCTCCATCTCTCTGACTCCAGCAGCTTTCTCAAATAGTTTGACCTATAGGATGAAGAGGTGTGGGATAAGTGTCTTTATTACCCTCAAGACCTTACTACCAAACAGGGTGTTTCCCAATCCCTGACACTCCCCTCTGAACACACAGATGAAATGTTATATTTTTACTGCGTCCTTAAAATGAAGCTTACACAGATCCTCATTAATGAATGCTGCTTCAGGATTCCTAATTCAACACTCTCTGTATCATCTTTAATAACCCTGATGAATCATTATCTAGCGTCTGCTTGGACTGTCTGATTATGGGGAGTTCTCTACCTTAGAAGGCAGCTTTTTCCATTGTTGTATAGCTCTGGCTGTTAGAATTTTTTTCCAATAGGCTCAAATGTCCAGTAATGTTCACCCATTTGCCCTATGCATTTATTATTTCACTTATCAAGCACATAATGAAACCCTGGTTGTATAAGACACTTTGTGCTTAAAATTAAAGTAACAATAAGGAAGCTTCTATTTCCAAGATCAGTTAGGAAAACAGACAGAAATGCCAGTTATCTCAGTTTGGTATGTAGATTAAGGCAGCAAGAATCCAGCAGAGTTACCTGCTGGAGTCTGAGAAGGGGCCAGCAGCTGAGTTCGCAGAGGACAAGGGCAAGCTATGCAATGTGGCTGCCATAGTAGGTAGGGAGCAGGACAGACCATCCTTGCAGATGCATTCTGGCCCCAGGGACCCCAAGACTGAGGAGAGCCAGGAACTCCATCAGAGTCCCAAAGCTTGCAATCAAGGAGTGGGCCCTCCTCTCTGATTGGGGAACAGCTCCAGGATAGACAGCGATGCTTATGACTCATGTATTTCTGCCATCTGTCTCAACACAGCAGCCAGAGGGACCATTCTAAAACATTAGATCATGTCACTCCCCATTATATTACCCTCCATGGGCTCCAGAGCATACAGAGGAAAAGCCAAAGAGCTTACAGCAGCCAGTGAGGACTACATAATCCTGCCATTGTTACCTTCCCACTTGTTCTCTTCATCTTCTCCTGATTGCCTCCTCCTCTCAGCCAGGTTAGCTTACTTACTAGACTGCTCCCAGCATGCTCCCACCTTAGGGCCTTGACACTGGCTGTTCCTGCTGCCTGATTCTTTTCCCTGGTTATCTGTGTGGTGCACACCTTCCCCTTCTTTAAGTCTCTGCTTAATGTCATCTTAATAATCCCTCCCTGATCATGCCTTTTAAAGCAAAAATTCCCACACCATATCCTTGATTCCCAACTCTATTTTTGTTTTCTCTTGACAGTTCTTATTTTCTAAAATATCTTATTTGATTTGTTTATTATGTTTATTTTTAATGTTGCCTCTCTCCCCTGCTCCATGGACGCACACTAGAATGTAACTTCCTGAGTATAGAGACTTTTCTTTGTTTTATTCACTGATATATTTCTAACATTTAGAGCTGCACCTGACACAGAGTAGGTACTTTAAACATTTTGTCAAGTGAATGAATGTTATCAGGGGGAGAGCTCAAAGCAAATACTGCTTTGATATTAAATTTGTCCTTGATTTCTTTTACAGCTTGTGGAGAACCAGGGTTTGACCAATAATTCACACACATCTGCATATATAGAAAACCTCTGTGACTCATTTAAACTCAAGTAGATTTGTCCATTCATTCAGTATTCATTTAATAAACAATTATTTATTTCATTTTGTTTGTTTGTTTGTTTTGAGATGGAGTCTCATTCTGTCACCCAGGCTGGAGTCCAATGGCACAATCTCAGCTCACTGCAACCTCTGCTTCCCAGGTTCAAGCAATTGTCTTGCCTCAGCCTCCTAAGTAGCTGAGATTACAGGTGCCCACCACCACACCCAGCTAATTTTTATATTTTTAGTAGAGACAGGGTTTCACCATGTTAGGCAGGCTGATCTCGAACTCCTGATCTCCTCATCTGCCTGTCTTGGCCTCCCAAAGTGCTGCGATTACAAGCATGAGCCACCGCACCAGGCCTTATTTATTTCATTCTAACACATAAGCCTACTATTCTTGCCCCAACTTGGTTTCCTTTTTATACATTTATTGCCTGTTATAAGGGCTTTTACTTATGCTACTATGATGTAAAAGGAACCAGTGCAGTCTCTTTATGGACAGGCAGGATAGGATGACAACTGTTGGGTCCCAAAACTAAGGAAGCCCATGTCTCTATTACCTAGGGTGGCCTGATGCCTATAATAACTCCATTAGCCACTTCTAAGGCATAAAGGCAAATAACCTCTCATGAAGATACAATAGGTGAAGTTGAAGGGTCTCATGGGACAAATCCTATATATGCCAAGGGGTACTTGAGTATGACTCTTTTTCTTCTCTGAACTTCATGTTTTTCATCTGTTTTCTTAGTCCATTTCTGCTGCTATAACAAAATACCTGAGACAAAATACATGCAGTAGTTTACAAACAACAGAATTTCTTTTCTCATAGTTCTAGAGGCAGGAAAGTCCAAATCAAGGCAAATATCTGAAGAGGGCTTGTGTTCTGCTTCCAAAATGGCACCTTATTGCTGCATCCTTTGGAGAGAACAGATGCAGTGTCCTTGCAGGATGGAAGGGACAGAAGAGCTGACTAGTCCTCTTGAACTTTTTTATAAGGGCATTAATACCATTCATAATCACCTCCAGTGGGCCCCACCTCTTAATACTTAACCTTGGAGGTTAAGCTCCAACAAATGAATTCTGGAGAGACACATACATTCAAATCATAGCATCCATACAGTGGAAACAGGAAGGATATCTACCCCATAGAGTTGCTGTGAGGATTAAATGAGATCATCTATTGTGTGTGCTTAGCAGAGTGTCTGGTTGATTATAAGGCTACTTGTTAGTAGCTCTGATCAGAGAGAGTCAAAATGGCACCTGGAGATACCTTAGTTCCATCAATTCAAAATTTAGTCCACTTGCATCCTCACAGTTAGAAGGAATATTTGCAGCATAGCCCCACTGGGCCCAGAAGCCCTGGCCTTCAGTAGTTAGCACTACACAGCATTGTCTCCAGCCCTGTGCTTACCTGGCTTCTATGCATGAACCTCTGAGCAGTGCATGACAGTGAATCTGTGTATATTTGCTCCTTTCTGTTTCTATCTTCTAAACCCTGCTCATATACATTTACTGAGAATTCCACTACACACCCAATGTTGCCCAGCTGCTGAGCCAACCCTAAGAAAAAGAGAAGAGACCAGACTCTTGGGCTTGGAATGAGTTGTGCCATCATAGACTTGGCATCCTCTCTTCCTGAGAGGAAACATGGCTTTACTTTCCCACCAACCTGTACATTTATGTAAACCCCAATGGGTATTTGTTGTAGGTTGAATTCTTAAGAAAGCAGACTGTAAGACAGTCTAGTACATAGGGTGTTTATTGAGAAGTGGCCTTGGGTCAACCCTGGGAAAGGGAGGCGTGGAGGGAAAAGTCCAGCTGTGATGCAGGCCCAGGACAGCCTCAGGCCACCCTTTGGAAGCTATGGAGATAGGAGGGCCCTTTACGGTTGTCCTAGTTGGGTCAAGATAGCCAGGACTTTATACTCCTGCACTGATCAATCACTGAATGTGGGATCCATGGGTTGCGTGTGATCTTGGGAACCTTGGGCAGTCTATGAGAGGACCAACTGAAGACCCTTCTGCCAGCAAAACCTTCAGCAGCTGAGAACACAAGTGCTTCACCTAGAGGAAACTATCTGCCAAGTATGCTGTCAATCTTACTGGGCTTTGGCCTCAGTTTCTTTTTCAGTGTGCTAGTTATTTAAGCCTATCTCAAACACTAGCTTATTTGGCTGTGGCCCCAACAACTGTCCAGTTCTTCCTAACTTCTCTCTTTGGAAAACAGAGTTACTGTACCTGCTCATTGGCTGGTGTCGGGCTCTGACTGGAATGATCACTTCAGACCTCAATGCCAGTAACTGTTGGACTTTGGTCATCACTTGCTGCTTAGAAAGTACAGCTCCCTTTGTCAACTGGGACCTCCTTGGACACCGACCCTAATTTCCATACCCATGGACTCCATGCACTGGGCACCACTCAGGTCATAAGGACTCTACAACCAAGTCAAAATCCTTGAGCCTTGTCTCTGGTCAGAGGGACTGAGTTTAGGTTCCTTTCACCCTCAACATTTTTACAAGATGACAATATAAATTATAATAATATCAACACCTCTCATTTTTATGATACCTTACAATTTGCAAAGTGCTTTTTAACCTGTGCTTTCAGTTTTTTGCAGAACACTCCTGGAAGATAGGCATTATTCCTGTTCCCCTTCACAGCTAAAAATCAGGGTGACAGAGTGACTTGGTGTGCTGCCCCATAAGTGAAGTTGGGGACTAAATTCAAGGGTTTTGAATCCCAGTTCTTCATGCCCTGCCTACTTCCTGTTGCTTCAGTCACCTCAGCTTTGTATCCTACCCACCTTCTCCCCTTCTTTACTCTTTCATTTCCTCTGCTCAATTTCCTTTCTTCCTGGTCTAGCCGCAGGCAGAAACTCTTCTGAAGATGCCAGGTAAATAAAAGAACAACTTTATTTATTAAGTTCAGCAAAGAGAAGTGGAGAGATGTTAATGATCATATGCATTTAACAAGACAAGAAAGCCTATAGAGAGGCTTGTTTAACACAAAGACTTCGCAGTTGTAAGGAAAAGGCTAGCAAACCCCTCCACATCCCCTCAAGCAACTGACCAGGCACTGTAGGTAGCAGGGTGTAGAGGCTAGGCTGGGCATTCCAGTCTAGGAAGACTTAGGTTCAAATACAATCTGATCTTCCTACTTAAGCTTTGTGACTTCTCTGAACCTCCGTTTTCCTCATTTGTTAAGTGAGGCTAATATTCCAGATAATGCGTGTGAAGCACTGAGCACATTGCCTCCTGTACATCTGTAACTTAGAAAACAAGTTTCTCCTCCTTCTTCCTCTGCCGCCCCTTCCTGCAGCCCTGGCAGGGAGTTATAAGAAGACTGCTTGAACTAGGTGGAAAGAGCAGAAGATGCTAAGACCTTGATGTGTTTGTCGAGCTTGTGAGAGGAGCAGAAAAGGGAGGGGGGGTCATGTGGTATGAGGAAAGACAGGAAACACAAACTGAGGTGATGGGTTCCGTGGTCTTATGTACTCATTCCCTCCACCTCTGGGTACATAAAGAGAAGGGATAGCACATGTAAATGCCCAGGACTCAGGGAAGGAAAATTACTTGGGTAAAAGGATTGAGGCAGTGGGGTAATAGGAGGTGAGATTATGTATAGTTCTTTAAGGGTAGCAGAGATTAGTCATCTCTAGCTAATATTCTCCATGAAGAAACATGTGGCCCTGTTATCAGATTTACCAATTTATCCAAAGGACCCAGAAGTCTAGATTCTAATGTAAAATCTCCTGAACTTTAAAATCTGACTAGTTTAAACTAAAAACAAAAACAACAATGATAAAAAATATATAGGCTAACAAAAAATATCTAGAGTCTAGATATTTTCATGGGTCACCATTTGGAGATTTCAATTCAGAACCATTTCTAGACTATTTGGTACTTCTGTGCAAATCTAAAAAAAGGTGTCACCTCTAAACAGATGCAAGGTTTGAGGAGCAAAATAAGGCTGAGATTTCAATCCTCAATCATCCCTCAATTGGAATTTTGTAAAACACATAAACTGCCCAATAATGTGATTCACTTTTGGTTATGATGTTGAAATCAACATCTCTATAGGTCCTATCTATTGGTCCTATTGTGATTATAAAACCACACAGTGTGCTTCCCTCTCCCCTTTTTATTACCAATGACGCTTCAAATTGCTTATTCAAAGTTCATCCTAATTAGATCACAAGCTCAAGGCGGGCAGGAAATCTCCTGTTCCCTAGTTTATCCTCAGTCATAAATATAGCATCTGGCACAGCAAATGCATCCAACAAATATTTATTCAGTAACTAAGAAAAAATAAACACAACAAGTCAGCCCCTTTTCATATCTGAGTGAATCACAGATTTGAAGTCAGTTATTATAGCACTCTGGTCTTCTCTGTACCAAATGTGCCCAGTTCTTTTACTTATTCCGTATAGGGCATGGGTTCCAGATGTCTCACCATCCTGGTTACTTTCTTCAGGACTCAGTCTAATTCATCAGTGGTATTTCCAAAATGCAGTTCAACACTAGAGTCTGTGACTTTGCTTACCAAAGGAATGGGAACTCAGGTTTACACATTTAGGCATCTGACACTTTCTTCAATCTACCAAACAGCCCTTGGTAGATTAAATCTTTATATCATTTTATCAAGAAGAAATGAAAGCTTCTGGAAGTTAAGTAACTTGTCTAACCAAAGTTACATTGTTTGTAAGCAGAGGGACTGGAATTCAAACTTAAATTGTCTGACTCCCCAAAGCCATGGTCTTTCTACTATGCCAGACTTCACTGTTTCATCAAATTATATTTAACTGCCAAGTGAGAAACTGTCTTGGGTCCAAATATCTCAAGCATGAATGAGCTGAAATTTTCCAGGCATGAAGGGTCAGACCAGGTAGTTGAGTCCATTGAGAGCACTGCAGCAGGCCACTCCATTGAGAACCAGGTGTCAGCCTCAGAAAGCGAAGGATGTCTTAGGCCAGGACAGCTGAAAGGATGTTTATGGGAAGAAAACCTGGCGGAGATTAAATCCTGTGCACCCACAACGCCTATGATCTCAGACTGCTGTTTATGGCCAGAACAGCAAAAAAACAAATAGAAACTTTAAAAAAAAAAAGATTTTTCCTGGTAATAGCTTTTGGGATTTATCTTAGGTCAAAGAAAAAGGCTCCTGACCTTGGCTAACTGCCACTCTCCTACCCTTCATCCTCTCAAAAAATAATAAAAAATCGACTTAACCCCAAAATGAGGGCAGATGAAGGCCAAACATGTCAACTTTCCAACCTCTGTGTAGTTTCCACCTTGGGTTCTTCAGGGGTTGTCAATGACTCAATAAAGTATTCAAATTTGGGGGTGATTGTTATCATTCTATCTTGTTATGAAGGAAATTTCAAAACAGCTTGGAAATAAGAGTGAAGCCAGAATTATTCTTTCTTGTAGTCCAGTCATCTTTGAACAAGGTCCCAAAACCTCAGCTGGAAAAAAAAATCAAGATAATGTTTGCAGAGCCAAAAACCATATCTTCTGTTGTTTCTGGTCTTATTTTTATCTTTGAAAAATTTACAGTTAAGACAAACACATTAAAAAGAGAAAAATTTTGCAGCAGCAAATTAAAAACAGGATAGACAAACTACTTCTGATTCCACCTTCCTTACCCAAATACTCTCCCTTTGTGTATATTTCTTTCTCATCTTTTTTCTTCTGCATGTAGCCAGATTGCAATCATTCTTTCTATATAATACTTGTTTGAGTCTGTATATTTTCAATCAACTTTATATCACAAACTTAAAAAAAGTTACAATCTATCATAATTGATACCTGTATAACACAGTTTGTTTCTTGACTCTAGCATTTAAGCTGCATTTTTATTAATGCATTAGATTGCTATTGTTAATGTAATAGATTTCTAGCAAACTAGTTATTGTTTAAATTTAGTTGTTCTTAAAAACCAGACATTAAACAAAAGAGGCCTTATTTTATAGGGATCTGTAAATTATACAGAATACTGACTAAGGAATAATTAAATTATAGATTCTTAGCATTAGAAGAGAATGTCAAAGTCATTTAAGTAACAATTTCAATTGATGATGTTCTCTTTTGCGTTTATGATGAAAATGCTCAATTATGAGACACTATCTCCTACAGAGGCAGCCAGTTCTGTCTTGAACAATTCTGATGTCTTCCAGTCTGTAACTTCCTCACTGGGACAAGAAAAAAATAAGTTTCCCATAAGAGATCATCACTCTTCCCCCGTTCCAATTAAGAGGGCAATCCCAGAAGTCACTTGATTTGTATCTAATCATTCAATACATATTAATTGGGGCTTCCCATATGTCTCACACTTTCCTAGGCACTAGAGATAGAATGCAGAACACAAGATGCAAGGCCCCAGGCTTCACAGAGCTTTGATTCCCATGTAGACCTGGTTTGGAAAGTAAAAGATACATACAACAGATACCTAACCCAAACCTGAGGGGTGAGGGAGGAAGTTCAGAGAAAATACCACTGAAGCTGAATGAGAAGGTTGAGTTAGCCAGTCAAAAAATATGGTAGGTGTTTTTTAGGCACAGGAAAGAGCGCGTGCAGAGCCCATATAGAGAGAGGCTAATCAGAGACAAAATCCAGGGAAGCAAGCAGTGTGGGTCTTGCACTTGCACCTTGTGATAAAGCTTTTTGTTGGTGATTCTCTGGCTAATAAAAGCAACAAAGAATGTCCTAGGACTATGGAGCCATAGAGGTTAGAGGGATTATCTAGAGATGATCTAGATCACTCTTTCCTAGAGTGTGCGCTGAGGAGCATTGGTTTGCAGTACGTAAAGGTATGTACTGGTATAAATGACTTCTGTGTTCAAATGTATTCCAGAAAAACAAGGTTAAATAAAGACAAATAGAGATGTTCACTGCAGAAGGTTTTGGAGCTTTTCACAGGCACATCAGCATTGTCATTCTTTAAGGGGCATTGTTACATGCAGAGTTTCTAAACATATTATAACATAATATAATTTCATGTTAAATATCTAATGGGACTTAGTTTCCCTAGAACCTTCTTTGAGGCCTGCAGATACAGACCAATCCTAGATTTTTACAAATGAGGCAACTGAGACCTAGAATGAGAAAATAAATTCTCTGAAAGGACACAGAGAAAAAGAACAGCAGCCAAGTTTCCTGATTCTCAGATCCTTGGATGCTCCAATATAATTTAATGTCTCACGGTCACCAAACTAATGTCAGTATAAGCTATTTTTCAGCCTGTGCTGGAAACCTACAATGTGCCTATTGCATTTTACATGTCATCTTATGAAATGTTCACCACTGCCCTAAGAAGTTCTCTTTTGGCTATAAAGAATTTGATTAGACATTTCAGTCTGGATTACACCTATCCTCTGACATGGGGGCTTCTTCCTACCCATCTCAAATGGATGTAACTAGGCTCTCTATCCCATCAGATAGATCCTTCCCTGATGGACCTGCTGTTCAGACACCATTGTAAGACTGGTGACAAATGGGCCCTGGATTCAGGATACTCCAAATAGAAGTGGACTTAGCAGTCACCTAGTCTAATTCCTCTGTTAATAGAGAAGCAGCCATCCTCTTTGTGAATCTTTCCAGGAATGCAGAGCTCATTATCTCGACTCATTCTGGGTCTGGATGGCTTCCAGAAGAAACAATTGCATAGGCCTTATACAGAGCCCCGTCAGAAACCAAGTGTGGAGCTCCTTCCCCTTGAAATCAGAGGAATATGGCTGCTGGTGGAAACATGCAGCTTCAAACACAACCACCTGCTCTTCTCCTTTCCTCTGACTGCACTGCAGAGAAGACAGGAATCTAAGCTGGGAGTTTAGTGTTGGCAGCGAACAATCATCATATTTCACTTGAGGAGTAAAGAGTTTCAAGATGATTTGTCTAAAGAGAAGCAGCCATGGATTTGGCTTTGATTGCTCTTAATTCTCTTAATGAGAAAATCTATAAAGAGCACTAGGAGGAAGAGAGATTTTTATTGTCTATCTTTTTTTAATGACAAAAAGAAACATCATGAAGAGCGAAGGGGGCTTTCTTGTGGGTGCCAGAGTCTATTTCCCACAGAAGAGCCTGGCTAAGCCCCAACTCCCCAGGAAGGAACTCATGAGAAAATGAGGCAGTGGGGGCACAATAAAATTTCCAGGGAAGGGTGTGTGTCTTCAGAGGGAAAAGGGGAGCAGCTGAGGGAACAAAGAGCTCTTGATAAAATCAAGATTTGTGTGTGACTTAAGCCCGGGGCCTTGAGACAGGCGAGACTGCTCCGTGAAGGAATCTTCTTTACGAAAATATGGGGAGCTTTTGGCACCATAAAGTTAGCTTATTCTTAATCTAATCATCACATGTGAGAGGTGGCAGTAGCACCCTCAAGGGAAGGTCCAAGAGGCAAGAGTGAGGAATTTCCCTGCATTTGTCAGTTTGTCAGCAGCAAAGATGGCCACACCCTTCCTGGCTCTGACTTTGTGGACAACTGTTTGCTTCTCTAGTGCCTGTGGATTCTCACCTCCCTGGCCACCCTCAGTTTCCATCCCAGAACAAGATCATTAGTCATAACACGTCCATTAATTAGCTGCCATAGGCCTAGGAGAGAGCTTATAGCTTCCAGGCCTGGCTTAGTCCTTGCTGATCTTGTCCTAGACCCAGCCTAAAGGGACATTTCGAGCCAAGGAAATCAGCCTGTTGTCAGTGAACTTGTAAAATGTTAGGGCCAAAGGCACCTCTGGAACAATTAGGTTATTGGACCAATTAACAGATGAGTAGATGGAAGCACAGCTGGAGAGAGTGACTAGTTTAAGTTCACCTGGTTCCCCAGAGCCAAAGCCAGGTGTTCCAAATCTCAGGCTGGCTCTTTCCTGGGCTTGTGACAGATCAGGGCCAAGTGTGAACAAAGAAGGCTGTGCTGTATTCTTGCCACGCACCCCATGTCCTTATAACACGACTATTGACACAAAGTCAACTACAGCTAGGGGAAGATCATGACACCAAAGCCTGTCTGTGCTTCAGATGATCAGACCATCCCAGGGACATCTTCAGAGCAGGATGACAGAGAAAATGAAGTAGTTATCAACAACACCAGCTGGATAGGCTACTGGTTTTCCTCTATGCAATTTTTAAAAAATATTCATTTTATGATGTGACTCTTCTAGTCAAGAACTTTCAGAAGATCTCCATTGCCCAGAATATTAAGCTCCTCTATCAGCCTAAGTTTAGTCAGGGAAATACAGCCTCTGGGATGTTATGGGAATATGGGATTTAAAACAGGATTTAGGATTTACATCTCAAGTCCTTGGTAACAGAAAGGAAGATCCTGGAAGTCAGTAAGTGACCACTCTAAGTCGACAACATGGGCCTCAGAGTGGATGCTCTTAGATTGTTTGGCCTCAGCCCCAATAAATAGCCAGCAGGCATGTGGACCATGAATCTAGCTGGCCTTGTTTATAACCTGGAAGTCAAAACCTAAAAACGAGTTGGTACAAAATCCGTTACATCTATGAATCCTTGATATGTGCCAAGACCTTTGTCAGGGACTTAGGAAGGTACAAAGATGAATGAATGATGGACTTAATATTATTTTATTCTTGAAACGTATTCTCTTTGAATACCCTGAGTTGTTTAACACTTGCTTTACTCAGTTATATCAGGCACATTTTGCTAGCAGTCATCACATATTTTTTGTTGTATCTTGAAGCATAACTTTGGCAAGGAGAGAGGGAATTATGAAAGGCATAATTGTACACTTTAGTTATGTGAAGTTTATTGTATGTCAATTATACCCCCAGGAAAGTTGTGGTAAAAAATAATTAGTTGCTTTCTAAATTTACTCCATGAATTTGGTTTGTTCATTTTGACACATGTGGAATTCCTTCTCTTTCATCTTCTTTTTGCCTAAATCATTCTTTCTTATGTGGGCTCCTGTGATGTTTCCATTAAGTGTGGAGAGGAATAACTATCCACATATTTTTATGTAGTACATATTAAGCATTGTTTGAGGCCTTTCAAATCAATGAATAAAAAATAAAGATAGTAAAATTTTGGAAAGTCTTAATTTCCCTTCATACATCTTTTCACCATAAATTGTATTGTCCTAGAACTTAATCTTGATTATAATATGGAATCTCTGTAAACACATGAATGTGCATACATATATATCCCTTTAGTCTTTAATTTCTGTGAATATTACATCTTTAATATTAGCCCTGTGAAAACCCAAAATTCAAAGAGAATTATACTGTTCTGAACAGCAGAAGATAAAATCTATTTACTCCCTATCTTTCTTAATCTACCAACCAGGGATATGGCTTTATTTCCTTAAATGCTGTTTCTCCTGCTAATTGTTTTAGAATGCTTCTCTAATAGCCTCTGTTTTTCTCATGAGTAATATTTTATCACCCCCTAGGGAACTTGGTTTACATTCTTCAATAGGCAGTCTGGAAAGATTAGAAATATTTTGAATGACATGGCTTAATTGGCAGGGTAGTATCTCAAATGTCAGAAGAAAATAGCAGAAGTCACTCCACTTACCTTCTAATTTTTGTGTGAGCTGTCAAGGAATTGGGAATGGTATAGAATTGGAAAGGCATTCGAGAAGCTACTGGACTATTTTGTGGGATCTCATCTATAAAATCTCTGCGAACGTTCTTTCTCTGGGATTATTTTGTAACCAGGTAACAGTTACAGTTTATTCCCACGATATCAGTGAAAGCTTCAAGGCAAACACTTTCCTAAGATTTAGAAAGACAGACCAGTCTCTATTTTTCTTAAATTACTCTGGGACCCAGTGAGGAAATAATGAAATGGGGAAGAGGGTCAAAATCATACTCCCTGTGCCTCCGGGGACAAAACCCTGTTCCATGTGGTCACCACATTCCTGGGTTGGTATTCATGACTCTAATCAACACCTATCAGTACCTGTTATGTTCATGACACTTTCTTAGTTGCAGTAAGGAGGGCTGGAGGTTCTTGTAGCTGAGTAGGGGTTTAGATTGGAAAATCTAAAAATTAGATCTTGAGAAATGAAGAGGAATCGGCAGGTGAGACAGTGAAGGGAAGGATGCCAACGTCAGTTAATGAGTGGGTCACTGCTGTAGGTCTCAGTCAATCAGCACAGTTCCACCCCCTTGCTGTTGTGATTGTTCAGAGTTGGGCACTTGGCTTACCTTGGTCCAATCTGTAACCCCAATTTTTTGTTAGTTGGGGAAGTGAGTCTCTGGACATTGAGCAAAAGAACATAGACCAAAGTGCAATTGGTAAACATCTCGTGACCTTGGAGCCAACCTTAAGATGAAGCTGAACGGTGGAAGGCAGAACAAAGAGGTGGAAAGAAACTGAATATTGGTGATTTCTGGAACAAACCTACCTCGGGGCTCTTCATTAACAGGAGTCAAAGTAGTGTCTTGTTGCTAAGCTAGTTTGAATTGGCTTTTCTGATACTTCCTACATAAAGAATCTTAACAGAGATATTGATAGTGTATACAGAGCATTTAGTGTAGAAACTGACATATAATAAATGAAACATAAATGTTGCCTATAATTATACAGAATGAAGTGATGAACAGTAAAACTCAACCTTACATCAGCCTATCAAAATTATGTATTTGCATTTGTATATATATGAGATAGGAAGAGGGTATGTAAAGACATGTAGAGGAGAGTAGTGCTGTCTAACTCAACCAGCCATGCTGCAGAGAATGATCACTAAGTCAGTAAGAATCCACCTGGTAGAACATCAGGCTCCCATCTCTCCCATCAGTTGTAATTAATCTTGCAACCGAGGACATGGTGGAAGCTCCTGCCCACCTAATCCCACTGCAAAGGCCCATCTCACAGATCCACTTCTCTCTGTTCCTGCTTGGCCTTCTGTTCTCTGCTGTCTGAAACTCCAGCCTGAATCCAGCAGAGTTGGCTGGGGCTCTGAGAACTATATCATCCTTTACCAGTTGTTTTAACCATGAAACCAGTTAGGATCATCTTTTTCATGCATGCACATCCTTTTCCTAAGGTGTGCCCACTATGCCTTGGCTAGGGTTAGAGGTAATATTGTGCTAAGAAGTAGCAATTTTCCATAATTGTGAGGGTTGTATCTGCTCTTCCTGAGTCCTCAAAAAATTCTGTTGTCTGAATTGCTGTTTGTCAAGACAGTTTGAAAACAAAGCATTCTTCACGGCTATTGTCCCTGGCATTACCACCAATGCCCCAAGAAGAAGATAAGACCTGAGGTTCTGCTCACCTTGCTTGTCTCCATGAATCAGAGAGAGTTGGCATCTACCACCAGAATTGTTCTGCAGTCTTCCACTGGCATCCCCATCTGGCCCCAGGCCCCAAAAAGACCCTTCCCTATATCCAAGATCTGTCCTGTTTCTGAGTGCAGAACAACTGGCAATTCAAATTCTCATGTTATTCTCCTTTGCTTCTAATAGACAGTTAGAAAAATAAAATAGTCTGAAATTGTTACATTTTCTCCATGTTTTAAGAGATCTACCTTGATGACTTTATTGCACAATTATATACAAGTGTGTCTGCCCCTTTCTCTGAACAGAAGGACTTTGGCAGCAGGAATTGTAATCTCTCTGAATCATGCCTATACTCCTAGCTCCTGATTTGGTATGTGCTACATAATAGAAACTCAATTAACATTTTTAAAATAAATAGCAAAATAGGTAGATGGATGGGTGGATGGATAGATGGATGAATGAATGGTTAGATGGATAGGTGAATGGATGATACATTAATAAATCTGTAACTTCCCCAGGAGGCAAAATTATGCCTCAAGGGTTAAGCCCTTTGAGATGGAAAAGAATAGCAAACTTTGGATTATTTACCAGAGCTTAAAAGATCTTCTCATAGCTTTAATTTTATTGATCAACCCAACAACGGTAATGGAGGTGTTATTATCTAGTTTACAGATGAGGAAACCAAAGTCCAAAGAGGTTAAATAAGTTGCCTGACTTGCCAACTAGCTGCCTTTCCTCCCTAGGTCTAAAATCAAGTCCTATGTATCAGAGCCCAGACTGTGTCCCCCACTGAGCTGCCTCTTACAAGAGAGAGTGGAAAACCTCTAAAATTCTTGAAATGACATTAAACTTTTTATAGAAATAAATGTTTACTGTGTAGATTAAGGATTTGAGGGTAACATGAAAGAGTACAGAGAAAGATGAACACAGGAATAGAATGAGTTATTACAGAAGAAATACACATTTGTAATTTAATGTGATTTTACTTTCTTTTCTTTTCTTTTCTTCATAATCCACCAACTTGCAACATTTAGGTTGTCGTTACAGGCAGTGTAGAGAAGGATGTTTCAAATTAACAACTAAATTGTCAGATTTCTTTGTGAAGCATTTTATTGTCAAGTACACTTGGAAGGAATCAGTTTCAGGGCAAGTCCATTTGCCATTCATTTCACTCTGTTGAACAGATGACTTGCCCACAAAACATTCCTCCTTTTTCATCTCTCCAGCCTGCTATACTCCAGCCACTTTCTTGGGCCACCAGGACTGTGCACAAAGTTCTCAGAATGGGAAGGGACCTTAGGAAACAGCTAGTGTGAGTCCTCATCCACGCAGGAATCCTTCAATCTCCTAAAATGAGGTCACACAAATTCTGCTTGATCACTGAGCATAAATGGGTGAGTGTGGAGAAGTGGTAGAACTTCAAATTAAAGCTCTTTCCTAGCTCATCACTAGCTCTGGGATCTCAGATAAGTTTCATAACCTCTCTCACTTTCCATTCTCTCATCACATCAATATTCAGGACTAGGGTGAAGACTTTATGATCAGAACCACAAAAAGCCTTGAACAGATACTGGCTTATGGTGGGTGCTCAATAAATGGTGGTATTCTATTTCTTCCTGCCTTAATTGGTAGACTCCTAAAATGTTGTGGGAATATTTTTCTTTGTAGCTTTCTAGTTCAGGTTTATGTGAAAACGAGAAGCAAGTCTTCCTTAGGCTCACCTTTCAAATATTGACAAATGGCTTTCACTGCCTTCCCATGTCACCTTTTCTTCACACAAAACAGCCTTGGGTTCTTCAGCTCTTTCTCACCTCATATGGTTTGTCATCCCCTCTGTATCCTGGGCTCCTTGATCTGCATGATCCTGCTTTGCAAGTGATCCTCTCACAATGTCCCCATCCCAATCAGAAGGTCAGCTATGAAAGTAGAGAAGTATGTCCTTCATGTCTCTGCTTCTTCTCTTCTTCCACCCCAACTTCAGATTCTTTGCACCTTTGTATATCTCTGACACACCTACGCACTGATGGCTCAGGGTAGGAAAGCCTGTGTTGTTGGATTCAAGCCAGATACGAGAGAAGATATCAAAAGGAAACTGAGCCTCCAGATTTCCTTGATGTGACCTCACATGAGCATCTTCCTCTGTGTCCCTACAGCACCCACCGTCCCTCCCCTGTTTAATAGAGAGAGACCCATGTTCCCCTGTCCTCTGGTCTTCTGATGATGATGTTAAGGATAATTTTACTTCTCCAAGGGCTTCAGAGTTCCTAGGATACATGAACACAATCTGTGGAAGAGCATGGACCTGTGCTCACACATGTAAATGACCCTTGATTCCTCATAAACATCAGAAGTTATTGCCAAGAAAGGCCAGTAGTTGGGGCATCAGCCAAAATGGGTCCTGCTCCATTCCCATGCCAATTATTGATGCATTTGTCAAAAGCGAAGGCAATGATCAAAATCATAAATATGGGCTAAAATCTTTAATGTGTATCCAAAGCATCTGAACACATAAAAAGATTTGTGATAAACGGGGGGAAGATTTCTGAGATTTCAACAGCTTTTACTCTAACGTCTGATTTATTTATTATCAGAAAATCAAAGAACTCAAATATTTTATGCCAATGAAGTCTCCAGGCCAAGGCTTTAAATGTGTAAACTTAAAAGAGAGTTAAAGGGAGAGGCATCTAATTTGGCAGCAACTCAAGTCTGTATGTTCAGAACCAGGCCCAGGAAAGCACAGGCTGAGTGTTGGGAGGGAGCTTGTTTCAAAGCTGAGTCACCCAATGTGAGTAGTCAGAGGTGAGTGGGGACACAGGAGAAACATCAGGCCGGTGCGCACTGCCATAGTTCCCTTTGCTTTCTTTCCCCCAAGAGCAAGGGTTTGGAGACCGGCTTGTTTTTTCATGTAAGCATTTAGAAGGGAGCAGACTGGAGATCCATACTCAAAAATGTTTTGCAAACCCAGAGGACTGAAAATCCAACCTTTCTTCAAAACCATTTTGGGTCATTTGGGAAGTGAAAACTCCTCCGAATTAAAGACTGATGTTTGGAAGTACTATAGTAGTACATAAACCTTCTGTCTCAGGACAGAAGAGAAAGCATTGCTTTCACTGACCCTGAGCATAGCCTGAAGCTCAGGCTAAAGATAGAGAGGATGTACTGACTGGGTATGGAATTGGTGGATGACTAAAGCACAGTGGAATTTGTCATGCTATTCCAAGGCCACCGGGGCTAAAGTACCCCTTACTTCCTATGCCAGCATGTCATATGGAAGTTGTCTTTTCAAAGTATCATTTTAAAATATTTTCTTTCCTCTTCCTGGGAGTTAAGGCATCATATTCCAGAATAAGCTAACAAATGTTTTATTAGGAACTAACTTTTTGGGAGCCATCACTATTTAATGGATATTTCATATATGTTCTAACAATGAATCCTTACAAAATACAATCCCTTAGATCACATTTATTTCTCCTCTTTTTCCCCGATGAGAACACTAGGATGCAAAATATCTCAGAGTGACCTTTTCAAGATCACAGGGCTTGGTCACTGAATCCTGCATCATTTCCTCCAGACAGTGCCACTTGTCAGTGCCCTACAAAGGCCTGAGTCCCACAAAGAGGAAACTTGGAGTAGGGAAAAGAACTTTAGACAGTTCTACATTCCAAAATGTAAAGTTTATTAAACTCAGCAGCTGTGAGACCTAGGGCAAGCCATTTCACCCTGTATCTCAGTGTTCCCACCTGGAGAATAGAAAGAATCATCCCTTACTTTACGGGGTTGCTGTGATGACCAAACGAGGCGGACACATGAGAATGTTCTGCAAGTGCTTAGTGTATATATGGTTGGTGCTTCATGTGAACACACTGAATCTCATTCAGTCTCCACACACTAATTTCAGTAAGGAAACTGGGAGCGAGGTACAAGAAAGGGATATGGGGTATAGCAATGGAAGGAGGGCCCTATCCTGGAGGAAACTGGAGTATCTGGGAATGCAGATCAGAAGCCTCTTTTGACACTTTTCCAGCTTGGTAGAGATCGAATATCCCACTGTGTGTGATGTCCGAGAGATAACAAATATAGATGCCCTCATCTTTTCTGAATCATTGATTGCATTTGTCTTGTGAAAAATTCTATTGCTGTCTTTATGGCAAACTGTAAAAAAGTATTTTTGCTCCTCATTTATCCAAGAATAACACAATTCCCCCGCAAATAGCTATTTTATTATGACCGCAATCAAAGCTGAAAACAATTTCATTTTCCTCCTTTGAGGTCTTCGGAAACAATTTTAATTTCATAATAAAGTTAGGCAGCATAGGGTTTGTTTCTTAGAGTCAGCAGACAGTGGGTATGAAACCAGAGATCCAGGAGGTAGAGCTGGGCCTGTGTTGGGGTGGGGGGCTTTTATCCAACCTGTGCCCCAGATGGCTTGGAAAGCATTTCGGAAGCCATTTGCAGTGCTTTTTCCCAGCAGGATTTGACCAAACAGGAAGGCAGAGCATGGATTCACTTCACTTGGAAGCAGGAAAAGGAAGAATATTCATTAATGCAGGAGAAATCTCAAGCTTCAGCAGGCCAAGGTGGAGCTGAAGGACTTCTCAGAGAAAGAAATGGGTATCTCTTGGTGCTGACAGCTCAGCAGCAAGGCTCTGCCTGTGGCTTTCAGCCTGGAAAACAGCACTGACACTTCCACTGCCTTAAACCAGAAACCTGAGTCATCTCAGATGTTCTCATATCCCCACCTGTCTTCAGGTGTCATGTCTTCTTATTTCTCTCTTGAGATTTTCTTGAATTCACCTGTATTCTTTCATCCACTGCTGCTGCCTTTGCTCAGACACTATCAGCTCGCTCTCACCTGAACTATTACAACAGCCCCTGACTGATCTCTGCTTCCACCTTGTCCCCACCCACTCTTCCTCCACATCACTATATTATTTATATAATTAAGTAATTATTAATAGAGACAAAGTCTGGCTGTGTCACCCAGACTGGCTTGCAGTGGCAAAATCATAGCTCTCTGCAGCCTCAAACTTCTGGGCTCAAGCGGCCCTCCCACCTCAGCCTTCTGAAAACAGGACTACAGGTGGATGCCACTATGCCACACTAATTTTATTTTTTATTTTTATAGAGACGGGGTCTCACTTTGTTGTCCAGGCTGGTTTAGAACTCCTTGCCCCAAACGATCTTCCTGCCTCCACCTCCCAAAACTCTAAAATTGCAGGCATGAGCCACTGCACCCAGCCTCTATCTTATATTTTAGTTTCCTTTTTAAATCCTCCAATGTCATTCAGTTACCTTGAACATTAAGTTCTGATTTCTTAGCCTGATACATAAGACTCTACATTATTCAGCCTCTGCTTACGTCTTGAAACTCATCTCCCATCCTTCGCCCACCCTTTGCAACCTAAACTCTAGTCTTTCTGAGCTATTGAGACTCGGAGCATGCCTCTACTTACTGGCACTTGGTGCTTTACTTGAAATATTCTCCTTTTCTTGGCAGCCAGAGGAATCCTTACTCTCAAAAGCCAACATCTCCTACTTTAAGAAACCATCCTGGGTCTCCCTCTGTATACACCCTTCAGGTTGTTCTATTTTAATTTGTTTAGGTACTAGTGTTATCTATTTGACTAGTACCTCTTTGAGTCAGGCACTTTCATATCTGACTCATTTTTGCAGGTCCCTTTTGAGAGACACAGTCCTGGAATGCTGTGGGAGGGAGGTTATGAAGGGAGGAATGAGAAAAGAAAAGGAGGGAGGAAGGGACAGGACAAGAGAAAGAAGAAAGAAGGTAAGAGACAGGCAGACAGGCAGGAAAGAAGGGGAGGAGGAAGGGAGGAAAGCAGGAAGGCAGGAAGGAGGGAGGGAGGAAGAAACTGCTCAACCTTCCAAGACATCTCTTCTTGGTTTCCCAAAGATCCTTCCACCTGGAGATACAAAACATAAATTTGTATAGAACTCTGGACTGTTAATAAAACAGCAAAGGAAAGTGTGCATATGTGTGTGTGCATGTGTGTGTGCATTCCCAAGTGCTTGCACATGTAGACTGTGTAGTTTGAGGAATGGTGAAGTTGGTACTAACAAAAAGCCTAAATACTGATACTTAGAAGGAATTACTCTTTTTGAAAGCTCTCATAAAAATGGGTCTAGATTCTTATTGACATATTTTCCAACATTTTATGATGAAAGTTCACAGTGAAGAAAAGTTGGAAGAATTGTACTTTGAACACTCATATACTCACAACTTAGAGTCTACACTTATCATTTTACAATATTTACTTTATTATACACTTATTGATCCATTCATCCATTCCTCATCCATCTATAAATTCAACTTTTATATGCATTTCAGAGTAAGTTCTAGACACCAGTAGTTCACCTTCCTTAGCCTTCAGCATGCATGCCATATGACCATTATATTTGTTTATAATCCCCTCTTCTCCTCCAAAATAGTTCTTGATCAAAGCATGAATATATTAAGATCCCCCCCAAAGACGCAAAAGACAAAAGTTAAGCACTAAAAAATAAAGGCATAATAATGGGAGAGGAAAGATGTTTATCAGAAATTTCTGGTGAAGAATATAACAGCAAGTAAGTGCAAAAAATATCTCTGAGTTTCTAGAAACCAAAAATCATGTTAAATATTGTCTATAATCTTCTTGTAGCTGTTCTAGTGGGGTCAAATTTTTCCAAGTCTGGATTCCTAGGAATTGGTCATAGGAACATAGGTAGAAAGACTGCTTAATAATATAGAAAACAAAGCCAAGATGATGTACTGGTTAAGGACCTAGACTCTCTAACCAGAGGTTTGAATTCAAATCTAGTTGTTACCACTTACCAGTTGCATGAGCTTGAACAAAGGCATTTAACCATGTGAAGATTCTATTCCTTTAGCTGCAAAATGAGGGTCTTGCACTACCAGCCTCATCTGGTTTATTTTGTGACTTTAATCAGATAATGCCTGTCAATCACTTAATACAATGTCAGAGGACACATGTAAGCACTCAATAAGTGCAGTTATTATTAAAACAAGAGCAAGGACATGCTTCAGGGGAAGGTGAGATTATAATATTAAAGCATAGTTTTATGAAAGCTTTTCTTTGGGTAAATATAAGTGTTAATAATCAGGAATGCTATTTTCTTTAAATATAGTTAAGAATAATGAAAAAGCTAGAATCTCCTGAGCAATGTGAGAGATACCAATGATTGCTTGCCCAATAATGATCTCTACTTCTTTCTAGGCTTGAGTAAAAGCCTCATAGGCCACGTTATGCTCTTTCTGTTTCTGCCGTTTGGGACAAACCAGGATGACATCCTACAAGACAATGGAGTCTCAATATGGAAGGAAACTGGATCCCTGAATTCCTGCATGGAAGAGAGCTGCCTACCACTCTGAACTTGTATTAATACAGGAGTAAGAAATAAAATTACATTGTGTTTGGGCCATTATACATTGGTTGGCTCCATTTAATACAGCAATTTAGCATATACGAAGGAATTCAATTTATCTATTAAATGCAACATATGGATATTTTGCCCTGCTGGAGTCCAATATCTACTGGAGAATATTACATATGAACATATACAGTAAGATAAATATAAGTATATTCTCTTAGCTTCTAGTAAAGTTATTTGTTCCTAGAAGCTCATCTTTGTTATATATTTTATTAAAAAATATATAACAAATAAATGCTTGAAAAGCCTACTAGGATTAGAAGTTAGCTTTCCAGGACTTTTGGTTCTGTGGTCTTGCCATGTTGTGAGACAATAGTATTATGTTTCCTTCTGAGGGCCCAAAAGGAGAAAAAAGCAAACTAAATGGCTGAAACACAGCTACTGAATAATGGGATCCCTTCCTATATTAATCACAGAGTCTACAGTGCTCACTGATGCTTTTGTTTGTCTGGTGCATTCATAAGGAAAATTATTTCTAGAGGGCATCCATAAAGAAATTTTGAGGTCTGCACTCATTTAGGCATTTGAGATACCTTCATGCTTAGAGCTCTTCCAGAAAAATGTGCAAGAAAGGAGCTTGCAGAGCACAAAAGAGGAAATGTTTTTCCTAGCCAAGTCAGAGAAAGCTTCAAAGAGGAACTGCCTCATCTTGAAAGATGAGTCAGAATCCACCAGTCTAGAAAAGGGGCAAGGGCGTTCTGATCAGAGAATAATAAATGGATTTAAGACTTGTCAGGCCATGGCCTTCACACATTTCCCGATTACTGGGGCTTGGTGCCTGACCCTGTCACACCACCATAGCAAATGTGGTTAGAATCATCCTTATCACAGCCACTTGTATTTCTGCCGGGTTACCTAAGGACAGGGACATAAAATTCACTCCGATAAGGGCTTGTGTGCATCCCAGCAATCTTGTCAATTATCCCTGGACTGATTTGCATGCCTGCTCCTTCTCAGCTCTGACACTGGCTGGCAAAGAGGCCACTTCTTTTTATCGGTGTCTATTGTGCTGTCAGGTTTGGTTTACAACACAATAAGCTTACAGACACTTACAATTAATGAGCTTCTCATGAGTGTTCACAAGCACATTAAAAATGAGCAGGTAGCAAATTATCTATGGGTCCCAATAATCTGCACTTACATAAATATCCAGTTTTTAGTAGACTGGAATTGTCTAAAAGTCCCTCATCATTTGTCAGGTGTGATGTCAGCTTAATGGGCCCCTGAGCATGTTTATGGGTCACCCTATCCCACTAAACTGTCTAAATTATATGCCTGCTCCCTGTGCTTCTAGAAACCCACTCATGCCTGAAAAGGTGGCTCCAGAACATAGCCTTAGCCAAACTTGAAATCTGGGTATTTGAACTCCTCGTTCTTGGGAAATCCACTATGTAATTTTGCAAAAAGTTCTTTTTTTCTCCCGTAAAATATGTATCCACAAGAAAACTGCAAATACAGAAATAAAGAAGGAAGCAATTGTGGATTTGGTTGGAGTCTGTCTCCCACGTGCTAGCTGTGTAATTTTGAGGCAAGTAACTTAATGTTTCTAAGCCTCAGTTTCTTCATCTGCAAATGAGGATAAAAATAGCAGATTTGACATAAGGATTAAATGAAACCATGAGTATAAGTATTAGCAAACTGACACAGCATTCTGCACCAATGGTTGTAAGTGTTTCTACGTTTGAAGTTTAATGGACTCACAGTTCCACATGGCTGAGGAGGCCTGACGATCATGGAAGAAGGTGAAGAAAGAGCAAAGGGACATTGTGTTAGTCCATTTTCATGTTGCTGATAAAGACATACCTGAGACTGGAAGAAAGTCTCATAGTTCCATGTGGCTGGAGAGGCCTCACAATCATGGCGAAAGGCAAGAGGAACGAGTCACATCTTACATGGATGACAGCAGGCAAACAGAGAGAGAGCTTATGAAGGAAACTTCCATTTTTAAAATCATTAGATTTCCTGAGACTTATTAACTATCACGAGAACAGCACAAGAAGGACCCATCTGCATGATTCAATTATCTTTCACCAGTTTCTCACATAACACATGGGAATTATTGGAGCTACAAGATAAGATTTGGGTGAGGACACAGAGTCAAACCATATCAGATGCCTTACATGGTGGCAGGCAAAAAGAGATTGTGCAAGGGAACTCCCATCTGTAAAACCATCAGATTTCGTGAGCCTTATTCACTACCAAGAAAACAGTATGGGAAAAACCTTCACCATGATTCAATTGTCTCTACCTGGCTTTTCCCTTGACATGTGGGGATTATTACAATTCGAGGTGAGATATGGGTAGGGACACAGCCAAACCGTATCACAGAGAGATAAGACCATTTGAACTCTCGGAAAGGACTATCACTAGGGTAATCATGTTGTTAATTTTTATTGTTACATAACAAATTAACAAAAATTTAATGGCTTAAAACAGCACCCATTTATTATGTTACAGTGTCACGGGTCAGGAGAGCAGGCATATTTCTACTGGGCCCCCTGTTCCAGGTCTCGTGAGGCTGCACTCAAGGTGTCCACTGGGCTGTATTCTTTCTGGAGCTCAGGGTCCTCTTCCTGCTTACAAGGTGGCTGGCAGAATTCAGTTTCTTGCTTCTGAAAGACTAAGGCCATCAGCTCTAGAGCCTGTCTGCAGTTCCTGAGGCCCTTTCCAGAGGCAGTTCACATCCTGACAGCTTGCAACTTAATAGACCCTCAGAATAATTTCTCTCCCTTTAGTCTGCTAAGACAGTCTTACATATAATGTAACATAATCCAGGGAGTGACTATCCTGTCACCTTTACCTCATTCTGCGGGTCAGAAGCAAGTCACAGGTTCTGTCTGTGTTTAAGAGGATAGGTCTACAAAAGAACATGGCTCACTGGGGTCAGCATAGTGTGTGTCTGCCATACCATACAACCTGGTATTCAACTGGGATGCTTTGGAGAGTGCAAAGATGTTATTCATAATGATGCGGAGACAACAGACATAAATCAGGACTGTCCCAAGACACCAGGGCATATGATCATCCTAACTACAAACAACATGGGCAATTTACTATGAGACTAGTGGAAGCAAAGTATAGTTCTGACCAGGTGGATCTGAGAATACAGTTGACCATTGATTAACATGGGTTTGAGCTGGGAAGATCCACTTATATGCAGATTTTTTTCAAACAAACTCAAATAGAAAATACAGTATCCCTGGGATGTGAAATTTGCATATAGCATATAGAGATGGCTGACTTTTGTATATACACGTTGTGCAATTTTAGTGTGGGATGTCGTTCTAGAACTAATCTACAAGTATACTAAAGGGCAACTGCACTTTTTTGAGAAAATTATTTTTTTGAAGGATAGACTTAATTTCTACAAGCAGAAATGGGATGATGGAAGAGTATCCAGGCAGAGACAGAAGGTTGGGCAGAGACAAAGCAATGAGGAGGAACAGGTCAGGTTCTCTGAATGAGAGAAGCCAGGAAGAGGACAGCAAAATGTATTTAAAGGTCTTCACTCCCAGAAAGTGAGCATAGGAGTTTACCTTGCTCTGTGCTCTTTGGCTGAAGTTTCTGTGGAGAGGGAACCTCTCTAACCCTTAATGCCTCTTAGATCTTCTAGAAGACCCACAGAGGAGAGGAGAGAGGCCTTTGGATTCCTGCATCCCAGGAGGGCTTCTCTTGGACTCATATTTCTATCAGGTACCCCTCATTTCTTTATTCCTGTAAAGAAAATCCTAGAGGAAGGAGCAAAAAGGGATCAGTTAAATCCATAAATTTGATCAGTGATTTGTTAGAATCGAGATTAAATAACCACATCAGCCCACAGATCAGCTCTGCAACTGTTTTATTCAGAGTTGCTATAAGTGTGCATAATTCATTCTGTAATTGTTTCTTGAGAGCACTCTTCCATGGAGTCTTATGTGCCTAACTAACGTCTCTCCCTGCTTCTGAGGTGGTCTTGTTCATTTTCCATCCATCCGTCCCCTTCTCTGACTTAGTGACTACTCTGATTTCACATCACTTCATCCCTCACACAGGTAAACAGGAATGATCCTTGAGAAACCACAGATGGACCCTAATATGGTTTGGATGTTTGCCCCAAAACATCCAAATCTTATGTTGAAATGTGATCCCCAGGGTTGGAGGTGGGTTTTAGTGGGAGGTGTTTGAATCATGGGGGTAGATTCCTCATGAAAGGTTTGGTGCCTGCCCCATGGTCATGAGGGAGTTCTCACTCTATTAGTTCATGTGAGAGCTGGTTGTTAAAAGAGTCTGATATCTCTCTCTTGTTCCCTCTCTTGCCAAGTAACATGACTCTCTCCTAGCTTTCTGCCATGACTGTGAGCTTTCTGAAGCCCTCACCAGAGGCAGATGCTGGCACCATGCTTGTGTATACTTTGCAGAACCATGAGCCAAATACCTCTTTGTTTTATAAATTACTCAGCCTTAAATATTCCTTTATAGCAACACAAATGGACTAATATATGCCCTCTGCTGCCACTAGTCCACTGGTTATGTGACACTTGCTGGCATCACATGAACCACTTCTGGGAAAGGGGCAAGGAAGATACCCTGGAGGATGAGCCATTTGGTTCAGATGGGATCTGTTGCCAGTTCAGGCTCCAGTGAGAGAGGTGAGATGGAGACACTGAGCCATAGTCATGCCAAGCTATGGTGGCTCCTCAACCTCCTGTTCAGGAGAAGAGGATGAGTCTATCCTGTGCCTTTGGGGAGTAGGGGGCAGGTTCACTTCATTGGAGCAAGGAAAGAAAAGAGGGAGCCAGTCAGGTAAGAAGATCCAGTTCACAGCTTTTCCTCTCCATTATAAAGCAAAAGATAAAATTTCCCTGATATTCATTCATTCCCTTATTCAATAGCTATTTATTGATCTTCACTTATGTGCCAGGAACTGGATTTGGTACTGCAAGCTTAGTGTTAACCAAAACAAAATTTCTAACTTCATGGATCTGACAGTCTTGGGTGAACACTGGGAGTAGAGCAATAATAAGGAAGAAAACAAATCAATACAAAATAGAATAAGTGAAATGGGGTGGCAGAGGGGCCTACTTGATTTAACACAGGAAAAGGAAGTTATCTTTAAGAAAATGACATTTTATTTGAGATGTGAAGGACAAGAAGGGGCTGATAATACCTAAAGCATCTCAGACAGAGAAAAGAATGTATACAAATGTCCTAAAGTGGGAAAGAGAAGTTGGAAAACCCTTGTGTGGTTGAAGTTTCTGAGTGAGCAAGGGGCTGGCTCAGAGTGAGACAGAAGCGTGATCAGAGCCAGTTCGATCACAGACTGGTAGGACAGAGGAAGTTGTATTTTCTTCTAAGTCCCATGGGAACCTCTTGGAGGGTTCTGAAAGTATCACGCTCTTTAAAGCAGTCAGGTTTGAGTCTTGGAGATGTTCAAGGAGATTTCTCTAAGAGGGTGAAGTGAATTGGAGAAGACTTGTCATCATAGGGTACTTAAGGCCATGAGGTTAAAATCAGAATACTGGGTTGCCTTCTTGCCACTAGGGTTTGTGTTATCTCATAAGCATGGAAAATGCAGCTACACTTCTAGTTATTCAAAGTTTTGTAGCAAAACCTTCTGTCTGAGGAGAGGAGAGATCTGCTACAGAACTGGAGAATGTAAACATTTCCTCCAGAAGTAAGTATGCTTCTGTGCTGTGTCCAGCACCGTGGCATGATGCAGGAACCAGAGGCCAGATGATGGGAGTATTTCCATGCTGAAAGCTATCTTGAATTTAAGAGACATGGAGAGCTGGGATCACTGGAGCTCAGTTACAGCTTCATGGAGATTTATTTTGCTCGTAATTCTATTTTTGTGCATATTTGAAAAATTTCAGAATGAAAAGTTAAGTACAAGGACAAAGAGGAGCTTATGGAGAACTTTCAAGTTAAACATAGATTAAATATAGTCCATGATAAAAGCAAATATTTAGTTAGCATCCACCATGTGCCAAGTACTGTGCCCAGTACTTTACTCAGCAAGTCTGGGAAGGAGGTATCATTATCATCATTTTACAGATGAGAACACCAAAGCTAAAATAAATTAGTGGCAAAGTCTGCCTAATTCTACTTCTGCATAGGATGCCATAGGCGTAGTTCGTGAATACAGATGTACATTAAAAACAAACATCCAAACATTTGTGGCAATGATAAAAACCAGATACAGAAGGGTGGTCCCCTCTGGGAAAAGTGGAATCAGAAATGGATCAAGGATGAGTACACAGGGGCAGATACTGTAACCGAAGCAAAAGACTGGAAGCAAATATTACACAATGTAAAATCTGATAAAGATGGTGGTGGGAATGCAGATGTTAGTTATCGTGTTTGCTGTGCATTTCAGAATGTTTGAAATATTCATAATAAAAAATAAAATTAAACAGATGAAATGTGTGCAGGCCTCAGAGACAAGTTATGGTTTGATCACTAACATTAATTCTGCCCAAGAAATGTCAGTGGGTGTATCTCTACACATTGCACCTACAACATGCACATTAAGAATATGAGAACTGAACTAACTTCATCATGTCTGTAGGAAGCTGGGCACTGGCTGATAAATTTACAGCTAAACAAAAAGAAGTTTACAGCTCACAAATACAAGTCATAGTGAAGTTATGGTCACGAGAAGCAGTGCCAGGCAGGGCCTAAAGGACTACAGTAGAGGAAGGAGAAAATATCCTCAGTTTGAAAGAGCCTGGTCCCTGGACCCACGCAGGCCTGGAAGGTGAACTCAAGAAGAAAATAAAATATACATATACCTATATATTTTATATGTAAATATGTATCTGTGGCTATGGATCTTTATCTCTCTCTATATATATATTAGATGCTCTCTGCATATCAAGAACTCTGTTAGGTGCGCTGCACACATTATTCCATTTAATCTTCAAAACAACCTAGGAGATAGCTGTCACTGTACCCATTTTAGAGATGAGAAAAACTGAAGCTCAGAAAGATTAAATCATCTGCCCAAGATGCACAGTAGTAAGCTGAGGCATCCAAATTCCCACCCAGATGTGTTTGATTTTAATGCTGCGGCACCTTCCATTCCATCAGGATGCCACTCTGCAAATTCCTTTCACCTGAGTCCCCTGCTGCCTGCCGAGATAGCCACCCTCTCTCTCTACCTAAACCACTCAGCAAGAGCAAGGTCTGTTGCGTAGAAGAGCAACGAAAAAGAAGGTAAGCAGGTGACAGAAGAGAAGTCAAGAGGCAGGGAGACTTGGGACTCCTTTTCAAAGGCAGCATGCTGGATGATTTAGTTCATGCTCTCTGGTTCTAACGGTCTGGCCAGGAAGGGTATTCCTGGTCATTACCAGGGAGACTGACAGAATGGCAAGACAAATACCCCAATGGTTAGGTGCAAGGGCCACAGGATCCTCCTGAGAAGGTAAGTGAGGATGATGAGGACGAGCCCACTGCTGGAGCAACTTCTACAGGCAGCAAGTACCCCTGGTTTTCAGGGCAATGTGTCTGCTGGGCTCCTAGATGAAACAGAGAATAAGAACATATATCTAAAGGGCCGAAGGGCATAGGAAAGAGGTAACACAGTCTGTGGTTAGAGATGGTACTGAGAACAGTTCCAGAGGTGACACCCACCAAGAAAAGGATTTCTAGGTGCCTGGGGCAAGTGGCCTCCCCCGGAGGGAGCACCTATGGAGATGGAAGAGACCTGTTTACTTCTTCATGCTTCCAACATGTTTAAAAATGGCGACATTCACAATTCTTTCCCTTGAACAGCAGACTTCTTAATACAAAGGGATTATTAATTTTACCTTTTTTCCCAGAAGGAATTTCCCAAAAGACCAATGGTGTGGCAGACACTTAAGCATGTAAATTCACTCCAAAGAAAGAGTTAAAGTGCTTTCTAATATAAATTGGTTTTCGGTATTTCAGTGCCAATATAATTAGATTGTAACAAGCAAAGCCCTGTAACATAACACAGTGAAAATTTGAAAATTTGATTCTGCCTGGCAAACAACCAAGTCCCTGCGTGTGCGCAAACCTGACATTAATAAGCTACAAGAGATTACATGATTTAGAAAAGAAGCACTTGGTGTTACCAAATCAAATAATAGATCTCTAGGCTATAATTAGGAGAATTGGGACTCAACAATGAAGTCATAATACTGTAATTTAGCTGTGAGTAACAGAGCCATGGAGTCACATTAGGAGGTGGGATAGTGTCTCAGTGGTGTGCAGCTCCCAGTGGGGCGGAGGCTCCAGCACCCTGCACGCAGCCACCTGTTGGCACCATGAAGTCACATGATGAACCTTGGCCCTCTGTGGCTGTGTGGGACCCTAGTGTTTCAGACACATGACTTTAAAGATGAAGCTCCCCAGGGACAGCTGAGGGGGCAGAGCTGTTGCCAGTGCCATGTGGGCAAATTGCTGCCCCAGAGTGCTTTGGGAGCTAACAAAAGACACATTTAAAATGCAGAAATATAAACAAAGCAAAACAAACACTGTAAAAAAAAAATAGAGAGTGAGAGAGCCCTGCAGCATCATTTATAGTCCCTGAGCTGCAGGGGATTATCAGGTTGGGCAAGTGCATTTTTGCTCTGAAATCGTTTCTATGTAGAGTAGGCAGAGCATTACTCAACCACCTCCTGGCAGAGTAACACAATCTGTGCTCTTATGTCATAAAACCATATAATTTCACATGGAGAAGAAATCCTAGCAGGGCCTCTTAACCTGAAGTCGCTCAAGAGGGTCTATGGATAGAACTGAATTTCAATATAATTGGTTTTCTTTTTAATCCCATGTATTTTATTTTATGCATTTTAAAACATTATTCTGGTAAGGGGGTCTGTGGCCCTCTGGCATAGTCCTTCAACCTTTCTATATGCCCCAGCTGGCTTCCAACTGCCAGTATCTGAATCTGTGGGTCTAAGGACTCTCTACCCCACCAACTATCCAAGGCAGCATTGCCTGGATGCCCACACATGGCAGGCTGGAGGTGCCAGGGTATTAACACCCCCAGGAGTAAGTGTATAATCATCCTAGCTGCCTCACTCTTCAGGCAGAAAAATTCTGAAAAGCGGTTTTGCACCTTGCCCAGAGTATCCTGCAGGATTAAGCTCCAGTTTCCCACTTTACTGGTTTTCTTTACTTTCATACTTCTCTATAGGTATTTTCTGTAACTCTCAAATTCGTTACTCGCACTTAGAATCTGCTTCTGGGAAAACCCAAACAAAGATAGCGTTCACAGGTCAACAGACTGCAAAAAGGATTCACAGCAAATTAAAAAAAAAAAAAAAAATTAAGAAGCCTTCCCGGGTGTGTTTCAGGTCCTCCCGTTACTCCAGTCACCATTTCACAGATGAAGAAACGGGAGCAGAGAGAGCTAAGCACCTTGTCCCACAAAAAAGAGTTACAGAGCCTGACACTCGCTTCGGTTTGGCTATTGCTGCTCTTATGATCATACCTTGCTTACCTGTTCATTTTCCACATTGAACTTTTCAGCTTGATTTCTCTTCTTTGTTATTTCTCAAATTCTCTCCATCAGGAGCCATAGGTCTAGTATTGTAGGCCTTTTGGCTGGATGCTGTTTTCTGTTCTGCCCGGAATGCATTTATCAAGGGCCTTGCTATGCATGACCCTATTCCTGCTGCAGCTGCTCCCAGTCCTGACCTACGGCAAAGTTTGGGAGAAGAGTCTCTCCTACCACATTCAACACAAATACCATCTCCACCCGTGTAGTTACTCTTGAAGCTAGATGGCACCTGACTATAAGATTTCTCTCTTCCAGGATTCCACAATAGGATTTAGCACTGTAATGAAAAGAAGTGTGCTTATTTTATTCACATTTATATAATTTTTCTACAAAGGACATTGTTCTAATTATGATTTTAAACAACTTTTAGAAATATTACAGTATAATAAAGAGAGCATATTAGTATGTCAGGTAGAAAAATATAGAGATACAATTATATTAGGAAGCCAGGAGTAGTTACACAGAAACAGCATACAGCCACTTAAATAATAATAATAATAGTAACAGTAATAATTATGCTGTTTACATTGATTATTTTATGTAATCTTCACCACTTCCTCAGGATATTATTACTATTGTTTATACATAAAAAAAAACTTCCTTGAGTGAGAAAAGTTCCATGAAAGTAGTTTAATATATTGACATTCATTCCTCAATTTTAAAAGTTAACTTCTTCTTCTTATACTCTCTCTTTCTATAAGAAATGCCCTCTTCCCCTTTTTTCCCCCAAATGGAAGAATTAATCTTGGCTTGCTGTGAGGACAACAATCTGATTAAATTCTTTCTTATCTCATTTTGAATGACTTATCAGGTCTTTCTATGACTGTCTCCCAGTTAGCTAGTATGAATCTCTAAGTTTTATACATTTTGACATAGAAAATAAAACAGAAAAATTATTTCAGGTATTGTGGATGAGTTGTCTTCAGGCAAGGTGGCTTTTCAAGAATTCCCCAAAGCTACATCTAAGATGGTCAGGATGTCCAGCCAGGAAGCAAGTGTCAGACAAGGGAACAAAGACAGAAAACCTGGGCCAGGCTGAATTTATCTGTGGGCCCTGAAAGACAATTTCTCTGATACAACAGCCTTACCCTTTATTGTCTGTTTCTCAGCACCTCAACATGATAATCAAGAAAAAGAAGAAGAAATCTAACGATGTGATTTCCCTATTCTAAAAATTTTGCTGGATCACCATTATTGAATATTAAGATTTAGTTGTTCTGAAGTTTTCAATATATGTTTTAAGTGATCTAAATCCACTTTCAAATAATAGTATACTGCTTTAGAGTTATACATGGAGATAACATATAATAGATTATCCCCAATTCTTCTTTCCCTGTCCTTTATGCATTGCTGTTATTCGTTTCACTGATCCATATGCTTATTTGATACATTGCTACTATTGATATTTTAAATAGTTATTAGTTTAAAGTAAAAAAACTAAGAATTTTTCTCACCTTCCTTTACTCCTTCTCTGATATTCTTCCTTTCGTTATGTAGACCCAAGATCTGACTTAAATATTATTTTCTTTCTGTCTGAAACACTTTTTGTATTTTTTGTGAGGAAGATGCACTGGTGATGAATTCTCAGTTTTTCTTTATCAGAGACTGTCTTTCTCCTTCACTTTTGAAAGATAATTTTACTGGGTATAGAATTCTAGGTTGCTATTTATTTCTTTTAACACTATAATTACTTTACTCTCTTTCTACTTGCATGGTTTCTGCTAAGAAGTCTGCTGTAATTCTTATCCTATTCCTCCATGGGCAACGTTTTCCCTACCATCATCCCTGACCCAGGATTCTTTCAAGAATTCCTCTTTTTTTTTCATGTTTTCTTTTTTGGCAGTTTGAGCATAATATGCCTAGGTATAGACCTTTTGTATTCAATGATACTCTCTGAGCTTTCTGAATCTGCAGTTTGTTCTATCATTAATTTGTGAAAACTATCAGCCACTATTACTTAGAATATTTCTTTTGCTCCATTCTCTCTTTCTTCTTCTGGTGTTCCAGTGTTACACCTTTTCAAATTATCCCATAGTTCTTGGATGTCCTGTTGGGTTTTTAGCCCCTTATTTTTATCTTTGCATTTCATTTTCAGAAGTTTCTACTGACCTATTTGGAAGTTCACTGATTATTTTCTTTCTCACATCTACTGATAAGCTAATCAAAGGCATTCTTTATTTCTGTTTCGGTGTTGTTGATGTCTAGCATTTCCTTTTGAGTCATTCTTAGAATTTCCATGTCCCTGTTTACATTACTCATCCATTCTTGTATGTTGGCTGCTTTTCCCATTAGGGCCTTTAACATATTAATCACAGTTATTTTAAATGCCATGTCTGATAATTACAACATCTGTGTCATATCTAAGTCTGGTTCTCGTGCCTGCTTTGTCTCTTCAGACTGTGTGTTTTCCCCTGACTTTTAGAATGCCTTGCAATTTTTGTTTGTTGAAAGACTGACATGTGCTGAGTTGTAGGAACTGAAGTAAATAGGGCTTTACTGTGAGGATTTATGTTAAGCTGGCTAGCACTGGGGCTATATTAATATTTCTGTAGCTGGTGCTAGAGTTTTCAAATTCCTCTAGTGTCCTTGTTTATGTTTTTCTTGTTGTTTGGAGGCTTTACTAAATACTCTTCCTTGGAGAAAGTCTCTGACTTAATGGTTCTATCAACTGCAATCCACCGTTATTATTCTGGAGTCGTGTTGATGTAGTAGTAAAGTTTGCTAGGATAGAAATATTCTGTAACTTATTAAATCCTGGTATTTAAAAGGTTGTCTTTTAGTCTGTGGGCTGTAACCTTCACAAGTGTTTCTACATTGATATGGCATTTTTCCTTCTTAGATAAATCAGGAAGCCTAGACAGGTCTGAGGGAGGAGGAATGAATGACCTTCCCCTGGGTAGGATGAGGCTCTGATGAGGTCTTTCTCACCCCTCCTCCTGGAGGGTTGCACTCTGTTATGAAGAATGCTCTGGATATATTTCACAGTGATTATTCTTCCCTTTCCTTTGCCAGAGCTATCAGGGAATTTTTCTTGGCCCTTCACCATGAGAGACTGATGGGATTTCCAGAGGCAAAACCCAAAAAGAGGGTGGTGCTTCCTCAGACTACAGCCTCCAGGAGGGTCTTGCTCCCATATTAGTCCACACTCAACCTCAAACAACTCATCAGTATTACCGTTCTACTGTTCCTGCCAGGTTGTGGTTCCAGCAGCTTCTGTTCCAGATAAGCTCAGCTATGTTTTTTTAAATCTGTTTCCCCATGGTTTGGGGTATTGGTTTACCTTGTCGTCTTACTTCTCAGATGGGTCAAGAAAAGTGACTGACTTTTAGTTTTCTCAGCTTTTTCTTACAGAAAGGATGGAAGTGATGAATGCTAAACTTTTTTTACGTGTCAGAGCTGAAACTGGAAGTCCAGCATTGAGATTTCTTACTCTAGAATAGAAGAAGGTATTGACATGGAAAAAGAATTCTATCCCTTTTCTACCTGAGGGGTGTGGAGAGAAAACACAGAAACACAGGGAGAGGATGAGAAAGTCTCATGCCAGGGTTTTTATTTTTCCTCCTGGCCCATCTCAGGGCTAAATTTTAAATGGGAGTGGTTTAAAACATTCAGATGAGGGGAGGGAAAGCATGGGCAGAGGAAGAATATGAAGCAGTATTCTACCCTGCTTCAGTTATAGGACTCTGGGGAAAGAGTACCTCCTGGGAGCTGCCCCCCTCCTCTGGTACTCTCTGGCAGTGCAAGAGAGTTAGTAGGAACTGCTGGCTTACTGCTTTCCTGAGCTTCTCTTGGTTTCCATGCAGTATGTACAAGACTTAGAAGTTCCTGAAAAGTGATTTAAAAGGCAGCAGATTTGAAATGCAATGGACTTACCATAGAGTCTATCATAACAAAAGTAGAGATGACTCCCAGCAGAGGATAAAAAATGGATGCCAGGGCTGGTGGTATCCTGGCACAGGCAGAGCTGTAGATCAATTAACAGTGCCAAGGAGAGCTGAGACAAAGATCAGCTAGCCAGGGAAGGCTACCAGGTTCAGATTAAACTGAAAGAGTGAAGCAAGGCAAATGAAGGCACTTGCCAGGGGCTCAGCTGCAATGGGACAGATGCCATCAGGCAGAAGAACACACCACTTCTTAGACCAGAGCAGCCAGAGGACAGTAGAAGAATGTCTCATAGATCTGGGGGGCCCTTTTTCCCGAATAGTGCAAGGTCCCAGATAAGACCCTTTCCTCTGCATATACCCAGATGCCATCTCGATTTGTAGCCAAGGTAGGAAAACAAAATCCTAAATCTAAATAACTCTTTAGATTTATTCTGTCAGATTAAAATTACAGATTGAATTGAGTTAATTACTTTTTATGCTAACCATTAGGCAACACATGAAGAATGTCAGAGAAGTTTAGAAATTTAAATAAAATGCATGTTCTCTGTGTCCATCTTAGTTTATTGGGTGATTTGTGACTCTACTACATTCTCCTGTCCATTACCCTGGCTTATGTCCTTTATGACACATCATGATCTGAAGGCTTCTTCTTTATTTGTTTGATTTGTTTGTCCACCTCAGTAGAAAGAGAGCTCCAAGGAAACAGTAGGCAGGACTTTGTCTCCTTTTCCACTGGGAAGCTAACTCTGCGAATAGGGTCTGGTTCACAGAAGGTGTTCAATCAATACTTGTTGAATGAATGGTGCTTTGTAAAGCCTCTTTTTCAGGTGAGACATGTAGGTGTAAGGATTGTGAACCGCAAATAATTCAAATAATTTAAGCCTCATAAATTATTTTAATTAATGTTTATTAAGTGCCAAAAGAACTTTACATATGTAGACTCATTTAAATTACAATGACATCACGAAGTCAGTAATATTATTATCCAACTTCTAAATGAGAAAATGAAGGCACAGAAAGCTTAGATGACCTGTCTAGGTCACAGAGCACACGAGAGTCAGGGCCAGGGTTGCAAATAAAGTATTCTGGCTCCAGAGCCTGTACTCCCATCCACCATGCCACACTGCCTCAAAACTCATGTGTGGCCTCAGCTCACCGCCTCCTTCCCCTCCTCCCTCCACCAGATGAGCCACAGACGGTTAAGTAGGCAGCGAATACTTCTCAAGATGTTTTCATCGATTTTGCCAACACTCAGCTGCTTTATCGGCTCTGATGAAACATTTGTGACAACCACAGCAATTGCAATGATCATTTCCATGCTGAAAACATTTGCCTACAAAGCAGACATTTTCTCTTCAAAGTAAACACTGGTGCTGCTGAGAGGCGGCTGCCCATACCCACGCGCACGCTGCTTTAAATGCCTCGAAGGCAAAATCCCCCCAAGCGATGATGACAACAGAGAACAGGATGTAGGCTTCTCCTCCAGGAGACCTCGTCTGACATTCTCAGGCCAGTCATGAGGTGTTTTCCCTCACCCCCACCTCTGTCCCCGAAACCCAACCCTTACTTCACACATGCTAACAAGACTAGGCACAGGGCAGTCACCCTTCCCGATTATGTGTCTTGTCTCTGTCTTGACTGCATCATGAGGGTATGGATGATGCTTTATTGCTCTTAAGCCCAGCACTCAGTACATCTGCTTCATTAATTAGTTAATTGAAAACAGAAGAAGACATTGAACCCCCTGAAGCTGGTCCTATTGTGTTCAGAGGAAAATCAGATAGAAGCCAATAGTTTTGGGTAGAGAGGAAAAACCACCTTAAAGTAAAATTTCCTTAAGTATGTTTCAGCAAGTCCTACTCCAAAAGATATTAATCGGGCATTTGGTGTTAGGGTGGGGTGAGGAGGCTATCATTGCCAAATAAGATAAATACATTCAGAGTTAAGCTGAATTAAAGCAAAAAAATGCCTCTGTCTGCAGGACTTCTCAGAGCCTTTGGCATGTCAGAGTGCCTGGTGAATCTCCAAAACGGGCATGAGTGTATAGCATTTTGCAAATGCATTTGATCATAGGCCTGTTTATTTTTCAGGCTTTTTAGCATCCTGTGGGTTATAAAAACCAACATGAAGAAATGCTGTCTGCACAGGCAAGGGTGGAACCTCCTCAGTCAATGTTTTACATGGGCATGGATGGACAGATCACAGAAAGCCAATCATTAACATGGCTGAAGTCTTCTTGAGAATGGAGAGATCCAGATGGCATCTCTGTAGGAACAGACTCTCAGACACATGAAAAAATGCACTGCAGACATAACAAAATGGACCACTACATGCCAACTACCATGCTGAGTCATCTCACGAAACTAATTCGGCCCCCGACGGCCCTGTGAGGTCAGGGTTAACATGCATTAATGAGAAACTCCAGGACTGTGGTGGCCTGGCAGTGGACAGTTGCAGACAAGATGGGAGTCTTCTAAACACAAATCCAGTGCCTTCTCTATATCACCTAGCTGCTTCAACGAAGACTAAAACCCAAAAGGTGTGAGCAGTTCACCTCTCTTTCAAGGCTCTGGTGTCTGCAAGACCATCCTTTACTTGAAGAACCTGACCAGAAAGGAGCTTCACCCAGGGCAGCCAGTAGGGCAAGATGGAGACCCTCCTCAAGTCAGAGAGAAGCTCGTCTCCTACCTCATCTACACACCAAATCACGAACTTTGCCAGTGCTCTTAAGTGATTGTGACTGTTTCGTTTTCGAAATATCAGTCGGCCTGTTCTAGTAATTTTATACTTAAATTATTTAAATGCAATCTATCCATTGAAGCAATTTCCCCTGCACAGGAGAAGTGTTTTCTTTTTTAGGGAACTGAAGCATGATAAATAAATGAATAAAGACTTGTAGCAGTGTCTCTCTCTCTCCTGAAGAAAGCACTTCAGCGGCGAGTCCCTCTTGACAGAAATCTTGGAACTCATAATATTCCCTGTGGTTCTGCCGCTCAGCATTAAAAATAACCAAAGACTCAAGTCACAGTTGTGTTTTTTTTTTCCAGACACGAAGCGCATTTTACGCCACAATGCCCGGGATGACACAGGGACAGTGCAGAGCTTGCTAATATTCTCTACTGCCTCTCTCCCCAGGCCTGCAAGCAGTTAGAATGGCTTAGTGGTGATCACAAATGCTGTCCCATTTGGAAAGCACTTCTTTAAGGCAGCACCGATTAAAATTCATGAAAGGCGGCTTGCTTGCATAAATAAATTAAAAGATGCAAAACTAAAGTTTAAACACCCATACACAACTAGCATTTTGCAAACACCATATGCACCGCGGTTCTCAATTCTGGGCTGTCATGCAAGAAGTAGGGAAAGAGGCCTCATTGGGTTTGAATGCATAAAACCGAGAGCACCTTGATCACCTTTGGCACAAAGGAGTCTCAGCAGCAAAGTGTGAACTAATTGATTTGCACCTTGTCTAAATGCATATGGATTTTAGGGGAGTATGCCATTATCTGGAGAGTATTGTTAAAAAAAAAAAACCTAAAAACAGAAAGAGCACAGGCTTTGCAATCAGACAATGCCAAGTCCTAGCTCTTAAAATTACTATACTATTTTGGGTAAATCATGGACAGTCTCTAAAGCTGTTTTCTCATCTGTAAAATAAGCATAAGAGAACTAACCTCTAACCTTAGACTGTTGTATAGAGAATAAGTGATATGCCATACATAGGTCAGCTGGCAGAGGCGGTGCTTAGAAACATTTAATTCCCCTCTTCCTGCCTTTATCTTACATTTCTACAGTGGCAATATTGTGAGAAGGGAATGGACTCTGTAGTTACCGGCTTTAGAGCTGAGCCCCAGCTCTGCCACTCACTGCCTATGTGACCTCAGAGAACTGATTTCATCTCTCTGAGCCTCAGTTTCTTCCTTTGTAAAGTTAAGATGTTAACGTCTCCTCTTTCCCAAATGTACGTAACATCTATAACGTATCTGGTCCTTTCAACATTATAAGGTAGACATGACCAGCAACCTTATCACCATTTCCTTAGGGAAGAAATCTTAGAGAAGATTTTGTTTTCCCACCAGAGCTTTAAGGTAGACAGTGTATGGTGCATGCTCTCTCTCTCTAAGAGTGCTCTGAGTGCATACATTCTTTAAGATAAAGAGCTCTGGAGGAAAAGTAAAATCTTCTCTGAGAATACATAAGTATAATGACATGCCTCACACAGGTTTGGAGTTCAAATTTACACTATCCACGTTGTTTGGTGACCCTGCCCCACCACCCTGCCCTACCTTGAAACATAGGAAATTAACAAAAAAATAAATAGGTCTCATCATTGCCTTAGCATCATCAGGAAACCGATGCTAAGAGATGGGACAGAATGAGCCCAAAATGACTTAGCAGATGTGCGACAAAGCCAGGACCAAAAGATAGATGAGCCTAGCTCCCCTAATTCCACTGCCTGTGAGGTACTGGCCCTTTTGCTGACTCTGAGGCAGCTCAGGACCTGCCTGGTCCAGGTTTGCCTTAGCTGTGGGCATTTAGAAGCCCATCCCACCCTGATGGAATGAATATGCTTTCGTCCCTAAGCTCTAAAGCCTTGCTGCCATGTTCTGATTATTCAATGCAATTGGCATCAATGGGATACATTTCAATCTATCTAAGGAACAAGTATGCTCTTTTCTGAACACCCTAAGCTGCTGAGGAGAGGCCAGAGCTGGAGTTCCACAAAATCCTCATATTGGAGAGGTGAGTTCATGAGAGAACAGCCTAAGTTGGCTTGGAATATGTTCCCCTTCATTAGTTGGTCTGGTGGGGGGATCACATTCGAAGTCTGGGAACATCCATTTGGCATTCTCTATCTGGAGCTCTCTAAAAACATATTAAACCTCAAGGATCACCAGGAATCAGAGCCAGACCCAAGCGGGCAAATTCTAAAACACACTGTATCCATCAGTTGTCTTGGAGGGGAGCAACAGAAATAAATTCTGGCTAATAGAAGCAAATTAAAAGAGTGAGAGGAACTTATAAAGAGGATATCAGGGAAAATGTCTTCAATAGGTATAATGGTAACCTGAAATTCTCCTTCCAAAAAATACCTAGAAATACCAGAAAAACCTGATAAACAAACTATGTATTTTAGCTTTTTGTTTTGTTTTGTTTTGTTTTTGTAGAGATGGGTTCTCGCTGTGTTGACCAGGCTGATTTTGAACTCTTGCCCTCAAGCGATCCTCCTGCCTTAGCCACCGGAATAGCTGGGATTGCAGGCATGAGCCACTATGCCAGGTATATTTTAAGAGCTTGTAAGAAAGTAAAAGAAATCCCTGGGACAATTAAAATAAAGAGGATACTAGACACTTGTGAGCTGACCCTGAAAACGCCTTGGTAAGTAGGTATGGAGGTCTGAAAGAACACGAGAGCTGCCAATATCAGTGACCTAAGAGCTTGGCTTTTTATGCCTACCTTGGAACAAAAGACCAAATTTTTTTTTTTTTTTTTTTTTTTTTTTTTTTTTTTTTTTTTTTTAGTTTTAGATTTTTTTTTATTGCATTTTAGGTTTTGGGGTACATGTGAAGGACATGCAAGATTGTTACATAGGTACACATATGGCAGTGTGGTTTGCTGCCTTCCTTCCCCTCACCTGTATCTGTCATTTCTCCCCATGCCATCTCCTCCCACCTCCCCATCCCCCCTTCCCTCCCCCATTTCCCCCCAATGGACCCCAGTGTGTAGTGCTCCCCTCCCTGTAACACCGCATGTTCTCACTCATAGGCGGGTGTTGAACAATGGGAACAAAAGACCAAATCTTAACACTTGAACAAAGCCATCTGCATAAAGCCAGAACACTCAAGGGGTTTCACCATGTATAAAAGACTTGAAAATCCACTCAACCTAGTCTCTGTACAAGGATGCTTGTCTATACTGATTGAGCTCTAGAGGGAAAATAAAATCTCTAAGAATACATAACTGTAATGACATACCTCATACAGGCCTGAAGTTCCAGTTTACACTATTCATGTAAATTTTTGGTGACCATTCCCCGCGCCCGCCCTGCAACACAAGAAATTAACGACAACAACAAAAATAGGTCTCAAACAAGAAATACTTTGGGACACCTGTCAGATGAAAGACTAAAACCTTTCTGTCAGGACAGACTGTCAACCCAGATGGCATGAAAGTCCTACATATAAAGCCCCATTAAGATAATAATCCAATATTATAAAGAATTTTACTGTAACAGATTGCTTGTTGTTTATCTGAAGAATTTCATCCTCCCATTCTCCCTTGCTTAGAACTTAGGAGTTATCCAAGTCCCTGGTAGTCAGACTAGATATATAATTATGTTCTAGCTAATAGGATAATAAAAGGCATTCTATGGGAGTTTTTGGTAATTATTTTCCAAGGACCGCTGGCAGGTGTCCTTTCTTCGTTCTTCTACCCATTGCCCATCCTGCTCTTTGTAGGCTGGATGTGATTGTGATGGCTGGTGCTGTATCTTAGACCATGAAGACAACTGTGAAGTCATCATATAAATTTTGGACTGTCCATATCACAATAGAACTTTTATATAAGACAAATAAACTTCTATTGATTACATCATTGTTTTCTTTAATGTAACTCACAGTGAAACTTCTAACTAATGCAATGAGGTGAAAAAATCTGAGTCAAATCAGTAGGAAAAATAACAGGACTATGTTTTCAAGAAAATTATATAACAAATAAATATTGGAAAAATTGTAAAATAATAGTCTAACTGATTAATAGCATAAAGAAAGAAATGGAACATAAGAGATGAGCAAGACATTAAGGAAAAGAGTCAGACAGATTTTTTTAAAGATCCGAAAAACAGTAATGGAAGTAAAAATTGTTGCCATTGAAATTTAAAAGAAAAACAAAACAAAACAAAAACCATTAATGGATCAGTTAAAAAACCCACTATACAGAGGGAAAAGAGAATTGCTGAAATGGGAGAGACACATTATAATGAAAATGCAGAAGTTCAAAGAAAAGGCTTCAGACCAGTAAGAAAAGAAGTGAGTTAACTGACAGAATACTTCTCAACAGAAATAGGAGAAAACAGAATATAGTAGAGTAATTGTTTCTTTCTTTCTTTCTTTTTTTTTTTAGACATGGTCTTGCTCTGTCACCCAAGCTGGCTGGCAGGCTGGACCAAAATGGCACCATCATAGCTCACTGGAAACTCAAACTCCTGGCTTCAAGTGATACTCTTATCTCAACCTCCCAAAGTACTAGGATCGCGGGCATAAGCCTCCATGCCCCACCAAAATAATATTTTCAAAGTGCTGAGATAAAACCATTGTCAACCTAAAATTCTACATCAATCTAAATATTATTCTTCAATCATAAGATTGAGGGTGAAGACATTTCTGGACACTTGAAGACTAAAGACAAATACCACCAATAGACCTTCATTTTAAAAAATTACTGGCTGGGCTCAGTGACTCACGCTTATAACCCCATCACTTTGGGAGGCTGAGTCAGGCGGACCACCTTAGGTCAGGAGTTGCTTGAACCCAGAGGCAGAGGTTGCAATGAGCCGAGGTAGCACCATTGCACTCCAACCTGGGCAACAAGAGCAAAAATTCCATCTCAAAAAAAAAAAAAAAAAAAAAAAAAAAAAAAAAAAAAAAAAAAAAAAGATAAAAAAGAAATCCAAAGCTAATAGAGATAGCCAACAAAAGGAAAAATCAGGGCATGTATTCTCTCCACATAAAATTGATGTTATTAAAGCAGTTTTCCAGAGATATTAAAGCACAAGTATTTAAAAATTCTCAAATAGAGCAACAAAGAAATAAATTCTATTAAATAAAGAGCAAAAAGTGATAAGTAAAGCATAGGTATATGTAAAAAGAAACTGATTCACAATTCACATTCTAAGAAATGAATAGTGGAGTCATTGAAATAAATTATTCAATGATAAACACTGAATCAAACACAATTGAAATGAAAATTAGCAAACTAGAGGGTAACAACAAGGAATTCACCCAGACCTCAGCAGAAAGAGAAAAAAAGCATGATTTTTAAAAAATTAATGCAAAGAACAGTTTAGGGACATAGAGAACAGGTTGAGAGTCTCCAACATAAATCTGAGTTCCTGATAAAAATAATAGAGGAAATGAAATGGAAGTAACATGATAAAACAATAGAATTCTCCAGGACTGAAAAAAGATATGAGGACTCTTGGTTAAAGATTGAGATCATACTAAAAGTACAAAAATTAGCTGGGCGGGGTGGTGTGCGCCTATACTTCCAGCTTCTCTGGAGGCTGAGGCAGGAGAATTGCTTGAATCCAGAAGGTGGAGGTTGCAGTGGGCTGAGATCGCGCCATTGCACTCCAGCCTGGGCAACAGAGTGAGACTCTGTCTCAAAAAAGTAATAATAAAAATAAATTAAAAAATAAGTAGAGGACTGGGAGCATTCACTATACTTTTATCCCTCCCTAAATTTCTCTAAAATGGCAGTGAAGGGATTTTAAAAGCCATACATTAACAAAGCGAAAAAGAACAGGAGAGACGGCAACAGCAACAAAATTTTGGGAGCTAGAAATAAAATAAGAAAACAATCTGTCGGTCGGGCGCGGTGGCTCACGCCTGTAATCCCAGAACTTTGGGAGGCCGAGGCGGGTGGATCACGAGGTCAAGAGATCCAGACCATTCTGGTCAACATGGTGAAACCCCGTCTCTACTAAAAATACAAAAAAAAAAAAAAAAAAAAATTAGCTGGGCATGGTGGCGCGTGCCTGTAATCCCAGCTACTCAGGAGGCTGAGGCAGGAGAATTGCCTGAACCCAGGAGGCGGAGGTTGCGGTGAGCCGAGATCGCGCCATTGCACTCCAGCCTGGGTAACGAGAGCGAAACTCCGTCTCAAAAAAAAAAAAAAAAAAAAAGGAAAAAGAAAACAATCTGTCTTGGTAAATTTGAGAATGCTGAATCCTAAACAAGCAGTAGGAAAAGTCAAGAGGCAAACCAGTTTATATCACAGAACTGGTCAAAGGCTCAGGATTTAACAACAGCTGAGAACTTCTGGAAACTGGGGTAAAGATGGGGTAAAGACAGGTGAATTGGGTTGAAAATCTGTGTGAAAATCAATCAGATACCACACCACTCCTCACAGCTGGACAGCTGCCCCTACTTACCCAACCAAGACTGGAGTCCTTTTCTCGAAAGCAGTGCTTCTCCTGGTGTGGGCCCAGGAGCAGGAGCTTCAGAGTCCCTGGGAACCTGTTAGACATGCAAATTGTTGGACTGCACCTCTGACTTACTGAGAAATTAAGGAGTGGGAGGGACCCAGCAATCTGTGATTTAACAAGCTTTCCCATGAAATTTGAGAGCCACTGTTCTAAAACAAGAGTTTTTTGTTTTTTTTTTTTAATTTATTTTTTAATTTTTTAAACAGAATCTTGCTCTAGCACCTAGGCTGGAGTGCAGTGACATGATCTTGGCTCACTGCAACCTCCATCTCCCGGATTCAAGTGATTCTCGCACCTCAACCTCCTAATAGCTGAGATTATAGGCACATGCCACCACACCTGGCTAATTTTTGTATTTTTGGTAGAGATGGGGTTTCACCAAGTTGGCCAGGCAGGTCTCAAACTCCTGACCCCAAGTAATCCACCCACCTTAGCCTCCCAAAGAGCTGGGATTACAGGCAAGGAATTTTAAATGGCAGGGCAGTAAGCATAGTGGAGATGGATATATCATGTTGAAAATAGGGAAATTTAGTAAGTTTCCTTACTGAATGTTGAGGCTCAGCATTGTCTGCCTGACTCTAGAATGCTGGCAGATAGAATGTAATACTGACTCCAGGAAAGAGACCAAAAGGGACTTATTTGGGGAGTCTGACAAAATGCAACAAAACGCAAAGAAAGACCTTAAGGAACTGACAAGGAAGGCTTTCTGAGTAAAAGCCCAGCCAAATCACCCTGCCTTTAAGCTCACAGTTGGCAAATCTTATAATGTGTCTAAAACCTCTATTCAGGTTTGAAGTTCTACGTTCTGAAATATGGTCAGAAAACCAACGGCTTTCAGACATCCAGATATTTAAGAAAAGCTTCTGACATCATAGATTTCTTTATTTAATGGTACACCTTGGAGAACTTGTGAGAAGAAAACTATGAAAATACCTTCAGTCATATTCTTGGAAAATTAATATTGCAATCATTCCTAAAAAATGAAAACTGTGAATATTCAGAGAACAAAAGGGAGATTGGGAAATTAAAAATATCACAAAAATGAGAAACACAATAGGAAGTTTTAAATTAGAAAATCTCCAAGAAAAAAAGATAAAGATGAAGAGAGGAATACCCTCTCATCAGAAAGTAAAATATAAATAAATTAAAAATATAAGTCAGGAGATCTAATAACCAAATAAAAGAATTTCTAGACAATTTGAGGAAATGAAACAAATATAATTATCAAAAATATAATTCATGAAAAGTCCCCAGGACAAAAGAATCAGGGCAGTGAATTAAAAAGAATATTTTAAGGACTTATGGGAAGACACACCATTATAAAATTTCCAAAGAATAGGGACCAAGAGAAAGTTCTAGGAGTTTCCAGAGAAAAAACATACCACAAAGGCTCAGGAATCATATTGGCTTGGAAAACAATGGAGCAATGCCTTAAAAAACTCATTTTATTCTCAAAGTACTAATGAGGAGTGAAGGTAAGATAAAAATATTTTTAGATCACAAAAGATTATTTTCCATTCAACTTTCCCAGAAAGCCACTAGAGAATGCACTCCAACAAAAAGAGGGAATAATGGGATAGTTGACGGTGAAGGTAAATCCCAGGAAGAATGCTGTGCACAGGCAGAGAGAGATCATAAGAGGTCAGGAGCTTCCTGGAGAGAAACTGCTAGAAAACCTCATGTAAATAAGCCTGGAGAGATATACATATTGGACAAAGGGCTTGCAATTTAATTACTGATTTCTATATGTAATTCGAAGCAAGTAGAGGAAAAATAAATATTAACCCTAGAAAAAGCTAAACATTGTGAAGGAAAGGAAAAATCATCAGTTTGCTGCATGACTCATTTGTAAAGGTCATTACATGAAGATAATAATATAAACACTGAATATTTATCTCTCAAAATAATAACATTACCATATTATAAGTAGAAGGATATGGGGTTTGGGAATAAGGTGAGTTGGGTCAGGAGAGCAAAGAGCTAAATGCTCATCTTCTCTCATGGGAAGTCCATAGATAATGCCTAAACTGAACACTGAGTGAGTAGCAATTTGAGGATATTACTATTAATAAGGGCATGGGAGTAAATAACAAATCTATTAGCTTTTTTGAGTGAAGTGCTTGTCTCTGAGTAAGGAAAAATGAGAAGATGAGGGACAGAGAGCTTCTATTTGGTATAATTGATTTTGCAAAACTGTTTGATTCTTAAAATTTTATTCGATAACTAACATGGCATAATTTTTGTCATTTGACTGTCATACCTCAAGCCCTGTCAGACCAAGAGTTATATCTTGGCAGCCACCATCACTGGAAAAAGAATGCTCTTGGGCCAGATAGTTCTAAAGCTATTTGATTCTTCAAATTTCATCCATAATTAACTTTAAAAAATAAAAACTTAAAGGGGAAAATATGGAATCAGATAATAGGCCTGTGAGTTGGGTTTTAGCTTTACTTAAAGTATGGTCATCTCTTGGGGGCAGTGTATCCAAAGTGTGTTAATTTGTTCCCACTTTAATTAGTTCACGAGAAAATATATTTTTTTAGAAAGAAAAGAAAGATCATTTTACAGGTGAAGTGAAATGTTCCAAGGAGATCTTAGTCTTTTTACTGCTCTCAGAAGACAACACAGAGGAAATGAATAGGAACCATTTTTCTCAGTTGCTTGGAGACCTCGTTGAAGTAACGTGAGAACTACTGAGGGCATGTGAGACATGCCTGACAATGTCAAAACAGCAAGCAGCCTCGTCTTCCATTTTATATTTTGAAATAGGAAAGAAAACAGATGAAATAGCTTTTTCATTATTTTCCACAGCCCTAAAGGAAATTCACTTCAATTTTAATAACATTTCTATTTCTTATTTATCATCATGCAAACCTTATAAAAATTGCAAACTCTAAATTTGGGGGATAGGGTGGAGGGATGAAAAAGAAAATATTTCTGCCATCTATTTTTTTTTATTAAACTAAAAATAAAACCTATGTTGCTTTAGAAGGAGAAAACAGATGGATAATAGTTAGTTCAACAAATGGCTGTGAAGTCTCAGGAAACCGGCTCAAGGCTATGCAGCCAAGAACACCCAAGCTCACACCACAGAACTGGTCAAGTACACATGCAAACCCTGCCTCACGTGGCCTTGACTCTGTAGCTTCCACTCATAACATAGACAGTGTGGACAATGTTCAGTGCCACTCCCCTCACAGCCACAAATGCTGCACTGCTCTTCAAGCACCAGGGCTCCAAGAAATTCTTCTCTTGGTCCCCATTCTTTGCATCAATAGCTCCTGATTTGAAGCCTAGGTTGTGTTTTCATTGGTTATACTCGGGGCCTACAACCATTCTATGGTTACAGGACCTGTAAAATGCTAGGAAAAAGAGCCTCTGGCATTTTTGACTACCCACCAAGACTCACAAAGGGAAAGGGCATTCAACATCAAGCCATGGAAAGAGACAGAACAGTGACTGTCATAACTTGATCCCTATCAGATGGTAGCGAAGTACATGAGGTCTGCAGTCAGATTGACTAGGTTCAAATCCCAGCCCTTTTCCTTGAGCTACTGAACCAAGCACACTCCCAGTCTAGAGCTTTTGTCTTGCTGTTTCCTCTCCCTGGGATTCATTTCTCTCCAACATGGTATTCTTCACTTGATTCATCTTGGTGAGGCATATCGTCTGAAGCCATATCCTCCCGGCTTTCTTAATGTTCGTTTCATGATTTATATGTATCCTCCAAACTTATCACCATGGGATAAGCTATATCATGTACCTGTTAATCTTCTTCCGTACTGTTTGTGCCTACTCTCTCTACCCCACTTGGATGTAAGCCCCATGAGGACAAGGGTTTTGTTTGTTTTGTTCACTGCTGTATTCTCCAAAACCCAGAACAGTACCTGGTGCATAGTGGACGTTTTATCAATATTTTGTGACTGAATGAAGGGAATCAACCAATGAAGTTATTTCTTTGAGCCATAGCTTATCATCTGTAAAATAAGTTTCATAATAAAACTGCATCATAAGATTGTTTGAAAAATTAAATAAGATTAGTGCCTGCAGTGAGATGGTGATCGTCTCTTTACCCATCCACCTTGCATTTCCTGTTTCCATCTCAACCTACTTCCATTGGGGCAGTTAGACTAAAGTCTCTACTACTTTAGGAAAGCTGTCATGGTAGGACCAGAGAACAAAGGCATCATGTTCTTGGTTTTGAAGTTCAATGCTCTCAGTTCAGAAATAAGACAGAAACTATTTAGGAGAATATGTGATCAAGTGGAACCAGTTTTTCCTGTCTTGTCACCCATGCCCACAAAACCTTTCAAGATAGGGAGGAGGGGAGAGAATACCACAGAAAAAGCAAAGGACTGTGGTCCTTCCCCTGGGCCTCCCCTCCCCTCCCACGGGTGTCAGCTGCAGAGATGGAAGAGTGGTCAGGAGAGCTGTGGATACAGAGGAAAGGGCACCCTACTGTGCTCCCACCTGGCCTTCTGTGAGATGGCAGCTCACAGAGGCCCAGGAACAGATAGCAGAGATAGCTCCATGGGGCTCTAGAGGCAGGGGTTCTGGACACCCATGCATCTCCAGTGTTCCCAGCATGGCACTGGAAAATAGCCAGCTCCCCCTGTATATCATGGAATGGCATTAGAATTAGGAGAGAAAGATGCCACAGCAGGGAAGAGCAAAGACATGAATCCAGGACCAAGTGGGACAGCACTATTTACACACCTGGGGGAGGGTGCCCGTGACCAAGACAAGGAGTCGCATCTCGGCAGTCATCATAATTGGAAAAAGAATAATCGTGGGCCAGAACCTCAGCCTATTTTCAACTCACACCCATGCCAAGATACATCTCAACACCAGAATGCAAATGCCACACCAAGGGGAAGGAAAGAAAAGGAACAAGTTTGAATTTATTGAGCTTAAACTCAAAGCAACTTAGAAAACCTTGAGGGGACCCAGACTCCCTGGTACTAGAATTGGGTATCTATTTATCATGAAGAATGGGAGCTTATAGAAACATGTAATTAATAAAAATGAAGTCATAAAATGAAAGAGTTATATTTAATTCAATGATTACATGGCCTATGAAAACCAGGCTTGCCAAAATATGTGAAGAACTTATTACAGTGTCTGGCATTTAGTAAACAACTAAACAGATGGAAGCTGCTGTGATCAGTGTGACAACCTGCTGGGCACCAGGCCATTCACTTTACTTGCATCACGTCTAACTCCCACAATCACCCTGTACAAAAGATACTTCATTATTTCTCTTTTGTAATTATGAAACATGGAACTTAGAAAGATTCAATGATCTGGCCAAAGTCACACGCTTATGAGAGGCCAGAGCTTTGAACCTAGGTCCCAGATTTCATCCCAGACTTCTACATCTCACACTGCCTCCTAGGGGATGGGAGTCCTGCTTAGATCCGGGAGACACTTGCTCTGGTGACACAGCTGGATGGGGCTGTCCTGGGCTGGAGGGCACTGCCAGCCCTTAAGGATGCTCCCATCAGTTATGGCAAGGACCTCAGGCTGTTAACAATGGTCCAAATCCAAGTTGGCCTCTCCAGGGTTATCTACGGAGACAGAAGTTGATTTGTGATGTAGAGAGAAGCCAGGGGCCTGCGGACTTTGAACTGACACTGATTGATTTCCCTCATAGGTCTTCTAATCACTCAGCCCCAAGACCCTCAAGTCAAAAAAAGTATGTATGTAAAGAGCAAAATCTTCCCCTGAGAAGTCTAAAATAACGAGTTGAGATACCAGAGGGAGGAAAGCCCTACCCATTTCAGCTGGGGCAGTGTCTGGGCACTAAAGTCTAACTCCAGCTGCAATGATTTATCATCCCTTCTTCATGAGAACAAGGGAGGTCCAAACAGTGGGTTAACGTTCTAGGTGGAGCCACAGAACCTAAATGCCCACCAGGGAACACTACTGAGTCATATGGGTCTTTGCTAGAGATGTGGGGGAGTCAGGGTCATTCCATTTTCATAACCACATATCTTTGAATTTTCCTCACTTGGGTGCAGGTGGGCTAGAAAAACAAGGGCAGGTGATTATGCAGATGTGAGAGTCACTTTGCTGTGTTTCATCCTCACCTCACACAAATGAAACGCACACACACACACACACACACACACACATACACGTACACACAGGCACACATGTACATGCCATGCACAGCCTGGACCCAATCTGCTCTAGCAAAGCCTGCCTTTTCTGGAATAAAAATGGTCCTTCAGTTCCAAGAACTTGCCTGCATTAACAGATTTCTTTTGCCTAATCCTCCCTTTATTTCCTGATTCTCCACGCTGCCTGAACACTCACCGCACATTGTCTCCTGGTCTCTTCAGGTTCCTACTCTTTCTGATGCTTCTCTCTGAATAACAGGCCTGAGCACAGACTCACATCAGAGGTGGATAAGCCCTGCTTTGGTCAAACAGTCCCCCAGGACAGTGCTGCCCAGGAATGTCCTTGGCTGCCTCCTCCAACCACGAGGAACCCAATCCAATCACACCAAGAGGCTCCCTGAGCTGTGAATCCCAGGCCTTCCTTGACCAAGTACAAGTGACCTCACGGCATGAGGAGAGAGAGGGTTTGGGAAACAAAGCTGCAGACTCTAGAGGGGTTTCTGCTTTTCAAGAGGGCTGATTACCAAGTCACAAAAGCAGGTACCAGAGTTGAGGCCAGCTAAAACTGCCTGATAAAGATTCATCCATCCTTGTTTCATAAGAGCTCAATGTCCATACATAATGAAGGGGTGGAGGGTGTTCTTTGAATGGACTTTTTTTTTTTTGACAAAGCTTAGGAGAGTGGAAGCAGACTCCCTGGCACTAGGAAACATTATGAAAATCAGCAAACTCCTCTAGCCAATGGTGTGCCCTATCCACACCTGTATTCACCACATAGGCAGGAATCATTTATGTTCTAACAGAGGAGTGATCTCTGAGCTTAAAGTGCATCACCAAACAGACAGCTCCGATGGCTCATGCCTCCAGTGGTGGCTTCTCTGAACCATGATGTCTTTATCCTCTTAAAAGCTCACCTCTCTGGCAGAGAAGGAAATTTCGCAAAGCCAAAGCATCAATCAGATCTCCAAAAGCTCCGCAATAGTAACTAACCATGACTGAGCTCTTTTAGCTAGTCAGGCCATGTCCTGGATGTGACTTGGTCCTCAACCTTTGTAACCCTTACACCTATCCTCTGAGATAGATATCATTTACTATCCCCATTTTACAGATGAAGAAACTGAAGCACAGAGAGGTGAAGCAATTGCCTAAGGTTACACAGTTGGGAAGTGACTAGGGTGGGATTCCAATAGAGTGAATCCACCTCACCACACTGCCTTTCCTGGGATCACTTCAATTACGCCCCTCAACCCAAGGTGTTTCCATGCTTTGATTGCCTGTTTATCACCTCTACCCTTGACCATGAGCTCCTTGAGGGAAGGCACTATGTGATATTTATTTCTGTATATCCTCAAACCCAGCATAGAATGTGATTCAAATAGATGTTTAAAAATGTGTAGCTGAATGATGGATCTAAGCTTGTACTACTGAAAAAGAGAAAAGTAACTAAGAAAAAATAATGTCTGTTGAACTTTTGCCATGCAAACAGCACCATACTAAGTACATTGCACTTATTGTCCCCTTGAATTCCCTGAAATTCTATGAGAGGTAAATACTATGATTAACTCAGTTTCACAGGAGAAAACCTGTATCACAGAGAATTTAAGTGGCACACACATAGCCCCACAGCTAGGACTCTCCTTTAGACATTTGACTCTGTTGCTGTACATTTTATTGATGATCTATATTGCTGCCCCTGTGCTGTAAGAACAATGAGGAGCCTAAGGAGGAAGGACCTCCTTTTACCCAGAAGATCAAGGAAGTCTTCTTGGAAGGGGTAGCACCTGGAACAGATTTTGAAGGACAAGTAGGATCTGGAACTGCACAGATGGGCAGGCAAGGCAGTATACTCATGCAGAGGAAACTGTGTGAGCAAACACACAGAGGCAAACAACTGCCTGCAGCATGTGCAAGAAAACCAGAATCACTTGCATTGCTGCAGCTCACTATGAATGAAGAGGAATGGTGAGGTTGAATTAGAAAGGAAGCCTGGAGCCAAACTGCAGAGAATTTTGAATTATAAGCCTTGGGGGTTGAACTTCAGTTACTGGGCAATGGGGAACCATTGAGTGTTTTTGAGGAGAGAGTGATATATTGAAGTTGTGCTTAGGATGATTTAGTAACCAGAAAGAGGACAGCTTAAAGTACCGAGATACAGGCAGGATAAAGAGCAATTAGGATTACTAGAAATATGGAATCAGTGTCTTAAGCAGACCTGGAGAGGAGAGAATGGAAGCAATAGATAATTTGATGCCAGATCCAATTATTTAGCAACTAGTAAGGTGTAAGGGCTAAGATGCAGGAAAGAGTTAAGAAAGATGTTAAGGTTTCCTCCTGGCTCAGAGGATGGCAGTTCCCTTAGGAGAGTGCATGTTCATGGGAGACAGACCTTGTCAGGGCTGGTGGATGAAGCTAATGAGCCATTTCCCCCACACTGGGAGCATTTTCTAAAGGGTCAAATCTAAATTCCAGGTCATCTGCCCCCTCAGCCGGGAGAACTCCAGTTGGTAGCACGGGGCTCAATTTCCATTTCTTAGACAAATTCTCTTTCTAGATTTGATTTACACAGAGTGATGTATATTTCAAATCAGTGTCAGGCATCAATAGCCAACACACACACACGCACACACACACACACACACACACACACACACAAAGCCCACCACCACTAATGACAAAAAGCTTAATGAAACCTCCTCCTCTGTGTGAGCTGCATTAGTGACTTGATCCAGTAATAGAAGACAAGCCATACAAATTGAAGACTAAAAACTTCCAGATTCCATCCTGCTTTTCCTTATGTCACTTATTTTATGCTGCATGAATTGGATATTAGTTTCCCCGTTTCGCTGAAATGTCGGATCACTAGGGTAGCTTGAGCAGACTCAATTTCGCTTCGAGTAATAGAGTGAGATTATTCAAAATTATTTCCAGTGGGCTGAGCCTGCCTGTTCCTTCTGTTATGAGAATACAAGTAAACAACTCGCCACCATCCTCGTGAGCTGACATCCTTGACACAGCGCCCCTTTCTGTAGCTCCTTAATCGCAAGAGCATTTTGGTTTTAGCCACGCTCAATTAATTCATCCAGGAAAGGGTCCAGTCTGAAAGAGTTGATTTAAAGTGAGATAAACTGGGCATCTGCTTGGAAAAACAGATGATCCTAAATATGCCTTTCGTAGTGAGAAAATGAAGAACTCTCTCCACATTTAAAGCAGTAACTTCTCAGTGGCATTTTTTTTTTCCTTAAGAGTTTAAGCAGGAGCAGGAGCAGAGGCGATCAGTGGGATGTCCCTCCTGGGATATGACAGGGCCATACTGTTGGGGATGAAGACACCTCTAAACACCCCACAATCCCTGCTGTGCCCTGCGTCTGCTGAGACCAGGTATAAAAAGCTGGGGAGTCCAAGTTGAGTTTTTATCCCCTGCTAGACACACACAGCTGGTTCCTCTCTTGCAGTGGAACACAAAAAAAGCTGAGCTAGCACTTGGGAAAGTGGGATGTCAACATTTTTTGCTCAAATTTGATAAGCAGCGGAAGATTAGCACCTTCCTCAAATCTCTATTTCAAACAATGTTCCTCTCAAGTCATCCAAATTGGCAAGAAAATCTAGGCCCTGCAGAGAGCCCTGGGGCTTGAGGGGAGAGGATGGGGAAGGGGAGATTGGAGCAAGCAAAGGAAGATGTGTTGTGACCAACTCCAAACCCAGTTTTCATTGCAGCAACATTCACGTGGGGGAAGAAGGAACCCCCACCTCATGACTTTTCCACTGTAGGAGCCCTCCTTAGGGCTGGTTTCACGGTGTTCTTAAGAAAGGTGTACAGACAGTGAAGCATCTGTTTGGTGGACAGGGAGACCCGGGCCCTCGGTGGCCTCAAATCACCCCGGGCATCCGGCTTCAACTGTGCCGAAAGCATTACATGGCACAAACAAGCTGGGGAAATCAAGGACCAATCAGAGCATTAAAAACAGGCTTTTCTAGCCTCCCAGGGAAGGCTAAGGTTTCGGCTCTGCTGCCATCTCCTCACATTTTCCACTGATGTCACCCCAGGCAAATAATTGGTGGAGAGAAGACTTAAAGGGGAAGAGAGGGGCTATGTGAATAGAGCAGTAGAACTGGGAGAAAAACAGGGCTGAGACTGGCCCCAGCTGTGACCACGGGGCTCTCACTCTCACTTGGTGAGCAGGGCCGCGGGCCAGCCACTTGCTGCAGAATGAAACCTTCTTGTTCCCTGGTGGAAAACATACTAGCAAAGGTATGCTTCTCCTCTGGGGAGGAGAGACCTCTGTTTCATACCAGACCCAGTCACTTAATTGCAGCCAAGAGGCAGCCTGGCAAAGCAGGCAAACCAAGACTGGTGATTAGCAAGAGAGTTCTGGCCCTGCTTCTATGCTATGATGCTGTGTGACACTGGAAGATCCACAGCCTTTCTCTGAGCCCAGTTGTACCTGATGCTTGGTCAATGACTCTGTATAATAGACTGTTCAGTGACTGTGTTACAACCAGCTCAGTTTGAAGGTTTCTGCAAGCAATCTTCTTCAAACCATCAGAATTCAAGAAATATTAATTAAATGCCTCTTACGTGCCAGACATTGTGCTAGGTGCATTGGCTAGCACATAATTATTTGACTTATGTGCTTAAAAAACTTACCAGTTACCTGCTCTGTGTGATCACTTTGCTAGGCACTGGGCATAAAATAGTGCCTAGCAAAGTGCTAAAAAGCAAAACAGACACAGTCCCTATTTTCTCATAACTGATGTTGGAGCTTCCTCATTGGTACCTGGCAACACTATCATATAGTATTGTCAACTGCATTGTGTAAATGAGGAGAGAACAGCTCAGAGAGGTGGAGTGATTTGTTCAAGGTCACACAGCAGTCAAGAACAGAGCCAAAGAGGAACCTTGGTCTTCTGGCTTAAATCCACATCTCTTCCCATTACACAACCGTGAATCCCATGCACAATTAGCAGGGAATATTGAAGCAATCTCCCCAGCTCACTGGGAAGAAAGAAAAGAGGGGGGCACAGATCCTTGCACTGCAAATTCTCACAACAAACACATTTTTGTGAATGTTGTCACCAGTCATCACGCACCAGGAGGCCAAAGCTCTGACCCACCCAAATTCTATTCCTCTACTCCAAATATTTCTTATACCAACCAGGCAAGAAATGCTGAAGGGGCCGACCAAAAAAAATAAAGCTCTAATAATAATAATAGGCTTACATTAAACCAAATAAAGTCATTCTGAAATGACTAAAGAGAAATAGCAGAGGAGAAATGCCCCTGGGCTCACACTCTGTTTATGCATTGCACATTATACCTTTTCATCACAATTACCTAAAGTGGTACATTTGTACTTCCATAATGTATGGAATTCATTACATAGTTTTGCAATGAAATTATCACACTGTGCCTGGGACATCTGCACCCTGTCATACATCATTCTATTCATTTCTAGTTAATTTAATCCCAATATCTGCCCACATGATAAGACAGATGTTCAGCTATGCTGCAGCTTCAATGGTTTTCTGCCTTGAAGAAAGTTGAAGCCGTTGAAACAAATGACATCTTTTAGACAGAAAGCTTACAGTATTAAAAAGTTGGTAGGCTTTGCCACTTCACTATTATTAGCTTTATTATTTGTTGGTCTATCATAGTAACCTCTGCTGTGAGGATCAACATGTGAGATTAACAGAGGCAAGAGCTAATGGGGAGTATTTCTATAGCCACTGAAAATGAGTCAACATCAAAACTGACTCAGAAATATCTGTATGTCACTAAAGAAAAATAAAATCTAGACATTTCACACTATTAGTTACATTTGCTGCTTTGAGGAGGAGGAAGGAGACTGTTGTTCACGCGTGTTTCTCAGTGGCCTATGGCAGTCTAGACATTGACTCACATAATCTCCTCCACTCCTCACTGCCACCATGGGAAGCAGCCACCCTGGTGATCTCCCTACCAGGATGCATGACTTGCATCCCCCGCTGTTTTCCACTGTTTCTCTGATCCAGTATCCTATTCTAAAAATGCAGGGGGCCTTGAAGGCAGTTTCCCTGGGGTGTGAATTCTGGCTGCTACACAGTGTGTGGGTAACTTGGAGCAAATTACTCACCCTCTTGGAGCCTCAATTTCACCATCTGCATAAATAACAGCAACTATTTCACAGAAATGTGAAAATTAGATGAGATAATACATATAAAGTATTGTACACATGCTTGGCTTTATCACGTAAATAACATTCATAATACTTTTAACAATAAAAATATAGCACTTTTCAGTATAAAGTGTCTAGCATAGTTCCTACCTCATGGTAGACTCCAAGGACACAACAGACATTATTATTATTAATAATATCACTATAATTGTTATTATTCCACAGTGAATCCTGCTACACAGAAAACAAGTTTTGCCCTAGAAGCCACAAGTTAAAGTCATTTCTAATTTTTGAAGAGGTCAACTATTTTCCTTATTAGATCACATAATATCTGCTGCAGACCTGGAGTGATGTGTGCCTTAGAGGGGCTATAGGTAAAGGAGTCACAAGTAAAACAAAAACATTATTTGGAGGTGGTACAGAAGGGTATGAATGTATCATTTGTATCACCTTCAAGTAGGCTGCCCTTTAAGTACAGGAGGAATCACTGCACGCAGATAAACAATCTAATTGTTCCCAGTTCCATTCATTTAAGAAACACTTAGTGAGCCCCAACTAAGTGCTAGGCCACTATGCTGTGCTGAACTATTATGTGGGACAGGACCGCTAAAGACATAGAGTTTATATTAATGTGAATGTGTACATATATATATACAAATACACATGTACATATGCACACATACATATACATACATACGCACACATATATGTACATATACATATACACATATACACACATATACATGTGTACATAAACACACACACATACACACACATATGTGCATATACATACATACACACATGTACACAAACATACATATACATGTATACACACATATGTGTACATGTACATATACACACATACATACATACACACATGCACATGTACATAAATACACACATATATACATATATACACATGCATATACGTACATATACATATACACATACATACACACATATACACATGTACATATGCACACATACATATACATATATACACATATGTATGTACATATATACATATGCATTTGTATATATGCTATTGTTTTAATACAGAGATATATTTTAGCATGAAATAATTGACTAGACCATGGGTCTTGATGGGGCTATTCATCTTTTGGGGTACCCTACTACCTTAGCATGCCCATTGTGAAGTTGCAGACATATTGCTTGGAAGGTACATCCCAGCACCAAGAGAAACTTGCAAATTCAATCCTATTGAATTTTGTCAGCAGCAAAGCTTCAAGGTCCTTTTCCTACCCTGTGGAGATAGTTCAGTACACACTCTCCATCCTCTGTTCTTATTTCTTTTCTATTCTATTCTGATTTCTCTCGTTTGTGTACTCATGCCATCATGATATTTACCTTCTGCATTGTACTTTATCCCTGTGCCACCTTCTAAATGCACACACCCATATGCAGTGTCTTTATTGTTTTTCCACCTTCTAACTTGATCATTACTGCAGAAAGTAGCTTTTTGATGGGTTCATTGAAGAATTGCCTAAAGTCTGGCTCTATACCCATATTTGCCACCCTTTCCCACCACTGAAACTTCCTCCTGCTTGAGTCACTCTTTGTAGTATAACTTTGGAGTACTCAGTAGAAACCTACAGATGACCTGGAGTAAGGGAGAGGACAAGGAGGACACAACGGCTTTGTGTCCTCTCATCTAATAAGAAGCCTAAAGATGTGGGATTCCAGATGGGAATGCAGGAGACAATAGATTCAAGGACTAAGCCCAAACTGAGTAAGTACCCTCACAGTACTCAGGGACTGAGCAGTGCTGTGAGAGACAGAGAGCGGGAATGGCACTCAGGCAAGTCATTCATGACTGTGAAGCCGTCCCGAGTCAGCATTATCAGTGCAAAGCCAGGATACAGAGCAACCTGGTTTGGTGGCTAGCATTGGAAAGTCATGTTTCTGAGATGAGCACCTCAAGTGGTATAGAAAATCAGACATAAAAGTGGCCTTAGGGATAGCTAGTCTAACTCTCTTTTATAGAAGAGAAATGTGTGACAGAAAATATGCTACTAGCCCACCACCTCTTCTCACTGTGAGCATCCATCCTTTTGACTCGTGTCCCAAATGCTTCGCCCAGTGGTCGGCCCACGGTGGATGTTCAATATTGGTGTGCAGCACCAATATTGTTCCCAAAGTTCCACCATTGCTTGAGCAGAGGTCGAGAGCTCTGAGAGTATACCAACTTAAGGGTGGAGTGCTCAGTGGAACTCAGATTCCACAGCCCTGATGACTTTAATTCCTGTCACCAGACATATTTGTCTTTCAGAGTCATGGATCCAGTGACCTCACAGTCAGGAATAACCTGCTGGAGGACCAATTCCATCACTTGTGTCACTCACAACATTGTCCATTACCAGTCTTGTGACATTTGCCCATCTTGGCTTAAATTCAGAAATCTAAGGTCAAGTCTCTTTACTGTTTCACTGTCTTTAACTTGAGTGACTGGTCTACATCACTTGAATATATATTCCAAGATTATATGTTTCTATTCACTGCTGAATTCCCAGTGCTTAAAAACAGTATCCTCACATAGTAGGTCCTTTACAAATATGTAATGAATAAACAAGTGAATGAATAGCCCAGGCATTCTGTTAGGTTCCAACTCAAGGGCCAAAAACCATTTGAACTGATTTCCTAGAGTTCTGCTTTAAGAAGAAATCTAAGGCAGTTCCTGAGCTTCCTGGGAAAGAATGTTATGATTAATTAGTAATGCCTACCACAGGCCCAGGAGCATGTCATGTAGCCTGGGTACTTGCTATCACCGGACAGGAAAATTAAATGGTGGCAGGAAAAGAGAGGGAGAAAAGCATTTTGATTTTGTGGAGGGGACAAAGAGTGGGAAGTAAAAATCAAAAGTGGTATGAAATATACAAGCCACTATCTTCCACTTCCAAATTACTCTGATTACGTTGCTGACATCATAAAAAGAGACATATTCATGGTATCCACACAAGGCTTCCACTTAAGGCCTAGCTAAATGATTCTGCCAGTCCCCAGGGATCTCTGCTTCAGGGGTCTCCCACTCCCCTCCCGGAGTAGGGTCCACTTTCTAAGTGGCAGAATCTGAATGAGCTGGCAGCACTTTTCCAAACTACAGCCCTGCTTGGAGGCTGGTTCCTTTTAGTAGGAGGAACATAGCTCAGGTTCTGGGGTCAAACAGATCTGGCTTTTGCAACCAGTTCGGAAAATCATGGCTTTGTTTGACATAGGAAAAACTATTTATCTTACTGGTATAAAATGGGAATAATAAAACAACCCAACCACAGGAGTGTTCAAAATGAAATAATCTCTATGGCGGGATTAATTCACTTCATATCATTGTATTAGGATCTTCTGTTTTTGGTTTTATTTTGCTTTAGACCAGCCACTTATAGGCAGCACGGATATTGTTCCCAAAGTTCCACCATTGCTTAAGTGGATGGAAAAAAAGGGGCCTCTCCTCTGTGGTTTGCTGCAATAGTAGCTGCTTTTCTTAGATCCTGGAAGCCAGCTTAATATTGAGTTCCCTGGCTGGGAGCCTCTAAATCAGCCCTGAGCATATTGAACTCCAGCTGTTGAGCTGAGGAACAGCTGGAAATTACACAATTGACACCTAAATGGAGGCGATGATCCCTGCACAATCACCTCTCGATTACCTGCACATTGCTTTCTGCCTCAGCCTTGCCGATTTTCCTGTGGTCGCCCAGGCCCACGCGGACTTCTGAAGCTGGCCTGCACTTGAACAATGTCTGCATGGTGGTGGTGGTGATGGTGGGGAAGTGCATGTGCGTGCGTGTGTGTGCACAACCGGTTCTCATAGCCACATTCACACACAGCCTGAGAAGTGTACATTGATTTCTATTATCTGTGCCTCTGCTTCCTAATGTATCAAGAAACCTGAAGCAGTCCTTCAAACAGTCACACACTGGGCAGAGCAAAACCATTCTTGGCTGCTTTTCAGCCCTGGAGCTGAGGCAACAATATTCTTGAGAAGATACATAAGGAAGGCAGAATGGTGCAGTCGGAAAAGCATAAACTTTGTCAATTGCAAAGTCTAATTCCTGGCTCTACCATGTTCAGCTGTCTGACCTTGGGCAAGTTATTTACTTTCTCTGTCTGGCAGATGTTTTACCCAAGGTCATATTTGGGGTTACTAACTCTAACGCCCATTTGCCTAGCCACTAGGTAATCTTCTGCCTTCCTCATTTTCTGCACCAATCCAGTCTGATCCCATACAGGTGTCAGTGACTGTAAGCCTTGCCTAGATCCTCTCATCATACCACTCCACCATTCCCTCCAACACAAACTGGGGCGGTCTTCATGGCCCAGGAAGAGGTAGGAGCCTCCCTGTATCCCTCCTGGTCTCTTTTCCTTATAAAATGCAAAGAAAAGAAATAAGCATTTATGGTATAACTATATTATCTGCCAGGGGCTATAATTGCTGATAAATCCATCAAGTATCATTCCTGATTTATGAAGGAGGTTTCTGAAAATCACAGAAGTAAAGTGACTGACCTGCACTCACACAGGTAGTGAATGAAATGGCAGCTGGCTTTGGTGCCAGCCAGGAGTGGAGAAGCAGCATCTCCACCAGATGGCAAGATCACAGGACCCTGGCCTGAAGTGTGCCTGCTAATTTTGTGGCAGTGATATGGGAGGAAACCTGTGGGGGTGACAATAGACACCAGGTGACTTCAGGTGCAGTATTTCAGGCTGGCAGGGAAGGAAACATGTGGCAGGGCCCAGGACAGCTAGTTAAGGAATGGCTCTGAGTCCTCAGGCAGCTCTGCCAAGGAGAGGAGGGCGTGGGGAGGGAGTGAAAAGTGAGGCGCCCCAGGGATGAGGCTGAAGACTTATCTTGTTATTTTTTCATTGTTATTGAAATGCATATCATGTGACTTTCCCTTCTTAGGCTGGAGCAGCATAAAGGGAAACATCCAACATACATTTCCAGAAACAGCATCTCCATCTTCTTTGTGCATTCAGAGAATATCCAGGCATTGTTTGAGATTCTTGCAGAAACAGGAGAGAGCAAGACAGATGAGTTCCCTGCTCTCATGAAGCTTTCATTCCTGTAAAAGGAGGCAGATGATAAAAACAAAACACGTTATCTGGGGGCTCTGACCCTGAGCCTGTACTGCCTGCCAAGTGGGGACACTGGATATCTGCGGGAGACAAGAGGAGGTTCTTTGTCATACAGATTCTCTGTCCTTCTCTTCCCCGCCTTGGTATGTAGGTTGAAATGCTAAATAGTTTGCAAGGAAAAGCTCATTTTTGTACAGTAAATACTTGCCCTGCTCAAAATGCCAGATGCCCCCTGGTTGAGGACACTGTGGAAAATGCATAAAGGAATTAGAAGGCCCCAGATGGTGACAGATGCTGGACAGAAAATAATACAGGGTAATGAGATAGAGGGGCGCAATGAGATCTGTTCCAGACTTGGGGGTGTAACAGGTTGAATGTTGGACCCAAAAAAAGATATATCCATGTCCTGATCCCTAAAACCTGTGAATATTGCCTTCTTTGGAAAAGAATATTTGCAGATGTGGCAAGCTGAGGATCTCGAATGAGGAGGTCATCTTGGGTGGTCCGGGTGGGTCTTAAACCCAATGACAAGTGTCCTTATAAAAGAAAGGCAGACTGAGATTTGAGACAGGCATGAGAGAAGACGCACAGAGGAGACAGTGATGTGTTGATGAAGGCAAAGACTGGAGTCAAGGAAGGCCAGAGATTGCTGGCAGCCACTTGAGGTTAACAGAAAGACATTGAACGGATTTTCTCCCAGAACCTCTGAAAGATGTGTGGCCCTGTCACCACCTTGATTTCAGACTTCCAGACTCCGAAACTGTGAGAGAATATATTTGTGACAGCAAATGAATTCAGGTGGTCCAACATGGCTTCTCTGGGAAGGTCACATATATACAGGGAGCTGACTTCACAGTGGGACCAGCCATAGAGCAAGATGAAACACCCCAAAGATGGCTTTTTTGGTTTGAGGAGAGAGGAAGTCCCCAGGCCAAAAGATTCAGGCAAGAGGCAGAATAAAGTTATTAAATCTGGTAGGCCAGGATTCAACTCCTGGAGCTCACATTCTGATTCTGTTGCTAATTAGTAGCTCTGTGACTCAACAAGCTGTGATCTGTGCCTCTTTGTCACCTGACAGGGGACATAATCATAGTGCTCTTCCCAAGTTGAAAGGAATGAGTTAATCAACGAAGTGCTTGGCCTGGAGCGAGCTCTCAATAAACCTTAGGTATAATCACTATTATTATTATTATTACTATTATTTGAAGTCACAAATGGCCTGAATTCACTTTCTTGATCACCAAGACTTCAGCAGAAAGGCTGAGGCTGTTTGCAAAACTATGAGAGAGTCGCTTTTTGTTAGCTGAGTCTTCAGGGTTGAAACTTCCCGTTTCCAGAAGTGACCTTGGCTGGGTGGGAGGGAAGCCCCCAGCTTGCTAGAGGAAAGGGTTGCATGTCCTTCAGATTCCTGCCTTTCACAGACCCATGTACATGCCACGCAGCTTCCCTTAAAGTCACAAAGCCACGTGATAAGCTGATGACTGTCAGCTCCTCTGATTCCTAAAGCACGTGAGGGCCCTAGGGAAAGGAGAGGCCTGCTGGAGTTCTGCAAGTGCAGTCCTGTCCTGCACCGCTCCCTGGGCTCCAGGAAAAATGAAAGTCCTGATGCAGATGAAATGGTTCCAGGAGGAGGGACCAATGCCCTTTGTTAGGCCCCTCCCAGAAAGGTCTGGCACTGATTCCACCCTCCCGCACAATGACCCTCCCTATCCCTAAGTAGGGGCAGGGCAAGGGAGAGGTGGATCCCTGCAGGGTAAGTGTGGATCAGCAGGGAGAGAATTCAGGCTCAGGCTGTGGAGGTCACTGGGATACAGGTTGAAGGCTGAGCAAAGTTTGAGGTGAGGATGTGATTAGGAAACATTCATTTATTTAGTGTATGAGTAGTTACGGTGAGCATCCCAGGCAGGAGCCAGGTTCTGGGGTTATAAAGACAAGCTAAATCAGATAGTCCTGCCCTCCTGGATCTTACAATCCAGTGAGTTATTAGTATCTAACCCAATAAGCCCACAAACAAGTGTATAATTAATTACAAAGTCAGATAACCTTGTTCAAGCCACCCCAGTTTCCCCAGCTCTCTCCCCTGGGGATTCTTGGGAGACTCCAGACCTCTGTAGACTTAGCATTCAGTCTTTAAATCCAGCTCTGGTTCCTACCCCAGCAAAATAAATGATTCCATTCCCTGTGTCTGCCCTGGGCCCACAAAGGGTTCTCCCCTCCTAACTCTCATTTAGCTGCCAGTGGCTTACTAGGTCCCAGCCTGAGTCTCTGAACTATTTTCACTTTCCAGGCTTTGCAGATTTACTCTTCCTTTTTATGGGTTTTCCAAAACTGAAGAAGTAACAATTACCTAAAGAAGAAGAGAGAGATCACTTTTAATCCAAAGAATATTGTTGCAACAAAAATCCTATGCTTATCAAGTACTGATAAATTTCCAGGTGTGGGCTGGGTGTAATACGAAGATTTGCACAAATATTCCACCCTTTCTGTAGCCTCTCAGAGTTTTAAGGTTGTCAGATGCTAGGCTTCTGTTCCTGAGTGCAGCCAAAAAAGATAACTCAGAGGCTGGCATCTGCTGTTCAGGTGAAACACCACTCCCCAGTGCTAGACTCCACCCCGTGAAACTCAAAAATCTTCTTTGCTTGCATTAATTTTACTACGTCTACAGACTAGAAAGAGTCATCATTTTTAAAAGTGGCTATTCATCCTCTGGCCATTTCAACCATGGAGGTGGGTACGCTTACAAAGGCTGGCAAGCAAGACAAGGCCTAGGTGGGGCTGTGAGACCAGTTATTATCAGGATTGGAGGCAACAGGGTCATTTTTGAATTGACAGCTGCCTTTGACACTGGATGGCATCACCACTGGACCTGGGAGTTAATATGGATCTAGGATTAAAATGTCATATGAAGTATGCAAGTTTGTAGATAAAAATGTATCTTTGTTCTCTGTTGTTTGCCAAGATATCTCCCAGTATCTTTTAAGGCTGAGCACTGAGGCTGATTTCCTGATTCAAAAAATCCTCTGATAGATATTCCATCCTAGGTATTTTAAATGCCACGCTTGTATATATGAGTGTGTAAATGGCACATATGAGAAAGAGTGCATGTGCATGTGCATTAAGCATTAGAAATGGGTTTTGTAGACTCATCCATCTATCTGGCAAAGATTTCAAGGCCCAGTGTATGCAGTTGTAAATCAGACACACAGAGTTCAAACCTAGTGGGGACACTTGGTATATACAAATGGTGATGGCATAAGACATAACACAAATGCTATGAACAAAGTCCAAACAACATCACAAAAGTCTGGAGGGAGGGAGAAAAATTACATCTGGTTAAATTCATGGGCATCACAGATTTCATCTGTCCTTGAGGGTTCACTGAACAGGTAAGGTCTTTTTAGACAGACTTCACAGCATCCACAAATCCATGGAGGGGTAAAGGAGGAGAAAGTTCAAAGAGTGAGCCAGGAATTCAGGAAACCCCTGCCAGTAATAAGTCTTCCTTGCAGGAGGCCTCTCCTGGAGACTTTACAAGAATACATCTGTCCATCCTTCCACCTATCACTTCCCACCCTCCTAAACCCTCACCAACTAAAACCACCTCTTCATTCTCCTTCTCAACTACAATGACTATACCATCATCTTCACCTGGACTTCCCACAGGTGCTTTACCTGTCCTGCAAATGATCAGGCCACTGTTGGAGACTGCCTCCCAGAAGAGGCAACAAGATGCTAATCACCATAAGTATTTAAATCAAGGCAAAACATCTCCTTGTGTGAGACATTATAGATGGTATGAGTGTCTGGGTGTTCTAAGCCAAAGTCAGTAAACAAATAATAGTTGGTGATGTTGGGGTGGTGGTGGGCATGTTGAAGATGACCACAAGAGAAACTGCACATCAAATGAGAGAAGTGGGCCAGAAATCTGGGAACCTGACAGAGGCAAGCAAGGTTCCAGGGGGAAAAGGGACCAGCTAATGAAGGCTGGGACCCAAGTATCTTGAGTCCTTTTCATAGCACTGTGATGCCTAAGTAGTGCTTAACATTCAAACCTGGGAACAATATCCATCTCCATCTGCCTAAATAAATTGCTGGTTGCTAAAAATGGCACTACTGGTTGTTAGCATTTATGTTAGAAATCCCGAAGTTAAAAATAGTTTTCAACATTATGAATTTTTTTCTTCAAAAGTTATGTTCAGATGATTCTATAATTTTGGCAATTAAATGCACTCTCATTATGTGTCCATTAGTACTGACTTCCTGTCTATGTGGAGAAGTGTTGGGTAAAAATTAAGAACTCAGGCTCTGGAACAAGGCTGCCTGGTTTTGATTCACACACTAAGGTGTAAAAGCTTAAACAAGATTCTTAACCTCTGGGTATCTCAGTTTCATCACCTACAAAACAATAATAAAAAATAGTGGTCGGGCACTAAGGCTCACAACTGTATTCCTAGCACTTTGGGAAGCTGAGGCAGGTGGATCACCTGAGGTCAGGAGTTGAAGACCAGCCTGGACAACATGGCAAAACCCTGTCTTTACTAAAACTACAAAAAATTAGCTGGATGTGGTGGCGTATTCCTGTAATCCCAGCTATCCTAGCTACTTGGGAGGGTGAGGCAGGAAAATCACTTGAACCCAGGAGATGGAGGTTGCAGTGAGTTGAGATTGTGCCATCATTGCAGTCCAGCCTGGGCAACAAAGCAAGACTCCGTATCAAAAACAAAAAATAGTACTTGTCTTATAAATGTTGTAGGGTTTAAATGAGTTAACACATGGCAAATTGTTAGCATAGTGTCTGGCACATGGTAGGAGTACCATAGAAGTTTGTTATTCTCATCAGTGATATTATTATTTTACAGAGCTGAAGCTCTCAATCCCTGCTCAGGGTTTGATGAGAATCGAACATAACAAATGATCCTTGTCTGTGCATCTCTACTCCCTGTGAACAGATCTGAGTTACTTACTCAATCCCTAAGTCAATTACAGTCCTGGCAGGAAAAATATGACATATCCGAACAGGTAGGAAGAAAGAATTTCATATAAGGACTATTTATAGAGATGTGGAATGGAATATAGAAAACCAACAAGGGGTGATACAGCACCCCAGGGCTAGCAACAGCAGGAGTTGCAAGCACTATTTGGCTTGAAGAAGCAAGTAGAGGGAGTGGTCACGGGAGTCTAAGGAAGGAGATAGAATGTCAGTGAGACTCATTAATAGGAGCTATAGCCTCCAGAAAGGGATAGAACCATCCCCAGTGCTCTGGCTGAGGAGGAGCCAGGTGCCATATTCTATCTTCCTGCTGTAGCTTTCCATTGGTCAAACTCAACCACAGTCAGAGGTCAAGGGAGCCAGAGTAAAGCTGTCCAAAAAGGCCATCCTCCTGGGACATGGAGCTGAATTGAGAAGGGTAAAAGGCTTAGGGGGGCCACTGGAAAAGATTCAGCACTATCCCTCATTCACTTTGCTATGACAATCTATAGAAAATTTACCAGTGATAGCAATATGACCCTAACCATAATTAGGAAGACAGGAGGTCTTCCTTAAGCCTGCTCAGCTGAAATATGACTTATGAAGAGCTTTTTGGCTCAGTATTTTCTGTGCAATTTTAAATCTTACTAAATACCACTAGTCACTGCAATCAGACTAATGAACTAAGTAAAAATAAAACGCACACCAGGCTTCAAAATACACAAGCCCTGGTACCTAAATTCTGAGTTCCATTACTCGTTCTACTTCTTGTCACATAAATGACCCTGGGAACTAAGTGAACTAAATTCAGTGGTGGTGAAGACAGAAGGAGTAAGGTGTGCGAAACACTTACACAGCACAAACAGGCCTTAGGGAGTCCTTAGATATTGGAGGTATGAATGCTTAGACGCTGAAGAGCAAAGTGGAAGAAGCCAGAATGTGGTGAAACCATCCACTGCGTGAGGGATGCAGGAGAGGGGATGTTTTCTCTTTCTCTGCAGAGGCACCTATTATTTCTACTCTTTCTTCAAAGCCCTAAGGTCTTTCCTTTCCTGGTAAATGGCCTCAGAAGGAAAAATTCATGCTGATGGCCCCTTGGCAGCTGAGGTCTATACTGGCCCGGGTTCCCAGCACAAAGCTGCCACCTTGGAAACTCAGCAAGTCGTTTGGACTAACTCCCGATTAACTAGGAACTTTGCAATCTCAGGAGAGGGATAATTAGCACAAGGGGTGCAATTTGGCTGGGTCCTCAAGTGAAAGCTGAGACAATCAACATCAAAAAATCTCCTGGTCCGGAAGTCGGCAAGGAAGCGGCTACGGATAGAGAGATTTTGATTTTGTGCTGTTAATTTCCAGTGTAACTAGGCCCTAATTGGAACAATGTCATTTACTACAAATTTGTCCCTATGTGGTCTCTGGGTTTATAATCTGCTGCAGATAAGGACCCCTACCATGGGGTAGTTTATGACTGTGTCCTCTGTCTTGTGCTGTAGTTACAAGGCAGTGTGGGATGGCTTGTTTTGCTGCTAGGATATCAAGTGCAACTGGCACATTTATTGGGTTTGCCCCTCCCTATCCAAACAGATTACTCTTCTCTTCCTCCCTTGCTGATGGCACTCCCTGCAAAGAATAGCAATAATTAAGAAGTCTGGTCACCAATGTCCTCAAAGGAGAGAGATGTTGTTTTAGAGCTAACTCCCAGTGAAAAAGCTTCCCAAGGATTTACTTGGGCTAAAGACTTTGTTGACACTTTGCTGAACAAAGTGATAAACATCTGTTAAGCACCTGTGGTATACTGGAATTGTGAGGACACCAATGCACATTAAAACATGACCTCTTCCATTAAGTAACTTGAAATTAAGCTAGGAAGACAAATGCATGCACATAAGCAGATGACCAACAACATGAGTCAACCAGAGGACCTGGGCTTCATTCTGACTTCACCAAGCAGAGGCTCATCACATAACCTCTCTGAGCTATGCAGTCCCAGAGTATTCCTCTGCAAAAAGGCACCAAAATTTCTAGCTCATAGGATTGATGCAGGAATTAAAATAAAAACTGCTTGTGAAAGTACTTTAAAAACAAAAATATTCATTATTACTTATTGTGAATTACAAAAGTAAGTTAGAAATAATTTCAATTATGCAAAATGCAAAAATAATTTTTGGCATTATCCACTGATGAAAATTATCTAATTATCTAAAAAGTTGCTTGGGCTAACCAGGAAAACACTCATGTTATGCTGTTAAATAAAAACTTAGGAATAAAATTTCAGCATTTTAAGTTTGTAAAAATAATGGGAAAAAATGCAAAGAGAAACATCAAAGTGTTAAATGGTAAATGTTAAAATGACAATTTTTTTGGTAGCAATGACAACACCTAGCATCCAGATCTTGGTTTCTAAATATCATGACCCACTAAAAGTAACCAGGAATCTTTAAAGAAATGGCTAATGTCAGGGCTGGAACTAGATTAGTATAATTTGTGTTTGAAACATTGTCTTGTCCCAAACAGCATGGAAGTGCTCAAAAAGTAATAGACAGATAACAAAAGGACATAGAAATCAACTTGAAGGAATTCTCATTGGCCAAATCTAGGACTGTTTGAGAATCGGAATAAATAATAGAAATAAATGATAACTCTAGATATACCATCATGTCATCCGCAAATAGAGACAATTTGATTTCCTCCTTTCCAATTGGAATACCCTTCATTTCTTTTCTGATGGTATATCTAGAAGACCCCATCATCTCAGCCCAAAATCTGAAACTGATAAACAACTTCAGCAAAGTCTCAGGATACAAAAATCAACGTGCAAAAATCACAAGCATTCCTATACACCAGTAACAGACTTAAAGAGAGCCAAATCAAGAACGAACTGCCATTTGCAATTGCTACAAAGAGAATAAAATACCTAGGAATACAACTAACAAGGAACGTAAAGGGCCTCTTCAAGGAGAACTACAAGCCATTTCTCAACGAAATAAGAGAAGACACAAACAGATGGAGAAACATTCCATGTTCATGGTTAGGAAGAATCAACATCGTGAAATTGGCCATACTACCCAAAGTAATTTACAGATTCAATGCTATTCCCATCAAGCTACCAATGACCTTCTTCACAGAACTGGAAAAAAACACCTTAAACTTCATATGGAACCAAAAGAGAGCCCGCATAGCCAAGTCAATTCTAAGCAAAAAGAACAAAGCAGGAGGCATCACACTACCGAACTTCAAACTATACTACAAGGCTACAGTAATCAAAACAGCATGGTACTGGTACCAAAACAGAGATATAGACCAATGGAACAGAACAGAGGCCTCAGAGGAAATACAACATACCCACAACCATCTGATCTTTGACAACCCTGACAAAAACAAGCAATGGGGAAAGGATTCCCTGTTTAATAAATGGTGTTGGGAAAACTGGCTAGTCATGTGCAGAAAGCAGAAACAGGACCCTTTCCTGAAACCTTACACCAAAATTAACTCCAGATGGATTAAAGACTTAAACATCAGACCTAACACCATAAAAACCCTAGAAGAAAATCTAGGCAAAACCATTCAGGACATAGGCATAGGCAAGGACTTCATGACCAAAATGCCAAAAGCAATGGCAACAAAAGCCAAAATAGAAAAATGGGACCTAATCAAACTCCACAGCTTCTGCACAGCAAAAGAAACAGTCAGTAGAGTGAATCGGCAACCAACAGAATGGGAAAAAATTTTTGCAGTCTACCCATCTGACAAGGGGCTGATATCCAGAATCTACAATGAACTAAAGCAGATCTACAAGGAAAAAAAACAAACAAGCCCATTCAAAAATGGGCAAAGGATATGAACAAATACTTTACAAAAGAAGGCATACAGGAGGCCAACAAACATATGAAAAAATGCTCATCATCACTGGTCATCAGAGAAATGCAAATCAAAACCACATTGAGATACCATCTCACGCCAGTTAGAATGGCGATCATTAAAAAATCTGGAAACAACAGATGCTGGAGAGGATGTGGAGAAATAGGAACACTTTTACACTGTTGGTGGGAGTGTAAATTAATTCAACCATTGTGGAAGACAGTGTGGCGATTCCTCAAGGACCTAAAAATAGAAATCCCATTTGACCCAGCAATCCCATTACTGGGTATATATCCAAAGGATTATAAATCATTCTACTATAAGGACACATGCACACGAATGTTCATAGCAGCACTGTTTACAATAGCAAAGACCTGGAACCAACCCAAATGCCCAATGATGATAGACTGGATAGGGAAAATGTGGTACATATACACCATGGAATATTACGCAGCCATCAAAAACGATGAGTTCACGTCCTTTGTAGGGACATGGATGAACCTGGAAACCATCATTCTCAGCAAACTGACACAAGAGCAGAAAATCAAACACCGCATATTCTCACTCATAGGTGGATGTTGAACAATGAGAACACATGGATACAGGGAGGGGAGCACTACAGACTGGGGTCCATTGGGAGGAAATGGGGTAGGGACGGGGGGGTGGGGAAGTGGGAAGAGATAGCATGGGGAGAAAGGACAGATACAGGCAAGGGGACGGAAGGCAGAAAACCACACTGCCATGTGTGTACCTATGCAACAATCTTGCATGTTCTTCACATGTACCCCAAAACCTAAAATACAATTTAAAAAAAGAGGGTTTGATAAAAGGGAAAAAAAAAGAAATAAATGATAACTCATGGAATAAAATAAGAATCCATGAGCCTGTATTGAAAATAAATAAATAAATAAATAAATAAATAAATAAATAAATAAAACTGGAGAGAATGGGAAAGTTTTTCCTTGCAGTAGGAAAAACTTTTGTTGCCAGTTAACAAATACATATGAAATTATAAAATCACTATTTGGCTACCATAGTAATAGGTGATTCAAGTAAGAATTCTCAATATATGTTAAAAACTAGCAGGTAAAATTTTGATGAGAAACAGGATATATACTTAGTCTCATCTTAGTAGTATCTTCTCAAAAATACTACTAATTTCAAAGGGGAAAATAGTAACTGTACGTGAAGAAGCCTATAGATACCACTTTAGCAAAGTAATTAAAGTTAACATCCTTAGCAAGGGAGAAATTCATATCCTGTGGCTAATATAATGCAATGAGAAAGACTCACTTTTACTTCTGTAATGCTCATGCCAAAATTGCATAGTTTGAAACCACATATGAAAAACAAAATTACACCCAAATTGAGGAACACTGTACAAATACTGATCACTGCTCTTCAATAGTGTCAAAGTCATGATAGAAATAACACAAGAAGAATGAGGGGTTAACCATCCCAACTGAAAAGAAACTAAAGAGATATGATAACTAAATGCAGTGCATGATTCTAGATTGGATCTTGGAGTAGATTTTTTTTTCTTTTGCATAAAGATATTATTGAAACAACTAGAGATGATTTGATTAAGAGCCACAGATCAGGCAATAGCATTGAACTAATATTAATTTCCTAATTTTGATAAAGTTTAGGTATGTAAGAGTTTATTTTTTAAAAGGAAATATATTCTTAAGTATTTAGAAATAAAGAGGCATTATGCCTCCAACTAATTCTTAATTGATTCAGGAAAAAATAATAATGATATGCACACACACAGAGATATTTAGTGAGAATGATAAAAATATGTTTGGTGAAATGTAAATATTTATGGAGTCTGAAAGAGCAGTATACAGAATAATAGGTTGTGCTACTTTTGTAATTTTTCCGTAAGTTGTAATTATTTAAAAATAAGATTAAAATATAATGGTGTTGGGCAGTGGGATTGTTCTTTTCTTTGTACTGTACTTTCCTCTATTTCTTAATGTTTTAAGAGCTAATATGTAAGGCAGGTAGATAGATATAGATACATATACACATGTGAAATACGGTTTTTGTATCACTTCATTAGCACTACTCCCATTGTACTTTATATACTCTTCTAGTGTAAAACATTGTCTATAGTCAAAGTATCCCTGTTTCCTTCAGAAAAAGAGTATCTTTCACTTCCTTCAGCTTCTGAAGAAAAGAAGGTAAATTCTGATAAATAAGAAAATGAGGTAGAAACGATTCAGTAAAACTCTAGAGATGTAATTCAGAGGGTCTGAGACAGGACCATCCTGGGTCCCAAGAGGCTACTAGTCCAATACCCAGATGTATCAGTCAGGAATATGACTGAAGCAAGACTGCAATAACAAAAATCCCCAAATTTCAGAGCTTTTTAACAACAAAGATATTTCTTATTTGTGTTACCTGTTGACCAAAGATGAGCTGCATTCTAGACTCCGTTGTACACGGCTTCCTCTTCCTGGAAACCAAACTGGGAAAGTATCTTCCATCTTCATTTCATGACAAAGGAGAAAGAGCAAGACAAATAATGAAAATATTCAAGGGGGCTTAAAGCTTCTCTTCGCAAAGGACATATGAGAATTGTATTCACATTTCATTGATCAGAAAAATTACATCAACAAACTGAAAATGGGGCATGGGTCTGTGCTACTCTTCCTGTGGGGATGCCCTGCAAATTACATGGCAAGAGGCAGGGATATCAAATCTTCTTGGAAAGGAGGAAACAAAAGTTGGAAGCAATGACACACTATTACACAGTATGCATTTTTCTCATAAGTCTTTGCTTTCCTCACTTCCGCCCATAAAATTTACCTGCTCTCCAAAGGAGAAGTCTTGGTCTAAAGGAAGATGACATTAAGTCAACAGCCCAGGTTCTTATAACAATCTCTATACCAAATGTGATAAAAAATGTGGCTCCTCTTAATCCAGAGAGCTATATACCCAAACTAAAACAAAACAGTGACCTTTTATTTCTCAAACTCAACATACATTTGTGGGATAGGGCCAAGAGAGCATCAATAAATTCCGCCATTTGTAAAGGAGAAGAATAAAAAGACAGAAGACATCAAGTGGTTACAAGCCTATAGTTATTCTGAAATCTTGCTGGGTAAGTATTGTCAACCCATACTTTGGGGTGGGGAATATTCTTTGATTACATATCAAGTCTGCTTCATGGGTGCAGGCATTTCCTTTCATGGCTCTTGGATTCACACTTCGATAATTCCTTTTTTTCCCATTATTCTCTTTAAACACATGTATAGAGAATATTAGAAAATATCTTCTCCTTGAGAGCTGGGTGGCAGAAACTTAGGAGCCTTAAAGCTATTTTCTGTGTTTAACAGTCACAGTCTCATAATTCAGGTTAATGGCTCTTTGGAAATAAAACTCTCTCAAAAACATTATTGGCCTTTTCACCAACCAACTTTTTATGCCAATTGCCACACTTGGAATTCTTTTCTGGACATACATCTCTTTCTAGAATTAATTGGAGAGACTTTAAAGTTGTTATGTTTTAATGAAAGAGAAAACTTTTCTTTCCTTTCCTTGAACAGTTTTGTCCAATTTAAATAATGTACTGAGGGTCACCTTAATAAATGGGAGGTTTTAACAAAGAACACAGAGGTCACCTTCTTGATTTGAACTTTGCCTTGAGACCATAATATAATAAGCTTTTGTTGCTTTACATATTTCCAGTTTAACTCTTACATATTAGATATGAGAATCAGTTACAACCTACAGATTCTGAAAGTTCTAGATTCTCTTTTTCTTTTTATTCTTGCTTTAAAACTAGCTATGCCCGTCTGAACTCATCACTTCTTTATAGTATCTTGTCATATCCTTCTATGAACAACTAAGTTACACAGATCTCATCCCATTGGCCAACCTCATCACTTAAAGCCACTGCTTCATTAGATAAATTATCTGTCTTGCAAGTTATCTTATAGTTTTACAAATGTTTAGCTATGGCGTATTGTGAGTCACAGTGTTATCAGATTCAGTAATAGTTTTCTTACTACCCATTGCTTGACTCTGAAGCGAATTCTACATAACTCTGTTGTTTTTGTTTTGTTTTGTTTTGTTATGGTAACACCCCACTTCTGGTACCAACTTCTTTTTTAGTCAACTTTCACTGGGTACAATCATAGTAACTGCCTAAAGTCTCAGTGGCTCCTAAACACGAAATTTAATTTTGCTCATATGTAATGTGAGCCTTGCCTAGTGACAGCTGACTTATACACTTATGCACTGGGATTATAAACTCCAAAGGAAGGCCTCAATGCTTCAGCGATGGTGTTTAGGTAACCAGGAAATCCTACAAGAGGGAAGAAACTTCCTCCTTCTGGTGTTTTTCTTAATACAGTGAATGACTTCACCATCTATCTAGCTTCCCAAAGCTACAAATAGATAGATGAGTAATCCTCTATTTCTTCCTCTCCTTCACCCCCTACACTCTCCAGTCATCAAGTAAAAACAATCCTGGCAACTACAACATTACCTGACTCATTGTGTAGTCTTTCTAAATGTTTACTTTTTATGTTAATGCACAAAAATATCTGATCAATAAAAATCTGAAGTTTATAAAATTCCTATTCTGAAGCAGGGACTACTTTTATTTTTACTTTTTTAGAGAAAGGGTCTTGCTCTATTGTCCAAGCTGGAGAGTAGTGGCACAACCATAGCTCACTGTAACCTTAAACTCCTGAGCTCAAGTGATCCTGCCACCTCAACCTCCTGAGTAGCTACTACTATAGGCATGGGCCACCATACTTGGCTAATTATCTTATTTATTTATTTTTTTTTTGTACAGATGGCATCTTGTTATGTTGCCTAAGTTGATCTCAAACTCCTGGCCTCAAGTGATCCTCTTGTCTCGGCCTCCCAAAGCACTAGGATTATATGCATGAACCACCATAGCCAGACTGAAGCCGAGACTACAGCCCCCACAACTGTTAAGTGATGATACAAGGAACCAAACCCAGGTCTACATCACTGAAATGCTCCTGTTCTTTGTATATCACATGCCTCTATCAGTCATTGTTTTGGCACTAACTGGAGGACCATAAGAACAGGCCTAGGCAGAGCCTAGTCTGCTACTAACTCTCCTCTACTTGTGAATTTAAATATGCTATGTATAAGGGGCAACGTGGCCTACTTATTTGGTAGACCCAAGGTCATCTTCCTCTTCATCTGAAGGACTCCAGAGCATCACTTTTGTTTAACAGAATCCTTCTGAGAAGTATTGGTCCCTGTGTCCAAATTCTCGGATGACCCAGGATGAGGAGTCTTATGTTGTTGATTTTATTACCTGGCCATTATTCTCATCAGCCAGGAAATTATGAGAGTAACCACAGAACTGAGAGCCTTGTCCCCAAGAAATTGATCATAAATTGTAGTTGGTGGTGTTGAAAGATCAGATGATCACAATGAATTACATCTTTCAGTATTTCTGTCCTGATATAGTCTCCTCCCACACTGAAACTGAGTTGACCTGTGACTCACTTTAACCCATAGAGTACAACATTATATTGTGCTAAATCTGGGCCTAAGCTTTAACAATACCTGACAATTTTTACACTTTTTGGAGCCTTAAGTTGCCGTGTAGGAAGTCTTGCTGCTTGCTGGAAAGTGTTCTTGGAGAAAGCAAGTGGAGAGGCCACACAGAGAAAGTAGTCCTAGACTACAGGAAGACAGAGAGAAAGATCTACCATCTCAGCATCCCAGCTGAGTTCAACTTTTAGCCAACCTTTCTTGATTCTCCTGGCTATAGTGAAAGTTCAAATGATATAAGGTCCGAAAAGGTGATGTGTAAACTGGACAAGCACACAGGTTTGTCTTACATTCAATCAATCATAAGTGTGTGTTGAGTATTGAGCTCTGCCAGGCTGTGTAGATAGAACAGTAAAGAGGATGTCAACCCTATCCTGAAGGATTTTCCACTGGAGAACAAAACAAATTTCTGTGCAGAGACACTGCATGCTCGGACATTCTACCACTCAGCTCTTGTCAGATCGGAAGGATGGAGGGAAGGAAAGAAGGTCAGGACTGGGGAGTGGGGCTAGGAATGGTGTTTGCCACTGAAGGTCAGAACACATAATGAGGTGGTCACACCATGTCTCCTAAGGGAGGCAGATTCGTTATGGCGCATTCTGGGAAAATCAACTGACTTGTCATGGGCTCTGCTGGTGAAACTCCATTTCAAGGGAGCAGGGTCTTAGAGGACAGAAAGGCAAGTGAGGTGGCATTAAATGCAAAGTGCTATAATTCTGACCAATCCTTCTCCAATTTTGAAGCCAATCATCCTCCTCTACAATAGCCCTCCATTCCTAGAAATGCATTGTCGTCCTTGGAGAAAGATCAAAAGTTCCTGGAAAAGACCCACAACAGGAGCAAGACTGGAGAGATACTAATAAAGGGAGAGTGCCATGGATTCACATGCGTGGTGCCAAGAACTAAAAAGAAAATAAATGAAGGAAAGTCAAATTCCCTCCTGGCCACAGTGGCCTTCTGGAGGCAGAACAGCTCACAGGCTGCTGGATCCACTAAACTGATGTCCTGAACAACCAACAAGGCTGCAGCTGAGCTCTGTTCTCAGTGGCACTCCATGTGGCTGGTTCTACCTTGTGAAAGAGCCCTTCTCTAGACTTAAAGAATTCTAGAATGGGCACAGCTGAAAGAGCCTAGCCAAAACTGTGCTGCTTTCTGAGCGTCTCAGTATGAGGTGTGGATGGTTATAATGTGGCCTGCTAGGACCTCAGCAGTACAGACTATGAGATTAAAAAAAAAAAAAAAAAAGGACTACCCCTGCTATAAGGGTGTAAAGGGAAAGCCAAGGGCCCTTTTCACACGTACAAGTGGTGATCCCAAGCTTGAATTAGGCTGAAGTTTTTGTGAAAGGAAATCTGTTCCGGGGGCCAGTATAACAACAAGAAATCTGGTTTGCATGGATCCATGTATCAGGAATACTTAGAAATCAGTAATTCGGAGAGTACATGGGGCCACAAATAACCTCCAGGCCCACCAGCTAATGGGCTGAATGCAACAAGGCAAATATTAGACCCCTTTGGATACAAGGATAAACCTAACAAATATTTTACCAGTCTTGGTCAGAATTTCCTTAGGGAAGACACCACTGCTTTCTATTTAAGAAGTCAAGAACTGATCATCCCAGTGATGGAGTGCTCACTTTTCCCTCCAGTTTTCTGGAACTTTCCCACTTAGACCCATTCAATCCATGTATACACATATCTGTATCAAAGTTTGGCTCATGTTCTGGGGGACCAGCTCTCAATATTCAACTCTATTTGTATTTGATGAATTTTAAAGTTTTTTTTTTTTTTTCTTTTTCTTTTTTTCAGAGACATGATCTCACTTTGTCACTCAGGCTGAAGTGAAATGGTGCAATAAGAGCTCAAACTCCTGGGCTAAAGTTATTTTCCTGTGTTAGCCCCTGAGTAGCTGGGACTGCATGTGTGTGACACCGTGCCTGGCTAACTTTTTATTTTTATAGAGACAAGATCTTGCTTGGTTGCCCAGGCTGGTCTTGAACTCTTGGCCTCAATCAATCTTCCTGCCTCCACCACCCGAAGTGTTGAGATTGCAGGTGTGACCCACTATGCCTGGCCTAAAGTCCATTTTAGTACAGTAGCTAATGGCTCAACACTTCTCTCCTCCTATCAGTGCTTAGAACTAAAGATGCCTCCCTGGGTTGAAATCTTACCTTGACCATGTTGATCCTCTCCTTGAAGGCCTAACAGTTTGTTGATGATTAGCTCATTTCTCTATCCTAGCCTGAGAATATTCCTAACCACTGCCTCCTTTTCTTCAGCAAGTTATACTGAAAAATTTCTGATTCTATTCACCCCTGATACACATACCTGAGGCTCTTCTCTGCTCAGGTAAACTCCATATTCCTCAAATAAATATTTTAATAAAGAAATAAAGTGGAAATCTAGATCCAAATAGACCAAAAAGTGCATAAAACTATTGTAATTCAAGAACCTTTTTTCTCCAAACAATATTTTACAAAGTGATCTTTGTAAAACAGTATTTTACAAAGTGATCTGTATTTATTTAGCAGATAACTGCTGATCTACTAAAGTAAGGGCAGGGAGGAAGTTTGCCAAGGGAGATCCTTAGGCCTCCAAAGGACTGCCAGACTCCACAGGAAAAAAAGAAAACACCGCTGACCTAGACAAGTTACTCAACCTACACTGAGTCACCTAATTTACAAAGGAGAAAACTAAGGCCCGAAGAATGGAAGTAGTTTTCTGAGTCACAGAATAAATTGGTATCAGAGCCTAACCAAGAAATAATATATATTCTGCTACCGTACTGTCTCTAAAATTTATCCATGATATCCATGGAATCAGATAATCAAGTTTATCAACCACATCGATTTGACTTGGCTCATCTTATTTGGGAAATGTGTGAAATAACATATCCAACATAGTATCAAGCCAGATTTTATTAATTTCATTGATCCCTATTAGAGTCATCATAAACCTTTTATTTTAGGAGAATCAGAAAATGCTCAGATTGGATAAAAATAAGTTGATTGCATTAGATAAATCATTCAAGTGTGCTTTGAAAAATGCACTTTTCTAATAAGTCATTGAAATCATCTTTCTATGGAAAACCACGTTAATTTAAATAGACTGGTCAGTGTATCTGTGTTCATGATCAATGCAAAGGGCTGCAATCAGCACTTGTTTGAAGCACATGTAGAAAATTTAGCAGGATATGAGATTTGGCAATACCTGCATGGAAGGGTGAAGTTAGTCTAGGGACTCAAGTTTTATAACATGCATATGGTGACCATATTTTCTAAATGAGAAATCAGGACACATGGTTGACAAGTAAGAATGTCCTTATGGGGACAATGGAATAGATATAGCAACCAGGTCTGTTGCAGAGAATCTGGAACATATGGTCCAGAAAGACAGGCTGCAGAGGCAGTTTTGTGAGGCTTGTCTCCTTCACAATTAATCGTCTTATTTCGGGGTTGGGAAATTGATGTGTATTCCCAGTAACTGGGTCCTTAACTTTCACTTTGTCCTCCTCAGGCAAACTTTACTGAAAAAGAAAGGTCTTTGGAAAGTTACAGTGCTCTAGAAATATGAATGAGCATAATCATTAACAAGATTATAAATATAAAATTTATTTATTTATATATTGAACAAAATATTCGTTCATTAATCAATTTAACATACATTTATATGCCTATTTTGTATTATGCTTTGTAACTGGACATTGAGGGAATAGTAATAACCTAAGCTTGATCCTTGTTCTCATAAAGTTTACAATCTAAAAGATGGTATACAAATATAATAATAATCACAGTATAGTGGTCATATAGTCATAATGAATAGTCTATTTGCCATCCTTTCAACCATTTATATGTGATATTGTAGAACATGTACACCTATTAATATCTAGATATTATGTAGGTTTAGATACTTAGTAGCTGTGGAAATTACAACAAATCACTTCATTGCTTTGAGTCTCAGTTCCTGTGTTAGGCAATTTCTCCATTGTTATAAAGCAATACCTGAGACTGGGTAATTTATTTAAAAGAGGCTTTATTTTGGCTTATAATTCTGCAGGTTGTACAGGAAGCATGGTACCAGCATCTGCTTCCGTTGAGGCCTCGGGAAGCTTACAATCATGATGGAAGGTGACAGGGAGCCAGCAGGTCACATGAAAAGAGAGAGGGAGCAAGAGAGATGGAGGAGGGGCCAGGCTCTTCTAAGCAACCAGATCTCACATGAACTCAAGGAGAGAACTCACTCATTTATTGTGAAGACAGCACCAAATTATTTATGAGGGAATCACCCCCATAACCAAAACAACTCCCACCAGACCCCGCCTTTAACACCGGGAATCACATTGCAACATGAGATTTAGAGGGAGAAAACATCAAAACCATTATCAGTTCCCTAATATGCTATGCAGGGATAATTAAAACCTTATCTTCATAGGCTAGAGAAGTAAAATGGAATTGTGCATGTAAAATGCTTTCTACTGAGACAGTCCTACAGTTTGCTTCTTAATAGTAAAGGGATACAAGTGAAGTGCAAAAATAATGTCAATTTATTAAGCATTTCTATAAATCATCTTTGCAGAATAGGTTCCGAACTCCCCAGAATGTAAGCGCTTAACAGCTCTTAGTCTAATTCACTCAGATTTAGAAAGAAGTGCCTTGCTTCAAATTAAGAACTGCCCTGCCTCACTACTGTTTGAGTAGCTCTCTGGTAAAAATGTGATAGAGGTTGTTATACTGAAGTCTCAAAACTCAGGCAATGGGTAAGACCCATTAGTTAACAGTTATCTTTCAAACAGCTGGGTCCTCATACAGTAGACAGTAACACTTTTGCAGGTAGGGGAGGAATCCCCACTTTCTTTAGGAGAGCAGGTTTTGAGGAATGGTAGATATCTCACCCTAGGGCCTAGATGAGTGATAAATGGCTCCCGTCACAGAAGACAGGTCTAGAGGTAGAATGATGCTATGTCACAGAGCAAAATATGGCTCGTCAGCCAGATATGATCATTTTCCAATGTATTGCCTGAATGCATGCCCCTTTTTTCATCTCCAGGTTTAAAAAAACTTTGTGGGAGTGGCCAAGCCTTTTATAAATTTGTTGAAGACTATTAAGGTGCTGTATGCAGTAGTCTAACACATCAGTTTCATGTCCTTAGGATAGACAAACACATATTCAAATTTTTATATACATCTTTTTTAATATCCAGGAAAGTATGCCTCCTATATTATACCCTGGTATGTTGGTCCTTAGACAGACAAAGAAATGTCTGTGGTTGTGGTTGTTCTTCCAACAAAAGATAAAAGGATGACATCTTGATGCAACATACCACTTCCATACCATTACATATCAAATATCTTGCTTAGGACTATCAGTGTGTAGCCCAAAACTGTATCAGCTGCCTAAATTCCAGCTAATGGTGGCCTTCCTTCCTTTTTCTCCCATGCAGACAGTCAAAACAATGACTTTAGTCCCCACCAGAAACAGACAGTGGGTAGTGAAGGAACAAAAGTCATTCTGCACATTACATGCAATTCTGAAGAAACCATAGCTGAGTCATGAAGAAAACGGTAGAGGTTGCCAGAGGAGGAGGCAGGAGGTACAGGGCTTGGTGTGGATCTTAGAGGCAGTGCCTCAGTCTGTGGTTCTCTGCTGGCTGCATTCCAGAGGACCAGACTTCAGACATGTAGGCAGTGGAGACAGAAAAGGAATTCTCTGGAGGCCAGAAAAGCCAATTGGGTACCTGAGAGCTTAGCCACCACTGACATGTACAGCATTCTTACCATAACAACTGGTTAAAGGTGATAAACTCTCTATTATTTAACTGGCAACTGATGAACACTATTCATTTTTGCTTTCCACAGAATATAAAATCAAACAAATTCCAAGGAAAGAGAAGTAACCCTAACTCATTCCCTGAGTGAAGCAAGAATTAGATGAGACATTCTATGTTTAAATAGAGTCCAACAGTAAGTGGTCATATGGGTCCTTTCACTTCCATTATCCCCACACATCTAAATCCCTATTTTCCCTTCTCATGTCAAAACTCTTAATAAGCAGGTTTTCTTTCTGCAGGAAGGGAAGATAATATAAATTATTATTGCCATGATATCCCAATGTTTACATCAATAGGTTCATACTAGCTATGCCACCTCTTTTGGGTGCTGTGTGAATTCATGTACTCAAACAGTAGGCATTCTCACTCAGAAGTCACACCTGACACCTGCATGATGCTACCTGAGCCTGGTACCCACAGGTGAGTGAACAACCACGTGAGTAAAATGATGAGCGAAAGTTCTACTTTCTCTGGAAATGTCTCTTCAGAAAGTTCTTGTCTTCTTCCTCCTTCCTCACAAAAATTTATCTTCGTTGACATTTTCCTTCAGCAGGTCTTAAGTTATAATAGAACCACAGCTTCTGGGCCTTCACTGAGTGTAGCCACATCCAAAACATGAGACCAGTTATGTGATCAAAGTATTAGCTCTCAGGTAGACTCCTTTATGCCAGTAGACTTTTGTATTTATTGTCAGTAGTTTCCAAGTCACTTTCAGCCACCTTCAGGAATGTATTCCTAGTATCTGTCTCTCATACACACACACACACACACACACACACAGGTACAGGTGTGCACACACACACACACATACACTGCACACTCAGAAACTTACACCATGAGTGCTACTGGTTGATTGACTCACAGATTCTAATTTTCTTGAAACAGGGGCCTGTATATCAGCCTCAGCTGTCTTCCTGAAGAAGGGCCAATCCCTTCTGCCTCTTGGCCTGGGTAAGTCCACCTGCATTTCCAAGAGTTACCACATCATTTGCGCTGGAAAATTCTGCTGACTTCGAACAGATATTCAGAGTGTTTAGGGGAAAATAAGACACCTTAACAGCATTGCCAAATAACTTGTGGAGAGGGAGCCTCAGAAATCACCACAGACCTGAGTGGGAAGTCTATGAATCTTTGCAAAGTAAAATCCTTTTAGCACAGGATTCCTCCAGGCAGTGGAAAGCACCCTTGAGTATATAAAGATGGATGCTGGTCTGCTGTCCACACCTCGGGCTGTGGGAGAACGTGTGTATTTTTTAAAATGATGTTTATCAGGTCTAGGTTGTTTTTCCAGCTCAAAACTGAGACATGAAAATGGAATTTTTAGCCAGTAACTCATACATTTAGATTCCTGGTTTTTAGGTTTTGGAAAAAATGCACCTAGTTGTTTTCTTATTACAATACTGCTGGTTTTGTTCACCGGTCCGTGTTTTTCTTGGACTGTGGTAGAGTGGAATGTTTTAAATTATGGGCTTTTGCTTTTTACCCTCCGATGTCTACTAAATAAGTCCATCGTCTAATTCTAAAATTGTGAAGCAGCAAACATGCACTTGTAGCCAACAAAGCTACATTTTTATTCCAGAAAGGGTATTTCTGTTCTAAATTTACAGCGAAATAGCTCTGGAGACAAAGGAAGGATTTTGGCCAAACCAGACATGCTCTTTTATATGGCATGTTGCTTCCAATGCCCTTGCTAAGTACTCTACCTTGCTGAAGGTTTCTTTTCATCATTAAAATGTATAGTAAGTGTTTTGAAGCCTCGGCTGATGTTAAAAAAAGAAAGAAAGAAAATTGTTATGTTTTGATTTAGCCATTAAAACAAAGCTCAATGACAACAAAAAATAAACCCACTACTCTGTGGGATGAAGAAACTTGATATTTGGAATCAAAGACTAAATCATATTTTAGCTTTCGCTACCAACAATGTTACCAATCCAAAGCAGTTGTAATTTAAATTTAAGTGAAGTGGATTAAACCCCTCTTGGTGGAGCTACTGCAGTTTGGCTAGACTCTTCGTCCCTCTCTTTTCTGCTATAATCTTTTTTATGCCAGGGGCTGGGGCTGGATGCTGGATGACCTTTAAAGCCTCTTCCTAATCTGAGATTTCAGAATTTTACAATACTGAAACTACAAGCTATGTGAATCAGTAATTCTAAGAATCTCCAATTCTCTGCCTAGGTGTATCTCAGACATCATCACAGGCCATAAGGTGGTCTCTTAGTCTTTAAAAGGAGTCATAATTCATTGTGAAGTAGAACACCAGGGTAAATACAACTTGTTTTCTAAGCAGGTATCCAGTTATTGATCCTGATCCTGACAACAGCTGGAAAATCAAAAGTAAAACAAGAGGCACTTGTTAGAACTTTTGACTCCAAGTTGCTTACAAGTAGACAACAGCAAAGCTACCAATATGCGTGTCATGATTTAGATTCTAAGAAGCGTTTCAGAGTTAGTATTTCTATTCAAGACTTGAAAGAAAAATATTCAAATGCAGAATCAAAAGATTCTGGCAAGCTTTTCTTCCCTTAACATTTCCCCACACCCCCCTTTTTTTTGAGTTTGAATTAGTCAGCTTAGCTACTATTTGAAAGTTGTGAGTTGGGAAGAAGATGATGGCGTGGCTGTTCCCATGTTGACACTGGCGTGTCTTGGAGGAAGACAAGAGATGACTCTATTCACTGTCCACTGCCTCACCGTAGCCCAGATTAGCTTCAGTTAATCAAAGGCAAGTCTCATACTGGTATGCAAGCCACTGGAGCGAGAACGTATTTTCCTGTGTCATTAGAATGCCATATGAAACCAATTCCACTTACAAGGACTTCTTTCTTCAATCCTTGCTCTAAATCGCTCTTCCCCTTTTATATCTGCTAATTACAGATTAGTACTAGAATTTGAGATCTGGATGGAAAGTTCTACTACTTGAAGACAGGGGGAAATACTGCTATGTTAGCAAACCATATTCTGCAGAAATCTAACTGGTCTACCCTGGTGTCCTCATCAAATTCTTGTTTTCTGTCACTTCTTTAGTGCACGCTAGTTTTTGATCTTGGTGTTTACTAAAATGCTAACTCTGGTATTTATCTTGTAGGCCCTTAAGCTTCTCCCCATGTCTTCCCAGCCTCTCCTGATGGCCACAATGTTTGCCTGCTGTAACTTCAGGACCCACACTCCCTGTTGTACCAGACTTAGCCCTAGTTAGGGTAAGACATCATGGAGTCCTCAGTCTTTTGATGCTAAGAGGTGAAGGAGCAATTTTTGCTTAAGCAAAGATGTTGTCAAACACTAAATGATCTCTAGCTATCAGCAGTATTTAGCCTGGTTTAGATCTGCTTTTAATATAGCTAGTATGAGCTTACTCAATACAGATAACAAAGCATTACCTACTTTGATTTGAGCAATATACTTCTATAACTACAACCTTTTTGCCTTTCTAGCAATTGCAACATGCTATTGATTTCCTTTGCCTTTTCACTTATCCAGAATGCATGGGATCCCATTCCCCAACACCCACATGCTAAATAAAAGATTTTGCATTCGTTACATTAAATCTTGTACACTGCATCAATTATTTTAGCCCTCCAATGTTATTCTGTGCCCTGATCCTAGCACCTAAATTTCAGCAATTACTCTGAGCTTTGTGTCATCTGTGAACATGATGCTCATGAAGTGAACAAGCCAAAGACAGACGATGGGATTCACCATTGAAAGGACCAGCCTCCAGGCTAACACAGGTGATTCCTAACATGCGGAAAGAGCACTGGAGAGAAGATGCGAATTTGCTTATAAAAGTCTCAGTTTTCTCATGTGGTGATTTTTCATGTCTTCTCAGGATTATTTGAGGATTAAATAATTTTAAGACAGCTTGAAAAAAAATATGTGTCACATAAAGAGTGTGCTTTAATGTTAGTTTCATTTACTACTTGGGTAAAACTTTTCAAATAGGAACCAGTGTAATCATACTATGATCTACCCTACCCTTGACTAAAAGCCTTGGGGAAAGTCATCTCTGTCTTGTCCATGATAGTATTGCTCAAAGTCTGCCAAAATACCAAATAACAGAGTTGCTGTTTAAAGATGTGCTGGAAACAATAAAGTGAAACATCACTTTACTGTCCTTCTCATTTTTGCAGTGGCCTTGTATCAACTATCACAATGATATGAATTAAGAAATGTAATTATTTATAAAATAATGGTGTCCCATATTTATGCAGACTTTTAGGTATTTTTAGGATATTTCCACATGTATAACCAAGTCATCCATTACTCATAGCAACTCTGTGCACTTAGGATTCCCAACCCCATATTATGGATTAGCAACCTGGTATCTGAAGAGTTTCAATGGCTTGTACATAGTCACAAAAGCAGTGATTGAGCTGGTACAAAACTCTGCTCTTGTGACGGTTGGTTTGGCACTCTTTCACTCCATCCAAGCTTATTTTGGTTGCCAGAAGACTAAAAGTCCCAGGGGTTACCTCTGAGTAGAACCCTGTAAGAGGGCTTGGCTTAATACCAATAAGACCCATTTCTTTATGAATTGTACAGATTCACTTATCAGATTAGCCCAAGCAAAGAGCAAAATTCTAAGGAACAGGTATGTTTTCATGAGCGGAGAGCAAGGAGGACAAGACAAAGGCACAAGGAGTTGGTCTAGGCTGGGGTACAGCAGCAAGAAATTCAGAAGGTTAAGGTTGGCAAAGTGCTAAGTAAGGGCCAGGAACCACTAGGGACGATCTTTGTCAACTTCACACCTGCTTCCCAAAGCCAGTTCTATGTATAATTTTTTGATCTACATGCTTCTGCCTAAAATTTTAAATAGCGCCTTTCAACTCTCCAGCACTCTCCAGGAGCCTTGGCACACTTCTCCAAAGGTCTGTATCACTCACCCGCATGCATTTGCAAAATAACTGCTCATGGACTGTGCCAAGGAAAATATGTGCACAATGTGGCCATGGTCAGGGGCTAGAAGACTTGATTTAATACAGCAGTGCTCAGCTTTTCATCTACAGACCTCAGAAAGTCCTACAATGGCAACAGCAAACAATCAGAGGTTCTGATCCGAGTGAGATAACCAGGATCACCAGGCACAGTTTAAAAAAAAAAAATCATCCTAAAGAACAGAATCTTGAAATATTTATAGGCTACTTGGTCTTATTTTGGGCATATGTACATTTTCTAATGGCTTATTAATTTATCTATTTGTTTGTATGCATTCATACCCATTTCTTTCCACTACATGTTTGAAGTGATCATATAGCATAAATGCAAACATTGAAACAAAAATAAGTGAAATGAAAAAGTTGGGACATAGAAATAAAATGGAAAATTAAGACAAATAAAATGAAGTCCCTAAATATGTCGACCTTTAGGATCAGCATAAGTACCATGAAAGAGCATCTTATTTCACTAAGACTGGCATGTAACACTGGGAAAAAAATGGAAGTAAAATCAGTTCTTTGGTTTTCATTATTGAAAAGGGGGACTTATTTTGGACTTTTTCAACACTGAAAATAAGACTTCTGCTTTAACCTAATATTTTCAGACCTCAGAGCTTCTACACAATAAAGCCAAAGATTCATTCTTCTCTGGGCACCTGCTCTTCAACCCTAACAAGTCCTTAATGAGTCTACCAGTAGTAACGGCAAAGAAAACAGACCCCTGGACCACACAGCTCTCCTGTTTTCTCCCCAGAATTGGAATTTGCAGTGAGAAAGTAGGACACCACCCCTCCCCCACAGCCACAGGCAAACCTTATAAAAAGGGTGTGAAACCCAAGAAATCATTCCATCGCTATGGTATACACACATAGGGGCTCACATGTGCTAGGAACTGTGCCAGAATATTTACGTCTACAAATAACCAAGTTGCCAAAAGTTTAAAGAAACCAATGACAGAATTAATATTCAACCCTAGGTTTTGAGAAAGTGGCAAATTTCAATAAAAAGTGCTGAAGTGAGCTGAAATATACAATAAACCAGGGGCTGGCAAACTTGTTATGTAAAGTCTTGCAGATAGTTAATATTACAGATAGTAAATATTTTAGGGTTTGCAGATTATATATTTCCATCACGATTATAAAATTCTGTCATTGTATTGTAGCTTGAAAGCACTCATGAAAACATGCAAATGAATGAATGTGGCTGCATTCCAATAAAACTTTATTCACAGCAACAAAAAAAGGACAAAGGCTGGATTTGGCCCACAGATTACAGTTTGCTGATCCCAGCTAAAAATAAAAACAGAAATGACAAGCTCTAGCTTTGAACAATGACCCTAAAGACTAGCTTTAAGAGCTGGCCTGCATTAAATATGCTATCTTTGAGACTCCTGGAGTTCCCAGAACTTCCAACCAGAGTGTGCATCTCTACCTTTGCTTCTCTTCAAACCTCTTCCAGAAAATGCTGGGCCTGATAGTTTCTATGCTGCAAATGAATGAAGGATAATGAAACATGAATTCCAGTCAACACACTAATGACACATCAGGCTTGATACACAGTAGGTACTTTATCTGTGAACCTCTCGCAGTCCTTTTTTAAAAAAATGCTGATGACATGCATGGGAGGGAGGATGTGATTATCTTCACCAGGCCATCAGCTTAGGAGGAAATCCTAGGCAAGTCTCTTAGTCTGCCCCAGCTCCAATTTGTTTTCATTAATTAAATGGCAGCATAATACTACCTCATAGAATTATGAGACACAAATTGGAAGAAACATGGGAATGGCCTAAAAGAAGTGTGAATGAACCAAAATAAGAGGCTAAGAACTGGTGACTCTGGGGACACATCTAGCCTGCACATATTCTGTTTTGTTGTTGGTATGGAGCTGAGCGGCAGCAGATCTCAATCATGGAGTGCACCCTCTCCAGTTCATCTCAGTGCCCACCACTTCCTATTGTGCTACCTTGAGTGCACTTTTTTAGTCAATGTTTCTTGCCTGGACTGTGTAGATATTTGAGATTTGGACTTCTGGACTAAATTCTCTCTCGATGCTTCTTGCATAGGATAGTATGAGCCTTTGATGCATGCTCTTCACTGCGCTCTGTGCTGTGGAGCCTCACCATGATTTGAGTATGAGAAACTTGAGTCTGGATAACCTTTGATTCTAAATCAAAAATCAAATAAACCAGGATCCAAGCTCTGCCATTTCTAACCTGTAGATTTCAGAAATTTCACTTCACTTTCTTGAGTCTCAGTTTCCCTGCACATCAAATGGGGATAGAAATACAGGAGGTTATTATGGACTGAATGTCTGTATCCCTCATAAAATTGATGTGTTGAAATTCTAACTCCCAATGTGATGGTATTAAGAAGGGGGGGCCTTTGAGAGGTGATTAGGTCAAGAGTGTGAAGCTTTCTTGAGTGATGTTAGTGCCTTTATAAAAGAGACTTTAGAGAGACCACTCATTCCTTCTGTCACATGAGAACACAGCAAGAGGATGACCATTCATGAGCTAGAAGTGTGCCCTCACCAGACACTGAATTGGCTGACACCTAGATCTTGGACTTCTTGTCCTCCAGAACTCTGAGAAACAAATATTTGTTATTTAAGTCATCCTGTCTATGTATTGTTTTAAATAATAGTCACCTGAAAGGGCTAAGGCACAGGTTAAATGAGAGAACAATCCTACTATCTCGGTCTATTCAGGCTTCTAAAACAAGATATTGCAGACTGGGTGTCTTAAACAAGAAACATTTATTTTTCACAGTTCTAGAGGCTGGAAGTCTGAGATCAGGAAGCCAGCATGGTTGAGTTCTAGTGAGGGTCCTCTTCTGAATTGCAGACTGTAATTTCTCATCGTATTCTGATACAACATAGAGTCAGAGTGAGAGAGTACTCTGTAGTCTCTTTAATGTGGGCATGAAACCCATTCATGAGGGTTCCACCTTCATGACCTAATCACCTCCCAAATGCCCCGTCCCCTAATAACATCACCTTGGGGGTCAGGACTTCAACATATGAATTAGGGGGGACATATTTAGTCCATTGCACCTATTAATAGTATAGTATCCAGCATATAATCAAGGCTCAATAATTGTAAATCCTGCCTTCTCTATGTCTATCTTCACTGATTTGCAAAATGGTTATGATGGTTGCCTTCCTTATGGGTAATTTTTAGAGGTCTAGAAATGCCTTTTGTGGGTAGAGGGGAGATGACAGGCTAGACTGAAGCCACTCTGGTCATCACAGTCCCCTCACCATGCCTCTCTCTGACTCTCTGCCTTTTCAGAAAGCCTGTCTTTTTTCCCTACCTACTTGGGTCTATAACTCCACCACCAGCCTGGGGTCTTATTATCAAACAAAGGGCTTTGGCATGAGTCTACCCATCAGGAAATAGTTTCAAAGCCCTTGAAAGTCTTCTTTCAATCAATCCAATACCTTTGGTTACAATATCTTACTGATACTGTTCCTGTTGGTTCCTTATTGAGCAACAAGAAAAAACAGAATAACAAAGAATCCATTCATCGTACTTCTTAAAGGGAATTGTTCATACTAGACTAGAATATCAAAGTTAGGAAAGACATTAGACATTGCAGAGTTTCTACTGCATCCCTTACAAGTAACGAATAGCATCTGATTTAATGCTTCCAGTACTGAGAACTTTGCAATCTTCCAAAGCAGCAACATTGAAGAAAGAATAGTTCATGTCCTTTATTCACTCTGTTCAAATCCTTCAGGCTCTTGCTTCTTGTTTAACCAAAGTAGTCACTATCACTTTCAGCTTTAAGTTACCCACAAATTGAGCAGGATGGCATTCATGACTTCATCAATTACCTCAACAAAAATATGAGCCACAGCAGTAACTTTGTACAGATTCTGTTGTCTGCACTAATTCTCCTGTCAGCTGCTTTGAGTATAGTCATTTGCTCAGTCCCCTGGGCTGGATCACCGGGGTGGGTGGGGGGTTGGTTTATATTCATCAGGCAAATTGCAGAGAAGGAATATTGTGACCTGGTAGACTGATTTTCAAACATTGCTAGAAGCCTCATTTATCAAATAAACTAAGACAGAGCTTCTCTGGCTGAATCATCTGCATGGACCCGTCTCTACCTATGAAGCTCCTTAAGCAACTCCACAGACATTGTGGGAGAGACACATTAGAGAATAAGTAGCCAATCATCAGTGCTGGACAGATCTCAAGGCTGTCATTGACTTGCTGTTTGATTCCACTCAAGTCACTTCTGCACATGCTTTTCTGTATCTATAAAATGAAGTTAATGGAAATAAGTTTTGTTTCACTTCAGTAATACTATACTCCTTATATTACATTTTAAAATCTACTAACTCTATTATTATGTCTGGGCCATCAGAGAGGGTGATCTCTCTAAGAGTGGTACCAATGGAAATATTTGATGGGGAGAGGGGAGATGTTTCTAAATCATGTAACAGTCTTGAATGTTGGGCTTGATAGCCCAAAGCATAATTCTTTGTGCAACTCGTAACTTGAAGCAATTGTTTCCACTTTAAAATCTGTGCATTACAGGAAATCTGTTGGGAGAAATTAAACATTTTTCCTGTTAAGATAGTTCCTAGTAAATGAAATGTTTTGTTCTGAAAATTATTTTAACAGAATCATTGCTTTGCAATGAGGCATCTGATTTTTTTCTTTTTAAAATGTTCACCAACTTTACTAAACTTGATGTTTATTTCTCTACAAAAATCATAAGTGCACCTTCATTGTAGAAAATACAAATCTACAAAAAGGTATACAAAAAATACAGTAAAAAACTGAAGAACAAACAAATAAACACAGCAAAACCCACCATCTAATATGCTGGTAAATATTTTTCTAGACCTCTCAATATCAGATTCTTGTTTTCTACTCAACAATATATAGATAGTTATGTATTTTTAAGGGTAAGATAGGTTTTAATGAAATTTGGAAAACTATAGATCTAAATTGACATTATTATATTTCATCTGTACTCCAATGCATAGATGCACCACCATATACTTATGTTTTCCCTTTCTGTGGATGTTCACATTGTTTCCATTAGTTCACTACTTTGCACAACTCTTCAGCAAACATACCTGTATACTTGTATTCTATTCCAATTAGCTCCATAAAATAAATTTGTATTCATGAGATCACAGGACATGTACATTTTAAATCTTTACACATCCTGCCATCCAGGTAGATTATACTTTCATAGCTATCAACTTACACTTGAATATTCTCATTTCCCTACATCTTTGCCAACTCTGCATATTCCCTCTATTTTCTCTTTTACCAATCTGATATGGTACAATGAAATCATGTCATAGGTTTTGTATGTATTTGTTTTACTGGAGTTAAGTTGAATAATCTCTTCAGATGTTGATGGGCATTCATATTTGTCATTTTCTCAATGGCTGCCTGTAATTTTTACTCAAGTTACTATTGGATTATTTAGTATTTTTCTTACTTGAGAATGTTTTACAGTTGACTTTTAGAATTATAACTTCAAATATTTTTTTCCTATCAAGAAATATTTAACATAGTCAATCTCTTCCTTTATAGTTTGAGTTTTGTGCAATGGCCTCCTAAGCCTAAGAAAATAATAATGTGCTTCACTATTTTTAATATTTATGACTTTAATTTTTGCATTTAATTATACGAGCTGTCTGAAATTAATTTTTATATAAAACATAAAATATTAATTCATCTTCACTCTTTTCCCAAATGACCAACAAATTATTCTAATACAACTTGTTAGTCTATGTTTCTTATCACTGATTTGAAATACCATTTTATCATATAAATACATTTCCATATTTATCTGAATCTACCTCTGAAATAATCTATTATAATCAATTAAACTATCTTTCTAGCCCTAAAATAAGACCATACTGTTTTAATTAATATAGCTTTTTAGATTTTTTTTTAAAAAAAAACAAATATATGGTATTGTTCTTTCTAGTTAATCTTGTGTATTTATCTTCTAGAGATGAATTTTAAAATAATTTTGACAAGTTTTCATTACCAAGACATGGATATATTGTTTGTGATTTTATTAAATTTAATTCTTTAAGAGACTCCTTATAATATTAAGATGTTATTGTCAGAATAAGGAAATACATTTATTTTTTCATATTATGTTATATTTCTCAGTGTTATATATCAGTTTTCTTTAAACATACCTTGGAAATTTCTTGTTGAATTTACTTTATGTATTTTATGGCTTTTTGCTACAATAAATGTGATTTTATTGTATTATATGCATTGTTTATTGTTGAAATGTAAGAAAGCTATTTTTACATTAATATATGATCCTCCTGACTGAACACTTGATATTTTCTAATAGTTTTTTTATTATTTTAAGTTTTCCAGCTATACAACCATGTCATTTTCAGGTAATGATTACTGTTTTCTTTCCAATATTCATAGTCACAGCATTCTCTAATAATAGTGGAGATGGTATATGTATTCATTTCTACAATGGCCATAACTATCTATCACAACCTTAAACAATATGGATTTACTATCTTACAGATTTGGAGTTTACAAGTCCAACGCCGATTTCACTGGGCTAAAATCAAGGTGACAAGAAGACTATATTCCTTTCTGGAGGCTCCAGGGGAGAATGTGTTTCCTTGACCTTTCCAGTTTCTGGACACCACTCACATTCCTTGACTTGTGGCCCCTTCCTCCATCTTCAAGCCCAGCAACATTTCATCTCTTAATGCCTTTCTTCTGTGATTGCCTCTGCCTCTGCCTCCCTCTTTCACTTTTAGGAACTCTTGTAATTGTATTGGGCCCACCTGAATAATCCAGGAAAATCTTCTTAATTTAAGGTCAGCTGATGGGCAATCTTAATTCCATGTGGAAACTTAATTATTTGCTGTGTGATCTAACATATTTACAAGTTCTGGGAATTAGGGCATTAGGACGTAGACATTTTTGGGGGACTAATGATTCTGTGTGTCACAACAGGTAGCTTGGTTTTATTTCCAACTTCAATCAGAATGCCTCTATAGATGTTCACATTGTTTCCACTAGTTCACTGCTATGCGCAACTCTTCAACAAACATAACTGTATACTTACATTCTATTCCAATTAGCTCCATAAAATAAATTTGTATTCATGAGATCACAGGATATGTACATTTTAAATCTTTACACATCCTGCCATCCAGGTAGATTATACTTTCATCAAGCACTTTTCAAGATATGCATATGTAAGAAATAGAAATATCCTTTTTGTCTACTTCACTAAGGATGTTGTTATTGTTGTTTTATAATCAAGAATGAAATTTGATTTTTCATCAAGTTTCAACAACCAACCAAAAGAATAGAATTTTTTCACTTTTTACTTGATAAAGTTCTAAATTATATTCAAAGATGCCATAGTACAAACCGATGTGTTTTCTTACTGTAAATCACTCTTTATCAAGATGTAAAATGTAAGTTCCATGAGAGACAGAAATTTTGTCTATTTATTGTTATATACCTAGATCCTAAAATGTAATAGAAGCTCAATAAATATTTGATAAATTAATCTGTTAATTGAACTGCTAATATTTAATTTCTTTTGGATTTTTACACCCATATTTAAAATGAGATCAAATTGTATTTTTCAAAACCAAATCTATTGATAATAACAAATTCCACTCCCTCTACCATGTTAAAATGAGATACTCTGGGAATTTTTCCACAATCAATGAAAAATTAGTTTTGAGATCTTGTTATTGTCATTTTGTTTTTACTTTAACATTATTTTTTTAAACTACAACCTTTACAAATGACTTTTTTACTATAATTTCTCCAGTTTTTAGATATAATTATGTTTATCATACTTAATGCCCAATTCAGCCCTTTTGTACTCAGATTTTCTCATTCTTGAACACTTTTACTTTCACTATTCTTAAAAATCTCGGGGTGTGTGAGCTACATCATTAAGCAGATTTTTCAAGAAGATCACATGGGTAAAATATTTCCCAATATTATATATTCCCAAGACTTATATATTTGAGAATAACTTTTGTTAGTTTTCCACCTTGGTGGCAACTTAACTGGTTATAGAATTTCTGTTTATTGTTCAGTTTTGTTTTTTGACATCCTGAAGTCAACCTGACGTACTTTTCCCTTTAAATAATGTAACTCTTCTGAAGTTTAAGAGAATTTTTTTCTGTTTCTTTGAAATCTAATAGCTTCATTAAGCTATATTTAGTGAAATTTTGTTCTCTTTTAGGTTTACTTATATAGGGAAAGCCCTTCAAACTAGAATGTCAGTTCTAGAATGTTATTCCTTCAAATCTGAAAACTTTTCTTCTCTTAGGTCTTAGATTATGCTTCTACCTGAAGTGCTTCTTTTCTTTAAATACCGTGTTTTGCTTTCCCTATCATATTATAGTATTAGTGGATACTTCTGTCTTTTCTTATTTGTTCTTCATCTTGTCATTTTTCAAACCTGTCTCCACACCATTGACTTAATATTTTCAGGTGTTAATTTTGGTATTTGGAAACTAATGCTTTACTTTTAAATTTACAGTATATCATTTCCACTCTTCTCATTTTTCCTTATTTCTACCAGCTTTCTATTTTAATCAATTGTATAATTGTCAATATATCTCTCATTCCACAAAATTCATGTTTTTCTTTAGGGTGTGAGTTAGTTGCAACTAAAATGCTTTTCTATTTTCTTGAATTTATCTTCTTTCAAATTTTGCTATTTGTATTTTGCATGTAATGTTCCATATATTCATGCATGTGTTTATTTTTTCCAAATCTTACTGTGGTTTCTTATTGCAGAAATCTCTTTTCATTTGTCTTTGAACAGAGCCATTGTATCTGAAGCTGCTCTTTTCTTCAGTTGGTGTGAATTTCCTGTTGTCTTGAGCAATGTTTGAATTTTTTCTTTGGAATATGAGCTGGAACACCAGAATTTTTTTTTTTTTTTTTTTTTTTTGGCCCAGTCACTGAAATGCCCAAAGGGTGTGGACAAGGAGCTGGGGTTTTGTATAACCACAATTAAAGAATTTTGTATTTGCTTTCTTTCTCTGTAATTTTTGGGAGAAACCGAGGATAGCGCCACTCTGTTGGTGACTCAGTTACCCTGTCTCATGGAGGAATGGAGCTGAGCTTTGAATTGAGCCTTGCTACTCTCTCAGGGTGGCTGATTATAAAAGGTGCTATCCTTGTTGCTGTCCCTGTTTCTCACATGCTTTTGAATTGGTTTAGCTATTCATTGATTTCCACACCATACTCAGCCTGTGCTTGCTGCTGCTGGATCAGCCTAGACAGTGAATCCTAAGAAATTATCCCTCAGTGCCTCTTATATCATCTGTCCTGCCAAAGGTCAAAGGAAACTTTGGCAGCAATTCCAGCCAAGACTTTATAGTGCATTTTTATCAACACTGGGGAAAATGTTCTTTATAGGAGGTAGTTCCCTGGGACAACCTGCATCTTAACCCTGTGCTTCCAAATTTGGACTTGAGCAAAGTTCAGCTTTTCCTTCCCTTTCTTCCTGCTCTACTGCAATGTTGTTGCTAAGGGGAGTCAGGCATTTGTGCTAGGCATCTACTTTCAGTGCTGTCCACGTTATTCTGAATCTGAAAAACAGTTTTCACAACTCTCAGAATATGACTTCCCTAATTTTGTCTATTGGCTTAGTCTGCTATATTTGCTTCAATATTTTTTATTTTTGTTTATTTGAGAAGAAGGGAGTTTTATGAATCTTCTTTTCAGGATATCTTTTATAGATTTCTTTTTAATATTCTAATTTCAAACTCTTTTTTATTCTTCACTTCAACCTGTACTGTTTTACAATGCACTGTAATAAAATTATGGTGTATTAAAAACATCCTACTATTTTTCACTTTCTGTTTATGACTCAGACTTGCTGTATAACTTTTTTGATGTTGTTTCACCTCTGTGGGCATTATTTTGCCCAGCTGCTAAGCAACCAGTTTGCATCAGGCAATCTCTCAGTACCCTCCCAGTGTTTGAAGTTCATTAAATGGAAAATACTAACCCTGGATTTCTGAGAATTGCCACTGTCCTTGCTTTGGGAGCTGCCTAGGGAGACAATGGAGGGGCAGGAAGGTGTTGGGTTCTAATCTGTAACCAAATCACCCTGGATCTAGAGCACAAAAACTAAATAGCAGAGGAGACACATCTGGAATCCCCTGCCCCAAGACTTTAAGAGTCTGACAAAAAAATCTTGAAGGAAAACAATGGTTCAGATTTCAGTCACTGGCCCAGAAAGTTAACACATTCACCTGGCAAGACTCCCAAAATCATAGCAAAAGGAGACTTTGAATCTGAAATTCACATCTAAAAATATGTATTCTTTGAGAGCTGTGGTGAAACTTGATCTGACAGAAATCATTCCACTGTCCATTGGCACTGATTCATCAGGAGTTAATCATGGCCAATTCAACTTTATCTAAATGTAGTTTAAGAAAATAGACAAGTATCTATCCTAGGAATTTTATAGAATCCAATTTTGTTCTATAAGTAGGTCCATCCCCAAATACAAGGAATAGGCTGCCCTGCTCCACAAAGATCTCATCTTATTCTGCTTATCCGAGATCTGGAGCCAAACCCTAACTCCATTACTAAAGGATGCGGGGCCTCTGGATTTCTTGACAGGCAAGATTGCCTAGAGTGTGGCATTCTTGTGGTCTGGAAGGTCTTGAAAAATCAGAGAAAGGCAGAGAGAATGGTGGCAAATGGAGACCAGGCTGAGAGTCAGGAAAGGCCCCGAGGGAGGCTTATGCTTCTGCATCACCGATATTGCTGGTTTGCTTTGAGACCTTCAGTCCTGGTAACCCTGAGATCAGCTGGAGTCTCCCTTCTCCCTTAGTGTCTAGACAAAAATAAGTCAAAATCTCATTTTACGTCTTGTATGAGTCTATGACAAATTCTCAGGGAACTTAGGTACTTTAGCCATGTCCATACCTTTATCATTCCACCATTAGTGGTGCCCTCTGACCACTCTCCATATCATTTTCTGCTTCCTATCTTCTTTTAGGCAGAGGAAGCTAAACATTAAAACAAATAACCTCAAGATCCCAATGGCAGTTCAGTTGGGTATTTAGAGAAAGTCTTATGCACTGTACCAGGAATCCGGTCTCCTCTCTAGCAGTTCTGTACTGGAGTTCACCTCTGAATTGTCTGCATTCAATTGTGAGACAAGGAAATAAGCATGGAGAATTGGGTATGGAGAGCCACATAGGATGTTTCAGGGGCCAACCCACAAAGTGCTACACAAAATTTCTACCCTATTCCATTGGCCAGGCTTGGTCACGTGGCCCCATCCAACTGTAGAGGAATCTGGGAAATGTAGCTGTAAGTGGTCCCAAAAGGAAAACTAGATTTGATGAGAACACAGCTTTGTTTCTGCCATACCATCTTTTGGGGTCCTCTGTCATGCTTCTCCCTTCTCTGTCTTCTTCCCGTCCCTACCTCTTAGGGTCTTAAGTAGAAGAGTTTAAACATTCTTTTGTGTTCTCGTAACACTCTTTCTCACCAAGCACAAACATGACCTCATGATGCTACTCAATACAGCAAACACTGCTTCCAGAGTTGGACTAAGAATTCAAATCCATTTGCCGTCTAATATAATTACCTCATTTACAAAAGGCGGAAATGAAACCCTTAGATTTTCTAAGTGGAAGAGCTTGAATTTGAATCGGTATCTTAAGTTCATCACTTTTTCTCCTACATCATAATGTATCATCTCCTTAGTTAGAATGTAAGCTCAACATTAGAGGAAAGCTCCTGCTATAACCAGCCCAACCAGCCCAGCGCCTGGCACAGAGAAAAGACATTTGTCAGGTGACAGGATGCTCAGTAACTATTGAGCAGAGAAATATTCTCAACAGGACAACAGGAGGGGTGTTCTACTTTGGTGGCCATGAAATACCTCCCAAGGAAATACAACTTCATTTACCTTGGTTTAATTGAGGCCAGTTGGAAACAATAGGGCATCTTTTGATGCAATTAAGGACACTGCCCATAAACTGTGAAAGTTTTCTGGCATTCTGTAGAACAGAGCACTATTTTATGGCCAAGTTTCTGAACATATTTTTTCAAAGGAGATGTTATCGTGGAAAATGTGACAACACCAGAACTCCAGGGGTGTGAACATGCTGTTGTAATTACTCCTCCAGACACAAAGAAATCAACCCGAGTTAATTATTTATCAAAACCAACCCACTCTCTGGAAAGATCTTTGTTTTGGCAGAATATTTCCTTTCTCCAGAAAATAGGTCAATGGTTTTTTCCTCCCACGTTTCTTTATCATAGTATCTGACTTTCAGAATTAGCTATTTCAAGTATTGAGACATCAGCCAAGCACCCAGGTGGGCTGGCAAGAGTGCAGCTACAGTTCTGGGGTTTCTGGTTCCTGGATTTTTCCTGTTTCGGCAGTTTTCTTCAGTAAGAGTGACCCTGAAAAAGGAGAAAGAACCCAAAGATTATTTAAGTTTCTACCATATGTCAGGCCCTGTAAGAGGTACAACTATTACATTGTTTTGCTTACTCTCATGAGACAGTATATCCATTTTATAGATAATGGAATTAGGCCCAGAGGGGTGAAGTAATTTCACATACCATTCGCGTCTGTCTAACTCCATGTACCTAGTCTCCCATGTCTCAAAAGGAGTAGTATGAACTGTGTAAGTACAGTTGATATGGAATCAAGAATTAACTCTGATGATTTAAGTAAGCCTGTGGGGCCAGACTTGAGTAGTGGCCTTGGATATACCAAATGAGTTCATCTACATCAATACGGCAACTTTGACATCATTGCTTATTTTTGCCCTACAGGCTTCTCTAGACTACATTGGCCTATTCTTTACCTTCCTCCTGCCCGTCTCTATTCCTGTCCAGATCCAGGGTAGCCTGCTTGAATCAGATGCAACAAAACAAAGGGGAGGAAGGTAGAGAAAGAAGCAAGATGATGGAGGTGCTGGGGAGAAAAAAGGAAAACAATTGTATTTTGAGATTTTTTAGACTTTTAAGATTTTGCAGTGAACGACTTATATTTCCATAGCAAGAGCGCTGAACTAGGAATAAGGAAATTTGGGGATGAAGCTATCTCTGCCACTCTTTACTCTCTTAACTTAGGAAAGTCTTCCACTCAGGCCTCAACTTTCCCATCTGGACACAGCAGTATGAATTTTTCTACAACTCTTAGTGCTGGGTCTCTTGATATGTCTTTCATTTCTCCAAGCTTCATTTCAATTAATCTAGAACTTCTAGCCACTAAATAGGTAACTCATCCAGCATCATACCCTTGAGCACTCCACTCTATTTTTTCCAAGAATCCTGAAGGTTTGTACAATCAAAACGAAATCCACGTGATTACTTCTGAGCAAGAGCTCTGCTGTCTGCTCTTCAGCTTCCAACCTTGCTGGCAAAGCTTTTCCCTGCCACATGGTGCTGCTGTAGAGCACTGGCCCACTTCCCTGCTGCTGGCAGGGCTGGTGCGTGCAGAACAATGTCTGGCTTGTCTCAGTCTCTGGCACAGGCCAAGATGATCCACTAAGGGAGGGTGAACCGTGCATGACTCCACACCCACAGGGCCACACTTGACCCAGAGATTTGCTACTCACAGAATCCTCAAATCCAGTCTTTACAATCACACGTAGACATTTCAAACTTATTTCTGCCCAGCCCCAGAGATACTGGGCCCATGAATGAACCATAATATTCAGATTAGTCATCAAGTTTGTCTGGGCCTGATCTCAAAGCAAGGCTAAGCATTGCTGGTGATTCCTACATCCTTTTTCAAAGATTCAGAACAGCTAAATATGCGTATTTTCAATGTGTCATACATGATTCTGGTGCAACGTGTGTTAGACCCAAAATGGGAAAGATGGTATTTTAGAAACATAAAAGTGCTACCTACCCTCAGAGTTCATGTGTGGGGGTAATACCTTCCATGAGTCAAGCATCTGTGCTCTAACCCACTCCAAGGCTAGCACTCATAGAAGCTTTCTTGTCACTCTCTTGTTAAAGCAGCAAGAGTCAAACAAAATTGTATGCTTTAGTGGATCACTCACCAATGTGCGACATGGAATTTCCATACGAAGTTTGGCTTGGAAGTTCTTTCAGAGAGACTTCCTACTTTTAGAGTCACTTACTGAAAGGAGTGTGGGAGATCTTTCACAATGAGTGACTCTGAAGCAGAGGATTGCTATGAGAACAAACACACGAGGAAGAACCAACTCATTTGTCGAGGATAACTTGAGACTTAAACCAGAGAAAATTACATTTTTTTACATTTTTATAATTTTTATAGGCTATACTAGTGTAGCAGAGCAATTAGTGCTCACCAAATATTTCAGGGACTTTTATATTTCTCATGCTTTCTTGTAAGGCTTGGGCTGTGTATCTAGTTTAGAACAAGTGACCGTAAGTGGAAGTGACAGGTGTCACTTCTGATTCAAGGCAGTTAAACTCCTGTGTAACTTCTCTGTCTCTCTTTCATTTCTTCAGAGCCCCTGAAGGCCTTGCTTTTCAGGTTTCGCAGTTACAAGACAGTGTGGTCTTTGTCCTCATGGATCCCCGAGTGTCTACCTGAAGTAAAACCCCCTCTGATGACTGATGTTAATACTGTAAAGTCAACTTTCATGTTATTAAGCTATTGAGATTCCAGAGTTAATTTGTCACCACAGCATACCTTAGTCTATCCTGACTAACATAACTAAAGTGATAGAAAAAAATTACTAAAATTAATCAATTTAGCAAACGAATAGACTAAAAACCATCGTGGAGTCAAAAGGCTAAATATTTCTATTGAATCCTGAAAATTGTCAGTATGTGGCAGGTCCTATAAGTGATCTTTGGCCACCAAGTTTTCGTTTCTTAGCATGAAGGAGTGAGGATGGGAACTACTATTTATTGAATTTTTAATGGTAGGCACTGTGCACAAGTTACTACACTTAATCATCCCTGTAGCCTATGAACTAGGTCTTATTACTAGAATATATACATGAGAAAACTGAGGTTTGATTACACATTGCTAGGTAAATGGTAGAGCCAGGATTTGAAGACAGGAGCATCTGATGCCAAAGCTCTCTTTATTAATATGACACTGCCTTTCCAACCACAGCCATAACTCTGGACAAGTAGAACTCCATTGGGACTAGTTTCTAATGACTAACGGAGGTTAGGGGATGGATGGCTCATGTTCTCTTTATTTTTCTGCCTGGAGTTTACAAAGGTGTCCCCCAGCAAGTTTCTGTACACCTGGTCTCTCCCTTTTAAATCTCCCCTGACACAGGCTGCCTATGAGATAATTCTAAAACATATATACACAAATATAGACATGTTACCCTCTAGGCTGGGAAAACTCAGTTGGCTCCCCTTGCCTGCAAGGTCAAGTTCAAACTCCTTAGCTTGACAAATACAGCCTTTCTTATCATCCTTTTCCCTGCTGCTGCCCCACTGAACTGGTTTCTCCAGATGTTCTGAAAGTCGTGGGGTTTCTGCAGGCACAGTCACCCTGCTCACAGTCACCCTTCTTCACATCTTTGCTCAAGCTCTTCTCTCTGATAGGAATAGACTTCCTTCTCAAAACCTATTATTTTTCTCCATTTGAGCCAAGATCCAGCTCAAATGACAATTTTTCTTTCAATATTCTTCAACAGAATAAAAAACCACCTTCTCAATTTCCCCCATGCCATATATCCCCCACAAGATCCCTTGGGAATTTAACACATTATTTGGGCCTCTGTCTTCCCCTTGACATAGGGGTTAAGTAAGTGTATTTAACCTCTTGGTTTGAATGCTGGTTCCACTTCTTGGAGGCTGTGTGACCTTGGACATGTGACCAAACTAAGCTTCGGTTTCCTCAACTGTAAAATTCAATAAATAATAGTACTAAGCTATAGGTTTGTTTCAGTTGGTGAAATGTAATAAATAATACAATGCAAGCACTCACTGTGGTGGTGATGTATAAGAAGGATTAAATAAATACATATATTTCATTTGTTATTTTACTTATTCTTATATCCCCCATCCATAATGCCATGCATGCCCCATAATAGGTCCCAAATAAGCATTTCTTATATGAATAAATGCTTGAATGAATAGTTGCATTCATTCAGGTGGCTGAGTAGAGATCTCTGTGTACCTGGTAGAACTTACTCTACTCAGACACCTGAATGAACACAACTCTTCAGTCAAAGGTGGTCAGCAACTTGTATTTAACTTCAAAGTGAAAATTCCTTAGTTAAGCTGAGGATTTTCTTTTTCGAATCCAAATCCAGTGACTGCCTATATCATACAAAACTTCCTCTGCTTTCATCCCTAACTGGTAGCTCTTTGGTGGAGTCAACAATCAGCAGAGCATGGACCACTGACCATGGTGTAAGGTATGATGTGTTTGGTGGACATTTAGATGGCCAGCGGAGTGTGTCCTAATTCCAAGAAATGATCTAGAAGGTGCCAAGCATGTCAAAAGAGGACGAAAACCATCCCCCTCTGGAGACATCATTGTTTCTTTCTCCACTCCATGTAATTTAGCAGCACCATCCAGCTGATGAGATGAGGTGAGGTAAGGCTATGTTTGTATTGCGCTGCTCATCATCTCCAAGGGGCTTTTCCTTTCTGGATCACTGCTACCTTGCATTGTATTTCTAGGCCTCATCTTAATTTCTAGGTCTCTTTCTCTGGCTCCTTTCTCCCAACACTGAAGTCAGATACATGTCCTCAAAATTTCCAACATTCCCTTCTCTTATTTCTGCTGCATTCTGTCTATGGGAAGTGATCTCTGGTGTCCTCTGTATCAGGAATTCTTGTAAGTAATATTATTTTAAAAATAAAACAAAACTTAATCCAACTGAATGCAGTATAATTTCACTTAACGAAGCAACCCCACAGCGGAGGAAGCAGCAGTGCAGCTCTTCTGCAGTCCTGCAGGTCCTGCCCTCCTCTCGGTGCTGACCTTGCTCACAGGTTGGCTGCCTTCCAAGTTTCAAGATGGTGACCAGCAGCAGTTGCGGCCAAATGCTTCCTCACTGACTTCTGGAGGGGAGAGAGGGAATCTCACGAGCATCAGTTCAAAGAGATTCACTTCACTCTACCGGGCCTGGGAGAATTATTGGATCTCTTTGGCTTAAGCCTGGGTTACCAAAACCAACCTTTTGCAAAGTGGGGAAGAGAAAGTACCCTGATTGATTGATTTATACCTGTCAAAGTGTAAATCAATCCCCAGAGCTGTCCCTCCCAAAGTGCAAGGCTGACACACCATGGGGGAAGGGTGGATGGAAGCCAGGGATCAAGCCTCAAGGCCCAGCACATGGCTTCTTGTGTTCCTCCCTTACTCTTTTAATCCCTCATATTTGTTGCACTCAAGTTCAAATGAATTCCCACATTCATTTTTGTCTGACTTACTTTGTTTATATCATAAGAATAAAACATGGTGATTTCGGTTGAAGAGAAAAGCAAAAAACAAAACCAAAACATAGAATGATCCATTAAGCAGAAGAAATAAGAAATTTTTGGCTCACATGCCAAATGGGTCTTTTGTGCTGTGCCTTTTTTTGTATAGGGTTGTATTCACACTTCACTCACAGGTTTAACACGATGATACTACAATTTCCACAGATTGTTGGAAATAATCTAAAGGCTGCATATTCATGCACATGTGAATGCATTCCATGTTTCACAGAGGAAACATGGTTTACTTAAACATTCCTCTGTGATGGTACAGCAGGCTTTTCTAATTATTCATTTTGATAAGCACTTTCATAAACATCTTTATATTCTACATTTCTTCCTTATGACAAATTCCCAGATACCCATTTCTGTATTATTCTCCAAAACAAGTATATAATTGTAAACTCCTTTTCACTGTGTAAGAAGGTAGCTGTTTCATTTTCCCTATACCTGCACTAAGTATGCTTTTTAATCTTTGCTAATTTTGGTAGGAAAAGAAGTGGCCAGGGAGATTGAGTATCTGCTTACTATTTTAATTTTCATTGCTCTGATTAGTATAGCAAAGACTTTGTGCAAACATTTACTAGTTATATATTTCCTCTTTTAATGTATGTTTATATCTTCTCCCTATTATTCATTGATTTGTACAAATCTTCACACAGTAATAATATTAATTATTTGACATTCATACAAATGTTCCCAGTTTTTAAACCTTTATTTTTCATACAAAAGTAGTATATATTTATGCATTCAAATATATCCTTCTTTCCCTTTGGTACTTGTATTGGTTTTAAGATTACAAAGCCGTTTCTAATTCAAATATTTAATCAAAATTTAATTTTAATTTTTCTTTCATTTCTGTGGTTCGATCTTTTTACATGTAGCTCCTAATCCTGTGCACTTCAAGTGTCCTCCACACACAAGGTCTTTGCTTAAACATCGCTCAATGAATCCCAATAAACAATGTAGATCCATTTTTTATATATGATGAGATTGGCTGATCCCTTAAATCATCTACTTTAAAAAATTTCTCCTAGACAAGCAGTTTGGAAGAGAGAAGACAATTTTAGAAATAAAGGAAGAACTGGTTTATGGTCCTGAATGTTGGTTTTGAAGCTCAATTTCCCCATTTGTAAAATAGAGATGTTTAACTAGATTGTCTTTAATATATGTTTCATCTCTGGCTTTTGTGGTCCTAGAAAGTCCTTTTTCCATTTCCATGTATGTCTCTCTTCTTTCTCCTTTTCCTCATTCCTCCTCTCATTCCTAGGACAACTTCCTCAGAGTGTCTTCTACGGTGACCTCCAAGTTTCTGCGTTCTCTCCTGTCTAAAACCAGACCATCTGCACCTCTGCTGAGGGAAGCATCTATAAGCTGATTTTAGTGCCAGGTGGCCAATGATTGTCTGGAAAGTGGACACCCCATCCAAAGTGGCTCATCCATTGGCCAGCCAGTACCTCATGAGGCTGTCCGGAACGGTGCTGTCCAATGGGAGCAAGAATTAGCTAAGCCTGTCACACCTTCCCTCCACAACGTGGTCTGCAGCATATACACACGATTATCCTCTTGACCTTCGGTTTTGATTGGAGAAGACAGAAGCAGATACACTGTAAACACAGGACCTCACAGAGACCAGGAGGGCAGTGGGTCCACAAGGCCATCTTGGTTTGAAGCTTAAGCAAATCCAGTTCTGGTCTACACCATCCTCATTAATAAACCTCTGTTGTCTTAAGATGATTTCTGTTTCTCACTGACAATAATCTAAGCAACCCTCCCTGAAGGGTTTCTTTCTCACTGTTATTTATATCCTTTCATTAGTCTGTCTGGGGAGGAGCTCGGCTGCTGCTGCATCAGCCAGAAGACAGTAAGCATTTCGGGTGGTGAGATGACTTACTGGACATAAGGAAGTTTGTAATGCTGAGAATGTGCACACAGGCATGCACACACAGAAACACTCCTCCCAGCTTTCCCTCCTGTCCCTGGTCTGACACTCTGTATATACTCAAAACACATTCACAACCTCAGCTAATCCCACAGAGGTCTTTAAGTTGGAAGGACGCACTTAATTGTGGAATGGTACGTCTCTTCTACCAGGCTTCCTGAGAATTGTTTTATAGAAACATTATCACTGTGCCTAGGGCTGGCTCCAGGCAACACTGGGAGGTGGGAGAAGTTTGCATTTGGCTCTCCCTGACACCTCTCCAGGGCTGCTCCCTCCTGCAGACTGCCAGCTGTACCCCGACCTCTATCTTCCCACCCCACTGTGTCCTGATTAAAACACCACCCTATTCTGTCTCCTACCTCCTAGGGGCTCTGCTCATGGCTTGGAAAATGCCAGTGGATTTTTCTTAACAGGAATCTTCTGAGTCAGAGTCTTAACCCCAAAGTATCATCAAGTTGAAAAGTTTACTCTGAGCATTAAGAATCTGAGCATTAAGAATATGCCAATCTAGCCCCAGACCCGCCCATTGCTCACAGCCAGGTACCTGAAGCCTTGTCTGGCGGGCCTATGCTCCTTTACGGCTTTTCTGCTTCCATCTCCCAGGTTGTCTGCTGCTTGTTTCCTGTGTAAAGCTCTGCCTGTCCCATCCCAGTTCTCAGCACTGCAGTCTAGCCCGTGACCATCTTCCCCCATTCCTCCCTCCACCCAGGCCACCTCCCTGAAGCAGCCGCACTATAAACTACACCCCATGGGGAGGTCCCCCTTATGGGGCTCCATCCAGGTCCTCCCACAGTATCCAGACAGAATTGGCTCTAAGGCCATAATTCCAGATCTTCAAACAAGCTCCTGGCAAAGCCTCTACATCTTACCATCCTGAGGATACAGCGTATTCATGCCTCAGTCTCCAGTGAACTAGGAACACGAGCCACTTCATAAAATTCCTATGAGGTTACTGGGTAAGCACCTAATGCATGTAAAAGACATGGACAGCACCTGGATAAGCACCTAATACATGTCAAAGACATGGACAGCATGTGGTACATTGCATGTGCTCTGAGTCTCGGCCAGTAGTCCTCGCAGTCGTATTACTCACCATGATATTAGCACATGTGTAAGAGAGCCTGGCCCTGCAAATGAACTGTGGCAGGGGCTGCCTAGGCCAGGTGGGGGCAGCAGAGAGCTACCTGAGGGTCAACTGGGACCAGTGGGACCACCGTGTCCTAAGTGGAGGGCTGGACTGAAGTCCTGTTACCAGGAAGAGCATGGCCGCATAAGAAGTAGAGTTGAGAAGAGTCTATTCTAACAGCCTCCCTTCTAACTCCCTGCCTCATGTCTTAACTTCCTCCAGTCTCCTGTTGACCCTTTGCTTGAGTGATCTTTTTCAGGTGCCATGCCAGTGTAGTCACTCCCTTGAGGAAAACACGTGGATGACTCCTGCCCATGGAGAAAAGACTAATATCCTTAGGTTCATAGCCAAGGCCCTCCGGAAAACTAACCGCCGCCTCCCTACCCTCTGACTTAGCTGCCTCCAAGCTTCTGCTTCCTCCATTCCCAAACATACCTCCAGTTTTCTTGTCTTTACTAAAGATATTTTCGTGCATATCAAAATCTTATTCTGCTTTCCACATTTAGCCCAGATGCTCTTTGTCATGTTTTCCTGGTTTATGCCAGTACCTAATTATAAGACATCTCTCTTTGGCTCACACTAAGTCCTTCACATCTGATTTTCTAGTGATATCCGTTACTGTCAATATTATTCTAGAATAATAAATGATTACATCTCTCCTTCCCTGGTGCAATGAGCTCTCATAATCTGTCTTCTCTTCTGCAAAATGGGGTTGATGATAGCTTCCTTGTAGTGTGTTGAAGAATACAGGGAGATAATGCATATAAAGAAGCCGGAACTGGGTCTGGCATATGAGAGAAGCCCAGAAAATGTTACGGAGCTTTCATCACTATCACAATCATGATATCATCATCATTGTCATCATTGTCAATGTCATCATTATCATTATAATTAGAGGAACTCTGCCCCACAGTGGCCAAGAATTTGTAGATTTATGTCGTTAGTCTGTCCCTAACACAGATTTTAATTTACAAAGAAAAAAAAACACTAAAGATTGCTTGTCTCGGGCAGAAATAGCAAATTTGGATCACAGGGATGAAGTGAGGCTTCCTGGAGCCACACAGCCATGGAGAAACAGGAAGATTTCCTGTTGAGGCAAAGTGAGAGCAGGTAAAAGAACAAACTAGTACAGTGACAAGAGAAGAAACTTTTTTGTTGTTGTTTAGAGAGATAGTGATGTTTTCAATAAAAATTTCAACCCAGAGATTAAAATTTAAACAACGTAAGTGCCTCCGAGAATCACACAGCAGCGAGCAGTCCCTTAATGGTACTATGCACAGCCTTTATTTTTTAATGTAGAGAAGGAAAGGATTTGTCATTAAAGTTTAAAAATAATCAGAATCAAAATCCCTTTTGTTCCTGCGGGCTGGCAGAGCTGAGGGGCTGATTGTGTGTGCTGAGTGGGTGTCCAGGAAACAGTAGTCATTTGTGTGCGTGTGACAGGAGCGGAGTCCAAATCTAAATTTAAGCAAGTGTTGGCCTTCTTGGAACCCATAATTTTTGGATCAATTATCCCGGACTAAGTGTCTGAGTTTCTTGCTCTCTCTCTCTCTCTCTCTCTCTCTCTCTCTGCTGCATTTAATAATTACAACACTTGAGCCAATAATTTGCCGACCAGCTGCGGTGGCCTAACTGTCTGGTTCACTCATAATTTCTGGAACTTGATACAATCATGGCCTTTGAGCCAATTAGGGTAATATTTGGTGTGTTGGAAGTCTGTTCCCCACCCTCCCACCATCTCGCCAATGTGAGAAACAAACAGCCCGTGTCTATCCTACAAGAAAAATTGCGTGTTCTCAGATCTTACCCAGCCCCTGGACCCATCGATTTTGTCTGTCCCAGTCCTTCCCACAGTTTGGAAATGAAAGGCAGACTGGTGGCCTGAAAAGAACCTGGTCTGAGAATCAGAAAGCCTAACCCTGCCCCTAAAAGAGTTATGTGGCCTTGGCTTGGTAGCCTACCCTCTCTGAGTATCAGTTTTCTGTTTGCAAATGTGGCAATAGTGATTCAGGACAGAGGGGCTGGAGCCAGCTACTTGAATGAAAACCCTGCCTCTGTCACCTTTTAGCTGTGCAACATTACTTCATCTCTCTGAACCTTAATTTTCTCATCAGGGATTATAATTAATTTGTTAATAATGAAGATAATTATAATATTAACTGTAACATGTAGTGCGTGAGGATTTGGTGAGTTAATACAAACAGAACCATGCACACACATACTTCTAGAGTTTAAACTCCATATAGGCATGGATTTTGTCTGTTTTGTTTACTACTATCTACCCAGGATCTTGAACAGTGTGAATAATTTCCCTTAGATAAATGAATGAATAAATGAGGGGACTGATTTATATTTATTTGTTCACTATTCCCTTCCAGCTTATTTCCAAAAATAATTTTTCATGATTCACAATAAAATCATGTTTACCACAAGGCTATCACAATGAAACTAAAACATCAAAGCCCAAAATAAGGAAGTCACAAGCAAAGGTCAGATGTCCTTTCACTCAGAGCTTCCTGGCTACTAAAATTCAACTAAGCAGCCTGTTCCTTCCAACTCTAACATTCCTGGAATCTGAGCTTTGGAGTCAGAACCAATATTTCTGACTTTCAGTGTGACCTTTGACAACTCTCCAGTTCTGTGTCAGTTGATCGTTTTTCCGTCTGTAAAAGGGAAAGACATGACCGAAGAAGCTACGACCCATCCTTGAAGTCTAGCCTTTCTTTTTAGCAAATGGCCACAGGAATGTAAAGATAAAAGAGATATGATTTCTACCATCTAGGAGCTTACAATTCCCCAGGAGATACAAGGTATAAAGATGTATAACTCTCTAATTCAAGCTAGGTAATAGTACTTAACTAAGAGTGTTAGCAAAGGCTAAAAGAATGGTGAAGAAAAAAACGTATTTCCACTTAGGAGGGTTTCATAATAGCTTTATTTTATTTATTTATTTATTTTTTTGAGACAGAGTCTCACTCTGTCATTCAGGCTGGAGTGCAGTGGTGTGATCTTGGCTCACGGCAGCCTCAGCCTCAGGCTCAAGCCTCCTGAGTAGCTGGGACTACTGTCGCACCTCGCTAATTTTTGTATTTTTTGTAGAGACAGGATTTTACTACGTTGCCTAGGCTGGTCTCAAACTCTTGAGCTCAAGCAATCTACTTGCCTTGGTCTCCCAAAGTGCTGAGATTACAGGTATGCACCACCGTGCCTGGCCTTGATATTATTAATAGCTTTATAGAATAACTATAGTTTGCAATGGTTCATAAAGAATATTAACAGATATTTATAAGAAAAGAATTCCTAACAAATGGAAAGAAGATAAAGAAAGGTAGGCATAGCAAGGTATAAAATAGTACCCTATCCAATAAAGCTAACATGCTGGGCAGAGATAGGGGTGGCAGGTGTGTGTGCTGACAGCCACCTCCCCTTTGCCTATGGCAGACCTCAGTAATTACTCCAAGAGCTTTATCCCACTAAGTTAGGATGTGGCCTTGGAATTCTTCTCAACACTGTGTTCCAGGCAGCCACTCCCAAGTACTCAGAGCTGGTACATAGAATGAAACTTACTTGCCCTCCAGATTTAAGGTTTATATATGTCAGTCAATAGCGGAAAATACGCCTAAACCAAATGCAGAGGGCCTTGAAAGTCAAATGTCAAGCTCAGGTATATGAATAGTCAAAACATGTGCTTGTTCCTTCACATTCAGCTGCTCCTTACATTGGTATGATAACCATGAAGTCTGTTTGCAACAGACATTATTGTAATATATATACACTGAGCCTGCAGGAACTGAACCCATTCCTGCCGAGGCTTTCCGTGAATTCATCTGGAGCATAATCCACCTCCCATGCTGCACAGTGCTTGGCTTGTGCTTAAACAAGGCATGCACTGTAACACTGTTCTCACATCACGCTGCGGGAAGAAAAACAGTGTTGGGGACCTATGCCAAAGTTTTCAAAAGAGCTGCCCTAAAACGTAAATGTGGCCTCTGTAGGTTCTTAGAGCAATGCTAGTTATCAACTCTGTAGTACCAGGGCCGGCACAATTATTCTATTACTATTCGACGGCTGCTCTTAATGAATGCGTCCCTGTGATGGTTCCATTTAGCCTTACTCCAGGAAAAGGAAAATCTATCGAAAGGAATGGGAAATAGAATTCCATGAGCTCATGTCTAGTGGGGAAAGCTAAGGCATCCGAGGGCTGATGGGAAGTGAATCATATTGTTTCTCAGCTTCAAGTGTAACCCTATCCTCCTGTCTTCTTTCTATGGACCTCCATTCTCAGCCCCACTGTGTGGGGACATTCTGGCAGCAGGAAGTCAAGGGAACCCAGGGAATGGAGTAGCCAAGATTTCAGCTCCAAGTCCACATGTTCTTGAGTGAATTACTCTTTATATCAGCATATGGTTAGACCCCATATCCTTACAAAATGCTTTCCAGGTGGCTCACCTAAACATTTTTAACATCATAGAAAGAAATCGAATTAAAATAAAAGATGCACACGTATTAAGAAGACCAGATAAAGGAAATATAAAAGCCAGGATTAAAAACAAAATTTGCAGTAAGACAATCCATTTCATATTTCTGAGCCTCAGTTTTTGCATCATAAAATAAAGGAGCAATAATAGCTTATTTATAACATCATTAGGGGGACAAATTGAGATACGCAAAAAAAGGAAAAATGGATTATAATGGAAAAACTACTGAGCAAGTCGTCACGAGACGAATGCAGCTCTGCTTCTGAACTGGGTGCTCCCTGAAGCCTCTCTCAGCTTGAAGAGTCTCTAATTCCATGAAGTGGGGTGCCTGAGAGGAGTGCAGGAGCCCAAAAAGAAGCAGGAAGCAATGGGGAGAAATGAGATGCCACCTTCAACTCATCAACTAAAGGATTACTCTTAATTGTATCTTTGGAATCCTTTTTCTCATGACTGTATTGGGGACAATGACTGATTTGCAAATATCATTTGAGCAACTCTTCCGTGCCTGGTCCAGGAAAGAAACATCATGTGGATGCCAGTTTCTGCTAGGCCATGCCTAGTCAGGGGAGGAGGGAAGGGGCGGCCCACATGACCACAATGCAAAGCTTCCTGAGCCCAAAGGAAGGTGTGGATAGAAGGTTACAGGTGAAGGGAGGAGAGGGAGCCTGTCCTCCAGATAAAGGAATATTTCCCGGAAGAAACTATTGAGTCTGGCCCTGAGAAATTTTCTACAAGTTGGGTGTAAGGAGAGGATGTTTCAGGTGGAAGAGACCAGACAAACTGAGGTGGAAAGACTGAAAAGCGTGTAGGACTTGTGGGAAGAGTGGACATGTATTGAGCTTTTCTGAGCTTTTCATCAATTCCCCTTTTGTGTGAACAGCATCTAACTTCATCTTTAGGGAGTTTCTATTTCCCAACTGTTGTCGACCCAGTTTGGATTAGGCTGATCCTACCCCATCTAGCTCCAAGGAACACATATGGTCCTAGCTCAGCCAGTGAAGATAATTTATATCCTTTGCCACAGCAATTGGTTTCAAGATGAGCATGTGTCTCTAGTCTATCCAATAAGACACACTTTGAGACTTTCCCTGTATCCACCACAAAAGAGAAGCTCTTTCTACTGGACTTGCTGAGCAGATGGAATGTTAACCAGGAGCTGTTAGTGTTAGCGGATGTCTTGTCATAAAATGAACTACCTTGAGAAAGGCAACAAAAAAATCAATCTGAGAAATAAAACAAGGCAAATTCTGAATATCGTTTGAGCACCTAGATCCCTCCATAGCTGAAGGCAATGTCTCTTGGCATATTTTAGCTTTCGTTGTTAATAAATTTACCTTTTACGTAAGAATGGCACAATGGACTTTGGAGACTTGTGGGGAAGAGCGTGAAGGAGAGGCAAGGGATAAAAGACTACAGATATGGTGCAGTGTATACTGCTTGAGTTTGGGGTGAGCCAGAATATCACAAATCATCACTATCGAACTTACTAATGTAGCCAAATACTACCTGTACCCCAATAACTTTTGGAAAAATAAAATAAACATCAAATACATAAATTTGTCTTTTATTCTTAAGCTAGTTTGAGTTCAGTATGAGCGCCCTGATCCAGATGAGCTGTGGACTTTAACCATGGCTGTCAGCCCTGGCACTGTGGCTAGGGCTGAGAGAATCCTTTCAGATGAAGCCCAAGCAGTCAACCACCAAGGAAGCCTAACCTGAGAGAACAAGCTGAAGGGTGAATCTGGGAGCAGAATAGAAGATTCATTAGACAGAAATGCCAGTTTATTGCACTTGAAGAAACATTTCCCTATCAATGGGAGAGAAGCTGAGTTGAAAGAAAGACAAGGAAAACAAAGGCTTCCCCTCAAAGAGCCTCCTATCAGGTCCTTAAAGCAGCTTCTCCATTGTGTCTGGGGAGCGACAGGTCTTTCACTCGCTTCGCTAGGGTAACAGTGGTCATGCAGTGCAAGGAAGAGCATAGACTTCAGAATCAAACCCAGTTAATCTCAAATCCCACTCCTGGTTGATAACTTCCACTTTTTGCTAACTCGGTGACCTTAATAGTTAAAGCCTGAACTTGATAAAGCCACTTCAAGTGACTTCATTTCTCTGAGCCTCAGCTGCTTCTTCAATAAATGTGAATAGCCACCATTATCTCTCACTTGATCATAGCAAGAGCCTCTTGATGTGTCTCAACTAATTATCCACCATGCAACCAAAGTGACCATTTTAAAAACAAATCAAGTTATGTCGCTCCCTTCCCTTAAATATGTTTCCGTGACTTCAGTCATCATTAGGATAACGATCCAAATTCATGTAGCAGACTTCAAACCTCTGCATCACCTAAAATCAAATCCCACTTGATGTTCTAGTCTCCTAGATTCTCTCTTCCTTGCTCCTCTCAGTTTATAAAATAGTTAATAATATTTAAAACTGACATTTATTGAACACATACAACATACCAGGCATTGTTCTAAGTATTTTATTTGAAATAATCCTTACGATGCTCATATAAGGTAGGTGCTATTATTGGCCTCACTTTATGGATGGAAAAATTGAGGTGCAGGAAGTTGCTCAAAGTCATACAACAAAGAAGCATTTCACCCAGGTTACAAACTTAGGTGTTGGCACCCAGAGCCTGCATGTTTAATCACTATATCATGTGGACACTCTACAGGCATCTGACAGACATTTTACCACTTTGTGGCTATGGTAAACTGAATAATGGCCCCCAAAGATAGTCACATCCTAATCTCTAGAAACTGTGACTGCTACCTTATATGGCAAAAGGGACTTTGCAGAGGAGATAAAGTTAAAGATCTTGAGATGAAGAGACTTTCCTGAATTACTCAGCTGAGTCCTAAATGTAATCACAAGTGTCTTTAGGAGAGGGAGGCAGAGGGAGATTGGGCTACAGAAAGGCAGGAGGCGACATGACCATGGAAGCAGAAATTAGAGTGATGAGGCCATAAGCCTAAGAGTGTTTGCAGGCAGCAGAAGATGGAAGGAACCGCAAAGAACAGATTTTCTTCTAGGAGGATCCATCCCTGCAACGATTTCACTTCAGCCCAGTGACATTGATTTTCACCTTCTGATGTCCAGAGTTTGTAAGAGAATACATTTGTGTTTTAAGTCATAAGTTTGCAGTAATTGAATACAGCAGCAACAGTAAACTGACACAGTGGCATTAGCACAGGCTGTTTCTTCTGCCAGGAACACTCTTCTGCACACCATTTGCCTTCCTTAACTCCCACTTCGCCTTTGATACCCAGCTTCGATGTCACCTCCTCAGAGGAAGGGGACTCTCCTATTACATCCTTCCATAGCACTCCAGACTTCTTTTCTTTCTTTCTTTTTTAAAATTCTTTTGGAGACAGAGTTTTGCCCTTGTCACCCAGGCTAGAGTGCAATGGCACAATCTCAGCTCAGTGCAACCTCCACCTCTTGGGTTCAAGCAATTCTCCTGCCTCAGCCTCCCCAGTAGCTGGGATTACAGGCCTGCATCCTGACACTCAGCTAATTTTTGTATTATTAGTAGGGACAGGGTTTCACCATGTTGGCCAAGCTTGTCTCAAACTCCAGACTTCAGATGATCCACCCACCTCAGCCTCCCAAAGTGCTGGGATTACAGACACGAGCCAGCATGCCCGGCCCAAACTTCTTCTTAATATTCACAACATTCCAATTCATTGTCAATGATTGTTGTTCATGCTACCAGATCCAAGGGACAGGGTACAGTGTGTGTCTGTCTTGCTCTCTACTGTAACCCAGCATCTAGCCCAAGGCCTGGAGTATTATGATTCTCTAAATATTTGTTGAAATGAATAAATATAGTTTCTCATAGGACTGTTGGATGCTTTCAAAAGATCACAAATGTAAACAACTTGGTATAGGGCCTGGCATATAATAAGTTCCCAGAAAAGTAGAGCTCCATGTGAGTTCTGGGTCTATCTGTGTGTCTCCTGTGTCTTTGGAACAGAAGCACAGACAAGAAGGTCCTGATCTTGGGTATGTCCCAGGCAGAGTGCTCTGTGATGTCTCCTTTTTCCTAATTCTCCAAATACTGTTTTTCTTTCTTACAATTCTGGTCATCATGCAGGTTTAATGGACACCCTGGACATATTTTAGAAACGAAAGGATCAGGGCAGCCCCAGAACACAATGAGATATGAAGATATCAGCAAGGCTGGCTGCCTCCTGCTTTAAGACTATGGCAAGCCCTTTCGGCCAATCTGCAGTGCAGTTTGTAATAGGTTATTCCAGCTGTTTCCTGGCCATGTAGTATGTGTATGAGCCTCCAGCTGGGCCAGGGACCAACTTTCCAGGCCCAAATGAATTCTCATCATTTCCCAGGGATCCTTTAGCTTGAGTTTGGTTCTCAAGCCAAGGCTCTGACAGCTTTATTAGCACCTATAATTCAATGTAAGCATCGATGTGTTGGGAAACACTTTGAGGCTATCTTTTAAAGTCAACTTAATTCCCTCTCAAATGCCTCTTTGTTTGCCAAAGTGCCAGCCAGAAGACTTCCAGGTAGGCAGAGAGATGAGCTCCAGACAGGGGATCAGTGGGACGTGTCTGCTGGGTTCCCAAGTCACTTTGCTGGTAGCTGATGTCATTTCCAGTTAGTGGGCTCCTGGCAGAGGTGCCTGCAGATGCTCAGATGACATCATTGGGGACCAGTCTGTCACCAGGGGAGATAACAAATGGAGCCCAGCTCTGAGTTCCTGCTGCCCCAGGAAGTCACAATTCATTTCCTGGCCTTGCTATAGGCCTGGAGAATAGACACCCTGTGTTTTCACCCTGGCCCAGCCACAGAGAACCAGCATGCACCCTCCTGCTGGCTGCTTTGCCTCAGCAAGACCAAGCGGGACATTCTGAGTTTACCCAAAAGTATTTGGTGACTGCAATCAAAGAAACTGGAGAAGCCCAATGTAGTATGCACTCTTGATCATCTGCTGACACCTACTTATCCTTCATCCTGGGCTAACAGAACCCAATTTTTCTCATATACACACTCTCCTCTGGAAGAGATTGGCCTATTTGCATCCTCAAGGGATAAATTGTCATTGTCCTAAGCCATTCATTCATTCATTCATTCATTTGACAAATATAATTGAGCATATTTTGTGGTGGGCATTGTTTAGGTGCTAAAGAAAAAGTCACTTAAAAAAATCAAAGTCTTTGCCTTCATGAAACCTTAATAAATACACAGTTATATATTTTATAATAAATTTGCAACATCAGATCAAATGATAAATGTTATGAACAAAAATAATGCCAGGTAAATGTATGGAGGAAAATAGTCTTGCTGTTTTAGATAAGGGGATGAAGGAGGTGATATTGAAGCTGAGGCATGAATGGAAGGAGGGCACCAACCTGTGATTCTATAGGGAAAATGTTTCAGTCAAGGACAACAGCAGGTGCAAAGGTCTCAGGGTAAGAATAAACCTGCACATTGAGGAATAACCAGAAAGCCAATGGCTGGAATGTTATGAAGGATGCTGGATCATAGAAATGACTTTGGATTTTACTCTAAATGATGGGAAATCACTGGAGGGTCTTCTGTAATTTCTAATTTCAGAGGATTCCCATGGTCACTGTGCAGAAAGCAGACTAATGTGAGGCAAGAAGGAAAATAGGTGACCAGGCAGCATCGAGTACTGGGTGGTAGCTGGAGAAGTGGTGATAACTGATTGGAATTGGCAACAATTTCGAAGGTTGAAGCAAAAGGATTGGATAATGAATTTGGAGAAGAGAGTGAGAGAAAAAAGAGAGCGAGAAAACATCAAAGTTTTGGGATGGCACTACCAACTAAATACGAGTGCTATTAACTGAGATAAAGAGCACTGCAGAGGAGCACTTCTGGGTGGGAAGGGATCTAAGGCTGAGATTATGTGTGCTTGGCTCCAGGTGCCTGACAGACATGCAACTGCAGATAATAATAGGCAGCAGTGGGAGACAAGAGTGTGAAGATTAGGAGAGGGCTAAGTCCCATGCCTCCACCAATAAATGGCTTAAGCTTCAGCATGGGGGGCAATTCTAGCCAATGGGATATGGTTATAGGAAGCCTCTGGGCAAGGTGTGCTCATTTCTAATGAGGATTTAAGGTTGCTTAGATTTTTGGATGGATGGATGGATGGATGGATGGATGGATGGATGGATGGATCTCTTAAGTTTCCATTTGTTTCCAATGGTCATTCAAATCTCAAAGGTACACTAGAGTTGAAGTTAGGAGACCTTTCTTTAGTCTCTGGTTCTTTTACTAATTAACCACAAACCTAGACAAGTGCACCCTCTCTCTGAGCCTCAGTGTCCCCATCTGCACAATGAGGAAATTGGACTATATTGTCTTTACGAGCCCAGCTAGCCCTGCTGTTCTATGAAGTTGTAAGAACATGGACTTTGGCACCAGAATCTCTGAGAGAAATGTTGACTTTCCCCTACCAAGTTTCCCCTGTGTTGCAGTTTCCTCATCTCTGAAATGATGATTTATGGTCCTTCCCAACATTAATTTCCATTAGGACACAGCATGGTTTCCTGGTTACTTATGTTGATGGAAATAATAAAAACCTCTAAGAAAGCAATAGCTATGAGGAAGCCAACCCCTCAATGCAAACACATGCGCACACACACACACACACACACACACACACACAGTCTAGAAAAGGAGGCCAGGCCTTTCCTTTAAGAGCAGCTACTCTCTGGCTCCTTCTGAGTACAAACTCTGGTCAAGGTAGGAACTATGCTCTTCTTGAGGCCAGCATGGCTGTTTTGAGGGCTCTTGGCTTCCCTTGGCACCTCAGTCCCAAGAGCTAAGAGCTACCCTAAGAATCTCAAAATACAGTCCTGCTGGGTCACTCCTGTGCCTACCACAGGGCTTGGGATGAATAAAAGCCATTAAGACCATAAAGCTTCTAGCCCAGACTTGGCACACAGTGAGTGTTCAAACACTGTCTTGTTCCCCAGGTCCATGTGCCCAGTTAGCTAACGGTAATAATTAACAAAAGTGAACAATAATGGTAGAGTATAAGGCAGCTTTAGATCACAGATTTTTAACATGGTCAGGGATAGAAATCCCTGGACAATTTTATTCATGTAAAAGGTCTAACAATAATTGCTAATTTTTGAAAACAAATCAAACATTCAGTAAAAGACTTTAGGAAACCATTATCTTACCATAGTTTAGACCAACTAGTCTAAAAGAAATTTCTTTGATCTAAAATGATGTCACTTTCACATTGCTAGTGTTGTCTGATCAGTATTACATATGAAGGTTGATTAATAGGAAATGGGTAAATAGGTATATTATGACTTAATCAGTGCTTTATGTTTGAAGACTTATCTTTCAAAAATCTTTTAATTTTAATGAAAAGGGGTCTTCAGTGTCAGAAAGGTTGGGAGGCAGCAAACTAAAATGTCGAATGTTTTGACAGGGGCCTGCTGGTGACTATATCCCTCCCTTTGATGTGTGAGCCCTAAGAACCTCTGAGCTATGTCCGCGTGTCCCCAAAGCACAGATCCAAGGGAGAAAGGGGAAAAGACACTCTGCTAACAGTGGCTAATGTCATTTCCAGTTAACTGGCTTTTGGCAGATATGGTACAGATGTTCAAATGACCTCATTAGGGACCAGGATGTCAACAACAAGACAGATACAGAGCCCTGCTTAAGATTCCTGCAGATTCCATGGGTTTGGAATACCTTAACTCATTTCTCAAGCATTTCAAAGGGTGGGAATTTCAGGCAATGGCATGTGGCATTATGAAGAATTTTAGGGAAGATGGAGCTTACATTAGTTAAGATCGGCTAGCTTTGCTGCAATAAAAAAGAACCTGCAAAGCTCTCCCTCTCTCCCCTTCTATTTCACTCTGTGGGTTGTCCTCATCCTCTGCTATATCAGATGGTCTCCCTGCAGGCAGGTTGGAGAGACTGGGCACAGCCTCCAGAGGTGTCCAGGTGTACATTCACTTGTAGCTCTCAGCCACTGTATGTAAAATTCTAAGGAAGGACCACGTTGGATCAGGATTTGTACATCTGCCTCCCCTACTAGACCATAAGACTGGGAAACGCAGGGAATGAGTCTTACTCTGCTACCGTCTGCAGCCTCTCCTAGCCTGGAGTCACTCTGTAAGGGACACTCAGTAAACATCATTCAGTTAAATAAATGAGCAAACCACTCAGCACAAAACAGAAAGAAAGGAACTAAACATAGAGAAGACTGGGAACAGGGGTTATTCAGAAACAGACTACTCAAATGATGATCAAAATTTTGTTACATTCAACAGCAGCAGCGATGCCAAGAGAGCCCTTGAGATACTTTATCCAATAAACTATTTCCAGAGCGAATAATAAAAATTTCCTGCATGGTAGTTTTTCATCCCTTCTTTTCACAATTTTTCATCCCTTCTTTTCCCTATCACTTCAGTACAATTCAACAACTAGTAATGAGAGTCTTCCAGGTACCAGGCATTGTGCTCAGTGGTGGGCTATGGCAGTAGAAGCAGGTCCTTGCCCTCAGAGAACTCTCAGTGAGTGTAGTACTAAAGAGAGAGATTAAATAATGGAAGAGATAATAATAACTGATATATTTGCAGAGAGCATTTGCTATGTGTCAAACACTAGACTGGGTGCCTAACACATGTTAATTCAATTCATGCTTACAGTAATCCTTTGAGACAGATACTATTGTAAGTCTTGGAAGCTGGGTGACCTATCCAGGGTAAGCAATTGACGGAGCCAGTATTTAAACCCATGTAGTTTGGCTCCTGAATCTATGCTCTTAGCTATCATAACTGTACCACCAGCCAACCGCAGTGTTAGGAGAGTTAAAATGGAAAGTAGAGGGGTCAAGGAAGGCTCTAGCATTTAACCCAGACAGATCTTAGAGCCAGATCTGCCAGTTTGAAATCCAGTGTCCTTTCTGCCAGTCTGAGCATCAAGGTTCAGTGCAGTGGCTGCATTGTTAGCTGCACTTACAAGTCTCCAGGGGGCTCTAGCTATAACTCCCCATTGGCGTTCTCCCAATCATCTGGGCATAAATAGCCAATAGGTTCTCTCTACACCCCACACAGAACTTAGAAACGAATCATCCTTCTGGGAATTACTTTAAGGGAATGTTTTTGTTTGTTTCATTTAGGAGTTAAAAACAGAATGACCTTGTCTTAAAAATTCTGAAATAACAATTAGAAGTTATTTGCTTATGTTTATATTTAGAATTAAACGACATTCATATGAAAAAGTACAAAACAGAGGGTGATGGGGTTAGCAAGGGATTGAGGGCCTTCGGAGAGATGGATTATTGTTCATTCAACTATAACAATTAACAGTTAAAAATCCACTCTTGCAGTTCCCCATGTCTGGGGGAAAAAAGCAGCTCTTTTTTTTTTTTTTTTTCTCTGAAACAAAAAAGCCACATCTTTCTTTCCAGGGAATGCATTAGAATAAGGGGTTTCCCAGGACCTGGACAAAAGCCAGGATATTTGGGAGTCAAAGTCCCCTCCCCCACTTTCTGGCGTCTGTCCCTGCAGGGGACTATAAGGTAAGTGCTCAGGCTGAGAGCTCAGCTAAGAGGGGAGAAGAGGCTGGCCACCTGGAAACATTAACCCGAAGAGGCACCGTGTAGGTGGGGCTGGGCGGCAAAGCAGGGCAACAAAGTAAGCGTAATAACAGCTCACCCTTAGCATTTATTGAGTACTTATTACGGCCAGACAAGAGTCTACGCACTTCATTTAATTAGGTTGACAGAATTAGTATCCCCACATTGCAGGTAAGAAAAGTGAGACACAGGGGTTTGATCTTGCTCAAGATCGTACTTCTAGAAAGTGGAGGGGCCGGAATTCAAGCTCAGGTAGGGTGACTACAGTGCCAGCACCCTTCACCAGGATGCCGCAGCAAAAGGGTTACCCTGAAATCACGGCCCTGTTGATCTGGGCTTTAAGACCTTCTCAGGATTCTTCAGAGAGCTCTTTTATGAGCTCTGCTGGCCCCGAACTTGATATTCTGCAGTGGTTTTTGCCTTATGGCTGCCTCCTTACAAATTGGCAACTTAATTTTAACCCCGGAACTTCTCTTCTTGGATAACGTGGTGGGGAAGGGACAGAGAGAGAGGAACACAGGCAGAGAGTGCGAGAGAGGTAGGCTATTATTTTAGAAGTTAGACAGCAATATAACCGGCTTCTCATCCAAGTGATGAAAAACCCATTGTTGGGGCATCTTTGCACCAAAAAGAGAGAGAGATTTTCCTGAATCATTTCTAATTTTTTATTTAAGCTTCACACTTTTCCTGGGGCCTCTGGGAAGGCTTCCAAACCCTGGTATCCACAGTTGACTCTGAGCTCCTGAGGTAAGTGATCTGTCACTCCCAGGCCTGGGGAAGGGGTGGGCAGAGGCCTGGACAGGCTGTGCTTGGCTCAGCCCCCTGACATTGTACACACTAATGCAATGTGAAATAGCACGTCTAAATAGCCTGTCCAACTTTTTTGATGTTCTTGAACCCACAGATGGGATTCATTTCCACACTGTTCGCAAAACGTAAACGATACAAGGACATTAAAGAGCATTAAACTACTTGATGACATTTTGGTCACATTAATAAAAAGTGGCATTTTAAAAACTACCAGAAAGAAAAAGAGTTTAGGGGTGGAGAGGGGAGAGGTGAAGAAAAAGAGAGAGCAAGCAGGGAGGGGGGAGGAGGAACAGGAGAGGGATTTGAATTCGTCTGAAGTGTAGAAGAAATGCTGGCAGTCTCAACTCTTCTCAACCCAGTTGGGACTTCATTTAGTATGACATAAGAATCAAATCTTTCTGGACAGATCTGTGGAACATACCCACACCTATGTAGTGAGCAGTGCAGACAGACTAAGATATTAATGTTTCCTTCCAGACTGATTAGTTTGGCCAAAAGAAACACACATACCACTGAGACATGAGAAAGGGCAAGAAGAAGACTCACCTCCTCCAGGAAGCCTTCCATGAGTACCTCCCCAGACTAGATTAGGTGTCTCTTCTCTGGACTCTAGTGACCCTAGGTTTACTCTCATCATAGCCCGCATCGTCATGGCATATAATCACTGACTGACTTGCCTAAATCCTCCCTAGACTGTGGGTTTCTTGGGGGCATGAACTAGGGCAGGAAGCATGTGTTTGAGGAGACCTATGTCTCTTCAAATTGCAGAGATTCAAATCCCAGGTAGTCCTTATATTGGTTTTATGACCTGAAGCATAATTAATTAAGCTCCCTGGGTCTCCACTATGCCATCTATAAAATGGGGTGAAAGGAAAACCCAGCTCATAGAGTTGTAATGATTCCTAAATGAGGTAATGAATGAAAGGCACATAGCCCCATGCCTGATACACATACACTCAGCATATGGTCTAGATTAGCATTAGCATTATGCCCAGTACCCCAAGCACTTGGCACATAAAAGGCACTCAATAAATACAGTACTGTTAAATCAATGAATCTCAACAAACTCACTTAGAAAAAAATCACTTCCCAAGGGGACTAAGGAATTGGACACAGAGCCACAAAAAGTGAAAATGGGTGGCAGAGACATTTAATAACTTATCAAGTCCTGGTTACCTTGTTTTAAAATAAAAAACCAGTACTGGTCTTTCTCAGGAGTGCCTGGGGAGGTGTCCTGCTCCACCATCCAACGATGGCTGGTGAAACGGGGGCGAGCAGCCCCCACCTCTGCCAGCAGCCCATGCCCCCTCCCCTCACCCACTGCCTTGGCAGAGCTCTCTCCTTCCAGCCCTGGTGGTTACATTAATTGCTAATGACAATGGCAACCTTCACTCTGTGTGGTTTCCTGCCCAGATTCTGGATCCTTTACAAGGCTCCCTTTTCTTTTTTCCCAGATAGGAAATGCAACCCGAGACGTGTGAAGAAAAAAACAGTGTGCTTATTGTCATAGCCTCCACTCTTCGGCTGGGCCCGGCTGTGTGTGCTCTGGGGTGTCTGCCCCGCCACAGGGAAGAATAAACCCAGACTCAAATCATAGGAAATTCATCAAATGTGCTTCTCAGAGCTCTGTCTTTCAAGGTCTGTTTCCTTGCCATATGATCTCTATAAACCAAATCACTGTTAGCCAGGGCACAGGACCAGAGGCGCCGGAGGCTCATGGATAATGAATGCCAAATGCATGTGACAATAGACTGATCAGAGAGCAGAATAGAAATTTCTGAGTCGTGCTTTTATATATGTATACACACACAGACACACGCATACACCTACGTGCGTGCACACACGCACACACACATATATACGTAAAACATACACACATGGGTCAAGCACACAGTACATCTTAATATATACAGGCTAGTTGTGGTACTTGGTGACAAACTCAGATAACTCACCTCTCAGTTACTTTGTCAAGACAAAGAAGCCTGTGGATCAGAAGGATAAAATGAAAGAGAAAAACAAATCAGAACCCCATTTAGCTGGGGACACTCAGTGTGGAGGAGTCAAAGATTTGACTTTGAAATTTAGGATGCCTTGCACTCAGCAACTGACACAGGACATAGCACGTAAGAGGGCCTCAACTGAAAAATGAAAACCAAGGATTCATTCCTGGGCACCAAAGGTAAATGGGAGAAATTGCCCTAAACTGAAAGAATTATTGTCTGATCTTTCCCAGTAATGGTTTTGACTCCTCCTAGGTCCGACCAACCCCTTCACTCACTAACTAGTTTCCACTGTGGCCAAGACAGAGAAGAGAACACAGGACAGAAACTAGCAGGCCACCAGCTGAAGGCAAAAAGGTAATTGATGTTATAGCCTTTTAGATTCTAGAAAATACTGCACTTAAAACTGCAAGTCAACTAAGCGGCTGTCGGCAACCGATAAATGCTTCCATATTCACAGGCATCAGCAGTCTTCCCGTTACAAAAAAAGTAATAATACATACATATTAATGGATCACATTTTGTCCTTTGGGGAGCATAATTTTTAAAAGGGCCAAGGCAGCAATAATAGTTCCTTTAAAAATTCTAAATGCTGTAATTGTTTTCTCTGAATTATGGTGCTAGGATTTAATTAGTGATGAATGTTCGGTATGGGGTTTAGACATTTTTGATGAATTCAGCCAAACAGAAAAGTAGTCTTGTCCTTACTGCTCCCACCCGGGCCCCCGCCCTCTTTTCTTCCCTGGAATCCTGAAATGGGAGTGTGCAAGAGCACAGGTCCACGAAGGGATTTTATTTTCTGCAGTTTCACCGTAGCTGAGAAGGAGATTGCCTTAACCACAGCTTAAGGAACATGAAACATGGTCAGTGAGGTCATGCAATTCAGCACAAATTTTGAGGGTTTCTGGTTATAAGTAGGAAAAATAAAATGTAAATGGTAGAAATTTCTTTTGGGTGATGTTCTTATCGCTAGGAAGAAGTTGCCCAGGTCTTGGGCCTGGGCTCCTGGGCTTAAAGGGCTCAGGGACCCAAGAGCTAAAGGTGTCAGGGGAGAGGGGTAGGGGGCAGTAAGGAAGGACTTTCTTTATTCATTTGACGAATAACCATTTAGCAAGACCTACTGGGTCCAGGCTCTGAGCTGAGCATTGCACACAGGGCCCTGGCAATGGAGTCCCTGCCTGGGGATAAATACAATCGCTTTGTTCTTCTCCAAACCACTTCTTTGTAAAAGCAGCTGGAGAGAAGCCCAGACCAGCAGCCATCCACACAGGCAGAATCAAGGAGGCCTACATAGCAGGTCCCCTGGGGGCCATGCCTACCCCTCCCATCCACCTTCAGGACTTCTTTCATTTGAGACCTGGAGGCTGTTCCTGGTTCCCAGTATCTTCTATTAACATGCAAATACTCCTGGGAAAGGTCACACCTTGAGACCCCATCAGCTAACCTCTTGCTCACCAGTTACTTCTTAGCAAGGATTAGCAGAAATAGAACACCAAGAGAAGGCCTGGGGGTGAGGGCTGGGGGGAGATGAGAGCTTATGGGGAGGGAGGTAAAAGACCTTCCTACTGCCAAGATTTTCCTGGACAGTCATGTTGATTTAATGCAATACAATAAATCAATGATATTATTTCAATAAAGGTTGATTTTTTAAACTGTAAAACAAACTAAAATCTCATTTACATACAGTCAAACATATTACATTTAAATTAATTTGCAAATTAGGTATCATTCTGGGTTCCACCACATGTTCCAGATAGAGCATAGGAACACAGGGTTTTCCCTGTTGCCCTGATTGTGCTACAAATAACACCTGCTTCATGATCTTGCCTAAAGAGCAAAAATGCTGCCTCCCCATCCCCAAATGGCAATGCAGGTGGTCAATGGAGGTTTTGTTCACGCTGTCTAGGGGAGAAAAATTAGCACCCCTCTAATTTCTCTCTACTGTCTCCCTCTTCCATTCCATTCTTCTTGTCTCCCATCTCAAAACCACCATCCTCCACTGGAGGCTTCTCTAGAGTACTGTTGAGACCCAGTGGTTCAGCTGCTACAGAGCTTTCATTACTCTTCTCAATGAGGTCCTTAAAATGCCATTCTGGAGAGGGTCCTGGTTAAAAACACAGGGTCCCAAATTTGTAAGAAAGACTGGAGTTCAAATCCTGGCTCTGCCATTTCTAGGTACTAGACACAAGTGACTTTCCTCATCGTTTGTCTTTTGAGGGGATTAAGTGCAATTATAGTAAGTGCTCAATAAATATTTGCTACTGCTGTTGTTATAACACACTATCTTCTTTATAAAATGAGATTTCAAAATAATGTGCAGGTAAGTTTTTTTTAAAAGCACCGCAGTGAGTATATGTCACCAGTTATTCCCTTAAGGAAATGTTTACTCATTTTAACATTGTTGTCATTGATCATAATTGCTATTTATTCTTTTTTTATTCATTCAACAAACATTTAGCATAAGCCTCCTAAGTGCCACACACTGAGCTAGGTACTTTGGAACAGAGATGGGTAAGCCCGATCCCTGGCTTCCTTGAACTCATATCTAATGAGTAAAAACAGAGTGAGAAGTAACAGATATTCATAAAAAGCTATGAGAACCCACTGTCTGGGGATACTTGGTAACAACATCCAGGGAAGTATTTGAACTGAGTATTCAAGAAGGATAGTATTAATATGTATTGCAATTTATCGGGAGTCTTCTGTGTGCCAGTCACTGAGTAGGGGTTTATCATTTTACTGTAATCTACGTAATAACTACACAAGGTGAATATTTTGTCATTTTGCAGGTGAGAACACTGAGTTTTAGGGATGTTAAGAGAAGTGCCTATAATATTTCAGTTGGTATATCAAAATAATTGAGATTTCAACCCAGATCAGTGTGATTCTGAAGCTCACACTCTTTCTTGCAAACAAATGGGCCAGTCAGCAACTCATGTGAGAAAAAGGAAAAAAAAAAAAATGTCTTGCGATTTATAGGCACATCTTCAGGGTATTTTTAATGTAATATGTGATACATATAAAATAAATAGCTGATGTATTTAAGTTTTTATATTTTGATATATAAATGTATATTTATTTTTTAAAAATATATAAAATATTATATATAATATGTATATATGTATGTTGGTTTTTTAGATGAATAGCTTGCCAAGCATTTTGATACATAGAATAAGAGGGTTATATCTCCACCAAATATGATAATATTTTTATACACATTGGTAACCTTCTTTTTCACTTAACCACAGTCCAGAATGTATTTTTTATCTCAGCAAATCTGTCTATATCATCCTTATTAATCCTGTTATGTGCTCTTTGAATAGATAGATGCCATCATTTATTTAATCTATTATCTCTTCAAACATTTTGCTTAATTTCAATTTTTAAAATTATTATGAATAATGTGATGATCATCCTTTGCACAAATACCTTTGCATATTTGTCTAATCATTCTCTTAAGATAACTTTTTGAAAGGAAAATTGCTGGGCCAAATGTTTAAGGTCATTGATGTGTTTTGCCACATTGTATTTCATCACATGCAAATTTATACTTTCATTAACAGTTTATGAAGGTGGCCTGACATTTTGGCTCTTGTTTTATATTGCTATGTTTCCTTTTTTTTATCTTACTGATTTATAAGAGTTCTTTAAGTATGAAGGCTATGAACCCTTTGTCTTTCATATATTCTACAGTATATTTGCCATACAGAAATATTTCATTTTTATATAGTGAAATGTATATACATTTTTTATGGTTTCAGCTGCTGATACAATATTTAGGAAAACTTTCTCTAATCATGATCATAAATTTCCTTTTAGATATTTTTTGTGGCCTCAGTTTTTTACATTTTATTTTTTAATTTATTCAGAATTTAATGTTGTAAGGTAGGAATAAAAATCTAAATTAATACATTTTCGGGTACCATCTTTTGCCCATTTCTCCACAAATGAGATATTACTTCTATTATATATCAAATAATAGTATGGAGGAGTGTTCTGTTATTTCCTGCTGATCTATTCATCTGTTTTTGTTCACAGAATTATGCTGTTTTAATTGTTACTGCTGTATAGTATAATGTCTAGCAGGGCTAGTCTCTTCTCACTGTTTTTTTTTTTCAATGATTTTAACATAGTGTTTTCCATTTATTTAGTTCCCGAAATAAGGCTATGATGTAGAGGATAACTTTTGAAAGTATAACAGTAATATGCATGACAAGGGATGCTGTGGTTTTTTTAAAAATAAAATTAATCTTGTAATTTTGTAGCCACACTCAGTTCATTTCCATGAATGATGTTATTCTGGCACTTAGAGTCTGGCATGCCCTATCTATCACTAAACTTACTATATTCTGCTTGCCAAGTACCTTGGCAAGTAGGCATTCAGTCCACATGGAAAACCAATATAGCATCATAGTTAGGAGTGTAAGATCTAACTGTGTGACCTTGGGCAAGCTATTTTACCTCTCTGAGTCTTTGTGTCTACATTTGTAATGGGGGGGGTGACAATACACTTCTTCATAATCTGTGAGCTACTACATATGGAAGGCACTGAGAAGAGTGCCTAGCACAGAGTAATACTCAATGAACACTAACTAATATCATTCTATACCAGTGGTCCTGTCATTCCAGGAGTTTGCTGACTTAACTTGGAAAAGGAAGATTGAAGGAAAGACATTAAGTCAGGAAACATGGGTTAAATAAAATAAAATTTCAAAGACTTTTGCATTTTCATGAATGGAAAATTATTGTTACGTTGTTATTTCTGAAGACATCCAGGGTTCTAGGTCTTTAAAGCAAGCTATAGCTGGGCTATAGAGGCGCCATGTAGTGTCAGGGGATACCTTCCATATGAGGACCCTGAACAAGCCAGTTCATCTGAACTTACTGCAGATTCTACATAGCACTCTCACTTTGACCTTCGCTAATCTTGTCAGTTGACAGCTCAGATTTGGTGTCGGACTTCAGTTCTTCCTCCTGCCTCTGTACAGAGCAGATCTCCTCTGCTCTCAGCTGAGAGTCTGAGTATGAGTATGGATCCTGAGCTCTGCAGTCAGACTGCTCTGAATTGAAAGCCCAGCTCTGCCACAAACCACTTCTGTTTTGGTCCTTTCTGAAATTTTCTTCAGCTGAATAATGTTATGCCTTCCCTGCCAGTTTACCATGGGGATTAGGTGAGAACAATATACAGGAAAGCATTTTATAGAATGCCATGCATGTAGTAGGTACTTAGTAAATGTTGTTATATCAGTAAGGAATGTTTGATTCTGACTAACAGAAAATCGAATCTAAACTAGCTTACACAGTGAAGGGAAACTATTGGTACTGTAACTGGAGATTCAAGAAAAAGCTGGACTTCAGGAGTAGTTCAATTCGGTAGCCGAACCATGTCACCTAGAATTTGTTTGTCCATTCATTTATTTATTTCCTCTTTTCACCCTGCCCATCATATATTCAGCTTCACCCTAAAGCTCTCTCTCTCCCTCATAGTTCCAAAATGTAAGCAGGAATCCAAGGAGAACAAAATAGGACCACACCCAGATATTTTCCCAGATGAGTTAGAAAGAGTTCTCCCAGAAATGCCAGCAAAATTCTCTTCTTGTAGTTCAACAGCCAGAATTGGGTCATGGACCTATCCCTCAACCAATAATGATGGCTAGAAGAGAGATTATGCACACTCCCCCTTCTGAACCGCAAGCCCTAGATGTAGAGTCACCTTTCTGCCAGTGCAAGAACTATGTTGAGGCAGGAAGTTGGAAACTGAACCAAAAATCAGAGTAATTATAGAGAGAAGGGGGAATGGATATAAGGAAAACAACTATAATGTCCATTCCTTGTTTCCCCAGTCCCTAGCAGAATGCAGATGAGTGGATGGACAAGTCCCCACTGAAACTTGAGGCCTCAAACTTTTGCTTGGATCCTCAATCAATAAAGGAAAAAATGCTCAAATCACCATCTAGTGACTAAAAACATTCTTCCTAAACAATAATAGGGAAAATGGCAATAATAATAATATACATAGTTTTAAAATATGTATGCCTTTTTAAAGAACAAATATAGCTTTATTCAAAACTTCTTAAGAAGTAGCTCTCTGGATCTATGCTGAAGGCCAAATATCAAGTCATAGGCACATTTTTTTTTTCTTTTCAATGCCTTCTGGCCCTAGGACCTTTCTCCTTCAGTTGTTCCCTTTCTTTCTGAGTCTATCCTCCTGCTTTCCTCTCTCTCTCTGTTTGAATTTTATTAGCCTCAAGTACCTGGGAAGAAATCTGGAGTGGGAGGGACAGAGGTGCCCCACAGTGTGGGGCCCAAGGCCTGAGTGGCCCCATGCGAATCCTCAGCCCATTGCCCACTGCAGCGGAAAACTTAGTCTCCCCAAAAGGTTGAATGGCCGAGCCCAAGTGAGCCCTTCATGCCTCCGGGTTGCTAAGCAACAAACACTTCAAGTTTGGAAATCTTTATCCACACCGGATATATTATCCTGGCAAATTGGACTTTCAGATCTGGCAGCAATGGAAAGAGTAACTTTTTTAAAAATAGAGACAATTTAGATGATTTCAAAGACATCTGGTCTCTTTTTCCAGCAATGTCTGACTCTTCTCTTTCACTAAGCACATTGGATCCAAACACTTCACATGTACAAAAGCACAAGGTCCCCGAAGAAAGAAGTGTTTCAGTCGCAAAAAGCCGACTCACAGAAAGTGCTGCCAGTTGGAAAGGCCTGGAACTGACTAAGGCAACAGCACCAGGGCACATGTTCCAGTTTCTTCCCTCTATTTGACCCTTCTCTTAACCTGGTTTCTTCCAAGTGCCCCTTCCCTCTCATGCTGACCCGCTCTGGTACTAATTCTCCTCCCCACCCTTTGTCTTGCCTTCCCTCTTCTTCTCCTTTCTCTTTTCCTTACTCCCACCTTCTCCCTGCAAACTTCTATCCATTTTTCTTTCTCTTTATCCTTCATTCCCCAAGATAGAGACAACACAAGGTCGAGAGTCAACATAACGACACAGGCCAGGATCTTGGGTCTTCTTCCTGCCTCTTCAATGAGGGATGGAGTTGGTTGTTCATTCCTCCTTCAATCCTCAACAGTCCACAGGAGTGAACTCGTGGTTGAGGTAATCTCAGGGCACATTCTCCCTCTGTTGTGTCCTTTAAGAAAAATTAAAGACAAACCCAAACACCAAAAAGCTCCTCCACCTGCTTGCTAATATCTAGAATTCCTCCAACAGAGGACATTACATTCCAGAATTAAAGACCAAATTTCAAGCATAAATAATAAACAACTCACATCTGGGCAGCTCTTAATAGTTTTCAAAACACATCCAGCTGTTTCTCACCAGTTCCCTCATTTGACCCCCACAATAATCTAGAGATGGAAGCATTATCACTGCTATCATCTCCATTTCAAAACAAAGAAACTGAGGCTCAGATTAAGTACCTTTCTGAAGGTACTTAAGGTATAACACAGATCCAACTGACTCTAAAGTCCACATTCTCTTCCATGCCCCTCGCTTCTCCCAGAGGAAACCATAGTGAGTTGACACGATGGGAAGCCTTCCCTAAGTTCTTCAGACCCCAAATTTCCCCTTGATCTCTACTTCTCTGAAATCTTTGACTTGTGATGATTGCTGTTGAAACCTGTCAATGGGGTATGCTACCACCAGATGGCAGATGATACTCTGGTTTCATGGAAAGCTCCAGACTTACCATAACTAAAAATGGGAGTCAAGTGTTTTTCCATATTTGTATCTCCTTATAATCAAAATTATAGTTCACTAAAAAAATAGCCAAACATCACAGCATTCCACATCTACAAAGATGAAGATGATGTGAAGCAAAAATATATAGTGTCCCTCGGTATTCTGGGGAATCGTTCTAAGACCCCCTATGAATACCAAAACCTATAGATGTTCAACTTTCTTATATAAAAAGATGTGGTATTTGCATATAACTCATGCATATCCTCCTGTATGATTTAAATCATCTCTAGATTACTTATAATACCTAATACCATGTAAATGCTATGTAAATAGTTGTTACACTGTAATGTTTAAGGAATAATGACAAGAGCAGTCTGTAGATGTTCAATACAGACACCGTTCATTTTTAAAAACATATTTTATCCATGGTTGGTTGATTCCACGGATGCAGAACCTATGGATATGGAGGGCTGACTGTATTTAAAGGAATAAATTGACACTATATATTTATTTGATAAATTTGATAAATATATTTATTCAAGAAATATACATGATGTATTTATATACTATACATACATATGCGCACACACACACACACACACACACACACACATACACACCATATATTATATATAAAATGGACCTTGACTATTAATTAACAGGCATAACTCATTCACAGTCTACTTCAAATTTCTGAGATGTTGACAAAGGCATTTCAGGGTTATTGCCTTCTTATCCTGGCAACTCACTTCCCTAAATACTAGCCCAACTGGAGAAGACAGAATGGTTCTCAAACTTTAGTGAACATCAGAATCACCCAGAGGGCTTTGTTAAAGCACATACTTCTGCATCTCAATTCCTGAGCTTTTGATTCAATAGGTCTCAAGGTGGGGCGGTGGCGGGGGTGAGGGGAGCTGATAATATGCATTTCTAACAAATACCTAAGTGATGCTGATGCTGCCAATCTGGGGACCATATTTGGAAAAGCACTGGGTCAAGCCAAGACACCCTGTTTGACTCTCATAAGTTCCCCCTTTTCCCTCACCTCTTACCAACACTGCAGAGAAGAGACATTGAGCTCCATGGCCTCCTAGCCAGAGTCTGGGGTCCTACTGTGAATGACTAACCAATAGCCTTAAATGCTGTGACTGGCACAAATGGACTTTGAATCACTTTCAATACATATTTCTGCTATTCAGTGCTACCTTCTGATCAGATGTTGATATATCAATGCCTATCAATATATCATTGACTATACTGATAGGAAATGCTAACATCTATTAAAGCTGTCAGCACGGAGGTAAATGATGCTTTAATTACCTCATCTAATTCTCATAATAATCCTCAATGAGAAAGACACTATTATTAACCCCATTTTACAGATGAGAAAACAGAGGATCAAGATTACAAACCCAATATAATGCAGAGCCTGGACTAAATACCAGTTTTTGCCTATATTAAGAAGGTAAGCTCTGAGTTTGTAGATACTGACTCTAAATTTCCAATGTGGGTACTAAAAGTTGGATTCCTGCCTCCTCAAGTCAGTTTCTTCAGCCTCCTGTGGCTTCCAGCCCTCTCATTTTCCCCACTGGTCTCTGTCTGTGCCCACCAGCCAGTCAGTATGCCCCATGTCGTTTCTGCCTAAATCTTAGTCCACCATACTGGATGAAGAGGGGAAACATTTAGAAATGAAGGTTCCAGGGTTCCTCCAGAGTCTTAGGCTGCAAAGGTAAGTTTGACCATATTCCCCAGTTGATACTACCTATGTCAAAGAAATGGAATCACATACCTTATAATGAGCTCCAACAGATGGTATGTTGATGAGTTGAAGCAGCATTCATAAAAATCCTTCCCATTTAGAAACAAACTGTGCAGACCTATTATGAAAGAAGAAAGAAAGAGAAAAAAAGACAAAAAGTAAAAGGAAGCAAAGAGAGAGAGGAAGGGATGAGAGAGAGGAAGGAAGGGAGAGAGGGAGGGAGGGAGGGAGGATGGGAAGGAGGAGGAGAAGGAAGAAAGGAAGGGAGGAAGGAAGGGAGGAAGAGGGAAGCAAAGAATGGACATAGGAGAAAACAGCAAAAGAGTAAAAGGAAATTCCTCACAATTATTTGATGTTTTATAGCATCTTAATAAGCATATAAATTCAGAAACATAAGGGCTGAAAGACAGGATAATAAGATTAAAAAGAAAAAAGGAAATTGAGGATCTAAAGAAACAAATTGAGGACCCAAAGTACATCATTACAGAACTAATGCAAAAATTAAAGATAACAAGGAACAGGTATATTCCACTGAAAATAAATTATTTGTGTGGATGAGAGTCTGAGATAATGACAGTAAATGTAGATTAATACAAAGACATTAGAGAAAGTATGAAGAAGCTAATAGATTTTGTAAAACACCTAATAAATAAGTACTTAAACCCAAAAGTAAAATTTTAACAATCATCTAAATAAAGAAAAAAAATTGAATATGCAAGTTGAAAGACACATCATGTTCCAGGAAAATTTAATGCTGACAGTTCGAGATAGATACCTACAAGTTAGTTAAATAATGACACTTCAAACATTCATACAGTCAGGTAAAGTATATCATTATAAGGAGTTGAAATCAGTCTCACCTAGCCTCCCCTATACAACTTTTCATGCCAAAAGACAGTGTTCACAGTGTCCAAGGGAAAGAAAGTGCATCCAGGATATTATGGCCACACAAAAATGGTATTAAATTAAAAAGCAATGAACTCTCTCAAACATGAAAAACCAGGAATACAGCACCCATGAGCCCTTCTTGAACAAAACTATGTGACATTAATTTTCAGCCGGTTAAGAAATAAAGAATAGAAATAAACTTAGAAATTGAAATATCATGAAAAAGCATTAGTGGTAGGTAACAAATCTGTTTCCTATCTACACCAAATTAAACAATACCACAATACCTCGCTACGAAGTCTGCTCCGTCTGCCTTATTTACTGTGACAGTCTGCCCCACCCTGCTCCAGCATTTGTGGTCTTCCTTACCTTGCTTTGCTTTTGGCTTTTGTGCTAAAGAATGGCACCCTATATTTTACTTGTTTTGTTTTGTTTTGTTTTGGTTTTGGTTTTGTTTTGTTACCTTCTGCCCCATAGAAGGCCATCAAGGGGAGCCGAGATTAAACAGTTGCATGAAATGTGGCAACTATTCTAGTCATAGAGTAGAGCCTGGGAGCCATTCATCTGAACAGTGTAAAAATAACAAGGTAACTAACAAGACTCACATTTTGTTGGGAAAGAAGATGGAAAAAAATCTGAGCACCAATGCCCTTATCTTCCTCAGCCCAAACACAGCTGACACTAAAATTTAACCATGTAGTTTCAGAAGAAATGATGATTTCTACATTTTGATGTTTTAGATAATCATTTTAATTAACCTGAAAATATTTTTCATAAAATACTATCCTGCAGTACAGAGGAATTTATTCACTAATTTCTATAGTTTTATTTTGGTATACTTCTGTTAAATTTCAGTAAAGTTAAAGATAATGCTTCATATTTTAAAATAGCATTTACAGTTATGATCTCATTTTTATTAAAGTGTTTTTAGATATGTATGTATATGAATACAAAGACAATGCTGATGATGTTTATTTATCCTCAAGGAGAGTTATTTCTGAGTAGTATTTGGGTTTATTTTACTACATTCATCTTTTAACTTTTTTCTATTAATTATTTTTCATGAGTGTAAACCTTTTTTCAAATATAGTAGAATGGTCAGTCTTTGTCTTAAAAAAGGAAAAGAAATGACTGGGAGCATATATGTCAAGATACTGATGTAGATATAGATGTGTTAGTGCATATGCTGGAAGTGGTAGAACCTGAGCCTTAACCTTCAGTTAACTTGCATTTCTTTCTGCTACAAGAACTGCCTCTTGGACTTGCAATATGAAGTGAAGAAAACTAACGCTAACTGGAAAACCCACTAGGTGTTTTCCATGAACTTTTGGTTAAGCCCATGGGGCAGGAATAATCTCACTGTTTTAGAGGACAAATTTGAGACTCACAAAGGCTATGATTTGCCTAGTTTCATGCAGTAGGAGAGTTAATAATAATAGCTGTAGTGAGTACTCTATGAAGAATCCCTGTTAGACCTCACAGAAGTCTGTAATGTCTGTCATTATTATTTATTTTTAAAACGTGATCCAGAGAGATGACTTTTATCGTCAAATGTCCCACAGCTAGAAAGTGGCAGTGCCGGGACTGGAACTCAGGTCTGTCTCAGACTCAAGCCCACACTGCTCTCTTGACTATGCTCTCACCAGACGGGGAAAGTTCGTGGTCCTGCATGCTTTGATGCTGCCAGAGAGTCTCAGAATTTCAATGTGCTTAGAGCTAAGAAGGGTAAGGCTCCCATTGGTTGCTCTATGGGTTGCCTGTCATGAACCTTCCTGCTCCCTCCTAATGTCCCTGCTGAGCTGAACTGGCAACATGGCAGCTCTGATGATTTCCCAGGGTGGCTCCAGGGCCAGCCTCCTGGGATCTCGGGTCCCATCTCAGCAAGCATTTGCTGAGTGGCTCTGATACAAACACTCAGCCAAGAAAGAGTCCCAAATAATGGCCAGCTGAGTGTAGACCATAGTTCCATCTAATGGGTGTCAGGAGACCTGGGTTTCTATCCCTCTTCTGCCATCTCTTTGTGGTGTGACCCTCGGAAAGTTACTTGATGTCTCTGAGCCTCATTTTCCTACTCAATAAAATGAAAGAGTTTTACTACTGGACAGTTTTCAAAGTTCCCAGCTCAATATTTCTATGATTTAGTCAGAGAATGAGATCTCTCTTCATATAATCTGGGTGGTCGAGGGCAAGTTTCTCTTTGAGAAGGTATATGGCAGTGGGTGAACCAAGCCAGCAAGGAGGAGAGGTCTGGGATTACCCCCCAGGCAGAAAGGAGCAACTTTAAGGAGGTGAGCCCTCAAGGCCATGGGAAGGGGTCTCCATCACAGACTTTTTCTTTCCTCCCTCAGGTGGGTCTTGGCATCTGGGCTGCAGGCGTGCAGGGACCACAGACCTTTAGGAGATTATCTGCTAATCATGGCCTGGACATGAGTACTCAAAAGGTGTCGCCTGAAGAATGAGATACTTTTTTATGATGCAGTAAAAGAGAGGAAATCACCTTGGCCTCTTGCCTTGTCCTGCGCTAAGTAATCGGGCAACTCAAGCCCAGCCTCCCATTGGCAAAGGCTCTGAGAGCTCAGAATTTCCACCAGGGGCTGCCATTTCATTAGAAGGCTGCAGGGAAGGGGGCCGGAGTGAAGGCAAGAGAGACAGGCCCTGTCTCCAGACATTCAGGAGAGTCCAGGGGTTGCTATAACCCACAGACACTGAAAGTTTGGAAGACCCAGGGTCACACACACTACATTAGCAATATTATATACTTACACCCAGAGAGTAAATCACTGGCCCCATTTAGGGAAATAATTTCCCTCTAAATGCTTTTATTGGAACAATCTATTATATTATCTCTAAAAAGTAGCCCATGCCCAGAACCAGCTCTCCTCCCACTGACAACTCCCACTCACTGTCAGGATATCTAGTGATAATTTTCCCTCTGAAGATAAAACAGCGAGTTCCACCAATATTTCCCTACTGTCAGCCAGGAACTTTGTTGAGAACCTTAGCACTCGTAAGAGTTAATGCAATGAACCAACATAGATCTGGTAGCTTTACATGCATTAACTTACTTAGTCCTTACAACAGTGCAGATTCAGTCAAATAAAAAATGAAGTTAATATTATTATCACTGCCATTCACAGATGAGAACACCAGGTTCCAGAAATATTAAGTAAGGTGCTCAAGGTCACACCACTGGTAAGTAGCAGACTCAGGAATCAGCTCCAGGCTGGTTTATGCTTTTAACCACCCCACATCTGCCTCTCATCATTTATCATTGTAAATGTAGGTTTCTGGGTTCGAGACCTCCTTCCAACATCATCCTTACTCAACACATACAAGAAGGCCCTTTTGTCCTGTACTTCACCCTCTCCCAGGCTTCTTCACATGGGAGGGGTAGTTTATTTGATGAGTGCCATAGCAAGAATGTGAAATCTATTGGTCCATCCTCTTGCAATAAATGGAGGCAATGGGTGGTTTCCCTCAGTGCCGTTGAGCCTCTGCAATTGTCAGGCTGAGGAGTTCTGTGATCCTCCATTCTAGGATTTGTCCTGCAGATCCAAATCTTCCTTCAATCAGGCCCCATCTAGACTAGAAAGGCAGGTTGTGAATCTCATTCTGGTGCTAGCTGCATCTGCTCTCCTTCTTTGCTGATAGCACCCTCGATATTGCACCTCAACTCTTAAGTCTATTTCTCAGAATTTGAATGAGAAAAGTAGAAATCAGTTAGCTCTGCAGAACACCAACAACTCCCAACCCAAGAGTTCAAGCCCCATTCCTGGGTGACTCCAGAAAGTCCGTCCTTCTGTCAGGTTCCCATGCCCTAGTATTCCCCAAAGGCCAAGAGAAATGTTTTTACCAATGTATCTCACATACTCCCTGCTCAGCAAGGCCCTCATTCAGTACCCTGTCCACTCCTGGGTTCAATCCAGCCGTTTCTTAACTCCAGACTTGCACTATACAAATGCATTCTCCCCAGAACACTTTGTCCTAAGTCTAGTCTTTAGTTCTGACTTACTTCTTCAACACTTTGTAAGAACAGGCAGAACTAGATATTTAGCAGAATGTTGGTGAGAAAATGAGAATAATCAGAAAACAAAACATGGAAAAAGGAAAAAGAAAGAAACTTCAACTGAACACTAGGTATTATGGCTCCTGATAAGCTCCAATGGGGAAAGTCTCTGGCCCCTCTTTCATTAGAGTCCCTTCTTCTTGCCTGTCACCATATTACAGGGGTCCCCCTATCATAAGGGCCTTTGGAATGTGTTTTTGTTGTGAAATATACCTTCAAAACTTTTTGGGCACTCAAAGTAAAAGGGGAAAAAAATCCCCACCTCCAGTGCCCTCATCTGTCCTCCCATCAACGTCGAAGTAGCCTTCTGGCATGCCACATCATCTCGTCACCTCAACTTTCCTCCTGGACCAGCAAGGAGACACAAAGAACACCAATGCTTTCTGCCACGCCAGCCAATTCCCATGCTGGCACCAGTCCAGCAAATTGTCCCTTCAGTTGGCATTTCCCAGGCAAATAAGTTTATCTTCTCATCATCTCAATCTCACTATTTGAGAAACAGGAGCTGGGCATCACCTTTATATAACCCAAAAGTCTACCAGAAGGCTTATCCAAGACCAAAAGCACAGTCTTCCTGCAAAAATGACTACCCCCAGGAGCAACAGGAAAGATTACTGGTAGATTTTTTTAAGAGTTTGTTCCTGCTATGCATGATGCCAGGACACCCACAAAGGAGACTTCTGCTCTCTCAGGTTATTATTTTCCCCATTTTGCAGATGAGAAATCCAAAGTTTAGACAATTTAAACAATGTATCCATAATATCCTTGCCATTGACTGTTCAAGTAGCTAATAGACACACAGAATTCTTACCACCAAACTCTGCTTGGAAGAGACAAATCACAAGTCCCAGACTTGATGAGAATCTGGATGACTCCTATCCTCTCAGGAGAGTAAGGAGTGGAAGAGGTGGTGTCTGAGGGCTGTCTGATGGGGTAGCTTCCAGGACTCTGATTCTGTGCCAGTAGTGGAGTACGTCCCTTTTACTCCCCAAAGACAAAGCCCTTCCAAATCAAGATGTCCATAGTCTGCAATTATTCACCTGACTCAGGTGAATTCTGTTCTCTTCTTGGAGTCAAAGATGAAGGGGCTGTGATCTCAAGTCAGTCATCTTTGCCAGAGAAGCCTCAAAGGCAGGTGCTGCCTTAGATTTCTAGTGATTTTGTGCAAAATTCAATCTGTTCCCTGGGAAGAGGGGACAAGGGAGAGCAAGATACAGAGTTTGATTTTTAAAAGGAAAAATTAAGAATAAAGAGATGTTTTTGGGTGGCATAAAAAATGTAGGAAACGTGGCATTTTTGCTTAGGTCCAACAAGGTTCATGTCTCTCCTAGCATTATTAGGTCACCAGCATCTCTTACCTACACCTGTCCTGACATCTATTGCCATCTTCCTCCCAGCCCAACCACACCATTCTCCCAGCCATGTCAAACCTCTCTTTCAAGATTTTTTTTTTCTGGTCACTTTTCTCATTGCCTAAAATACCCTTCCTTCTCTTCAAAGTGGTTAATTCTTGTTTGTACTCCAAGGGTCAGGTAGGCTCAGCATCACCTCCTCCAGGAACCTTCCCTAATGCATGCTTTTTTCTGGGTTCCCATTGCACTTCATGCTCACACATCCTTCCACTATAGTGCTCCTGTGTCATGCCGCCATTCTGTCTATATTGGCCCATGCAATCTTACAATGCACTATTAATAGTTTTAAATCTATCATCAGACATGTCTGAGCCAAGTCCAACTCATGAGGACATATTTTTTAAATGTCATGGGCCCCAATATTAAAATAACTTCTCCAGTTGCTTCTCAATTCTATTCTTCCCATCACTATCATGACCTACATCTAAAGGAGAGATGGAAAATACATTGTTATGTCCACCGATCCTGTAACTTAACTTCCCTTAATACCCAGATAGGTTGTTATCCTTATCACTCCATGCCATGTACCAAATATCCTGAAGCATGTGTATATACATGTGTGTATGTATTAAATTAATTAATACATACATGTGTGTATATGTATTACCTAAAGCATATTTATATACATGTGTGTATGTATTTAACAACTGCAATTGCCTGACACTGACCAATCGGAACTGGTGTCGGCCTATCAAGTGAGGTCTTGGGGCCAACACCAGTTCTGATTGGTCAGTGTCAGACAATTGCAGTTGTTAAATACATACACACAGGTATATACACATGCGCCAAAGGTATCAGGTGTGGTGGGTGATGGGGAGGGATCTGGTGTACATCACAGGGACTATATAATTGACTTAACTGGTATGGAAATATTCCAGTGTTTTAACTACAATTCATCAGAAATGAGAGCTTTAGAGATGTTATGAACCAGAAAGAGGCCTAGATACCTACCTACTCTCATCATTGTTCATTAAGGCTCCAAGCTGGCCCCAAGCTAAGACACACACAGGCCTGTAGAACATATGGTAAATTTTCAAACTGTTTTCTGTTTTGCCTTGAAGAGGTTATGTCAGAGGAGTGGGAATAAGCTAAAAAGTTCAGAGTTCCCTCCAGTGCTGTCTGCCTATCAGAACTTTGCCCTTTAGTGTCAAGTCTCTGAAACCTAATCTGGTTTTTATTCCTAAACAATGTTCAGGTCTTGCGTTGAGAGTTGTGGCTACAGTAGTCTTTCTTTTCCTAGACGAAGAAATTTTAGATTCTCAAGATAACTGATAAGATTCTCGAGATCGCTGAAAGTACTTATTCCACTGATGGTAATTGTATGATTTTATAATACCCATTCTTTTCAGTTATTTTGAAAATTGAACAGATTACATATGCACACATTCTTAAAACTTAAGATAATATCAATAAAGAGCAATACCCTTTAGCCATCCTTTCTCCACTCTAACTCTCTATGGAGTTAACAACTACCATCACTTCATCCTCTCTTTCTCTGCTTTCAATCAATATCTACATGTGTATATATGCAGGTAGAAAAATAATGATTTTGCTTAGTTGTTTGCTTTTATTTTTACATGGCACTAAATGAATTATGAATTATTATTAGGCAATTTTTTCATTTAAAATATGTTTTAAAGATCTTTCCATCTACCTTATTCTTTCTATTAAATAGCTCTGGCTTGAATTCTGTAGGTTAAATATCTCATAATTTTGCTAACCATCATGTAGACAGGGCTATGGTTTTCAGGTTTTCACTATCACAGACACTATTTCAATGAGCCTTCTCGAACATGCCTGTTTGGGCTCCTGTATTTTTTCTGCAGTAGATTACTAGAACTTCCCTTGCTGGACAAAGAGTTACATGCATCTTTACTGAGGATAAGCTCAGTACCAATTTGCTCTACTATGCCAAATAATGTTTGACAGTACCTACTTCTTAAAGTGCTTGCCAAAACTAGATATCTTCTGTATTTAATTTTTCTCAACCTGGTGGATAAGTCATGATGTCTCTTTATCATATTCATCTGAATCTACCTCACTATTCGTGAAGCTGAACACCTTCTCCTAAGTTTGTATGTCATAACTTTTTCAATGAATTGACTGTTTGTGTTCTGTGGTAGGCAGACTGCTAAAATGGACTGCAGTGACCCTTACCACTTGGTTTTTATGCCCTTGTGTAATCCCCTTCCCTTGAGAATAGGCTAGACCTAGTGACTTGCTTCTAATGAGTAGAGCATGGCAAAGATAATAGCCCTGTCACTTTCAAGGTCAGGTTACAAGAGGCCACAACTTCTGTCTTGTTAGCATTCTTTCTCTCTTTCTTGCTTCTCTTCAGTCTAATGAAGCAAGCAAGCTGCTATATTTGGACTTTGACCATTTTTCTGTTTTTCTATGTGTAGGCATTCTATATAACACAGGTGAATATTCTTGAGTGTTATATTATGTCACAAATATGTTCTACCAGTCTTGATTTTCATTAACTTTGTTGATTTTTTTTTATTATCTAAACTTTAAATTCTTAAAGTCTTCCATCTTTTCTTCTATAGGTTTTAAACTTTGTGCCTTGCTTAAAAAGATCTTTGCCACCCTGACAGTCATAAGCACCATGATAATTTATTCACTTATTTCTCCTGACTTCCATTTTAAGTCCATGAAGGCAGGGCCTCTGAGCCTTGCTTATCTCTGGATTCACAGCCCTGAGCACAGTGCCTTGCAGGGAGCTGGCATTCAGAAACACTTGACTGCATCCATGCAGACAGACTTTGCAAGTCCATGTTCCTCCCTCTCCATGAACGCTCCCTGATGTCTAATCTCAATTCCTGGGCTGAAGTGTGTGCATATCTCTGCTTGGTCTTTGCTAAGAGAGAGAACAGATACCATTTCAAACCTTCCCACAGCTTCCTCCCACTGACCCATCAAGCACGCTAATGCATACACTTCTTTGTAACTGCAAAATTTTGGCTCTTAAATATTGCTGGTGTGCTGAAAATCTCACACTCTAAAAGGAAAAAAAAGTTGGAGGGGTACAAAATAATCTCAAGATTTCACTTAAAGTGCTGGTAAGGATTCAATGCCAAGAAATGTAAAAATTTACAGCACAAATTAAATTTACCAGAAGACACACCTGAGGGGAGACTGCCATGCTGAAAACAAGCCAAGCCTCAACCCCCACTGAGGAATTAATGTGAAGTCAGAGGCTAGCAGGAGCAATGCCAGGGGTAGAGAGAATTCAGAGGGGAAAGAGTCAGGCCAGGCCAGAGGATTTTTAACCACACAGCACAAAAGAAATCAAGACCTAGAGAGATGAAAACTGTACCAGGCAACTGGGATATAATTTAATACAGAAAGAGGTGATTTGAGGTTATACACTTTACCCTGCCATCAATGTGTGTATATAAAAACTGAGTCCCAGAGAGAGGAGGTGAGTTGTCCACAGTTAGCAGAATGGGGATTAGAACCCAGTTGCCAGTTTCCCTGGTCAGGGACCTTTCCACACAGTTGCAGAGAGGAAGTCCTGCCTCCAGGCAGAGGAATGAATGTTTCACTCCAGATTTTTAGAAGGCCCAGAGTGAAATATCCCTATTCCTGGGAAAGTTGACAGGTGAGCTGCTACTAGCAGCTAGCATTTACTCCCTAGGTTGTCTTGGGAGAAAGGGGTTTTCAAAAATCTTGTAGCTGGGAATTTAACTCAGGCTGTATGGACGCTAAGTCCACTCTCTCCACAGGCAGAGGTTGGCTGTATGGCCAATGAGTGTCTGGGCCTAGGCCACTCAGTCTCGTATCTCAAAGTCAGGCATTGCCTTAAGGGGAAGAACAACCATGCATCAGTCATGGTTGTTCTGGAGTGGGGAGTGGATTCTACAGCAGCGGGTGGATGAAGGAGTTCAACATCCAATCAGCACCACCACTGGTCTCTAAGACATTCTGTGCAAATTTTTTAAAAGGCACTCCTTTCTCAAGATAATTTACTACTTGCCATCTGCCAGAAAACACAATACATATACAAATTGACAAAGACAGGATATGCGTGGCTTGCCCTGCAGTTGCACAATGCACATCCATAGCAATCCTGTGAGTCAGCCTCTGAGACACGCTCACTCTCCTCTGCACAACTGTGCACGTGTTGTTCCTGGAGCTAGCAAAGCCAAAGACTTTCCAGCCTCAGGACATCCTTTATGGTGCCTCTGGTCTTCAAGTTCTTCTCTGTTCCCATGGGTGCTACCTCTTACAGGGCAGATAGACTTTTCTCCTAGATTCTGTGAGATTCAGAGATCACCATTCATTCAGGAAATACTGCAAGAAACAAGTCTTGCCTTCACCAAGTCCCAGCCCCTTGAGTGCAAGGCAGAATTGCCCGAGCCTAGGATAGACCAGTGACTTCCTAGGCCATGGCCAGCCAGGCCACGCCACCATTAGCCTCTGAGGAAATGGAAGTAGCTGCCTGCAGATGGGACAGCTTCCATGGTCATGGTCTGTACTTATGGAAGTATGCATACTACAGTTCAAGACAGTCAGATAATCGAAAGGAATGCAGGTACTAGCTTGTATTTTAGCAGAGCCTTGCAAAAAAAAAAAAAAAAAAAAAAAAAAAAAGCAGAAAAATAGATCAGATACTCAGGCTATAATGTGTTCGTGTGAACACAGTTAATTGTTTTTCACTTCTGTGGTTTTTGCCATGAAAAGATTTTTCATGTTATTTAGTTAGCAGAATCATTTTGAGGGAAATAGGAATCTTTGTTCTTGTTTTACTCGGAGAAAATGAAAAACGAAGCAGAAAGACTTGGCCAGGGCCACACCCTGAGCTGGCAACCAGTTTGGATTGGAACCTGGACTCCTCACCCAGTACTTTCTTGGCCATACCACTCTCCCTGTACTCCTGTCCTTCAGGTCTTCCTCAGCCAGCACAGGCTCCCAGCCACTCTCAGTCTCCCTTACCCTGGCTTGCCTAGGAGAAGAGGAACCAGAAACCTTCAGAAATGTAGCAGGAAGCAGGATCTTGGATGGGTTGGAAGGGTGAAGCCAGTAACTGCCTCAGAAGGGGCCACACTGCACCAGCCCTGCCAGGAGCTTGAACAATATCCTGTAGAGTCCATTTTCCTTCTCCATTCTCAGAGTTAGTGGTGAGTGCTCTCATATAGCATGTCACTTCTCTTTCACAGCAGAAAAACAAAGGCAAGTAATAAGTGTTATCTGAAGTTATTAAATGGTCTTTCTCTTCTTCTCCTCCACTTCACCAAGTCCTGCCCTAGAACTTAAATATCACCATTCATGAATTCTTGGTTTGGCCTTAAAATAGTTCTCTCTCAGATATTCGTGGGAAAGAAGAGAAAGTAAAAGAAACAAACATTTTAAATTGCCAGTTATAATCCAGGAAAGTTCACACTTAAAATTCCACAAACACTCCTAGAGAAATGGTTAAAATGTTTTTTAGAAAAAGACTAATAACATTAGATGTTGGTGAGGATGTGGAGCAACTGGAATGAATGCCTAAGCATTGCTGACAGAAGTATAAATTGGTACAACCACTTTGGAAAACTGCTAGTATTTACTAAAGGTAATTAAATGCCCCTTTGAAGCAATTACACCTGTGGGTTTATACCTGATAGAAATGCATTATCATATCCTCCAAAAGAGAGGTACAAGAATATTCAGAGTGCCTTTACTCATAATAGCCCCCAGATGCAAAACTACCCAAATTTTCACCAACAGTAAAATAGATAAATTACAGTCTATGTATACAGTAGGATACTACCTAACAATGAAAGAAGATATAGACAACATGACTATCTCTCACAGGCATAATATTGAACAAAAGAAGCCACAGTACAGTGCATACCATATGATTTCATTTAGAGAAATCCAGAAACAAGCCAAGTCAGTAGACGGTGATACAGGGCAAAATCATGGTTATCTTTGGGAAGGGGCACAAAAAATCCTTCAGGGTGCTGAAAATACAATTGTCCTTCAGTCCATGCAGAGATTGGTTCCATGTCCAAATTTGAAGATACCAATATCCACACATAGTCAAGTCCCATAGTTGGCCCTGTGAAAACCGCAGATACAAAAAGCTGGCCCTCTTTAAAAGTGCATTTTGCATCCCACCAATATTGTATTTCTGATTTGCATTTGGTTGAAAACAAAATAAGCCTGTAAGTGGACTCACACTATTGAAATCCACTTCATTCAAGTGTCAGTTGTAGCCTGGATCTCAGTTGGTATGGTTGGTACTTATATGGGTGCACACAAATACAAAAATTCATCAAGCTACACACTTAAGATATACATACTGTTAAATCTCAACCAAAGAAAACAAAGAAAAAAACTCACAAATACCATAAAACTGTGGTACTCAAAATGTAGTTCCCAGTGCAGCACCAGGGAACATGTTAGAAATAAAAATTCCCTGACCCTACAACAGACCCCCTGAATCAGATGGGGATGTGGTCTAGCAATCTGTGCTTTAGCAAGCTAGGGCAATTCTGAGGCATGCTAATGTTTAAGCACCCCTGCCATAAGAAGTGGGTATTATTAGCCCCACTCCACAAATTTTAAAAAACTAAGGCTCATAGACAGAAAGTAGCATATCCAAGTTCAGCCAACTACTAAAAAACTAAGTGTCACGAGCTGCACAATATAAGATATAACCAGGGCCATGCATATTTGTATCTTTCCATAAGGTCAGACTTATTGATGCTTATTCAATCATAAAAGCCACAAGCTACATGGAGTTCCCAAGAAAGCAATTCTCAGTACTACCCATTTGGCTTGGTAGTCAGAGATGAGGCACACAGGCTCAAGCCACTGCCTAGATCAGTCAATATTGCAAAACCATGTGTAGTAGTATACTCAATATATAAATGTTTTAGATTACATCAAACAGAGTAACATTTAACAAGAGAAGAGGAGTGTCTTAGTCAGGGTTCTCTAGAGTAACAGAACTAACAGGATATATGTATATATAAAAGGGAGTTTATTAAGGAGAATGGACTCACGCAACCACAAGGTAAAGTCACATGATAGGCCGTCTGCAAGCTGAGGAGCAAGAAAGTCAGTGGTGGATCAGTCTGAGTTCCAAAACCTTAAAACTGGTGAAGGCAACAGTGCAGGCTTCAGTCTGTGGCCAAAGGCCTGAGAGCCCTTAACAAACCACTGGTGTAAGTCCAAGAATCCAAAAACTGAAGAACTTGGAGTCTGATGTTCAAGGGCAGGCAGCATCTAGCATGGGAGAAAGATGAAGGCCAGAAGACTCAGCAAGTTTGCTCTTCCATCTTCTGCTGCCTGCTTTATTCCAACCACACTGGCAGCTGATTGGATGGTGCCCACCCAGATTGAAGGTGGATCTGCCTCTCCCAGTCCACTGACTCAAATGTGAATCTCCTTTGGTAACACCCTCACAGACACACCCAGAAACAATACTTTGCATCCTTCCATCCAATCAAGTTGACACTCAATATTAACTATCACAAGGGGATTTAAAAGGGGGTTAATGAACCAGTCCAAGGAGAGTGGTATGTACAGAGTGTCCCGGGTTGATCTGGATGGGAGTCAACGTCTTGCAAGGAGAAATCCTTGATTTGAGCAGACTTCAGCAGCGGATGCTGGGTGCTGAGTGACAGCAAGACAGTGTCTATTAAGACAGGCATCTCAAACTGGTGAAGTCCTATTCTTTTCATAGCTCTTGAGTTCACTGGTACAAATTGATAGTAAAGAATGTGACTGGTTATGTCCTTATCTAGTTGGGTGTAGTCTCTATTGATTAGGCAAACATCCGGTCCCTATTGGCCTTTTAAAATGTAAGATGGAGTCTTTTTTAAGATGGAGTTACTTATGTCAAGGGTGCTGTATACACTAAGCTAGCATTTGAACTCATATCTGCCTCAGTCCTGTGCTCCTTTTGCCAAACCACACCATCTCCCTCTATAGAAATATGGCTTAGCCAAGAGGGATGTGATGTGAGGCCATGTTATATCACCTCATTAATAAAAAGAGGATTCTGGTTCTGGGTTCCTATAGGTAGACAGGGCAGAAGGTCATGAATTTCAATTTCACAGGTTTTTGCAATGGAGAAAGTCAACTGAGACCTATTTCCTTGTTTTTCTAAGCTGGCCTGATGCAGGAAGAGTTGCTGGAATTGATGCTAGAAAAAAAGACAGAGCCCAGGGTTTGGCAGGCCTTTTAAACCATGTTTAGGAGTTTGGACTTGGATTCAGGAGCAATAGGAAATCTATCATCTTTTCCCACTCTGACAGTAAGCTCCATGAAGGTGGGCACTATGTGTTTCATTCACCAATATATACCCCACCCTAGCATGGTGCCTGACAAATGGTAGAAGCTAAATAAAGATTTGTTGAACTGTTCAATTATTTTATGCTGGGGATGAAGTGATCTGTTTTCTGTCTCTAAAAGCTAGACCTGGCCGAGGTGCAGAGGATAAACTTAGAGATCAAAGTTGGAAGCTGTGAGACAGACTAGGTAGAAGACTAGTACAAGAACTGAGGCCACAGTAGAGGGATCATGGCTAAGATTGATGTCTGCAAGGACGAAGGGAAAGTAAAATAATTTATCTGCCAACCATTCATTTATTCAAGCAAGTGAGGCATCTTGGCAATGAACTCAATGTCTCTAAATGTCTTTCCCATTTATAAAATGGAGGTAATAATAGTATATACCTTATAAGGCTATGAGAATTAAATGAAATTGTAGACACAGTGCCTGGTACATAACCAGTATCCAAAAACGTTAGTTTAATACTACTGCTATTGTTTTGAATACGAGGCCCAGGAAGAAGTCCTGCATTGCCAATCTTGCTATTGTTTCGAATACGGGGCCCAGGAAGGAGTCCTGCACTGCCAATCTAGTGATCTCGTCATGGCTCTGCTTGACTTTGGGCCTTATCAGTAAAACAAAAGGTTTGATGGGCTGACCTGGTGGGTCCTTACAGTGCTCATACTTTTTGTTTTGGAGATGGAGTCTGGCTCTGTCACTCAGGCTGGCATATGGCATGATCTCCATCTCTGCTCACTGCAACCTCCACCTCCTGGGTTCAAGTCATTCTCCTGCCTCAGCCTCCTGAATGGCTGGGATTACAGGTGTATGCCAGCATGCCCTGCTAATTTTTTGTATTTTTAGTAGAGACAAGTTTTCTCCATGTTGGCCAGGTTGTTCTTGAACTCCTGACCTCAGGTGATACACCCACCTCAGCCTCCCAAAGTGCTGGGATTACAGGCATGAGCCACCATACCTGACCACAGTGCTCGTATTCTGCACACTCTGAAGCTTTTACTAGTCCTGACAGACAAACACTGCATTACAGGAGAGAGGGAGACCCTCCACCTTGGAAATGTAACACCTGCCAAATTTTTGATTTGCTCCCTCTGACTTAGAGCAGTCCAGCGCCACACAAGCAAATCGGAGGACAAAGAATGTTAACTGTAATATCTATTCAAGGACCCTTTATTAGCTTCTGCTATTAGTGTGGGGGGGGGGGCATCTATGCCTTTCTGAAATATCTGTTTTCTTCTTGCAAGACAGGGAACAGAATTCAAGCTTTCAAACTGTTTATAAAGTAATCAGCATTAATTTGTTCTGTTCAGGTTTTAATTATACACTGTAGGCCATTCTGACAGGACACCACCACCACTGAGCCTGTCAGAGGAGATAATTTCCCACCAGGATGACCACATACCTCATGAATTATACATGAAACTTTGTTTCCTTGTGACTGTTGCTAAAAGATGCTGTCAGCCTCCTGAAATCTCAAAAGATCTGCAATTGTTTTTCGATAAGTCTAATTAGCAGGAAGTAGGTGGGGAGGTGTTAAGAATGACTTCCCAGGGACAAGAGCTGCTGAGAGATGCCGAAAGGGCCCTTCCTCAGCTAGTGATCCTGGCAGGCTCAAGGCAGGGTGGGCTTCAGCGGTGAAAGTCAGGTCGGGATCCTTGCTACCACAGGCAACAAGATTTACACTTGTTCTCTCTGAGACTGAGCTCCAGCAAGCCAGCCTGAGATTCTAGACATAATTCTGTTATTCAAATGGGAGAAGAGTTTGATAGCTATACTAATGACTTTTATCTGTGAAAACATAACTAATAGCTTGGTTTACATTTGCGTACATTTATGAGCATAATTTTAGCACATAATTTTATTGCACAATAAAACATAATGCAGCATTAGTCGGCTTCACTAAAAAAAAAAAAAAAAAAAAAAAAAAAAAGGAGGTACCTTAGAGTGATCTGCACGTAAACCTTCACATTGCATTTATATGACAGTATCATTTTAAAATGTTGACCCATTTGAATTAATGAAAGAGATTCCCAGTTAACAATTAGCTGCATAAGGCCATTTCCTGTAGACATAATATTTGGGGGCAATGCTTATTGCTTATGATTTGCTGCATAATTCATCACAGAATTGATTGCTAAAGATTGTTTTTCAATGCTGTTATTTTTACAGTTAAATTGAACGGAATGAAGGTAAGCCTTCTCTTGTGCATGCACAAGCTTTTCTGGAGCCTCTGCAGCATAGCTTCCAATTGAGGAAGGCAGAGACACTAGCTAGGCCGAAGGCTCCCTCTGGGTTTGAGGAGGTTAAGACCTTGGAGATGGCATGAGGACATTGCTTTGCACAAGAGAGCAAATGAAACAGAGCTCAGAGATGGCACTTAGGGGGGCAGAAAGGGATAAAGATCCCAGAGTGAAGGCTAGAGTTTCAAATTGCCAATGTGAAACAAGAGAATCGCAACAGATATGACATTGTGAAGGAAGGAACGAATCTGCACAACCGTGGCTGGAGGCAGAGTCAGGAAGAAGCAAGGAAGTTTGGTGACGCCCAAGGCTAAACACAGCCATCATTCCTAGGCAGCCCACTAGGGAGCACTGGCTAGACTGGATGTATTAGCCAAGACTCTTTCTTGCAAAGGCAGAAACCAAAGTACTTCAAACAAGGATGGAATTGTTAAGTTCACATAACTGAAAAGTCAAGGGATGGGTTAGCGTCAAACATAGTTGAATCCTGATTGCTCCAAAAATATCGAAAGGGACAGGTCTTTCTTTCTCTCTCTCTCCCTCTTTCTCTCTCTCTCCCCAAAGGTATCAAAAGGGACAGCTCTCTCTCTCTCCTCTCTCTCTCTTTCTCTCTCTTGCTCTCCATTGTTTTCTATTGTGCTGACAATATTCTTTGTAAGGGCCTCTTCCAGGGGTGGGAAAGTTAGCCCTCCTGCAGCCTCAGGTCTGCATGATAATTACAGCTCCTGATCATAAATTAAACCTTGTAAGGATCCAGCCCTACGCACTGGGGTCCAGGGGTATGAGGTACTCTGCTTGGGGTTCTGTGCTGTCTCTTGTGGTGAGAATGTTTAGACAAATCTTGAAAGGGCCAAAAAGCAGGTCCTACATAGAGCACCTGGAGAAGTAAGGCTATTTCCTTGGGAGCAGGAGACCTTAGGGATGATGGCAGCTCTTTGCAAATACTGAAAGCCTACTTATCCCCTGTAACTTTGGAAGAGGAGAAGAGCAATGGGTGAAGTAACAGGCAGGCAAGCAGGGTTGGCATAATAGATGGCTCTTATGGACTGAATGTGCCCCTCCAATCATATGCTGATATCGTCACCCTCAATGTGATGGTTTCAGGAGGTTGGGCTTTTGGGAGGGTGAAGCCTTCATGATAGAATTCATGCCCTTACAAGAGAGGAAAACATGAGATCTTTCTCTTTCTCATGAAAACCTGAAAAAGAGCCCTTGCCAAGAACCCAGCCATGCTGGCATCCTGATCTCAACTTCCAGCCTCGAGAACTGTCAAAAATTCATGTTCGTTGTTTAGGCCACCCAGCCCATGGTAATTTGTTATAGCAGCCCAGGCTGACTAATACCACAGCCAATATAAGGTCTTCACAGGCAGATAGACTCTAACCGGACAGTCTGTCCTAGGGTTAGTGAGCTTCTCATCTATGAATAAACATACACAAATGCTAGAAAATCTCTCTGCCAATATGTTGTAGAGACAAAATCAGAATAGGGAGAGAGAATGGACTAGATGATGACCTACTATAAACACGGGGATGGGGGAGGCACCTGCTGCATATGACCTCAAAGCACAAGCATCTTCAGGTGGAAAAGAGAAGGCTGAGATGCATATGTCCAAACTCTCTGAATGTTAAAAAGACATAAGTAAAATAATTAAGGCTGGGATGTGGAGATGCCAAAGAGCAAATAATGTTAAAGATTAGGTGAACAGATAAAACACAATAGGGAGAAGAAGAACTTCCTAAATAGAATGAGAAAATTGAAAGTTAGGAGAAAAGAGACAGGAAGGCAACCCCAGTGTGAACAATTAAATTGTCTTCCCTGGGGCAATACTGGGGAGAGGCTTGGGAAAGACTAGGGCATGGTAGAAAACAGACTCAACTAGTCTATCAGTTCCCTAGGGCTCCCATGACAAATGGGTGGCTTAAAGCAACAGATGTTTATTCTTCTACAGTTCTAGAGGCCAGAAGGCCAAAATCAAGGAGTTAGTAGAGTCACACTCATTCCAGAGGCTCTAGGAGAGAATCTTACAGCCTCTTCTGACCCAGGCAGTTATCAGCAATCCTGTGGCCACAGCACTCCAATCTGCCTCCATCTTCACATGGCTTCCCTTCTTTTCTGGCTGTATCGTCTCCTCTTCTGCCTCTTTTGAGGCCGCATGTTATTGGGTTTATGGTCCATGCAAGGTAATCCAGGATGATCTCATCTTGAGATTTTAAATTTAATTATTAAAATCTTAACCATTTTTCCAAATAACGTCACAATCACAAATTCTGAGCACACTTACCATTTGCAGGGGCCACCATTCAACCCATTACAACAGGCAACCAGCAAGAATTAAGGACATCACAGGAGGACATCAAGAGTGTGGTAGGTCATGGTGACTGAGAGGAGCGAGGTTGACTTTAGGCAGAGCTAAGGCAAGCTCCCTGACTTCCTCCAAAATTCAGCATCCACAATGGATGCCCAGTATGGGGTAAAAAGTGGAAGTGTCTTGTGTACTTTTGCATGTTCCTGAGGATAAGAAATAAAATGCCATGGATTGCAAACAAGTTTTGAAGACTGAAGTCACCCCAGAATTCTCAGAATTCATCTCTCAATTAGCTTTGGAATATTAGATACCTATTTATCTTCTAATTAAATATTAAAACTAATATAACTTCTGGTAAAAAGTGTTCAGATTTCCCAGGAGTATTGGTAAGTAACATATGACAAGAGAGTAATTATGTGGCCAATCCACTAGAAATCTCACAGGAAGCACCCACCCATATAATCAATTATCAGTGTGAACAGCCACATTCACCAGATAGTTGGGTGAAGGAAATCACGCTAACACTTCGTGGTTTAGCAAACCCACAGCATCTGAAGTAAGGTTCCATCCACCCTGATTGTGAAGTTCCCTATTGCATGATATCTTATTTGGGGGCTAAGCTGAGCTTGATGGCTGTGCTGCCATCCTTATTATCACTACTCATATTGACACCCTCATCACCGCTGTTAACCAACTCCCTTAACATGATGAGTGTGGTGTGGTTGCTGAAGGCAGGCAAAGACAGTTGTGATGTAGTGAAAGGACTCCTAGACTTGGAGCTATTTCACTGTATCATCCCACTAGCCCTTTGTGGCAGGTCTGACTGTTCCCACTTTTTTGTTGCTGTTTGCTTTATTTGAGGTGGAGTCTCACTTTCTCTCCCAGGCTGGAATGCAGTGGTGTGATCTCAGCTCACTGCAACCTCCACCTCCCCGGTTCAAGCAATTTTCCCTACCTCAGCCTCTTGAGTAGCTGGGACTACAGGCACCTGCCACATTATGCCCGGCTAATGTTTGTATTTTTTTTTTTGCAGTAGAGATGGGGTTTCTCCATGTTGGCCAGGCTGGTTTTGAACTCCTGACTTCAGCTGATCCATAATCCTTGGCATCCCAAAGTGCTGGGATTACCGACATGAGCCACTGCAATGGAGACAATGGAGTCTCTGAGAGGCAAAGTAATATACCCGAAGTCTCAAAGATCCTATGTGACAAAGCTGAGATTTAAAGTGGAGTCTTTCTTTACTTCAATATTCTTTCTTTGTATAGCTTTGCTAGGGCACACAGGATGATAACGAGTTCATGCTCTGTTAGTGTCATGGTACTCAACTCAGTCTTCAGGTTCAGGTCACACACTCAAGTTGGTCTGTCTTAGGCACATCTATGAAGTGGTTGCTAAGAAAGAGTCCTATTACAAATGTCACATACAAGCAAGCCGAAAGGGGCAATGCAATTAATTATTCTTGTTAAGTTGGCTGATTTCACAAGATGAGAAAATTAACAGTATTTTTAAATATCAAAGGAGGTACGGAACCTGTGGGATGTAGTGAAAGAACCCTGCCTAGAAGTCCAGGGAAACTCTTCTTTTCCATACATGGCTTTGCAGGATTTAGAACCAGCTATGGTTTGACGATTCCTATCTTAATGGTATTCCAAAAGCTCCTTTTTCCTCATGGTCCCCACAATTGCAGAGAGGCCCAGAAATTTCCCACTGAGTTTATTGTTTAGGGAACTGCCATCTGGTCCCAAGTTAACTTGCCTTTACTTTTTCTTTTTTTCTACCTTTTACAATTTCTTGTCTTTGGTCCTTTGTCCAGCCAGCTCCTCTTTGTAATTAACCCTTTTTTTTGTATCTCTGGGGGAGACAGACCAGTCCTTTACAGGCCTCTAATGACACCTACTTTGCCTCCCACTGAGCCACAGGAGATAATGGCCTGGAAAGCTCTCTCAGCAGCACATGGGGCCTCTCCTGCCCAGCCCTGTGTGCCCCAGCACTGGGCAAGGTTTTATATTCATAGACACTCGGCTTCAAAAAAGACACAAAGACAGACAGTTTAGCCTGTTGTGTCTAAAATATACAACATGTGTAAGTGTCTTCCTGTCCCTGAAGCCAAATGTTCATGAAGTAAGGCTCAAGGCGCTTCTCTTTGACTCCCTGAGAGCGGGTCAACCTTGACTAAACAAAGTGTTCAGGAAGGGGGATGAGCTTGGAGGACAGTTATAAGTAATTGGAAAGTTCTAACTTACAGAACGTTAACAAAAAGCTTTTTTGGGGGTGGGGAGGTGGGGAGAGATAGCATGGGGAGAAATGACAGATATAGGTGAGGGGGAGGAAGGCAGCAAATCACACTGTCACGTGTGTACCTATGCAACAATCTTGCATGTTCTTCACATGTACCCCCAAACCTAAAATGCAATAAAATAAATAAATAAATAAATAAGCTTTTTTTTCCCTTAGACTATATTTCAGCCTTTTTCTTGAAATACTTAGTGAAATCTCATTTTTGTATTGGGGTAGACTGGTGAATATTGTTATTGCTCTCCTCTTAACTTCTTTAAGAAGGGATAGTTGAATCTTCTTCTATGTTCCAAGGACTCTGGGTTCAATTCCATTAGCCCTTAAGCTTAGGCTATTTCAGGTTCTCTTTTGTATCTGTTGTCATTCCTCCACACCTAGAGAGCAGGAACCATGTCATACTCATGTACCTAAATCAGCTTATTTTGGCCCAGCCATTTTGGCTATAAGAATATTTGACCCCAAATTTTATCTCCTCCATTTGCTACTGGTCTAGCCAATGGCACAGTAAGAACACAGCAGGCAAAGAGATGAGAGACAGAGAGACAGACTGGACTGGCCAGGTGATAGACCAGCCTGAGGCAACAAAGCAATTCTGGAACCCCAAGCAGAACTGTTCACAATTTCCTATAGGATGAGCTAGGATTCGTTATAATTAATTATTAAGTCTTTTATCTGAGTCTTAATGAATACTACCATAGAATAATTAACATAAAATATTATAGAATCAATAATTAATAACCTTTAGATATGCATAATTTGACCCAGAAAAATTAAACTTCATAGAAGTAATGGCTAGAAGAAAACAAAAACTCACCAAAGTCAAATCTACTATCAATATACTTCTATATGAATCAACAGATCTCTACTGCAAAATTTTCAAGTGCCAAAAACTTTTTTAAAAATCCATTGTTTTAGTAATATAAAATTAAGACTAAAATCATGGAGATAGTTTAATAGTTTAACTACAAAATACATTGAGGATTTGAATTGCCTTAGGGGCTTTGGGACCGGAAATTATTTTCACAATAGAAAGTTATCAGTGTTAGCATAATTTTGATTTAAATATTTGCAGTTTAAAATGCCTGTATGCAAATGGCAGGTTTAAACATCCTCTACCCCATTATCTTCAGTGCTTTGCACTGGAACTCAGCTCAGGGAGAAGGGTGTTTTTGTCTTTTAAAAATTTTGCATTTTTGTATTATTTAAAATGTTCACAGCAAGCAGGTATTAGTTTTGTAATTAGTTCAATAAAATATGTTTAAAATGTTAAGTGGATAAAATCATGATTGAGTGGCATGAACTGTGATGAGTCTAAGCCTCACAGTAACTTAAGCCATTAAGTTACAGTGGTTTAAAAGTGTGCCTTTATCCTACTTGTGAGCTGAACATGAAAACGAAGGGTGGCAGATTGGCAGCCATTTGGGGATCCAGCCCTAGTCACTGATGCCAGAGATCTAATGATTGACATGGTCAGGAGAGCAGGTTGGGAAGAACCTAACACAGGATGAATGATAATACAGCCCATCAGCTGGCTTGGGACCTGCTGGGTAAGCATCCTGAGGACCTCCAAACAGGACCAAGGAGTTCTGCGGCTGAAACATGAGCTATGATCATCACAGACCCCCATCGAGGCCCATATGCTGGAAAGACCCTAGAAAAAATTAAAATATACCTGCAAAGTGCCTGACAGAGTAGACACTCAAACTAATTGTCTCTTTGAACCCAGTACTTACCAAACATTGAACTTTCAAAGCAAAGGCCAGACAAAAGTCCATTCAGTTGGAGTGACTGTGAGTAAATCCCAAAGAAAGATTCTTTGAGGGTCCTTGGTGAGGGGGATTGTAAATCTCGGGATTATAAGTCTTACCTCAATGGTTGGGAATGACCCTTATTATGAACCTTGAGGCAGTTGCCACGATTGGCAGGTGTGTGTCTCCCTGTGAATGCATATGTGCCAAGCTTACATGATTAGTAGGAGAGGGGTTTATAAAAGGGAAAGACAGTAAATAAAGAGGGGCAGTGGAGACAGCCTAGAAGACCAGACTGGATCCAAGGCATGGGACCATCCACCCATTGGGAGGGCATGTCCAGGTCCTTGAGGCATGTTGTCTAGCGTGAATGGAAAGAAAGTAAAAGGAGGCTGGAGGCTCTCCATTCAATCTCAGGCCAGAAACTAATCATTTCTGATATGGGTCAGAGTTCTGCCAATAATTGCTAGGCTTATCCTCACTTTGAAATTTTTTTAAAGGTTTTTTTTATTATTTTTTATTGCAGTTTAGATTTGGGGGTACATGTGAAGAACATGCAAGATTGTGCAGCACTGTTAACAATAGCAAAGACCTGGAACCAACCCAAATACCCATCGATGATAGACTGGACAGGGAAAATGTGGTACCTATACACCATGGAATATTACACAGCCATCAAAAACAATGAGTTCGTGTCCTTTGTAGGGACATGGATGAACATGGAAACCATCATTCTCAGCAAACTGACACAAGAGCAGAAAATCAAACACCGCATGTTCTCACTCACAGGCGGGTGTTGAACAATTTATTTTAAAAAAAAGGCTTTCTAACATCTGTTCCAGATTTCTTTTTGACTTCAGGCCAGCCTCGATCCCATTATCACTGAGCATTTGACACTAACAATGGGAGCTGGTGGGGCTTAATGGTGAAGCACCTCACAAGGATCCCCCTGGACCCATCCCAGCTCCCTCACTCTTCAGAAAGGGCTACTGGGCCCCTCTGCCTCACTTGACAGTCCAAAAGAGGGACTTTCTCTGAAGATGGAACTGTCATGATGCTCCAATGCCACCCTTGGAACCCCCATTCGGTGCCTCTGTTCACATCAGCACCACCCCCTCTACTTCTAGTCTTTACCTTAATGTCCTGTTGCCATCTCCTCTCTTCCAGTCTCTTAAGTTCCTCCAAGTGCCTCAGAGTCTTGCTTTGCAAACTGATGTCTTGGTGCCTGGGCAGGTGGCAGAATAGAGAGGTCTGGGATCTAAAAGCATCACCTGTGCCTCTTACTGGACGTAGATGGTCACCAGAAAGTTATTTATTCTTAGGGTCTCTGCTCGCTTATCCCCAAAACAGATGTAATAATCACCATCTCGCAAAGGTGGATATTAAGCCCTGCACAGTGCCTGAAACGCAGTAAACGCTTAATAAATATCAGCCCCCACCCGCAACCAGTAGAATGCATGCTCCCCAAGGGCAGAGATTTATATCGGTTCTATTCACTGATGTAGTCCCAGCACCTGGACTGGTGCCTGGCACCAGTAAAAGCTCATTAAACATTTCTTTTATAAAATGTGTTATTTTAAGTTCCAGGGTACATGTGCAGGATGTGCAGGTTTGTTACTTAGGTAAACGTGTGTCATGATTTGCTACACCTATCAACCCATCAGTTAGGTATGAATCCAAGCATGCCTTAGCTATTTTCCATAATGTTCTTCCTCCCCCGGTCCCACCCCATGACAGGCCCTAGTGTGTGTTGTTCCCGTCCCTGTGTCCATGTGTTCTCATTGTTCAGCTCCCACTTACAAGTGAAAACATGTAGTACATGGTTTTCTGTTTCATGTAGTACATTTGGTTTTCTGTTTCTCCATTAGTATTCTGAGGATAATGGCTTTCAGCTCCATCCATGTCCCTGCAAAGGAAATGATCTCATTCCTTTTTATAGCTGCATTATATTCTATGGTATATATGTACCACATTTTCTTTATCCAGTCTATCGTTGATAGAGTCAATTAAGAAATAGGATACTGTAGTCAGGCAGATAGTGAGAGTTTGGATAATTCCATAGCGATTTCATTCCCCTGTCTGCTGGAGTGGACAAAGCAGATTTCCCTGGGCCACTAAGGCTGTGCTTGGCCCCATGACTTGCTTTGACCAGTGGAATGTTTGCAAATGTGACACAGGAAGAGTCCATCACTGTGCTCAAGCAGTTTGACTTGACTTTTGTTCTAGGTGGCCCACTGGTCCTGGAGGAAGAAAAGATACATGGGGCAGACATGAAACTTAGTCCACGACCTTTGAGTTGGTCCCAGCTGAGCCCAGCCTAACTCAGCCAACAGCCAGATGACCCACAGACACATCAACAGGAAGAAATGATTGTTGTTTTAAACCACTGAATTACAGAGTATATAGAACTATTACAGCAACAAGTAAGAGATATGGATGTAGGTCCAAAAACCAGATTAATGACTGATAAGGCTGTCCAGGTAATCCTGACATCCTCCCCCACAGCCACACCTGTTTCTCTGTCATACTCATCACTCATGACTGTGCCCTGAGTGGTGGCATACAGCCAAACACACCCAAAGCTCCAACTCGCAGCCATGCACAGAGAAGTGCAAGATGCTGTGCATTGGATCCTCAGGCAACTGGGGGCTCAGACTCTTTATGTTTCCACCTTTGTTGCTGAAAACCTCTGTGAAATGGGACCATCCACTTTCTTGATTTAGCATTCCCAAGGCCACAACGCCAAGGCCAAGACTGAACGTCGGTGTAGGGATCGGCGCTGCAGACGGGGTTGTGCTGACCCTGGACCTCTCCTGAATGACGTTTTCTAGTTATCGCTGTTTGCTTCAATGGACTCCTGGATCTCAATTTGATTTGTGATCATGTGGCTTTCAGCTGAGCAGTAACACGGAGGGGGAAAAGCAAATCACTAAGGAATCCACTATTTTGTTTCTAGCATATTGAGGTTTTCCTGCAAAAGTAATGGAAAGGATCCCCTTGTAAGTCAGTAAGTCATGGTGACCCTGTGGTTTCCTGGAGGTGCCCTCTCTGACCCTGGGCAGGTCGTTCACCTCTCTCAGCATTTTTCTTACTCTCCTCTTCCCCAATATGGAGATAATGACAGTCCCATGCCTCCCTCACAGAGCTGTGCTGAGCTGCAAATGACATAAAGTCAGATTATGAAAGCACTTGAAAAATCCTAACACCCGGCACACGCAAAACAGTTCAAGACTTCTCACCTCTGGCAACCTCATTCTCACATTAAGATAGTCAGCACATTTAAACGTAACTTCATTGGACCACACTTCTTTAACAAGAATGTCTGTCCTTGTTCTCATTCTTTTTAAAAGAACTGATCTTTCTATTCTTGGTATGCTCAAAAGAGCACAGGCTTTGAAGTTAGAAAACTGTGAGTTCAAATCCTAATTCAAGTATTAATAGCTGTACAACCACGGGTAAGTCAAGGAATCTCATTGAGCCTGAATTTCCTCATCTGTAAAATGGGTGTAGTAATGAACATCTCTTCAGATTGCTGTGAAGGTCAAAATAGACCTTGGTGTCATAGCACCTTATGAATGAAAATGTGATGTACAGGTGTTAGCTTGCATCATCATGATTTTTCAAGCAATGGTTGAGACCTCGTATGTATAAAGGGGCTCTGTTTGATGCTCCGTACAGACTGGATCAGGCAGTATGGGGACACCTGGTGCTGTTTTCCCTGGAACCTCTGCTCTTTTCCTCTGAAGGTGGCTTTTACATTCAGGAAGTGCCCCTCCTCTCCTCAGCAGCCACAAATGAAAGGAGAAAGTGGCAAGAGAGAGAGGTGGGGGAGGAAGGAAACAATGACTCCTGAGGTGGCTGCAGCACTGCTCGGGCTTCCAGAAAGCTCTGGAGCATGCTGGATCTCCTCAGGGACCAAGAAGACGAGGTGTGGAAGCTGCTGCCGGGTAACAACCTTAGTCATAAAAGTAACACTGTGAAAAATCCATTTTGTGGGTAACAATGAGAAGTTAATGCAAAGACTCATTGCCCTTCACTAGTACAAAGTTTGGCAGCGACCTTCCAGGCTCCCGGGAAGCCTTTGGAGAATGCTGCTTCAACCCAGAAGCACTTCATCATTTATATGAATGAAAATGAGTGCAAACAGATTGTCGAGATGTCTGTTCACATCACCTCCTTTTTCTTGCAAGGAATCCCCTCTGTAATTACATTTTGCCTGTCAGTTCATAAATTTTTCTTATTACAAACTAGCCATTATTGATTGCTTTTTAAAAGTACTAAAACTGGGCCCAAAGCAGTAGATCTCTCAGTAAATTCAAAACACACTATCTTCAGGCCCAATCACTGGTGAAGAGTGAAGGGGAAATCTCAGCATTCACTGCGGGTTCTGCGCAGAGGCAGGCCTGCCATACGTTTCGGTTTAGAGACTTGGCTTTGAGGGCTGCATGTTCTAAGCCACAATGAAAATAATAAATAAAGGATAAACTTCTTTGGCAACCACTGACACATTGAAAGCCAACATCCTGTCATTGTTCTTCACTGGGTCCCACTGCTCAAAGGGTTCTATCTGGGTTTTTGGCGTTTATGACCAAACATCGTAATGAGCAGAGGGGGATCGGTGGCGGGGGTTGGGGAGGCAGAAGGGGAGCAAAAGGAGATAATGAAGACTTGCAGTCAGAGTTTCTGAGTCACTAGTAGAACGTTTTCCTAAATGTTCCTTTTAAAAGGAGATGGGATGGCTCTATATTTAAATCTCTCTGGTAAAAATGTGAGAAGAGCAAAATCTCAAGGGATTTTCATGTTCTGGGAAAAGAATGGGAGTTTCTCATTGTTCACAATTTGAGGGAAGTTTCTAGAATGTTTACTGGTTACAAGAAAAAGAACATATCAACAGAACACACTTAGATTCCAGGCCTCTGCTTTCGGGTGAAGGTCTGACCGGGGGATCATAGAACAGCACCCCCAATCCTCTCACCCAGCCTTCTGATACAGTGCCTTTAAAAATCATGGCAGGCTGCCATCCCCGCCAACCCACCCTTTAACCTGCAACTATGGAGAATGAGTTTGGGAGAAGAACAAATGAAAATCTGGACATGTGTGATCAGTTCCTGATTGGAGCTGGATGGAATCAAGTAATCAAAGCAAGCCACAGCGCGGTCTCCGTTGGGCTGCCAGTCTTGGACTGCTCGCTCACGAAAAGCAGGCAGCAGCTACCGATCTGGCCGGGAAACAATGCCCCATTCAGCTCTCAGAATCTGTTCTTAATATCAAGACACGAAACCGGGGTCTCCATTGGTGAGGAAGCGATGTCTGGGCCAAGGAGAGCAATTACACCTTAACCAACCAAGTGAACAAAATGGGAGATATAAAAACATTTTTAAAGTGGAAATAATTTAAGGGCCTTCTAAATATCTTAACAGCACACTTGGCCACACTGGGGATTAGGAAGCGATATTTTATGTTAGGCAGCAGGCCTTTTGTTTTGTGTGCGTGTGTTTTTCTTTTTAGCCAGGGATCTGCAGAAAGGACTGTATTCTGTCAAAGTGTGGCACTCTTCTTGAGCCTCTGGAGGGAATGCCCATCCCAGGCATTCGACAAGTAGACAGGAAAATCCAAGATGAAACAGACCAGTCGGGGTGCCTGTCTTGGGAGCTTTGAAGCACACCCTTCCTGCCCCTAAACCTCCAGGAGTCTTGGTTTATGGGAGTAGGCTGCCCTCAGAGTAAAACCCCAGAGATGGCAAAGCTCCTGAGCCCAGAGCCTTTGGCCGTGGCGCCCAGAGCCTTTGGCCGTGGCCCCCAGAGCAGGATGGAGCTGGAGATGGGACACCCTCTGTTTTCTGTCAGTTTCCAGATAAGACGAGAAAAGGTCAGAGCAGCTGGGAGGAGCCAGTAATCCCAGCAGAATCCCTCAGTCAGCCCTAATGTTGGCCTTTAGGCTATAAATCTGCTTCCTGTAAGAAGCGGTCCCTGCTCTGCCTAGCAGAGGCTCCCCACTTGACTTCTGAGCAGCGTCTCTGTGCTGGGTACTGGGATCAGAGAGAAACAAGGCTGGCCTGAAGGGAGGCTGAGAACAAATAACAGAGACTGTGATAATGACAAAAATAATGAGAACTAACATTTATACAATGCTCACCCTAGAAGCTTTACAAGTAATAACTCCTTAAATCATTAGCCCAGTGAAATAGGCATTATCCTCATCCCCATCTTACTGACATGTAACCACAGCACAGAGGGGTTAAGTAACTTGCCCAAGGCCACATAGGTAGAGTCAGAATCATGATGCAGACCATCTTGCTCCAGGGTCCATGTTCTTAACCGCATTGCACCTAAAAGAGTTGAAGATAGGAAGCAAGTTACAAAAGACTTCCTGAAGAAGGTAACCTGTGAGCTGAGTCTTATAGGAAAAGTAGCTGAGGTTCCACCAGGGCAGCTCTTCCATTATTCCTACAAAGGGTGAATGAGCCTGTGAACTGCTGAGCTTCTGAGACATAAGGTCTGATCTGTTAACATTCGGGTCCCTCACAAGAGAGAAAATTGCTCGATTCCCTCCCCTCCTAACAATGCCAGACCCTGGTACTGTCTACAAAGTGTGGCTCAGAATCTACAAGATGAGAACAGTGTCAAAGCGTAGTCCCTGAATGGCAGCATCAGCCTCATCTGGGAGCTTATTAGAGACGCAAATTCCTGGGCCTCGATCCAACCTTCCTGAAACAGAATCCACTTTTTAACAAGTCCCACAGATGATTCCCATGCACTCACAAGTTTGGGAGGCCCTGATGTAGAACATAAGGCTGGACGTGCTGCTGGAGGTGGTCTGAGCGGTGTGCCCAAGGCCACAGGGAGAGTCCGTGGAGAGCCAGTGTCCGTATCTCACGTCTGACTCCCAATCTGTGCCATCTGTGCTGCCACAGCCAAGCTGGAGCTGTGACTTTCCTCACGATCACAGAACCCGTCTGACAATAGGTGGGAGCCCCTGTCTTACTCCCCCAAAATCTTCCCACAGCTGACTCCTTCACAGAGCCTCCTTCAAAAGGAAGCCAGCCTTGACTTCCACATCAACCTTTATTTAGAGAAGAGTAGGACAGCAATAGTCTCTGCCACCTCACTCACTACCCTCAATTCCCCTTCTCAAGGACCTTTTTCTTTCCTGTTTCTCCAACCAAAATGTTATAGCAGGGCCCAGTTGCTGGATGCTTGACCATCTTCCCTTTCCCCACTAGGAATCTGCTTCAGGAGCAAAACAAGTCCTGGTAGAGACTTTGAAGTCCTGAAAAAACAGGATGCAAAGATCAGTTTCATTACCCTTCCTGTGTGATCTTGGGCAGGTTGCTTAACCTCTCTGAGCTGCATTTGTTCATTAGTAAAGTGGAGATGAGATGAACTATTTCACAACTTGATGAGATAACATGCATCTAATGTCTAATGTATTGTTTCCTATCCTGAACAGTTCCCATCACTGACCATCAGGCCTGAGATGCCGTGCACAGGGTCTTAGGGACCCATAGGCCGGGAGTGATAGTCTTCTCTTTACACTCATCCCCACCCCCATCACATCCTCTCACTCCACTGGGTGAAACCACAGCCCAGTCACCCTTCTGGGCTCACACACATGTTAAAGGGCCAGCAGTGTGGAGTCAGAATTCCTGCTCAGAGTCCTCTCACTCCAAGGCCATGTTCATAGCCACTTGGCTAACAGTTGTCGTCAGAAAGAATTTTTCCTTTTCTTAGTTCTGCTTCTTAACCATTAATTAATTAGTGGCTTAAAAAGTAACCACCTTCTCTCCAGAACTGCCACTTTGTCTATATTGCCCCTCAACTGTGGAGACCAAACCCAAAATGAATCAGCTCCTGACTTCATTGGAGCTGACCAATAGGGAGGTTGGCAGAACTATCACCTTCCTCATTCAGCATGCTCTACCTGTATTAATATGACCCAAGACATCAGCACTCCAGGCAATCTCTCTTCCCTACTGGCACACACTGAGTTAATAGCAGCATAAAAGTCTAAACGTTTTTTTTTTCTCTTTCACAGGTTCCCAGAGGGGTTGTAAGTGGGCTGCCCCCTTCTCAATGGGGTCTCAGAATCAGGGCACAGCAGAGCAGTCTCTGGAATGTTCTCTGCCAGTTCAGCCTGTCCCTGCTGCTCTTCCTTTGCCCTGAGCCTGTAAACTCCACATTCCTCATTAACAGCAGAGTCAATAATTGCACTTCTTCAGCAAGCAAGAGTCAGACCCATCCCCAGGCACCCTAAATGCCCCAGTCCTGTGTACTTTTCCAGAATTTATATTAAAAATATAATAATGATTGCCTACTCCAAATGGCAGATTCATTCCCCTAACCTGTGGCTTTAGATTTTGCTCCTGAACTCAAGTCAGAAGCCTGGAGCCAAAGGGCCTTCACGTAGATTCAGAAGGTTCTCTGCAGCCCACAAGGCAGCCCCTCCTTATGCTTTCCCTGGTAAATGATATGAAAGTTCTTCCTAATTAGAGTCTCCCCTTTAAGTTCTGTAGACTGCTAATGAGTAAGAAAGAGGAGGCACTTGGGAGCCCTGAAGAAATTATTTGAAAGCAAAACCGAGTGGCCTCAGTAAAATATCACCATTTCAGTCAAAGGGATTTTTTTTCTTACATACAACCACCTGACACAGCCCAGCTGGTGCATATTGGGAAATTAAAGACACTGGCTTTCTTCAGAGAGAGGAGGCCTTTACTTTATATTCCTGGGGCTTCTTTTGCTTGGCAGTCTCCTTATCAATTTGACCCTTCCCTGACCCTGATCTCTCCCAGCAAAGGCAGGAACTGGTATCTCCTTTTGCTCGGTGCTCTTCCAGGGGTCCAGAGAGGGTAAAGGAATTGTTTAAGAGGCACAGTAAGTTGACAGCAGGGCAATAACTGGATCCTAGGGCTACAGGTTCTAGGACATTTCATAATCATCACTAATAAGGCCGAACATGCATGTGTGGCAAGAATGATGCCTTACAGGCACAAATTCATTCATTTATTCCTTTGCCAAATAGTTATTCAGTTTCTGGACCTAACAAGCCAAACAAAACCCAAACAAAGTTCCTGCTCTCCTGAAGCTCGTATTCTAGCCAGAAAACCAACAGTAGTAGATAAGTATGCAAGACAATATCAGCCACTGCTTAGTGGTATGAAGAAGAATGCATCAGAGTAAGGGAATAGAGAGGGGCTGAAAATGCTGTTTAGAGAGGGAAATTGAGGTGGCCTCTAGGAGGAGGTGGCATTTGAACAGAGATTCCTTGAGAACAGGGGCAAGCTATGCAGTAATCTATGGGGGAATGCATTCCACGTGAGGAATTAGCGGATGCAAAGGCCCTGAGACAGGATCCCCTCTAGGAATGGCAAAGAAGCCGGCTGCCGGCAAAACACATGCAGGAAATCTAACTGGAGATGAGAGGGAAAAGGCAGCCGGGGCAGACGGGCAGATCACTTAGGGTGTGGCAGCCCATGGCAAGGGCTTCAGATTTTATTCTAAGCATCCCAAGTTGTATACAGAGAGATAACAAGTTCGGACTTCAGTTTAGAGGCCTTATCTGACTGCTCTTTGGGAGATAGATTGGCAGGGTGAAGAGCAGAAGCTGGGAGTTCAGTAAGGAGCAAATGAGCCCAAGAAATGATGCAGCACCCCTATAAGACAGTTCCTATGATTATAAGGCAATGGAGGCTCAGAGAGATTAAAGAACTTGATCTAAGTCTCCTTCTGGTATGTGGACAGGCTGAGCATGAACCCACATTTGACCAAAGCTTTAGCTGCCCTAGGATGGAAAGCTCAAAGACCAAAAGACGCCATGTAAAAGGGCCCTGGTTGCTGTCTTTAAGGCATAAATCTCTCTTATTTCATGCTTGCTCCTAACCAGACACACTGCGCCTCGGTTTACTTTAAAGCCGCCATTTACATGGGCCTTACTGTGTCCCAGGCACAGGCTGGGGCTTTGACCTACAGGATCTCATGTAATCCTCACTGCAGCCCAGGGAGCTGGGTATTATTATCCCTGTGTTACCAGATGAAAAAGATCTCATTTTCTCAGTGGAGATAGTGAAAACATTCCAAAGCTGCTTTGGGGTTTAATTCACAGAAACCTCCGCATTTAATCTACTAAACCAGAAAGTAATCCTCTCTTTGGCTGGCCCTGGGAGCCTAGGTCTGCCCACAGTCATCAGAGGGAATTGGTAGCTCACATTTGCTCACGTGTGCACCCACACACACATTCCAGGATCCAAACCCCAGCCCATCCCAACCATCCAAAAGGTGCCAGCCACCCTTACTGTGAATGTGTCTTTAATGCTCCCCTCCTTTTCTGCCCCCCAAATCCTTCTCCCTCTTCTATGAGCAATGAGCCAATGGCCTCCCTCAGGCCACCTGGCAGCCCCCAAAGCCCACTCTCTATGCTAGCTCTGGCATCAGTAATGAGGTCATACCCATTCCACCCCTCACAGAACACTGCACCCTCTGGCCCTGTCCTCTCCCCTCCCGGTTCTCCTAGCCTCATCCAGACCTACCAGACCTATGTCTGTGTCTTCCAGGACCCTGCGTAACTAATGTGACAAGGAGTGCTGGACTCAGTTGCAAATGGCTGCCAGCAAGTGATTGATACCAAAATCTCAGGTAATCTGTTTGGCTTTCAAAGGCACCTTCTCTGACAATTGTTTGGTCCTAGGCAGTGAAGATAATGGAGAATGATGCTGCTTGTGGCAGGCACAGAGGGAAAAGGTTACAATAGGAGATTAGGGGCACTTCGCACGACTCCATGATTCCGAGACTCCTGATGCTGGAGAGAAACTCCGCCTGACAATGATTTATTTTTAAGCACTTATTATGCCTTTGGCACTCTGCCTAACTTTCTCTCTGTCTAGCAGGGAATCAAGTGCATGGACAGTTACAGTGACAGGGTGATTGTGCAGCCCTAAAATTATGTACATGATCCAGGAGCGTTGAGGAAGAAAGGGTTAAATCTCTCCTGGGAGGATCTATGACAACTTCTGGAGTAGGTTTAATGAAGTATAAATATGAACGTGTTCATGTGGCTGATAAAGAGGGATAAAGCCAGAAGAAACTGTGAGAACAAAAGCAACGAGGTGTGAAGGAGCACAGTGCATGATATTGGGACAACTTGTCATTGCTAGTGTGGATGCAGGTGGAGAGAAAGAAGAGGCTGGGCTGTTTTTTTCTGGTGTAGTGTTTACACTCTGATTTTCTTCTACGGATTTGCTTCTGTGGAGCAAACTCCATTTTCCAGTATCCCAGCACTGGCCTCTGCAGTAAGAAGGTATAAAGGAAACTGCATCTGTTTCGGCAAGTTGATGGTTTTCTGACGGAATCACTATCATGCTCATAAATCCTCTATGGCTCCCCGGTACCTAGAGCATTGAGTTCATATGAATTAACAAAGACAAGCAGTCCATGCGAAGTTTCCAGCAGCTTTTTCAAGCTCTGACCCTTCCACATACTCTCCTGCCTTCTCCAGGAAGCTGTCCTTGACTCTTCCCTGCTGGGAGGGCTCCTTCCTCCAGGATCTCAGTCTAGTTTCTCTCTTATGACACTGTCCTGGTCTTCCCTATGTCAGAGATCTCTGTCAGAGCCCTAGGCTGGCCTGGTAGGGAAAAGCAAAAGTTGGGGTCCCCAGAACCTGGAGGCTTTGGGGAAAATGAGCAGGGCTGAGTCTGCACGGTGCAGCAGTTAAGCCCACAGGCTCCAGAGACAAGGCTCTCGATCTTGGCTGAACACACACATAGTTCAGTCTTTGGGTGTAATTTTCAAATATTGATGCCCAGTCTCATGCCCCAGAGATACTGATTTAATTGATGTGGAGTGAGATCTAAGCATGCGTATTTTTTAAAAGCTCTTTAGATGGTGTCTATGTGCAGCCAGAGTGAAACCAGTGGTCTGAGAGCCTGGCCATGGAGTTCAAGTCCCAGCTCCACCATCATTCATTCACTGGGTGACCTCAGGCAGGCAGAATCTCTAGGTCTCCATTTTTGAAACTGGGAAAGGGGATAACACAGCACCTGCCTCTGAGGAGTGCTGGAAATCTTAGCTTAGATAACACATGTCAAGCTCTCAGCCCCAGTTTGGCATATGGCAAACACTTCCTATTAGTCTCATTAACCGTATTTTAGGCAGGCTGTGCTGGACCTCGTTCTGTATCCCCCACAGAGTCTGCCACAGAAGAGGCACCTGGGAAGAAAGTGTTACATTGGAATCAATTTAATTGAGCTACAAGGGCAGCCAAGCACCACCCAGGCAGAGCCCAGCTTCCAGCCAGCTCTGTCTGAGGCCTCCCTGAGAAGGCACCCTAAGTCCTCAGTAGCAAGTTGGCAGCCTGGGTCCTCTCCAGCACCCTTTCAAGATTAACTTAGGTACATACAAGGAAACCCCAGGACACCTCCATCTTCTCCTTCCCCACAGATGACTGCCCTGTCATAGACCCTCCTGCCATCCCCACCCTGTTCCTGGGGAGTTTTCAGGCTGCAAGCCCAAGCATCCCAGCCCCCAAACACTGGCAACTCTAGGGGCACCTGTCAAGGGTAGTTGGCTTCTCTCCTGCCTCTTGGGCTCTCTGGTTCCCTGTCTGAGCAGCTGGAGAATTAGTTTAGCTGTGCTTACCCAGACTTTCTCAGGATTCTGTCAATCCAAAAACCTGCAGGCCAGCACCCTGGAAACCAAACCTCACATTTTCCAGGAAGGCCGTGAAGATGCCTGTCGGCCTTCTGCTGTTACATTTATCAGAAACCGTAAAATTAAGAACATGTAAACATTACAGGACAACTGCCAGGAACTTATTTCATTGTTGTTGCTAAGGCTTTACAGCACAATCCAAAGAAATTTCTGCAGGGAAAAAGGAAACCTTCCATCCCTCTCTTCTGCCCAGCCTTTTCTCACTCCCTCTCGCCAAGAGCAGGACTCTTGTCTGCTGGAAGAGGCCGCATTACTAACCAGCAGGATCACTACCTGCAGTCCTGATACCTACAGAGCCCTCCTCTTCTACTTCCTGTGGCTTCCTGGTGCAGTTGGTAGAGGACCAATGATTCCCTCTCTTTAGGGCGGCGCCTGCTGACTTTCTCTCTTGGCATTTCTTACATGAGCTACAGCAGTGCTACTAAAAATGTGGTTTATGAGCCACTGTCAGTCTGTGAGCTGGTTTTTGCTGGGCTGCAATGAGATAAGGGGCTTGTGCCAGAATGTAAATCAACTGTGTCACTAAGCACATTGTTTGGTTCAGCTGACATATTTTTCATAGCAGGACTTTCTTGATGAAGGAAGTGGAGTGTTGATTTACATTCTCCATGTGATGCTTATCTCATTGCAGACGAGTAGCAGTGTGTGGAAGGCCTGCATTGTGTAGCACTGTGCTCTAGGACAACCCTCACTTCAGATATAGTGACTAGATGGTGGTAAGGTCTGGATTTCTGCTTAGATGGAGAGAAAGAATTTCCACTGTGTTTCAGCCCCGCCTTGCCAGGCCTCTGCATTGGAGGCACCCAGCCTGTCCCAGCTCATAATAAAATGGCATTTGCTATTATTGTGTGTACCCAACCCCTAACAGCCTACGTGGAAGGAGTGCTGACTGGCCAGTCAGAATTCAGGCTCCAATACAGTCCTTTCTCCCCAATGTCTCTATATGATTGCATTTGTATTTTAAAATGTATGATACATAGTGTGGCAAAGGTTACTATAAGAAAACCAACAGATGAATTATCCACATCAGGCAGAATTCAGGCTTGCAGGAGGACCCAGGAGACCAAATGGTGAGAAATATTGAGAAAAAAATCCCATCCAAAACACATACATCCCACAGAGGTGTAGAGAGAAAGTCACCAGTTTAGGCAGCCTACTTGATCTTCCAGGGACCATAGCTAAGCACTGGGTCAGTTATGACAGTGCTTGTTATAACAATCGATGATAATGCTTCATAGCATAGTGGTAGCAGCCACAAACCCTCACTTGTGTGTTGTGTTTCATCTGTTCACTGCCATGGCATATAATTTGGGTTCTGTAGTGTCTCAGAATGCTCACCCTAGACTGTAGCCGAGAGTCAATTTCCCCATCTGTGAAATGAGAGTAAAGTAAACATCATGGAGAGGCATATGTGGGTTGTGTGTAAGGAAGAACTTTCAGCAGAGGATCCCAGGAAGGGCTTCCTGAAGCTGGGCTGACTTTCTGAGGCATTGGAACAGCAGTTACATGTCTCCCTGAGGAGAAGGTGGGTGAGCAGAGCTGGGGACTCCTGAAGTCTTTCCTGATAGAGTTGGCCATTCCCTGTCCATAGCTCCCTCTGGACACCAAGAGATCTCAACAACCAAAGCTATAGGGAAGCCCACCAACCTTTAACCAGACACCATGGCCCCTATATCTGTGTGGCCTGGTATGACACAAGGGGCCCTTGTACGTGTGTGGCTACTAGTTTTCACTTATTTTTGCTCAGTCAACAGCACGCTATAGTTAATGAGCTCTGAGTTGCTCAGGCCGCCTGCTGAGCAGCTTTCTGCCCGTACACTTTAGATGGGGCAGTGAAGCGCCTCCAGAGAAAAACAGCTCAGACTCAGGTCCTGATGAGACCCCAGCCCCTTCGTTTCCTTGTCCCCCATGCATGTCCAGAGTGAGTAAGATGGGTCTGAAAGCATCTTTCCATCCTCCAGTGCCAGCTCTAGTCATTTCCTAGGGATGTTATAACCAAGTGCCACCAACTGGAAGCTTAGGACAACAGAAATTTATTCTCTTTCGGTTCTGGAGGCTGGAAGTCCAAAATCAAGGTGTCAGCAAGGCCATGCTCCCTCCAAAGGCTCTAAGGGCAAATCCTTCCTTGTTCTTTCCAGCTTCTGGTGGCTCTGGCCATTCCTTGGCTTGTGGCTGCATCACCGTAACCTCTGCCTCTGTCTTCGCGTGGACTTTCTCTTCTTCAGCCTCATACAGATACCGCATTTGGGTTCACCCACAAAACTATAACGATTGCATGTCAAGATCCTTAACTTAATGACATCTGCGAAAGACCTTTTATTTATTTATTTATTTATTTGAAATAAGGTCTCATTCACAGGTTCCAGGGATTAAGATGTGGACATACCTTTTTGCGGGAAGAGGGGCACCATTCACTATACCAGCAAAATACCATCAACATTGCTGTGGTCCTGACATTTGTGTCCCCCTAAAATGTATATATGAAAACCCTAACCCCCAGCAGATGGTATTAGGAGAGAGGGCCTTTTGGGAGGTGAGTAGATGATGAGATCTGCCCCTGTGAATGTGATTAGTGTCCTTATTCTTATTAGAGCCCTTATTCAATGACCTCAGGGAGCTTGCCTGTCCCTTCTACCATGTGAGGACACAAAAAGAAGGTGCTAGGAGAACTGGAAAGTGGGTCTTCACAAGACACTGAATCTGCCAGCACCTTGACTTCCCAGCGTCCAGAACTGAGGGAAATAGACATCTGTCGTTTGTAAGCCATCCAGTCTATAATGCTTTGTTATAGCAGCCCAGACTGACTCAGACAAACAGTAAGAACAGCTCCTAACATATAGTGGAGACTCAATAAACATTGATGAATGAAATCATGAATCTGCTTGGTTCACTTCAAGAACATTGCCTGGTGCCTATCCTGAGCTAGACCCTGTGCCCAGGTCCCATCAGACCCAGGTCCTGATGAGATGACCAGTGCCTCCAGCCACCTCCCCTGCCCCTTCACTCCCATGTCCCCCACACATGTCCATAGTGAGTAAGATGGGGCCAAAGGCATCAGCCAGCTGCTTAGGACACAGACATGAGGCATAGCCCTGAACTTGAAGAGCTCAATCTAGAGAAGACAGCGTCAGATCTGTGGGTATCTCAGTTTCACCTCCTGCTACCTAAGCAGCTAAGGAGCTCAGCATTTCTTCTCTACCTGTAGAACAAAGAAAATAACACTTGTTTTCAGGGAGAGGGTGAGGAGTTGCAAGGTTTCCTTACTTGTGGAGGAGGTCACAGGCCCACAAAGACTGGGCTCTTTCTGCCTCAGAAAAGTGAGTACACACTAGGTGCCCAGCCAAGGTCATCTGTGCCATTCTGTTTCCCTTCTGCCTGCAGCACTCCCTCCAAACCCTCCACACTGGGGAAGCACCAAGGCCCACACGGAGGCTTCCCTGAGCCTGCTTGGTCCCAGAGCCAGGGCCTGAGCCTCAGATGCCGCCTGCTCCTGAGTGGGCGACAGCCTGGGTGGTAATCAGAGATTCCAGCAGAGCCTTTGATGCCGCAGCCGGTGCGGCGAGCCGGGCACTGTTTGAAGTGCCTTCCTGTGTAATAAGGATTTCTAATTCGCTCGAACCAAAGCAACATTTGCAGTAAAGATCATTTTTGGAATGAAAAATAAATTGTGACTGGAGGGTCTGGGTTTGTTTCAAAAAGAGAGATCACCCACAAGCATCGTGCTCTCTGAGAAGCCACCCGCCCGCGTATTTTGAGATGGAGAGCACGCCACTCAGAATTTCAAAGTGCTGTTAATTAAGAGCAGTTTATTAAAATGTCAATCTTTTAAACCAAAACAACTCTCTTCCCCTTGCTTGCGAGTGGGCTTCCCAGCCACTCTTCCCAACCCAAATAACCCAGCATCACCAGACCTCCTGAAAAAGTATCTGTCTACATATTGCTCTTAAAACCCGGGGAGAGCTGCTCCCAAGAACAGCCTAGCACCTGTCCTGCTAAAAGCTGCCCTCAAGGAGCCTGCCTTTCAAGAGACAGGATGGCTCAGGCACTGAGCGCATGGCCTCAGGAGCCACACAGCCTAGGCTGCAATGCTAGCCCTGCCTCGCTAGCATGCAACCTTGAGCAAATAGTTAACCCTTTCGTGCCTCAATTTCTTCTTTAAAAGAAAGTGATGATAATTCAGTCAGCCCTCTGTATCCATGGGTTCCACATCTGTGGGTTCAACCCACCATGAATCTAAAATATTCAGAGAAAGCATTGCATCTGTACTAAACATGTAGACTGTTTTTTCTTTGTAATTATTCCCTAAACAATACAGCTTAACAGCTTTTTCCATAGCATTTACATTGTATCAGATCTTATAAATAAGCCAGAGATGACTAAAGGTATACGGGAGGCGGTGCATAGTTAATACACAAATGCTATGCCATTTTGTATCAGGGACTTGAGCATCCATGGACATTTGTACCTGAGGGAGGTCCTGGGACCAATCTCCCACGGATACCGATGGATGACTGTACCTACCTTATAGGTTGTTGTGAGAATCAAATGAGATAGTAGTATATGTAAAGCACTACTTTAGGCTGATGCTTAGAACATAATAAGTGCTAAAGGGGTATTAGTCTGATTATTTCCCAATGAGTATTAGCCTGGTTATTTCCCCATGAGCAGGCACTAAATCTCACTTCTATCTTTACAGATCTGTCTCTTTTGAGGCAGGAAATTTGCCCTCTTTTTCCCTGTTTTGCAACTCAATAATCAAGATGTAGCACACAGTAGGTGCACAGTAAATGCTTGTCAAATAAATAAACAAGTCAATAAATAAATAAATGTGTGTTAATTCCCATGCATGTTTGCAAACAGGACAAGGTTAGCTGCCCTGCAGGAAGTCATGATCTATTAGCTGCCAGTGATCCCACCTCCTGGGATAGACACCTCCTCTCTATCCTCATGAGGATAGAGATTGTGTAATCCTCTCGCCTTGAGTGTGGGCTAGACCTAGGGACATGATCCTAATGAATGGAATACAGCAAAAGTGATGGAATGTCACTTCCATGATTAAGTTATAAAAACTGTGACATCCCTCCCTCTGGCACTCTCTTCCTTCTTGTCTTGCTGCTTTGATGAAGCAAGCTGGTAAAGAACTGAGGACAGCCTCTGGCCAACAGCCAGCAAGGAACTGAATCTCACTAGCAGCCAGGGGAGTGAGATTGGAATGTTCCTTCCTCAGTTGAGCCTTGAGATGGCCACAGCCCCAGCCAAAACTTTGTTTGCAGCCTGTGAGGGACCCTGAAGCTTAGAACCCAGGCAAACTGCATCTGCATCCTTGATCTATAGAAACTGTGACATCATAAATATATTGTTACAAGCCACCAAGTTTTGGGGTAATTTGGAGCACAGCAATAAATAACTAATGCAGGCTGTAAAGGAGCAGAAGGATCTTGGGGAAGAAAGGGAGAGGCTGCCTCCTGCCTTGTTGGAAATCATCTACCCTGTAGTTTGCTTTCTCCATCAGTCACACCAGAGCCGTAGGAGAACCCCAGGAAGAACAGCATTCAAGTCAAGTGGGCCTGGTTTTGAGACCCGACTGTGCTGCTCTCTAGTGTGTGACTTTGGGAAAGTTCCCCAATCTTTCCAAGGCTCTGCCTCCTCCTGTAAAGGGGTTCATGGGAGTGTTGAACCGATTGAGATCATGTGTGTGATAATGCCTGGCAGAGCTCTCTAGACCTTCTGAAGTAGGAGCAGCTGAAGAGACCTGTGTCCTCACTCTGATGATCACCTGAAGCCCTCGTTGTCCCTTCAATAATCCAACACATAATCTTGGAGAATCTACTGCATGCCAGGCGCTGTGCTATGCATGGGAGAGACGGCAGTAAACAAAACACCACAGTGTCTGAGCATTCCTCCTGAAGTTGACTCTCTAATAGACAGACACTGAACCAGTAAGGGCAAGATACAGTAACAGAAGCCCAGAGCCTCCGGAAGGGTAGAATATGGGGTGGCAGGTGGTGAGGTGGGGAAGGTATGCTGGCATGAGCAGGGACCTCCCTAAAGAAGTGGTATTTGAGCTCCCAACTCAAGGGTTAATGGAGTTAGCAGAGCGAAGAAGATGGTAGAAGGCTCAGGGGTAGTGAATAGCAGAGCAAGAATTTATTAAAAAATTATTGACTTAGATACTGAGGATACAACATTAATCAGAAGGGCAAAGTTCCTCCCTCATGAAGCTGATAGTTTAGTGTAGGAATTATATGTTTCAAATATAACAAGAAAGATAATTTAGGAAAGTCCAAAAGGGGTGATATTTGAACTGAGACTTCAGTGATGTGAAGAAACGAAGCATTTGATGTTCTGGGGGAACAGTATTCCCTGCAGGGGATACCGCAAGTGGAATGGTCCCAAAGCAAAAATGACATGACTGCTAGAACCAGCAAGAGGGCTAGAAGGATGCAGTGGAGAAAACAAGGGGGAAATGATCAGAAATAAGGGCAGTGAGGTAGACAGGGTGATCCTACAGGGCCTTCCAGACCATGGAGAGGAGTCGGGGCTTTTTATTCTAGGGCCAACAGAAGCTGCTAAAGGTTCAAGAACAATCAATGGGTTTGAGTTCTGAAAACAGACCTCATAGAGAATGAGTGGGGCAAGGGTGAGACAAGGGCAAGTGGCCAGGGAGGAAGCCGTTGTAGAATTACAGGTGTGAGAGGGCTAAGTGTTGGTAGCGGGGATGGAGGCGAGGACTGGAGGACAGTCCCTGCCCTAGATTTCTCCCTGGATCTTCCTGACAGGACTGTTCTCTCAGCCATCAGACCTTCCAGCAAAAGCGTTTACATAAAGGACAGTGGCACATGCTCTGGAGACAACTGCCAGGTACAAATGCCAGCTTTACCACTTAATCACTGTGCGACCTCTGAACCTTTCTGTGTTTCAGGTCCCTCAACCATCAAATGGGCCTAGAAGGTGGATTTCACAGGGCTGTCATGCAGATCAAATGAGTTCAAGTGCTAAAGCCCTGACACACATGCACGTTCCACAGTTTTAGTGATTACAGGAGTGTAAAGCCTGCAGGCATGTGTCCCAGGTCTCTGTGACCTCCTCATCATCATCAAACTTCAAATCCCCAGGGTTTAGAAAAACAAGTGACAAATGATGTGTCCCCTCTCCCAGTCTCACCTACTTAAGAGGTCCCCCAAGGAACCCATGGATTTCTCCCGTGCCCCAGCCTGCACTGGGCCTGATGCACCAGCACACAGGCATGATCTACAGCTCCTCCCACTGCACACTGCGAGCAGAGTAGCCAGGTGTGTCAGGCAGCACCAGCAGCTACAGGTCCATCTTCTCATCAAGGCTGTCCTGGGTACGGGGTCTAGGGAGGGCTGAGACTGCCTCCACTTAGTCACTGATGCATCCCAACACCCACTCCATGCTCCATAGCTCCGCCCTAAACAAAGAAATGAAAAAATGCAGTCATGGGCCCTCAGTGATGTTCTGGTCAACAATTGACTTCATATAGGATGGGTTCCCATCATTAGATTATAATACGATATTTTTATTGTACCTTTTCTATGTTTGGATATGTTTAAATACGCAAATGCCATTTTGTCACAATTGCCTACGGTATTCAGTACAGTAACGTGGTACAGGTTTGTAACCCAGAAGCATTAGGCTGTACCAGGATAACCTAAGTGTGTAGTAGGCTGTACCATCTAGGTTTGTTAAGTTCCCTCTATGATGGTCACATGACAACAACGTCACCTAATGATACATTTCTCAGAACTTATCCCTGTCATTAAGCAATGCGTGCTAATTCCTATGTATGAAGGAGCGAAGGAATGAATGTATCTTCAACAACATGTGGGTTTCTTAAGAGCATTCATTCATTCATTCAACAGATATTATTGTATGTGGATCTCCTCTGTGTGTTCCTTTGGATCCTGGCTCTCCTCACTCTCTGCAGGAGGCTGATCTCCATGGACTGTGGTATTCAGGCACCCTTGCCCTTTGGCTGTAGGAGACCAGAGGGTGAGAGCAGAGACAGACTCCTGCCTTGCGGGGCTTCAACTTGGTCATGGCCCTACTCCATCCAATAGCATTCTGGTAACTGCTCTCGCCCACATTACTAGTCAGGGGATGCTTCATACCCCTTGGTGATTTACATTAACCATGCACAACCCCACTGCAAATTAACCCCCATATGGCCTGTCTTCTGAGTGCTCCCCTTAGGGGAAGCTCTTACTGCCAAGATTGCACAACTCACATTCAAGAGAGCTGGTGCCCAAGGTTCGCCATGACCCAGGGTAGCCCCAGGCTATGGAGAAGCCCTCCACCAGAAGGGACCCTAGTCCATGCAGCCTGAGACCTGCCCTCTCAAAGCCCCTGCCCCAGAGTCTCACTGTCTGACCACAGGTCAGACCAGGCTCCTGTGGAGGGAAGGACATGAGCAGGCAGGAGAGCAGGAGCGGGTGGGAGGGCCAGCAGAGGGCAGCCCTGCTTGCGCCCTGGGGATTCTGTCCCTGGGGAGTCTCTCTCCCTTTGGTGATTGTTTCCCAGGCTCCCTGGAGCCAGAGGAGGATGGAATGTTCTTATCGCTCTCCAGAGGAAAGGCTTTCTTCTTCCTTCATGTAAATGTTAAGCTTCATAATCCTATAGGGAACCTGGACAGGCTGCAGCTGGAGGCCCGGGTCCCACTTCTGGGAACCGCAGGGAGAGGAAGAAAAATAGGAACAGGGAGGGAGAAAACAAGTCCCATTGAGCAAGGCCAGGGAAGGGAGAAGAGATGAGGACAGGGGATGTCCAAGCCTTCCACATAATAAAAGGGAAACCTTGGAGATGGTCCTCAGACCCCAAGACTGCAAGAGCTGCTGCCCTCCGACCCACCCCGCCCCATCCTGTGAAGGAGGAGGGGTCCAATCTCAAGGTTGAAGGTTGCTGGCCTGCTCGCACACCTCTGTGGACAGCAAGCTCACTTTCAGGGCATCTTGTTCTGTCCCTTGCAGGAAGCTCTAAGTCTGAAAATGTCTCTCACGGAGCTGCAAGCATAAGCTGCTCCCACCTTTTCAAGATAGAGGCCGGCATCAGACAGGACAGGACTGGTAGCCTCAATGGGGCCTCCCTCCTTAGAAAGTCTGAATTTCTTGAGTTTCGAACGCCACCATTTCCTGGAAACAGGCCCACTTCCTGAAGTAGTTTGAGTGAGACACTCCCTGAGACTCAGTAATGCTGCTAGATCCAAGGAAGTTTCAGTGACAAGGAGACATGCGCCATTCAGTCTGCCATTTATTCAGCAAATATTTATTCAGTGTCTCCTGGGGAAGAAACCAGTGAGGCACTAACTGATAAGCAGTTGCTGATCCTCTATCTCCCAGCTTTCCCCAGGGCCTTCGAAATCTCCCAGCTTGGCCTCTGGAACTGTCAATCCCATGGGGACCATGTGCTCTGGGAGGCCAACAGGCCTAGCCACTTCTTGGGGCTCCCTCAGGAGGAAAGCCCCACTTTTACCCTGTACCAGGTCAGTAGGGTAGGAAGAGAAGGTGTGGTGGAGTATATTAGTCTATTCTCATGCTGCTACTAAAGACATACCCAAGACTGGGTGATTTATAAAGAAAAAAAGGTTTAATGGACTCACAGTTCCAAACGGCTGAGGAGGTCTCACAATCATGGTGGAAGGCAAAGGAAGAACAAATGGAATCGAAAGCAAAGAATGCAACCAAGCAAACTGAGCAGACGCCGCCTGGACCCATTCCAGTGAGGGCAGCAGTAGCCCCCACATGCAAGTTCCAGAAGAGCCCGGGCTAATGTTCTGGGGCCAGCTGGGATCTGGAGGAGGGAGAGCACTTGGGTTGTCACTGACGGCAGTGTCAGGGCCCTGCCACGAAGGCCCAGGTGCTCTCTCTGGACGGGTCAGTTCTGCAAGTGATTTTGGATGTTGTTCTTCACTCTGGGGCCTCCATGCCAGGTCCTCTGGCCCTCTAGAGATTCTGCAAGTTTCTCAAAATCCTTTTAATCAATCTTTAGTTCACCTGAATTAGCCAGCTTTGGTTTTCGTGCTTTCCAATGCAGAAACCAGGCCTGAATGGGAGGCCTGCTTGTTCAGAGGAAGGTAAAGAAGACAAGAGAGTCTCAAGAACAAACAGTGATGGCTCCAAGCTGCCCATGGACTCGCTGCCCCATGGAGAACTAAGAACTGTCGGTGGGTTATCAGCATCAATAGAGAAGATCCCTCTTCCTACCCTACTCCTTCCTCTGTTCAAGAAACAATAAAACTCATTCCTGAGTTGCATCAGTGGATGGCAGAGAACCCCAGGTTGTGCAGGTACAGGATAAGCTAAGTTCCCCATGGTATCTTGTCCTGGATCTGAGCTGCTGGCATCAGTGCTGCTTTGCTGCACAACACCAGGGGGCGCAGTCCTAGTGCATTCATGAGAATGGTGCCTTCCCACCAGGCGCCATGGTTCCATTGAACTCTGTATGGAATAGTGCCCTGGAGTTGCACAAGACGGTGGCCCCGGCTGTACAGGGGCAGTAGAGAAATGAGTTTTGAGTTATGATCCATAGATCTCTGCAAAGCACAGACTAGCTAGGAGTAAGGAAGGAAGGGCTTTGCTATAATAAGAGCATTTCTGCACTCCCCTAGCCTCTGGCCTTTCTGCAGCCACACCACTGGGTCCTGTCCCAGATGTCATAACTACAGAGCCTCCCTGCATCCCTTGGCCTGAGCACCCACTCTCCACACATACCCTTCCCTGAAAGCTTCCTCCATCATCACAATGTCTGCCTGAGAGCCTACTCCAAGGCAAGTGTTGGAGGTGCTAAGGGAAGCTGCATTGTGTGTGTGAGCCCACCCATGCTGGGGAGCACGAGCTCTATGTCTCTGGAGGTTGGCTGGGCCCCGAGATGTGATCAGCAGCTCCTCCCACTTGTTCTGAGGGAGCCAACACAAACAGAGCCACAGAGCCACCCCCAGGCTGGCCGCCCAGAAGGCCCACACCTCTGTCCCACCCTCCTGGGCAGCAACCCCTGGAGCCAGGAGCCAGGTATCAGGCTTCAGCTGGCTGGACTCCCGGCAGCGCCTGCTGGCCCGCACCGGGCCTGCAGCCCACTCTGCCCACAGGCACTGGCCACAGCCTGGGCAGCGGGGCTCAGAGCTCAGCCTGTTAGCACCCACCAGCCACCTCCCTCCTCTGGCCCCGGGAGCTGGCTTGGCAGTGGAGCAGAGTGAGTGGATGGGGGTGCCCTGATTCACTAAGCTCCCCAAGACCTCCAAGTTTGCTCCAGGATCCCTTCCATGAGGTAACATGAAACTCAAGCACTCAGGCCAGAAACAGAACATTTTGAACAATTTGAGGGGAAAAAATTATTCGGACCAATTTTAAGACATCTGAGAGCTCAAGGGGAAAATCGCAGCCACCTCTTCAGGCACTGTTGTGTGTCCACGCCAAACCCAAAGGGCTTGGACTGAAGTAGAACAAAGGCTGAGCGTCCCTGCATCCCCCCAGCAGAGGACTGGCCTGACGCCCAGCATCTGCTGCTCTGGTCCTCTGGGCCGCCAGGCACGTTCTCTCCTCTGTGACTCCACACAGCCAACGTCTTTTCTGGACTCCCATTGTGTGTGCCTGATGCTCAGAGGTACCACCCACCAGCTAAAGCCATCTCCTTGTCCCTTAAACTCAGTCCAGACATTGCTTCCTCCTAAAACTTTCTTTGCCCCTCCGAGACACCAAGACACCTTGCTGACATGTTAATGGTGCCACCTGGTCCCTAGGACTACCCTTTCTCTCTCAGCCCCTACCAGGCACTGAGCTCTGAGCAGGGAGCTTGAAATAGGCCCCCTGGGTTAGAGCACCACCATAGGAGGTGGGCAGAGTCACTCATGTCACAGATGGGGACACTGAGGCTCAAATAGTTTAAGTCACTTACCCAAAGTCTCAGCTAGTAGGGCCTGAAGCTGGAATTTAGAACCGGGGGGTAAAGAGCCAGGGTCTATGCTGTTAACCCTTTCACAAAACTACCGTGGAGGGGAGCAGAGGGGGAGGCACCAGCTCTGCCTGGGGAACGAGAAGAGTGGGGAAAAGCAGAATAAGCAGAATGGAAACATTAACAGTGGAAGCAATTATTAAAGGAGGAAAGGACAGCATCCAGGCAAACAGGCAGGAAAGAGCATTCCAAGGGGAAGCAGAGACCATAAAGGCCAAGAGAAAGGAGAAATGGCAGCCCTCTGTGGCTCTGGGCTCCTGCACATGGAGCGGGAGGAGAAGGAAATAGGAGACAAGGTTGGAGAGTCAGGCCAGACTCTGGCAGCACTGCCGACCCCCAGCCCCCTCCACACACACGAACAGATGCGCGCGCACACACACACACACACACACACACACACACACATCCCACACACAAAAGCACACTCACACATACATGTGTCACACTGGCCCTACACACAAGCATGCACAACCTCCCCATACACGCAAACACACTTGGCTCTCCACACACACACCCCACACACACCTGGCCCTCCACATACACATCACACTCACACACATACACATCACACTTGGTCCTACACACACATGTGCAGATACACAGCACACACATCCCCCACAAACCAGGCCCTCCATAAGCGTACAGAGACATACACCCCACACATTGCCCTACACACACATCTCCATACACTTGGCCTAAAACACACACCCCACACCTGGGCCTACACACATACACACACACCCCACACACACCTAATCCTCCACACATACACACACCCACACACACACACCTGGCCCTCAACACACACACACCACACCTGACCCTCCACACACACACACACACACACACACCACTCACACACATACACACATAACACTCGGCCCTATACACAAGCATGCACACACACACACCACACTTACATACATCATACCTGGCCCTACACACACATGTACACAATACTCACACACATACACATCACACTTGGCCCTACACACAAGGGTGCACACACACATCACACACACACACCATACTCGGCCCTACACACACACACACACACCCCACATTCTGCCCTCCACACACACCCCCACACACACCCCACACCTGGTCCTCCTCAAACACATACATATCACACTCACACAGATATATGACTTGATCCTACATACACAGACACACACACACCACCACACACACACACCTGGCCTTACACACATACACACATCACACACACACAGACATATACAACACCCATTACACTTGGCCCTTCACACACGAATATACCTTGCACCTGGTCCTCCACACACACACACTCACACACAACAGTCATCACACTTGGCCCTACAAACACAAACGCACCACACATTTGGACCTCTACACATACACAGACACACACACAACACACATCACACCCTTGGCCTACCACACATACACAAACAACACACACACCCCACACACACCAGGCCCCCTCCACACACACACACACACACACACACCCACACCAGACCCCCTCCACACACACCAGGCCCCCTACACACACACACACACACACACACACACACACACACCCCACACCAGACCCCCTCCACACACACATACGTGCACCAGCCAGCCCTAGGGGCCCAGCTCTTGTTCTCTGGGTGAGGAGAAGCTGTGGCGGGGATCCATGAGGGGAGGCAGAAAGCTCAGATCTGACTGCAGGCCCATCTTTCCCTCAACCGCCCCTGTGGAGCCTGTTCTGGGACAGTGACGGGGAGCCACGTGAGCACTGCTGAGGTCAGCACAGATACAAAGGACACATCTGGAAGGCATTCAAGAGGAATAACTTTTTAAAGTATATTGTCGTCTGGTTTCTATGGCATTTGATCATATTCAAGTGGAAGAAAAATCTTTGATTTTTTCCATTTTAAAAAGTGTTATTCATGCTTATAACCAAAACAAGTTTTTAAACAACCAGAAGCATATGAAGTAAAAAAGAGAAAGTCACTTTTCTCTCCACCCCTTTCTAATTCTCTGCCCAGAGGTCATCACTGCCATGAATTTGGTGCTTCCTGAACCTTCTGTTTGCACAAAAGTATGTGGCTATGCATATGTAGAGGGTGTTTTTCTTACTCAAGAGTTATACTAAGTCTGTATCTGTTTTTTTTTTTTTTTTTTTCACTCAATAATACATGGTGAGCTTCATTATTCAGCCATTCAATAAATATTTGTTCAGATCCCACTGCGCAGACAGGGAAGTCAGGTTCCTGCCATCACGGTTTCCACAGGCCCGGGGTGGGGGAGACCGGCAATGGGAAGGAAGTCATTGAATAATTACAGATTGTGATTAGGGCTGTAATGGGTGCCGTGTCAGAGAGTAACGGGTGCGCTGATTTCAGACAGGGGTGAGGGGAGTCCTCTCTCCAAGGAGACATTTAAGTTGAGACTGAAAATGTAAGAGGCAGAGCAAAGCACCTGAGATTGGGGGAACCGCCTGCAGCAAAGCCCTTCGCAGAGCAGAGAATGGGCAGGAGCTCAGCGGGTTCAGGCCTGTAGGGAGCCCAGTGCCACAGGGGTTTGGTGACTAGGACAAGACAGGCAGGTGATGAGGCTGGGAGATGGGAAAGGCCTGTTGAGCAAGGTAATGAACTTGCGTCTTGTACTAAGAACAATGAGAGAGTTTCAGGCAGGAGAATGATATTATTTGACTTGTGTTTTAAAAAAGATACTGCTGTCTGCTATTTAGAAAAGGGATTACAGGGGAACAAGAATGGAGGCAGGCAGACCACTTAGAGATAGGATTGGCAAAGTAACACCTCCCAAGAGAGGTTCGCATTCTAATCCCCAGAATCTTGGAAAGTGTTAGGTTATATGGCAAAGGAGAGGTAAGACGGATGCAGACAGAACCGAGGTTGCTAATCAGCTGCCTTCGAAATAGGGACATTGTCCTGGGTTACCCAGACAGGCCCGGTGTAATCACAAGGAACCCAGAGAGTGGAAGTGAGAAGCAGAAGAGGTCAGAGTGATGCCAGATGAGAAGGACTGGATGAGCATCGCTGGCTGTGAAGAAGAACAAAGGAGGCCATGAACTGAGAAATGCAGGAAACCTCTAGAAAGTGGAAAAGGTGAGAAAATGGAATCCTCCGTGGATCCTCCAGAAGGGAATGCAGCCCTGCTGAGAGCTTGATTTAGCCCAGTGAGACACCTTTCAGACTTCTGAACTACAGAACTATAAGATAATAAATCTGTGTTGTTTTAAGCCTCCAAGTTTTGGGTAATTTGTAATAGAAGACTAACTCAGGAGACTAATGTAGGAGGCTGAGTGAGAGGTGCTGGGGCTTGGACCAGGAAGGTGAGAAAGAAGTAGAGGAATCAAGTTTTGTACTTACAGTGACAAATAGAGAAAACTCACGGGTGGGGGTGGGGGGTGGGGGGGAGACTTGGGGACCAGTTGGATGCAGTTACTGAGGGAGAGGAAGTCCTGGGTGTCCCCAGGTTTGGACAAGGGCATGAAGGTGATACTTGACTGTGCCAGGCCAGTGAGGGCAGGGACTTTGTGTCATTCGCTGCTGTGTCCCCAGCACTCATCCAAATGCTGGAACATAACAGGTGCTCAATAAACATGTATCTAATGAATTGATTAAATAAAAGAGAGAATCTAGAAAGCCCAAGGTTGGAGAAAAGCGGTGAGTTCAAAGCTCAGCACTACCTCTTCCAAGCAGCTCTGCGGTCCAACACAGCCATAGAAAGATGTCAGGATATCGAACACATTGCTGGGTAGGAAAGATGAGATCACCATGGAGGAGCTCTCTACACCTGTGCCCATGGGGCTGTGCTGAGAGAGAGTATGGCCAGCTTCAGGGTCCCCAAGGCAGGCAAGGCAGACAGGAGGCGGCTCAGTGCTGACATTACCCACTAATAGGAGGTCCTTATCACCCAGGATGAAGCCGTGTGCTCTACTTAATTCAGGGGAAAGCTACTCTCCGGGAAACAGGTACCAATTTGCAGCAATCACAATAAGAAACATGCTCTCTCCGGCTGATGCAAGCCAACAAGGTAATAGGGCATTGTGCTGTGGGGAGAGATCAAAAGGATTTTTTTTCCAGGCCCACGGTGGGCACTTAATTCATCTTTTGCTCTCTCTCTCTCCCTCCATTACGGCCACGGAGGCACTATTTACAGGACCTGCATTAGCTGCCTTTTCAGATATCGCACTTCCTCAAAGCCACTTCAGAAGGAAAGTGAATTAGAAATGAATTTGAGACATATGTAGCGGCTTTCACCGCCTCCTCCCTGCTCCTGGCCAGCACCCTGCGGAGCCGGGGCCCACACCCTCCCAGCACCGGTGACACCGTCCACCAAAGACTGTGGACACACTGGCTCCACCCATGGGTCTGGCGTGGAGCCTCGAGGCCGAGAGTGAGTGCAGGGCAAAGTGTGGGCGAGGAATTGGAGCAGGAAAGCCCCATCCTGGGCAGAGGCAGACGTCGGAAGTGCGGCTCAGACAAAGCAGCACATCCGGGGAGGAGGTCATTTTGGACAGCCCTGCGCCCTCTCTAAGGCCCCCATCAGGGACAGAGGCCCAGACTCCCCAGTGGGCCATCCCACTTTTTACTGTCCAAGCCGCCTCGATCCTCCCATGGTCTCTGCCTGAATTCCTGGGGGCCCAGGCGCTGTGACTAGTTCCTCAGTTGCCAGGCGCCATGTTGGTGGAGAGCCAGGGTGACTTCCCCTCCCGCCCCTTTTCCTCTTTGGCTGGCTCTCTCTTTCTCCAGACACCTTGAGGAATTCAACAACCCCTCCCCTACACGCAGGCTTCTTCCAGGTGTGAAATTCCATGGAGGGCAGAGGGAAGGCAGGCATGTGGGAGTTTTCTGTCCCTTGAGTAGGAGAAAGTTTCAACACAGGAGAATGTGCAGTCAGAAATTCCCTAGCCTGGGCTCCTCGTGCAGAGGAGAAAATTTGTGAACGAAGTGATGCCTAGAATTCCTAAAACTAAGGCTAGAACCTGACATTTCTGAGCCACAACTAAATGCTTTCGCCTGTGCTCGTTGAGTTTAAATCAAAGTGGTACAACCAGAAAGAAACTTGGACTTCACCCCAAGCCATGGGCCTCCTTCCCCACTGCTGGGTTGATGTCTGTGGCAGGCAGGCTCTACAAAGGCCCCCAGTGATCACTCCCTCCTGGAATCTGTGCTCTAGTAATCCCCTCCCCTCGAGTGTGGGCTGGACCTAGAGACTCACTTCTAACAAATAGAATATGGCAAAAATGACCGACTGTCATGCCAAGATTGTGTTACCAAAAGATTCTACTTCTGTCTTGCTTACCCTTTCTGTCTCACTTGATCTCACTCCATCTCTCTCTCTAAGGGAAGCCAGATGCCATGTTGTGAGCTTTCCTCTGGAGAGGCCCTCTTGGCAAGGAACTGATGTCTCTGGCCAGCAGCCAGCAAGGACCTAAGATCTGTCAACAGCCATGTGAGTGAGCTCTGAAGCAGAGCTCCGCTGACTCTCTCTCTCTGGGGAGAGTCAGGTTGATGAGGACTGTAGCCCTGGCTGATACCTCGACAGCATCCTTGTGAAAGACCTCAAAACCGTGGGAGGCCACAGCTAAGCTGTACCTGGCTTGCTGACCCACAGAAACTGTGTGATGATAACAGATGCTTGGGGTAATTTGTCACATTGCGGTAGAGAACGAATGCAGGCCTTTCTGGAAGGGTGTTTTTCATGAGTGGACTCAAGCTGAGCAGGAACTGCCATGAGATTGCCACACTCTGGTGTTAGGCTCAGTCAGGAGACTCACAGTCTATTTTTGGCTCTGCCTTTAATATGGCCTTGGTCAATACTTTAAACATTTATGGGTCTTAGTTTCTCCCACTGCGCAACTAGGGAGGACTCCATGATGGCTTCAATTGTATGTGACTGGGGAACAAGGAAAGGAAGTTTGCAGTCTTGAGATGACAGCTGACAGTCCTGAGAAAGGAGATAAAAGAGCAGATTTCTGATGGGCCCCTGACCATCCCTCTTGCTCTTTTCTCCAGCCCTGAACCCCATGGCACGAAGCATGGCCTTCATCTTCAGTGACATCCTCTGACCTCAGAGGACCTGGGTTTCAAGACATGGCACGATGAGACTCAAGACACTGGCAGCTTCCTTGGGAGGAAGAGAACTGTCTTCCCTGCCCCACCGACTCTGTGCCCAACATGTACCCTGCCTTCTGCCCCAAGGAAACTTAAGCTGGTCTCCTCCAGCTTTCTGTCATCTCAAGGTCCCACAGGGACTCCTAGCTCAGCCCTTCACCCCCAGGTGGAAACCCCCCTCAGGGGACCTGAGTGCCCAGAGAAGGTTTCAGAGGAAAACAAAAACCTCTTCCTTTCCCCAGTGACAGGGTGACAGAGCCCGCAGGCCTTCCTCTCTGTATCCTGGGTGGAGGGCAGCTGCTTTTCCCTCCAAACCAGACCTAGGATGGTACCCAAGGTTTTACTTCCCTCTCTTGAACAGCAGGAAAGCCTGGGAAAAGCCAGGCAGCCTCACCACTCCTAGGGGGATAAAAACAAGCCCAAATAAGGGTCCATTTATTCCAACATTCCTTTAGGCTGCAAGAGAATGCCAGAGCCGGGCAGTCTCCTCATGTGGCCCCCCCTCACTGGGGCCAGGCCAGGCCTGAGGCTCTAGGCCGGGAAGTGCTGTCTTGTGCCCCAGTGGGCAGGACTGCGATGAGCAAACTCTCTCCTCTGTGAGTGTGCTCCTTCTTCCCACTGGGTCTCCTGGGGACTTCCACTGAAGGCCAGCACTAGTCAGGGGTTCCTCAGAGATTCTGGAAGCCCTGCCAGGCAGTGTCAGTAACTTCTGTGATCACTGAGAGGGCTCCTACTACCTTTTGCCCTCTGGCTGCCTCAGCCACCTTCCTCTTTCTCTCACAAGCTATCCACTCCTCCTAACTCGGGATTTCTCAACCTCCGCACCTCTGACATATTGGGCTGGCCAGTTCTTTCTGGTGGGGGCTGCCTTGTACATTATAGAATGTAGAGGAGCATCCCTGGCCTCTACCCACTAGATGTCAGTAGCACACCCCTACCCCCACTGGTTAGAACACCCAAAATATCTCCAGATATGCCAAATGCCACCCTCAGTGGAAAGCCACTGTCCTAAATTTAAAGGGCACTGATTAAGTGTTCTGGCTGCAGGGCTTTGCCAAAAGAAAGGCAAGTGGCAGAGAGGAAGGGATCCTCAATGGACCCATGGCTGAAAACCCACACAGTCCTAGCTCTCTCACTCTTTCTCTCTCACTCTTTTTCTTTCTTTCTCTCTCTTTCTCTCTCTCTCTCTCTCTCTCTCTCTCTCACAGACACACACACACACACACACACACACACACACACACACACACACACACGCAAACTTGAAAGGCTGCTATGTGTGTCTCTGCTCTATGAATGAAGACCAGGAGGAGGTTAAGCAGCTTGCCCCAGACCACACAGGCAGAGGCAAAGTTGGGACTCAAGCTGGGCCCATAAAACCCCAACTCATGCTATGCACCATGTTGCAATCCCCTCTTCTACAGATGAGAAACTCATGACCCTTGGACTCTTTTGGAGCCTAAGAAGAGAGTACACCTCTCTCACTTGTCGTGCTCCCCAGAGTTATTGGTGTCTGCCCCTACTTCTGGGGCCAGGCCCCCAGCATTCTCCAGCTCAGTCTGGGTTTGCTAAACCCCCTTGATTGAGTTGTACCTTCCAGTTGCTGAATTGTCCTGATCTTGGGTGATCGATTTGCATACCGTATCGATCTCAAGGGCTGTGTAATATGTTTGATTTGTGGCACTTTACATAATTTTCTGATTAAGTTACTTATTTAACCTATTGACCTTTTCTCTTAATTAGAGTATCTGGGTACTGCAAATGTTGAGTAGTAATCAAGTTTCTCGTTTCCCTGAGTGGAATCGCATCCCCGCCACTTCCCTGCTTCTTCATGATTCTGGCTTCCTCTGGAGTGGGGCACATTGAGCCAGCTGGCCCCCACCTTCCTTGAGAGGAGGAAGAGGGATGCACGTGGGGCCAGGTCCTTTCTGGTCCCTGCTGTTCAGAAGTTCAGGACCAGGCTAGGACAAGGGACAGCATTGGTTAGAATAAGTACAGTAGTCCTGTCTTATCTGCAGTTTTTCTTTCCAAGGTCTCAGTTATCCATGGTGAACCATGGTCTGAAAATAGGTGAGTACAATGCAATAAGAATTTTAAGAGAGGCAGACAGCATATTCACGTAATTTTATTATAGTATCTTATACTTGTTCCATTGTATTACTAGTTATTGTTCATTTCTAACTGGGTCCAATTTAGAAATTAAACTTCATCATGGGTATGTATGTATGCATAGGAAAAAAAACAAAACAGATGCCTCTCTACTTAAGATGGGGTCACAGTGTCTACTGACTACATATTACCTTCACAGTGTGGTAGAAAAATCCTAAGTCAAACCATTGTAAGTTGGGGACAGTCTCTATATACATACAGGGTTTGGAACTGTCCTCAGTTTCAGGTGTCTACTGGGATGTTGGAACACATCACCCAAGCATGTGTTCCAAAGGAGGACTACTGTATTGACAGTTGAGTGGATGAATCAAGACAGGGGTGTGGCTCAGAAGTTTGGACACCTTATCAGTTAGTTGTGGTTTGTAACAAACCATCCCAAAATGTAGTGGCCTAAAACAACATTCATCTATTATTTCTCTATTTTTTGAGATGAAGTCTCACTGTGTCACTCAGGCTGGAATGCAGTGGCACTATGTCAGCTCAATGCAACTTCTGCCTCCTAGGGTCAAGCAATTCTCCTGCTTCAGCCTCCTGAGTAGCTGGAACTATAGGCTCGTGCCACGTGCCCAGCTAGTTTTTGTATTTTTAGTAGAGACAGTGTTTCACCATATTGGCCAAGCTGGTCTCAAACTCCTGACTTGGTGATCCGCCTGCCCCAGCTTCCCAAATTGCTGGGATTACAGGCATGAGCCACTGTGCCAGGCCACCCATCTATCATTTCTTATCAAGCTATGAGTTGGCTAGACATTTCTGAAAATCTGGGTCAGACTGGGATGATGTGGGCTGAGTTCACTTATGCATCTGCAGTGAGTTAGTGATTTGCAGGGGCCTGACTGGTTTAGCCTGGCCTTAGCTGGGATGACTGTGGTCTACTCTGCCTGTCTTTCATGTCCCTCCAGCAGGCTAATCTGGGCATGTTCTCATGAGACTATAAAGGAGCAAGGAGCAAAGTGGCAAGACAGCAAGCCCTAGTACACACTGTTTGTGAAGCTTCTGTGGGCATCACATTCGTTCCCATACCATTGGCCAAAGCAAGGGACCTAGAATCAAGGGTATGGCAGAGAACCTTGCCCACAATAGGAGTAAAGAATCGTGTCTGGCAAGCCTTTCTCTGTCCACCTTAGCATAAGACAGACTTAATTAAGTGTTGAGAGTCTTCACACAAGTGCACAACAAAGATGAGCCTCCCCCTCTTGCTCCACCCATCTGAGCACCTGCCCCCAAACTCGAAAGCTGAATGTTGTGAGCTTAGGCTCCAGGGAAATGAGGGTTCATAGTGCGGTTCACTACTGCCTGTTATTTCGGCACCTACTTCTTGGAGGACTTGAATCAAGATATTCTTTTGGAGCTCTTAAAAACCTGACTGTTTTCTAGTCATAGTGGGGCAGGGGAAGATTGAGAGAGGCTGTCTCAAGCTCTCGGTGCCTGTGACCACTGTCTTCTTTCCTAGTGGGGCATGTCACCTTCACTCTTGCTTCTCTGGAATAAGTGAAATACTGTTTCTGCCTCCAAGGAATCTATGCAGAATGGGGCATAGCTCTCTCCTACTCTCTGATCTCTAACCCTATCTGAAAGGGGAAGAGTTACCCCCAGGGAGGACCCCAGATGATTTTCAGAATCCCCCTCCACCAGCATCCAAACACCTCCTCTTTCCTTTTTGGTAAAATGTCCATCATCTGCCAAAATCCACTTTCTGCTCCTTTCATAGAAAGAGCTTTGGTTTTTTGTTTTGTTTTACGGCTTTATCGAAGTATTAATTACATACAACAATCTGCACATATACAATAAAACACACAGTTTGATGAGTTGGATGCATGGACACACCCATTAAACTTCTACCACAATCGAAACAATGATCATATCTATCCCTCCAGAAGGTTCTTTCTAACCGTTTGTAGTTCTTCCCTTCTTCTCCTCCTCTGCCTCCCTCATGCCCAGGAAGTCACTAATATGCTTTTTTGTTACTAGACATTAGATTGAATTTCCTAATGTTTTATGTAATTGGAATCATGCAGTACGTACTTTTTTGGTATAGTCAGCATAATTATTTTGAAGCTCATCTCTCTTGTTGTGTATACCAACAGTTCATTCCTCTTTATCGTGGCGTAGTATTCCATTATGTGAATATACCACAATTTGCTTCATTTATTCACTTGTTGAAGGAAAACTTGAATTGTTTTCAGTTTGGAGCTGAAAGCAATTGGTTTGAATGTTTATGTCCCTCCAAAATTCATATGTTTAAACTTAATCTGCAATGCAATAGTTGTAAGAGGTGGGACCTTTAGGAAGTGATTATGTCATGAGGTCTCCACCCTCATGAATGGGATTGGTACCCTTATATAAGGATACACAGAGTTCACCCCTTCCACCATGTGAGGATGGAACAAGAAGTGTCATCTGTGAAGCAGAGAGCCCACACCAGACACTGAATCTGCTGGTGCCTTGATCTTGGACTTCCCAGGCTCCAGAACTGTGAGAAATAAATTTTCATCATTTGTAAGCCACTCCGTTTAGTATATTTTGCTATAGCAGTCCAAATGGACTAAGACAGGGCTATTACAAATAAAGTTACTATATTTATATACCAGTAGACATATGTTTCATTCTCTTAGATAAATATGTAGAAGTAGATTGTCTGGATCATATAGTAGATGTATTTTTATCCTTGAAAGAAACTGCCAAGCTGCTATTCTAAATGGTTATGCATTTTACATTCCCACAAGTGGTGTATGAGAATTCTAGCTGCTCTATTTTCTCACCAACACATGGAGCAATTAGCCTTCTTAATTTTAGCCATCCTAGTGGTAAAGTAGTAACATCTCATTGCAGGTTTAATTCATACGTGTATTTGCCATCCATCTATAATATCTTCTCTTAAACTGGGTGTATGATTGTTCAACTACAGACTCTATTTTACAGCCTCCCTTGCAGCTATGTGTAGTCATATGATTAATAAAATATGAAAGAAAATGATTCTTTACATTTCTCTTCACTCATGCTTACTTAAATGAAAATTGCTTGATCTCAATTTGTAGTTTATATCAATCAACTTCTGCTGTAATAATATTGCATAAAACCACTCAAAACTCAGAAGCAAATAAACACAAGTTTCTATTTCTTACTCACAGGCCTGCAGTTTTCTGGATAGCTGCTATGTTCCTGGCTAGGGATACAGTTCAGGTCAGTTCCACATGTTTCATTCTAGCATCAAAGCTCCAGAGACAGCAGCTATCTTGGGCAGGTTCTGCTCATGTCTGAGGTCAGAAGTTCTCAGAGGATCACACAAAAACTCATGATACCTCTTCAGGCGTATATACAGAGCTAGGGCAGGGAAGTTGACCTATCCTGTTGAGCTGAAGGAAAAGGAAGTTAAAATTTATTAAATATATAATCTACCAATGTACTCTTTCTCTGCCCTTTAGCAGGAACATGGATGTGTTTGTAACCCACTTTTGGCCTTATGGGTTATCATTCTAAGACATGGTGGAGCAGCAGGTTGGATGGAACCTGGGTCCCTGAGAGTTCTTGTGGAGTAGAACCACCTGCTGACCTGGATAGTGATGCTCACTTGATGATTGTTAAGTTAGAATAAGATAACCTCAATTTTTTATATGATACTTTATTTTTAACCCTCTTTGTTTCAGCAGCCTAGACATTATTATAATACATCCTCCAGCTGTTTCTTTTCCAGGACAGGAAAAATGTTTGTTTTGCTTTGCTTTACTTTAATCTTTAAAAGTGCGAGGGTGGGGGGGCGGCGGCGGCGGGAAATGCCCAGCAAGCATTCTTTCATGTCTAGCTGCCCAGAAGAGGGAAGGTCCTAGGGTCAAAATGCAAAAGTTAATACTTCACACTACCATCTTGCCCCAGAAGCTACTCCCCTGGGTGTCTCCAAGGATCCTGGGAACCAACTTGCCACATTCAGAGCACTTCCTTCCCTGGTGTTCAGTCCACATGTTAACTTTTCTTTTAAACAAGGCTCCTTGCCTCCTCTTTTTGCTGACTTCTCTCTTCCCCAGGCTATGGTGGTCCAGCAGAGCCAGGTGCCAGGCCTAGCAGGAGCATTCTTGTCTCTTAACTGGCAGTGCTTCCACCTAGACTTGCAGCTCCACTCGACAAATAAATAACAGGCTCTGGCATCTCCTGAAGCTCTGCACTCATTAGCACACTGGGAGGTAAGTGCAGGCAACCAGGGAGAATTTACTCTGCAGCAACAGGCTTCTCATATAGAAGCCAAACATACCCCAGCAGGTATCAAGTACAGAGGTTGGGGGCCTCCAAATGCCACTGAAATTGTTCCATTCTTCCTCTCCATAAAGCCAGCCTTTTCCTCTCCTGCCTGATGTCTTCTATAGCTCTAGCCCCTTTTTGATGCCCCTTTTGCAGGTGTAGCTGTCAGGCTCTTCTCTGGGGGAGTTTTCTGAGAGCCTGAGAAACTGCTAGCCTCATCTGCCACTTCCCCTCTTCCCTGCACACACTCTCTGGCCACTAGCAACTCCAGCCTATTCTATTTAGCCCCCAGATCTTATTTCTCGCCCTTCTGCCATCCTGCAATGCCAATACCTTCCTCTTCACCTGGCAAACTCCTATCCATCCTCCAGGTCCTGATGAAATGACACCTCCTCCAGGAAGCCTTCCTGTAGGCTTCCAAGCACAATGGCCATTTTGTCCTCTGGTTTCCACTGATTGACGACCATCTCTGTGTTCTAGTTTCAGCTTCTCTGCACAAATGTTAGCTATGTATCTATTTTTTTTTTTCACCTACGAAGCTGTATATACTTTGAAGAAATGGTCAAGGCCATTTTTATATTTTAGTCTACAGTGCCTGGCAGTTTCAAACAGATTGCAAGTGTTCAGTCAGTATTTGCTGAGGAATACTGGAGGGAGGAATGAATGAGCAAAAATAGACAAATGAATAAACAAATAGGTATATGGAAACCTGCTCAGATCTTTTCCCCTTCTAGCACTTATTTCTGTAGATTGTGGATTATATATTTATTTTTGATCTCCTTTTCCACTCTACTGTCAGCACCAGGAAGACACAGGCTGTGTCTCTTTTATTTACAGCTGTATCCTCAATGTCCAGAGTGTGGGCCTTAGAAGGTCCACAACAAACATCTGTTGTCTAAATTAAAAAGTAAAAGATTATTACATTGGCGTACAGATAAAGGCATGAGTACATACCAGGATAAAAGCAAGACGATCCAGTCAGTTTTGTAAACTAGAGAGACTTGGGAAATTCTTCTTGGGAAAAAACTGCTCTTTCCTTGGAAGAAAAAATGGTAACTGGCTTCTTGGTTTTATAAAGGCAAGGCTACAAGCTTACTCTAAAAACACATGTTAAGGAAATTCAGAAGTGAACTTAAGAGTCTGCCCTATGAATAAAGGCATGTATGTATTTGTACCTTAATTTTTTTTTTTTTTTTTTTTTGAGGCAGAGTCCAGGCTAGAGTGCAGTGGCAGGATCTCGGCTCACTGCAACCTCCGCCTCCTGGGTTCAAGTGATTCTCCTGCCACAGCTTCCCGAGTAGCTGGGGTTATAGACACCTGCCACCATGCCTGCCTAACTTTGTAATTTTAGTAGAGATGGGGTTTTACCATGTTGACCAGGTTGGTCTCAAACTCCTGACCTCAGGTGACCCGCCCACCTCAGCCTCCCAAAGTGTTGGGATTACAGGAATGAACCACCTTGCCCAGCTCTTAATTTTTTTTAAATATTAGAAGAGTGGCAGTTTTCAACTGGTTCTGTTTTGTTCTTCCTGATGAGTAGGGAGGTAGAAGTTCCAAGGCTTTGAGACCAGATGAGAGAAGACCCTGAGTTGAGTAGAAGCAGCAGCTCCCCTCCTTGGCCCGTGCCCAGAGACAGAGGCCACTAGGACCTGGAGAAAGAGATGAAAGGGTTCCTCGTGATGGGCCATAAATAGTAGGCCTTGGGAACTTTGTCATAAAAGGTGTAGTTTTAAGTTTTCCTTTTCTGTGTCGCCATTCTCTTAGGATACCCTTAATACAATCCATGACTTACGACGACTTTGTGTTGCTGGAGTCTTGGAGAGTAAGGAAGGCTGCTAGGTCTACACTTGGGGCAAATACAGGGGGAGAGAAGGGTCCAAAGAAGCAAGGACAGCCAGAAAGCATGCGGAAGAAGCCCAGGCATACAGCTCATAGACAGAGGCACTGAGCAGCAATGGCTGCAGGTCAACACTCCCCAGAAAGCTTCAGGAAATTCAGGTGGGACTGAGATGCCTTCTGGTCAGGCAAGGTGAGGGCTTGGGAATCATATCTGAATGGTAAACGAAGGAGGAACCACAAGAGCCTGGAGAATGGAAGAAAGGAAGGAATGGAGGGAGGGAGAAAAATAAAAATAGAAGGATGGAGGGAGGGAGGAATGGATGGCTGGATGGGAGGGTGGATAGATGGATGGGTGGGTAGATGGATGGATGAATGGGTGGATAGATGGACAGGTGGGCAGATGGGTGGATGGGTGGGCAGATGAAAGAAAGGATGGATGGGTGTATGGGTGAATAGATAACTAGCTACTTACCTGCAGGTGATAGACCCAAACAGAGTGACTGGCTACTTGGATGTCTGAGTTAAAAGGAAATGGGTGAATGCATTACTCATCTGGAACTCACTTTCCTGCCTAGAATCCTAAAACACAAGCCTGTCTCTTCTGCTTCCTGGCCGTCTGCCCTGGCAACCCCTATCCCAGGCAGACAGGGATTGTGCCTCAATCAGCCCAGAGGAGATCTCTAGTTAAAATATTCAACTGCAACAACTAAGAATGCACACTGATTAGCAGAGTGCATTCCAAGCCCAGCTACTGCACTCCACAGCAGCAGCCTGATTAGTGAAGGAGGCCGTTCAATCAGCACAGCCCGTAGCACTCAAGGCCCTGGCACTGCCAACTCTCCACAGGCTGGCCTTCGAGGGCGGATGGGGCAGGTGGAGGGACGTGGCTGTTGCTGACTCCTAGGCAGTCAGCTTTGTTCCCAGCCTCCTGCCCACCCATCTGAGACCAGGACCCTCAGAGTCTTCCAGGCACCTACCATTTTACCATTTAATTATCACAGCACTTTGAAATTGATATTAATGCTATTCCCATTTTATAGATGAGAAGACTGAGGCTCAGTAAAATTAGGTAGGCCATAGTACTGGAATTCAAACCCAGAACCAAAGTTCAAATTTAATAGGCCCTGCTACAGTGAAGGAGCTCAGTCAGGTACTGGCAGGGCTCCTTTAAATCCAAAAGGCTGACCAGAGATCGGATCATTCCTTTTGTGGGCTTGTCTTGGCTTCTGCAAAGCAAAGACCCCATAGATCTCATTTCTGGACTTACTTGCAGTTCCCTGGACAGCCCATTAGGCCTTCAGACCACAAGAACTGCTCCTTTCCCCTGCCCCACCACCTGACCTCACGCCCCTGCCCTCCTCTTGCAGCCGTCATGTACAAAGCCAGGAAGCCAGGAACTCCGCCTCCTGGTTGTCCTGAGCTGGCATTACTGGCTCTAGGGGACTCCTATGTATCACAACGCCTCTTTATAAAAGCTTAACAAATTGCTACAAAGCTTGCACCGACTCAGAACATAGGCAAGGGTGGCCAGGTCTTGTTCCTACTGCTCCCTGCTTCTCCCAACTCCTGATCTGGCCCAGGAGACCCTCCTCAGTCTTCCCAGTGTCCCAGCTCCCTTCATTTCTTTCCTCACACCCCACCTGCATCACTACCACACCCTACAAATGCTACACAACTCACCCAGGCTGCTCATTCTGCCATTCGATTCCCTCCTCTTCCTCCTCCCCATCCATGCAATAAACACCAGCTCCTCTTTCAAGACCCAACTTGAGTATCCTTTTCTTGACAGAGCCCTCTTAGCCCCTCTCCTCCACCATCCCATGACTTAAATAGCCACTCCTCCTGTGGGTTCTCCTGGGTCCGTCCCATCATCAGAGGTCCAGGAATACCCAAGTGTTCTTTTTTTATTCTCATGTTTGCTCCTCTGCCAGGTTGTCAGACTTCAAAGGCAAATTATCTGTCTTCTTCCTCTTTATTCCTCCAGCACCCAGCTTGGAGTAGGTATTTAATGATGTTGGATTGATCACTGATTCTCAAAACCCTTCTGTCCAGCCTAGCACCCTGACTGGTGCATTGTATTAAATAGTTGATTAGTAAGTGAATATGGATGGATAGGGACTGGAAAAAAACCCATTGTTCAAGATAGGTTCAAGTTTTTGCAGAGTCGGCATGAGCCCTGAGTCCCCAGCAGTGAGACATTTCAAAAGCCTCCTCTGACCCACTGACTGCAATGGATTTACTGTGGCTTCAGAAGGCCTTTGTGGTTGAGACTGGGCGTATTGGCTCACAAAGTGTAATTCTAGCACTTTGGGAGGCTAAGGCATATGGATCACTTGAGGTCAGGAGTTTGAGACCAGCCTGGCCAACATCTGTATTAAAAATACAAAAATTAGCTGAGTGTGGTGACACTCGTCTGTAGTCCCAGCTACTCGGGAGACTGAGGTGGAAGAATCCCTTGAACCCAGGAGGTGGAGGTTGCAGTGAGCCAAGATTGCACCATTGCACTCTAGCCTGGATGATAGAGTGAGGCTCTGTCTTATTTAAAAAAAAAAAAAAAAAAGACCTTCATGGTTTCATGTGGAACTCACACTGCTTTTGCTTGTCTCCAGGCAGAAGGGACAATGAATTGTGACCTGGAAATTAAACAGATGAGACCTGATGACTGAAGTACCTGACAGAGCTAGAAAGAGAGATTACTAAGCAACAGTGAGAGCTCCATCCTCTGGGTATTCAGCCAACTACAGATCACTCAACCGCAGACATTCTGGGATCTTCCATCCATCAAGATGAACCAGAGTACAAGGCCAAAACCTGTGAAAGTCAAAACAACCCCATGCCCAGCTTAAGGATTTCCTTGGAGAGTTTGTCTTGTAGGAATCATTAGAGACTAATTTGATTCTATTTGCATGGGCACGCCCTTCCCTTTGCCAAGTAGGGAGAGAATCACACTTGAGAGTTAGCACTCAGCTCGGTCTCTTCTCCACACCGTGCTGGTGGACCAAGAGCAAGGTTATAGGTATGGCAAAATAAACAAACAAAAAACCCTGCCAGTGTTCTGAGTATATTTTTGATGCAATCTTATTTCTCATAAAATTAAGATGGTAGTATTTTTAGGTGATGAAGAGTATGAGACTGTCATTAGGTTACTCTAATCTCTGTCTCTCTCTCTCTCTTTATGTTAAATATTAAGTTACATCAGGAACATTCTTCCTCTCCTTCATCCCTTTGGTCTTTCCTCCTAAGATCCAGGTAGCTCTGAGAAAGTTTGTTTCATCTATGCATTGGCCTGGGAATCCTCCTTTTGTTAATCTGCACGAATAAAATAATCTTAAAGATAGAAAGCTTTTGTACAAAGATGTCTTTCGAAGTGTTTTCTATATTAGCAAAATGTTATACAAATAATATATAATCTGACATCTAAAAATAGGGTAAGGGTTAAATAAATTATAGCACAAAACTCTGTGAGATATATAATGAATGGCAATGATTAGATGACAATGTCAGGTCAGTTTAATAAATAAGTGTTAATTAATTTCCATATGCCAGGCACTGAAATAGGCATATATTTTAGAATTGAAAGATAAACAAGATACGGACCCCTAAAGGAAACTCACCGTTTTCAGGTTATAATAAGAGAGAACATTTACATATACTAAATTTTAAAAGAACACTATATGAACTATGCTGGAAAAGGGGCTTTTTCATATATATACAGTATGTTCTCCACACCACACCATTACATTTCTCCTGATAACCCTATTAACACAATCTAAACTCCCATCTTGCCACTGTGAGATTGTCCTTCACTTTCCTATCCTGGGTTAGGAAGAATCGCACTCCTAGGGATGTTCACACTTATAATTCAGTCCTGGTCATCCTTCTCACTGTGTGTCATCTTGGTCTATTGTATCAATGTTTGGTGTAGCCAGAGACTCACCTGCGGCCTATTCAGGGGAAGTCTTGGCCAGATAACTCTGCTCACCATCACTGCTTGCCCCAACAGTGTCCCCAGGGCCATCCAAGGAGGAAGAAGTGGAGAACCAGAGCACTTGCAGCTTCACAGAGTTGCTATTAGAAACAGGCAGTTTCACATGGCCTCACACAGGTATATGCTGCTCCTGTCTATCTAAGATGCTGTGAGAGCATCTTAGACAGCTGGGTCTAGGGAGAGGAAAAGATTAAACGGTGGGGCTCTCAATCATGATTGGCACCAGGTTGGGCCTGGGGTCTTTACTGTCACTAGCAGAGCCATTAATCCCAAAGAACATTCTTGGGGCTGGGCTGGGTGGTCAAGAGAGGCACCTGAGCCAGCCTCACAGTGTGGCCCATGACCTTTCCCCAGCGCAGTATCAGCTTTAATGAGGAGCCGTGGCCAACAGACCAGTCACCCCTTCCCCTGTGGGGTTCCCCTTTTCTCCATGGTAATTTAATGTCTGTATGTTAGTATCCTGAAGGAAGACTTTATCTCTCATACTCCCTTGCAGGCCAGTAGGCCCTGAGGCTAAGTTCTGGCCAATGGGATGCAAGCAAAAGTGTAACAGCTTCCTTAAACCGTTCTTAAAAGGCAGCTGGGATGTACCCTTTGCCCTGTTTATTTATCATTTCCTCCATCTTGCTTTCTGAAATGCAGAAATGCTGTGTAAAGCTTTAGTTGCCATTTGAATCCTGAGAATGGGGACCATATCGCAAAGATGGAGAGGCATGAGCTAGGAGTTGCTTAAGAGGAGCAGAAATGCCTTACCAGCCATTCATTGCTAACCTCCAGGTTTGCACATGAGAGCAAAATAACACTTTCTCTTTGTCTGCCTCCTTTTTATTTTAAGCTACTACTTATTTGGGTCTTTGAAATTTGCAGAATAACCTAATACAGTGTCCCTTCCTCCCCCTAATCTCAGTTGTGTTATTGCCAGAAGGCTTCAAAATGGAATATGGTCAGCTTCTCCATCCTTTCTTCCTCTCCCAGTAAGCTCCATAAACCTTAGGCTGATTTCTTCACGACCACCTCAGTAACCTTTGAATACCTCATACCAAGGGAAGTGGGAATTACAACCTGTGTCAAACCAAAAACTTGTATTATAAACAACCTAAGTATTAAATATGGTAAATGTCATTAACTCTTATTCATAGAATGATTTTATTTCTTCCTATTTCTAAATTTTCTCATTCTTCAATGAGCATTTACTGCCTTTATAATGAAAAGTAACCTAATAAAAATGATCTGTATTGTCTCAAATCAAAAAATGTAGAAATGCCTTTGAGGATGTGATGGTTAATATTAGATGTTACCTGACTGGATTGAAGGATGCCTAGATAGCTGGTAAAGTATTGTTTCTGAGTGTGTCTGTGAAGGTGTTGCCAAAGGAGATTGACATTTGAGTCAGAGGACTGCGAGAGGATGACCCACCCTCCCTCAATGGAGGTGGGGGGACACTGTCCAATCAGCTGCCAGTGCTGCTAGAACAAAGCAGACAGAAGAAGGTGGGAGAAGCTGGCTTGCTGAGTCTTTGAGGTTTCATCTTTCTCTCATGCTGGATACTTCCTCCCCTTGGACATCAGACTCCAGGTTCTTCAGCCTTTGGACTCTTGGACTTATACTAGTTGTCTTCTGGATTCTCTCAGGTCTTCGGCCACAAACTAAAGGCTCTGCTGTAGGCTTCCCTACTTTTGAGGTTTTTGGACTTGGACTGAGCCACAACTCGCTTCCTACCTCCTTAACTTGCAGTCAGCCTATCGTGGGACTTCACCTTGTGATCATATGACTCAATTCTGTATAACAAACTCCCTTTCATATATACATCTATCCTATTAGTTCTATCCCTCTGGAGAACCCTAATACAAGGGACAACCCCAAAGTCCAGAGGATAATTGATATTGTCAGAGCGGACAAAGAAAAGAATGATATCCCTCTTAAGGAACCATTACAGAAGGTGAATTTGGCCAGTTATCATGCCAAGTGGCCTGCATATGCTGTCTCTAGTGTACATAAACCCCAAAGACAGGTACGATCTCCATTTCATAGATAGAAAATCATAAGGCTCAAAAAAAGTGAACATTTTCCTCAAAGTTACACAGCTGGATAGAGCTGGAATTTGAATTCAAGACTCCCCAACTAGAAAGCTCCTACCATGTCACCATATGAAGCTATTTTATATGCCCAGGTGTTTTGAGAATTGGACCCACTGTATCACCCTTATGATAGTGAGAATTGTTGGTTACACATGTAAGAAACTCCATCCCAAGCTACAGTAAAAAAAGACGATTAACTGGCTCACAAAGCTAAAAGTCTGGGGGGAGTTTCAGCTGCAGCTTGACTGGATTGACTAGAGCTCAAACCATTTCATGAGAACTCCTTTTTCTGTCTTTCAGCCCTTTTTTTAAAGACATCTCAGGTGACAACATGGGCAAGAGCTCTGACCTACAGGAATCTGGTTTTATAGCCAAAGAGGAAAAGCACAGACCTTTGTCTGAAAATTCTCATCAAAGGTGTCTTTCATTTCATTGGCTCTACATGAGTCACATGCCCACCCCTAAACCAATCACCATGACCTCAGGAATTGTATTGAGTAGATTAGGCTGGGGGCAGTTTCATCCCCATCCGAACAACAAAGCTGAAATACAAGAATAAACAATTTCCCAAAGAAAACTCGGAGGATCATTTAACAGAAGAAATGTGCAAGATGCTGGGGACAGAACAACAGGCATCCCCCAAGCTCCCACGGCCTGTAACAAGCCTCCACTGCCCTAGGACTCAGCCTCCTGAGGAATCTCTTCTCTATATAAATACTTAAACTCGTCCCATGGCTGACACGCACGTGGCCCATGGAAAAATGGCTTCTGTAGGACACGCCTCCTCCTGTTCCCAAATGGACTTTGTTCTTAAAATCCTTTAATGAGGAGCAAGCAAACATCACTCATCTATGAGGATGTGGACTCAGGGCCAGAGGCATTTGATGATTTATTAATTGACCCACCAAATCTAGTTCTTCCCCATAGGCCAATGCTAACAGGCCATTTCATTTATTACTTGGCAAAGTTCGACTTTGTGAAGCAGATCCCTTTTCAATTACTTCTTACAGAAAAATTTCCTTTGGCAATTCAATGCAATGAACTTTTATTAAGCACCAAATATGTGTCATGGACTACTGGGCTGGGTACAGAGATGTGCTCACAACCCAGCAGATGGGACAGGTCTGTGAATGAATGAGTGCAGTGCTGGTCAGACAACGTTCTATTCATTTCCTAAGGCAGCCATAAGGAATTACCACAAACTTGGTGGTTTAACACAAAAGAAATGTATTCACTCACAGTTCTGGAGGCCAGAAATCTGAAATGAAGGCGTTGGCAGCATTGACTCCTTCTGGAAACTCTGAGGGAGAATCAGTTCCATGCCTCTCTTCCAGCTTCTGGTGGCCACCAGCAATCCTTGGCATCCCCTCATTTGTAGACACGTCGCTGCAATCTCTCTATCTTCCATCTCTGTCATCTGTCTCAGTCTTCACCTAGCCTTCCCCTCCATTTCTGTTAAATCTCCCTCTGCCTTTTCTCGATGGATTTTGGTCCTACTCTAATCCAAGATGATTGAAGCTCAAGATCCTTATCTACCAAAACCCCTTTTCACAATAAAAATGCATTGACATGTCCTGAGTGGGTGTGTCCTTTGGGAGTTCACCATTCCCCCGGCAGCAGTTGCTGTGCAGGGTGTGGAGATGCCTCAGAGAGGAGAGTGGCTTTCTGTCTTTAGAAGGTGACAGCAGCAGTGTCCTCACAGAGAAGGGTATGTCTGAGCTTTTCACAAGGACAGAGGAGGTTATCAGCGAGGACAGGCATTCCAGAAAATAGCAGGTGTTAAGACAGAGAGAAGAGGAGCAGTCACCTTCAGGGAACCAACAGCCATGTGGCATGGCTGGGGCAAGTAACCAAAGAAGATGCTGGACAGGGAGGTGGGGACCTGAGAGCCTGGGGAAGGAGTCTGGACTGGAGCCCGTAGGTAACACGGAGCTGTTACAGAGCCACTCAAGAGGCAGCACGTTTGTTCTGAATGAATGAGTGCTTGGGTCTACTCAAAGGGTCTTAAGGATTTGCTGCATTTCCTTTGCAATCTTGGCAAATAATAGATTGTGAGCAATGTAAAAGCAAGATTCACATTTGATTTATCTTTGTGTCTTGCACAATTTCTATGTCTACCACATAGTCCATACTCAATAAACACCTTCTTTTTAATGAATGAACAGAAATGAACTGAAAAGGGTGATTGCCAAGGACTGATGGGCTCAGGTTCTCACCTTTCAGAGGCAGCATGGGAATCGAATGCAGAACATGTGGGCCTGAGACTCCCCAAATCACCGTGCTGCCACTTATGAGCTCTGTGGGCTCAGGCAACCCCTTTCCCACCTGGGTCTCAGTCTGCTTATCTGAAAGATAGATATTACCACTACCATCATAAACACCATAGGTGAGTGTCTAAACACCAGGCAGTGCATGGCCTGCCCCAGGCAGCACTTAATAAGCAGGAGTTGGGTCTGAAGAGACTCAAGTGCTCCAGGATGAGGGCCCAGAGTCAGGGCTGGCTGCATTAGCATCTTCAGCAGCTCTGAGGTCAGTAGCTCAGCAGGACGTCGGTGACACATCTGGATGAGGAGAGTGTTGGGCTGTGGCCAGTGTCAGAGACATGCTTCTGTGACAAGTCATGGTGCTGCCTCCACAGTTACTCTCTGAGGAAACTAGAACTTAGCCTCTGGAGGGTGGGTGCAGGTGGGCTGCAGAGAGGCCAAGGTGGAGCCCTGCTGAACACAGAGCCTGCAGGCTTTCCTTCCTGACTTAGGTCAGCTCAGGTCAGCCACTCAACCCCTGGCTCCTATAGGTTGCCCTGGGAAGCGCAAGGAGCGAACTGAGATATTGCTTTGTGCTCCACTGTCTTCTTCTAGGGTGAGGCCCTGGCTCTCATGCGGTCCCTCTGTCAACTAGGAATGACCACTGTGGCCTTCCTGACCACACCAAACCACCATGGCATGTGTATACCTATGTAACAAATTTGCATGTTCTGCTAATGTACCCCAGAACTTAAAGAATAATTTTAAAAATTAGGAAAGGTCATACCAGACAGAGGGAATAGTTTGTGCAAAGATGGGCAGGAATGAAGTCTAGTGTGACTCTTCCAGCCCTTGCTGACCTCATTCTCTTCTGCCATCCTGATGCACTGACTTGGAATGCCCACAGGTTACCGAAATGCCCAATGAAAAGATACTGGGTTGGTCTCTTCCATATCCGTAGAAACACATTTGTTTGGCTGGTCTCTGCCTGAGTAAACCAAGTGTTCCACCCAGGACTGTGCAGCAAGCTGATCCCCAAGAAGAACAACTCCATTACCATGAAGCCCCCCTTTCTTGGCCCAGTTCCAGGGATGCCAACCCCCTGAAGCATGTCCTACCTTCTGCCTCTCCTTCTTCAGGAACATCTGATCAAACCTGCCATCTGATCTTTCCCTCAATGTTGACCTCACCCAGGAAGTGCCTCTGTCCCTCAGAAAGACCCACATCTGAATCACCTCAGCATCCAGGATCCCACCCTCATGGCTCTGAATGCCCTGGCAGATCTGTCCTGCCCTGTTCCCATCAAAGGGGCTCACTTAAAGTACTATGTTGTGTACTATTTCTGTGTCTGGTAGTAAAGCCCCGATAAACTCTGAAAAGACCTCCCACTGGATCCTGTACTAATTACAACAAACAGAATTTTTAATGCATTGTTGGGCTCCCTAGAAAGTAAGAGAAATTTCCATGGCCAAACGTGGCCAAATAAAGATCAGCAAACTGAAATTCACATGTACAAGCCAGAGTTTTCTTGAGGGAAAATGTCAATGCTGTGATAAAGAGATTAAGCCCTGAGTAGTAGGCAAGGTCAGAGACCTGGGTCCAAGACGTCAACTTTAACCAAGGAGAATTTTAAGGGAACTAAAATGAATCCAGATTTCTAGACCCCCATGGCTCTCAGTAGACATATATATCAATCATTTATGAAAGACATAACCTCTGACAGGATTCTTAAATAAAGTCAATTCAAAATGAGTTCGCAATAGAAATTACCAAACACATGTGTAATGGGCAAGAGCCAACAGAATGACAAACAGATTTGGACCTGCAAAAGCTTGGAATATTTAAATTATAATGAACATACTATTAATACTAAAATAATCCTATATTAGAGATAATTAAAATATGGAGCTAAAAATGTACAAGGACCAAGAAACTGCCAAAAATAGACATACAAAAGTGAGTAACATAAAACTTTTAAAAATGAAAACCACATTGTTAAAAATGTGGTAAATGGGTTAAACAGTAGATTAGACACCATTGAATACAGAGTGAGTGATCTGGAAGATAGGGCTGAAGAAATTCATGAGAATGTAGTTCAGATAGGGAAATGGAAGATACGGAGGGTAAGTGATGTGAAGAATAAAATGAGAAGGGGCAGTAGGAAATCAGAGAGTCAATACTCAAAGAAATAATGGATGAGAAGATTTCCAGAATTTTTCCAGATGAAAAGGTATACCTCTACAGATACAGAACCATAAATATACAAGGTAAAGCTAAATCAATAAATCAGTACCTATAATATTGTAGTGAGCATGCAGAAAAACCAAGAGCAAAGAGATCTTAAAAGCAGCCAGAGAGAAGAGGCAGTCACCCACAAAGGAATACAATTAGTTTGACAGCAAAGTTCTCAATAGTATTGGAAGCCAGAATATAGTAGAATATTATATTCTACAGTCTGCAAAAAATAATAATTAGCTAAAAGAACTATCTTTCAAGAATGAGGACAAAATAGACATTTCAGATAAACAAAAAGTGAGTTTACAATAAACTTACCTTCACTAAAAGAATTTCTAAAAATGAACTTCAGAGAGGTGATGATCTCATAAGAAGTGCAACAAAAAATAAAGAAATTGGTAAACATGTGGGTAAATATAAACCAGACATTGTCTCAATAGAAAATATAATAATGATAACCACAACAGCAACATGAGAATGTATAATATAGTTACGTGCTGTAGAGCAACAATTTGGTCAACAATGGGCTGTATATAGGATGGTGGTTCCATAAGATTATAATACTGTATTTTTACTGTACCTTTTCTACATTTATTTATTTATTTATTTATTTTATTTTTGTGATGGATTCTCACTCTGCCATCTAGACTGGAGTGCAGTGGCATGATCTCAGCTCACTGCAGCCTCTGCCTACCGGGTTCAAGTGATTTTCCTGCCTCAGCATCCTGAGTATCTGGGATTAAAGGTGCCCACAAGCATGCTCAGATAATTTTTGTATTTTTATTAGAGACAGGGTTTCACCATGTTGGCCAGGCTAGTCTTAAACTCCTGACCTAAGGTGATCTGCCCACATCAGCCTCCCAAAGTGCTGGGATTACAGGCATGAGCCACCACGCCTGGCCCCTTTTCTACATTTATATATACAAATATCTATCATGGTGTCATAGTTGCCTACAGTATTCAGTACCGTAACATGCTGTACAGGTTTACAGTTTAGGAGCAATAGGCTATGCCAGATAGTCTAGGTGTGTCATAGTCTGTATAATCTAGATTGGTGTAAGTACACTCTATGATGTTCCTACAGCTACAAAATCACCTAAGGACAGATTTCTCAGAACATATTCTCATCATTAACCAGCACATGACTGTTTATGAGGCTAAAAAGGATAGAATTAAAATACTCAATGACAATACCATGTAAGTCAGGAAAAATGTGAATGTAATTAAAACATTTCAATATTCTTGTGTTGCTTCTTTTACTATTGAGGAGAAATATTTAATATACCATTTAATGATGTTAAGCATGCAAATTAAAAGGTAAATTCAATGACTAAAATAGAAACCAAATGTATAACTTACAAAAACTTAGAAATGACAATTTAAACCAACAATGACTATGAAAAGCAACTTTTTTAAAAGCAGAAGAAACAAGTAGTACAGAACACAAGGCAAAGAGAAAGTTCAGAGTAAGCTTTTGTAAGAATCAAAAAAAAAAAAATCAAAAATCACAACAAATATAAAAAAACTAATGTCACCCATTAAACTGCAGAGTACCATTTTGGATTAAAAAATATAGCCATATGCTGTTTAAAAGAGAGATATCTAAAACGTAAGAACACGAAAAGATAGAAAGTAAAAGAAGGGAAAAAACTGATCAAGATTATTGATCAAGGTTAACTAAATAAACCTGGGGTAGATATGTTACTATAAAAAATACACTTTAAAACAAAAAACACTGGAGACCCCATTACATTAGAGTAACAGGTATAATTTCTAGGAAATTATAAAGGCTATTAAGTTACATGAATGAGTAAAATAGCTTTAAATTACTGTAAACAGAGAAAATGAAAAAATAACTTAATTGTGGAACAGTTCAACATATTTAAGTATTGATATATCAAGCAGATAAAAACTTAGAAAGAATATGGAAATTGGAACAATCTCATCAATGTGTGTAGTTAATATTTTCTATCCAGTAATTGGTTGATGTACATCTTTTCAAGTACACATAGAACATTTGCAAAAATAGACCAGGTATTAGGCCATAAAGCAGTTCACAACCAATTTCAACCATGTTCTTAACTATTAGACAAAGCAAGCATATGTCAGTTGACAAACAGATAACCAAAACCACCACCACTATGAACACAACAACCACCACCGCCACTACCAGAGGCTGGCTAGGCTAATCTACTTTACAAAGTTGTTAAGTAAATTCCCTTTCTTCCATTTCATTGCTTGGTCATTCCTTAGGATATTGTCCTCATCTGCATGGTTGAACTTTGGTCATGGACACATTTGTCTGCCAGGTTGCAGAAGGAGAAATGAGTCCAAGGTCTGCAATTTTATTTAAATTCACATTTCACTGGTGGTAATCATATAGATGGGCCACATTCAGCTCAATGCAAGCTGAAAAAACACAGTCTCTGTCTATGCAGTTGTGTCCAGGAAACTAGAGAATGGAACTGGAGAATCACCCAGCAGTTTGCCACATTCCCTAACTCATTGTATGAAGTATAAAATTGTTACCAAAATGACAGGAGAACAGCAGGAAAATTTCTGGTCACTTTCACTCATGAAAAGAAATATAAAAATTCTGAAAAGGAAGAGGAAAAAGCCTATTCTGACAATTTAGAAAACGTATAAACAGAATTAAGTGTTCTAGCAGATTTATTTTAATGATTGCCTCAGAATGGATCCAGTATCTCCGTTGATTCTTGCAGACGAGAAAATACCAAGAGGAGCTCACTGATTCTTTTGAGGGCACACTGCAAGCCGAGGGCCCCAAGTTCACACCTTCCACCCTACACTCCTTGGATGCTGTCCAAACACGTAAAGCAGCCAGGATGCTTGAAGGGGACCACACCCTTTGTAGTTACACAACAATTATCTCCATTGAGTTCAGTACAAACTAGGCAAGCCCTTTATGTTCTATTCTCATTCATTAACCTTGTGAGCATTTGGAAAGCACTTTCTTTACAGTGCACCCCGACATGCATTACTTCTTTAATTTCCACAGGAACCCAGTGAAGCAGGTGGTGGTATCACCATTTTGCAAATGAAGAATTGGCCTCTTGGATGACTGAGACCATCTACTTTTTCCTAGAAATCCCAACCAATGCTTGGTCCCTAGACATGCTCCCTGCAGAATTGTACCACACATTCCCTTTTGGAGAACTTCATCTTCCTGAAGGTGTCTCTGGGGCCCAGGGTCGGCTTTGGTTCTGAGAAATCTCAGAGGGCACAGCCTCCACGACAGAGGGTGACAGGAAGTAGGCTGGCTTCAGCAAGTTGCTCCTGAAAGGGCCCCAGCCAACTACTGTGAAGTCCTCATTTGAAGACTGGAGCAGAATTACAGGTCTCCTCTCCTCCACTCCCTATACCAAACACACACACACACACACACACACACACACACACACACACACAGACAGACACACACACACACGCACTTCACATATTAATAGATAGACAGGAAGCCTGGCTACAGGAGGAAAAGGGTTGGATTAGGAATCACACACCTGAGTTCTGGTTTGGGCTCTGTCACTTTGAGAGCCTCAGCTGTGAGGCTTCTGTTGAGTGGCTAGATGTGGAGGTATGTTTTGGCAAAACGTAAGAGGATGCTTACTGTCAGCATCGTTATCATCCACTGCAGGACTTTTTCTGTACTTGGCAGCCTCCCTTGAGCATTGGAGATGGTCAAGAGACCTGCGTTAAATGGAATAGAGATTCAACTGCTGTTAGAAAACCTCCAAATAACAATAGCTTAAATAAAGTAGAAATGCATTTCTGTTTCATATAATAAGGAACCCAGGCCTGATGTCATGGCTCTGTGTGGTCGGTGGCCCAGGACTCTTTCATCTGTTGCTCTGCCATCGCTTGGGTGTTGACCTCACCGTATGGTCCAAACGACTGCCACCGCCTCCGTGTTCCAGAGAGCAGGCTGCAGGAACAAGGACTCACTCTGTCCCTTCACAACATAACCCAGAAATTGTTCACACGCCTTTCCTTCAGTCCCACTGGGCAGAACGTAGTCATATGACCACTCCTAGTTACAGTGGAGGCTGGGATGTATAGTCATTAACTACACAGCCATATATCCCATTAAAATCTTTACTAACATAGAAAGTGGGGAGCACAGACACTGGGGGACATTTTCAGTCTTTTCCACACCATCCATCTCCTTTCATACTTCAGAAGAATGAGGGACTTCTTGGACACAAAATGGACTTTCTAATAGCTCTCTATTTTGGCATGCATTTTAAATGACTTATTAGAGTCTCAGTTGTAGAGTAATTAAGCCAGAAAATTCAGCAAATAAGCACCAGCCCCACACTGATTGCCTCAGGAGTAAAATCGGGAAAACCCTCTACCCTGCTACCTAGTGAGAAACTTGTACCATCTGCTACAGGGCAGAGCCCAGACTGAACCATCTGTGTAGGGGGTTCCCAAAAGCTAGCAGTGTGGCCATCCAGCAGAACTCCCCCACCGCTGGGAAGGTTCTGCCCTGAGTCCTCCACTCTTTCTCTCCTTGAGGCAGAAATGAATACCTGGATAGTCCACTGGTCCACCATTTGTCTCCCTGTCTATAAAAGGCAATGAATGGGTTCAGGGCACAAAGCCCAGAGCTGGGGCTTAAGGAGTGCCTCACCCTCTGTGAGAGGCTGTGCCATCATAGTCATTGGTAAATTCACAGCTCTGAGGAATAACAAGGTGTGTGTCCAGGTGGAGGTAGCCAGGAGCTCAGGGGTCCCTCCTGGAGAGCTGCAGAGTTCTGTTAAAGACTGACTGCTCAGTGACAAAAGCCAAATGCCACCTCTGGCACCAGGGGAACGGGGTGATCACACCTACTCTACCAGTCCTCATGTGTAACAGAAAATCAGAATGTCAATATTAGTTTAGTCGTTTATTGGGGTCTTTTGAGCCAGGCTTCATGTTAAGAGCTTTATGTATATGTTAGAGAAATTTCTTACTTATTGTTCACAAAAACCCTTTTGGGAATGGAGAAATCAAAGCTAAAAGAAGTGAAATCGCTTGCTGAAAATTACACAGCCAGTAAGAGGTGGGTGGCAGAATTCAAAGCCAGGTCTGTCTGATTCCAGAGCCAGCGAGTTTAACCACCACCACATCAGATGCAAATACGGAGGGTGCGAGAGCATGGGCTCTGAGTCAGGTGGGCCTACATGCAAATCCCAGCCTTCCACTCTCATCAGTGGCCTCTCAGAGCCTCCATGCCCTGATTCTCCCCACTGTCTCCAGGGCCTAATAATGACCACCCGCTTGGCTGCATGCTCTGATATTGATGTAAAATGTAAAGTGCCCAGAGCACTCAGTGGACGACCTGCACTGGACAAATGCTGCCTTCCTTTACTTCTTTCCCATCTCTACCATAAACTCTACGCATTGCTGGGACCTTGGATGCTTTGTTCATGCACTGACTCCAGCATCTTTGCAGCTACCCATTCTCCCTGCACTTTATCTCTTTACCTGGCTTTATTTTTTCTCTTAGTTCTCCTCATCATCTGATGTATTATTTATCCATGCATTTGTTTATATCTTGTCTGTCTCTGTGCACTAATAGGTTCAATGGGGTCAGGAATCTTTTGGTTCTGACTGTATCCTTAGTGTCCAGATAATAACATAATAAGGAGTGGGGACCCAGTAATATGTAATGAATGGATGTAGCTATCAATGGAAGTCCAGCAGACTTTACAAGTGGGGCAACCGGCAGATTTAATGAGTGAGGAATCCATTGATCAATGTCTAGCAGGTGGTACAAATTCACTTCAGCCTTCCCCTACTTTCAGCGATAGGCTGATGAAAGTTTCATGGCACATGTGCTCGCAAACACACGCAAAGGAGAGGGTGGGGCTCTGTGACTGCTCAGTGCCTTAGAACCTTCTGGCAATTATGAGTTGGCTCAACCCCTCCTTGGGAAACGGAGAAGTGACATAGTCAGAGGGACACAGCTCAAGGGAAAGCAGTTTCCTGGTCCCTCTGACACTCCAAGTCAGGTCCATCTTCTCACCCTCTTCCAGTCTCTCTCAGAGAGTCTGAGTCAACCTACCCAGGCCCCGCCCTCCGCTCCAGCCCCCAGGCCTCTAAGTCCCTCTAGATGGCAGCTTCCTCTGGTTTCCCAAAGCAGGACACCCAGGCACTTGGCATTCCAAACAGGCCCCTACTCCTTCCATAACACAGTGGGTTCTGGAACGTTCTGAGGAATGGGCTTTTTTGGTTAATGAGAGTAAACTCCAAAACACAGACAAACACCAGCAGCCTGGCCTCCACCCCTCTTGGGGCTGATTCATGAGGCCCAGGCGTGCCCATTAACTGCCAGGCCGGCCCTGTGTGCTCAGAAAAATATTGCTGCTGCTCTTCAGGCGGCTGCAGCGTTTCTCAGAAGAGCTGCGGCCATAATCACAAGGCGTCCGCCTCCCGGCCCGGGAGCCCATCAGTTATTATCTGCAGCACAAACACCTACCACTTTGTACTAACATTTTGGCAGTTTCATACAAACAGAGCACTTAGCGCTGCCCCATAACTCTGTGCTCTTGCTGGGCCCCAGCTCCCAGCTGGCACGGGCAGCCAAGTGGTCTGTAACAAAAAAGTAAAAAAGCAAATGAAACGTTTTTGGTTGCTTTTATGGGCCTCTGCAGCCCCCGCGGCTCCCCCCTGCTCCTGCGGCAGACGCATGAGTTCAGAACCTGCACGACACATTTTTCGGACAGGCTCTGGTGACGCCAGTTCTGGGGATTACAACGGGATGGATTGTGTGGGCCCCAGTGGCATTTTCCATCCTCTGCCGGGGGCTTCCGCTGGAGGCGCCTGAGATCTGCAGACTCCTTGTCCGCCCACCGCCTACGCATGGTTGGGGCGCTCGCCTCCCAGCTGGGCACCTCTGGCACATGCTGATCCAGCAGGGAGGACAGAAAGCCCCAAACGGCCGCTGGCTGCGCAAATATTTGCTTCTCCAATCCTAGCTTGTCAAGGAGTCCAGAGCCTGAGCCATTCACTGTCCTGGTAGCTTTTCCTGGAAGAGCTGGCCGTGGGGGATTCTGGAGGCCAGTGCAGATGGTGGAGAGTGACTTCCTGGTGCTGCGGCCTGGTCCACTGCCCAGTGCACGGCTCTTGCAGCTAATGGACTCTAAAAGTGACTCCAGGGCTGGTTGGACAATTTGGCTGCCTCATGCCCCCTCTCTGGGCCCTTTCCACTCTGGTCCATCCAACTAGCTATTGCTTCTTTCTAGTGATCCCTGGATCCTCCAAAAGCTAAACATTCTTCAGAGGTATTTGGGTGGCCCTGCTAGGTGTCACGTGCTATGCCAGGCACTTTAATGGCTATTTCCTTATCAAATCCTGATAGCAGCCCTACAGGAAGGTAACATTGCCTCCTTCTGAAAAGCAAAATTGCTTGAGCTCAGAGAAGCTAAGTGACCTGCCCAAGGACACACAGCTAGGGAATGGGCATATTGGGACAGAGACCCAGAAATATCTCAATCCAAAGGTCATGTTTTTACTTCCAAACCATGCTACCTCCTGCTAACCTTTGGAGATGGCATCATGCATGTGCTATGTAACACCAGGCAATTGTCCCCTCCTCTCTGGTCTGGAATTTTGCCATCTGGGCAGCAAAGGACATGGGTCCGATGTTTCCTTAGGCCTCTCATTTCTTACAGTTGACCATGGTGGGCTCTGACCTTCAGAACAAGCCCGTCCTTCTGCTCAGGCCTCCTGTGCCTCTGCCTCATCCGCCCTGAGGTTGCTGCACACCCACCATGCACCCACCAGAGCCCAGAAAGACTGCCGTAACAGGCCACTACACAATATCCATTCTGGCTTGGTGTTCAAGGCCTCTCTAAGTCTGACTTCCACTGTCAGGTGCAAAGCATGCTGGGGCACCAACCCAGAGGACTAGGGGGGAGGGAAGAGGCTGGGTCCAGGTTGGGCCAGGAGGGGAAGGCTGAAATAGTCCTGAGCTGTGGCCCAGCTTGGTTGAGGGTATAGGCACTGGGAGCCCTTGGCATTAGGGTAATGGGAAGCATGTTGGGCATTCAATGCCAGACTCAGACAGAATTAGAGAGACAACAGGGGCTAACCAGAGCTTAAGTCAATCGGGATTCTGGGAATTGAGGCCAAGAGAGAGCCAAAGGGATAACTGGGGAAACGAAGGCAGGTATCAGTTATCTAGATAGAGAGGGGGTAGGAAAATTTCCATGAGTCCTCCTACAGGCCTCATTTGCTGACCGACTTAGCACCTCCCTTCCATGATGGGCTGGGAACTAAGGCCTCTGGTGTGTGGCCTGCTTCGACCAGGACTGCCCATGGGAATGCAAGTATCAGCCCGGTGGCCCTTCAGGGTAGGGATTCCCGCTGCCTTCCTGCCCAGCTGCAGTGCCTCTCCCAACCCCGTCCCATGCCCTGAAAAATGGTACTCATTTCTTGAGACTCAGTCTACTCTCCCTCAACACGTTTCTGCTCCTTCTTTTCCAGGAAGCCCCACACCAAGCCTCTCCTGATCTCACAGGCCTAGTTGGTATGTCACTCACATGGCTTTGCCTTAGTTTGGACAATTTTTACTCAGAGGAGACCTTAGAGGCCTCAAGAATGTACACAGAGCCTTCTCCTTGGAATCCACTCCACTTAGCACAGGGCTAAGCAGCTGGGAGGTGCTTTCATGCTACTTATTCAACAACAACGAAGATTTTTCTGAGACTGGCCTTAGGCTAAGTGGCAGAGCTAGTGAGATAAGGATGCTTAGTTAAGGGGTCATCAGACCTGGAATCAGATTACAGGATTTTTGAGATCAGGGCCCATGGAAGTCATGGCATAAATGAAGAGAACTCTGAGAAGGAACTCACAGAAAGGTTCCCAGAGGAAGTGGTGCAGGGTTGGTGGGACGCTCAGGAGCCAGGGGGCAGAGGAGGAACAGAGAAGAAGAGCAGGCTGTAGAGGTAGGCACGTGCTTTCATCCGATACGTGGAACAGCCCTTGAAGGGCTTTGGTCTGAAAGTGACTAGAAGCCACGGAAGGTGAGACATCTGGTCAGAGTTTCTTACTGAAAAAAATCTCAAAAACTCTGAAGCTCTCACTAGGTAGATGACCTTGAAGGAGCCTCTGAAAACTGAGTTTCTGCTTCCTTATTAGCAAAATGAGAAAAGCAGTGCCTACTCCGTGTACGCTATAAGGTACTGTTGCTAGGCAAAGGTTGTCAATAGGTATGATGTTGAAGAGCAGATGCTGAAAGGTTTCCCCTTTGCCCCTTCAGCCTCCCTGAACCATACCGGAGGAGCGTGGGGGCCACAACCTCTCAGAGCCCAGCCAAGCCCCAGAATCTCCTCGCCTAGTGGAAACCTCAGCCTCAGGGTGGCCCGCCGGGCCCTCCGTCTGCCCAGCAGCCTGGGCCTGGAAATAGGCCGGCCCAGCCCACCCTAATTGCTCCCATCTTGGCATCTGCCTTTGGTTAAATGCACAGCTCCTCTCACTGGCTGGGAACATCAGCCATAAACAGAGCATCTGCATGGCGGATGCTGTCGTTTAAAAATAGCCCAGACTTGGGAACCGCATTTCCCTGCCCTGGGAGTTGCTGGAATGAGAGAACCATCTTCCACGGAGTTAGCTCTCCAGCAGGTCTCTCCCGGGCGCCGCAGATCGCTCCCGGGCCAAGGGCTGCCATGCTAGTGCAGTTCTCCGCACAGCCGCCAGGTGGCGTCCAGGCCCCCGCGGGTCGCAGTGCCGGCCTCGCCCATCGCTTGGCCCGGGAGTTGGCTGCGGGCAGCGGCTTGGCAGCCTGCGGCCGGGGGGCGGACGGTGGGGCGGTGTGGGTTTCGGCCTCCCCGGAGGGCCCTCACGGCTGTGTGCTGAGCAAACGTTCGGGCTGATGTCGGCAACATGCGGAATCAATTTTCAGGGAACTCCGCAGCCAAACCATCCACCTTTGGGCGGGAAGCAGGATCGCTGTGGGCCCAGGGCCTCCTTGTCTCCCGTTTGGAAAATCCGAGGTCTCCTCGCGGTGGGGGGCAAGGCCAGCCTGGCTGTGTGGGGCCTGGGCACAGCGAGCCTGGGCAAGGGCTGGACTCATCTGCCCTGGGATAGGGAAGGACACTCAGGCTCCATTACCACTGTTTACGAAGCACCTACTATGCGCCAGCGTTGCCCTACTTTTTCCGTGCGTTTTCTCTTCTTATCTTCACAAGCAGCAAGCCCCACCGGGAGTGAGCCGGGCCGCCGCTCAGGGAGCCTGTCTTTAAGGGGCACTAAAATATCACCAGAATAAATCAGAAATACAATGTTAATCCAGGTCCCCAAAGAAAGGGAGACGTATAAACAGATTACCCTGCTACCCAAAGGCCCTGAAGCACAAGTAGGAGCCCCCCGCCCCACCACCACCTCCCAAACCTCGCTGAGTCATAGGGGAGGGGCCTGGACACTACGGGCCCTTGGAGCAGCAGCCAAGGCTCCGAGTCTCCGGGTCTAGTGGAAAGCTTAGCTTCTCTCTTAGACTGCCTTCCCCCAAATGAACACCGAACAAATACCACAGATGAGAACGCTGAGACCAGGGCGCTGGACAGCAACAGAGCAAGTCCCCAAGAAAGGTGGAGCTTGCACGGGAAGGAAGGTGACTGGGATGCCGGGCAGTCAAAATCAAAATTGTTCTTTCTACTGTGTGAGCTTGTACCCGGCAGTTCACCCATTCCAGACACAGTTTCTTACTCCTGTTGGTGGACTCCTAACAGACCCTCCCTCTGTGAGAATCAAATGGGATTTGGAGGCTCTCCAGTGATGCGTGTCACTTAGTTTCAGCACTGATTGTGGTATCGGCTGGGTATGGAGGAAGGAGGGCAAGAGACTGAAGGGGCTGAAGAATCCTCAGAAGAATAAGGTGTCCCCAGGACTAAATAGGAACAAGCAAAAGGAAGAAGGAAAAACAATATGGTGGCTCCAACCAAAAAAAGTTGACAGGCCTTCCCTGAGAAAGGAAACAGAATCTCTGAGAAAATGAAGGCCCCTCCTTAGCCAACCCCTCCTCTCACCCTTATCCTTCCAGCTTATCAGTCATGGAATTTGGCCACCTCCGAATGTGGGCAGCAAAAGTGTAGCCACGTGGCATGGAGTAAGTGTGGCACACTCATCCGGTGAGACCCCCTCAGTTCTGCAGGTGCCACATGAACCAGCGGCCCAAAGCCTGAGGGTTTGACACGTGGAAGTGAGAAGGACCCGGCGGACAGGAGGAGCGCCTGAGTGAGGGCATCATGGTCACTCTGATTGCTCACCACGCCAGTGACAATCCACTTCAACTCCAGCTGACACGTCACGCTGTGTCTCCCTCCAGAAGAAATATGTCCCTGTCCCTCCCTCCCTCTTTCTCACGCTGCTTTGCGTGGCTGTTCCTGCAAGCCTGGGCAGCGAGAACAGGCTCATGGTAGGGGAGCTCCTGGTGGTGTGGGGTGCAGGGGAGCAGAGGCTCAGGACAGTCACGACACCTGGAGAGGGCTGGGGAGGCTGCTTGGTGACAGAGAGGAAAGAGGGGACAACTCGCTCCTCAGCACCTGGACAGGCTGTGTGACTGTCTTCTCCCACTCCCCTACGGGTAAAGTTGCTTTGTCAGGGACATTACAATGGCTACTCCATTTGATATGAACTTGCATGGAGAGGTCACCCCCCAGCATCAGGCAGGAGGACTGAATAATCACAGAATGTGAGGAGATCTTATTGTACAATTACAGGCATGGCTCTGACAAATTCCAAATTTCACTGTCAGTATCTCACTTAGCCCTCCCTCAGGAGGTTCTGATTTCCATCGTTTGCTGCAGGAAACCAAGGCGAAGGCCCTGCTCTCTGCAGAGATTGGTGAGCATTTGTCCAGATGGTTCTGGCTTGGCCCCCACCTGCTGGACAAAGCTCCAGGCTCATGGTGTGTTTTCCAGACCCACCTGGATCAGACTTTCTCACTATGTGCCTCACAGGCCCCTCCATGCAGCCTGGCTCCAGCCTTGCAGAATGTCTTGCTGTTTTTCTGGAATACTCTTCCCCCTTCTCTGACTGACAAACTCCTACTCTTTTCCAAACCCAGCTCCAGTATCATTATCTCCTGATCCCCTAGAGAGAAATGATGCTCCTGTCTGGGAGCGTCTACTACACAGCTTCCCTGCCCCTACTGAGATTACAGCCGTGACTTCAGGAGCAGCATTTTTCTGAGCTCTGCCCTGAGTCTCCTACTGTGCTGGGTACTTTACACATAATTTATGTGTATGTTCCCCAAGGGTCCTGCCTAGGGTGAGGCAGGTGCGGCACTCACTTTGGCTGCAAAGTTGAAGGAGGTGCCAAAATCTCAGTAATCAAGACGATGTTTTAATGTAGTATTTTAAAACATCAAAAATAGCTCCTGTTTGAAATATGCAGTAACTTGTGCACAAGCACAAACATGCTCACACTCCTTCACACACGTGCGCGTGCACACACACACACACACACACCTGCATTTGCCTTTCTGAGGCACCTTCCTTTCTCCCTAGTAAAGGCCCTTTGGGACCAGGAAAGGGTTCTTAGTCAAAGATATTGGGATAGAATCTCAAAACACACACACACACACACACACACACACACACACACACACACACACAAAGAAAAGGGTGTTTTGTTTCCTTAGACCAGAGTCTCTCAAAGTATGATCCACTGGAATAACCTGAGAGAGCTTTTCAATATGACTTCTTGATTAAACTTACTCATAGCCTGAGAAGATGCATTTTAAATGCTTCCCAGGTGATTCCTGAGGATGCTAAAGCTGGCTTAACCACTGCCCTAAAATATTCTGTTCTGCGGGCTTCTAAAGTAATTAACTCCTTACTTCCTTCCATGCTAGCAGAATGGCAGCCAAGCTTGTCAAAAGGCCAGTCAATCCCAGTCTTCTCTTCTGCCGAAGTCCAGCCCGTGGCTAAAGCTGCAGCCCTTCTTCCTTGCTGCTATTGCATGCTTGGGCTGACCAGTGTTGGAGTGATGTGACCCATTCAGTTCTGCAGAAAGATACATCTGACTCAACCCAGCTGAAGTTGCCGACACTGGGGACTATAAATTCATTCATTTGTCCTTTTCTGAGCAAAGTGTGGTAAGCAAAAACAAAGAAGGAAAGGCAAGATCTCTAATCTCAGAGAGTTCACGCTGAGTAAAGGAGTCAGACATTAATGAAATAGTTGCAAAAACAAATGTGAAATTACAACATTGACAAGTGTTATGGAGGAGAGATTCATGGTGCCAGCAGAGTGTATAACAAGTGTTGAGCAGGGTAGGAAAGGCTCCCCTGAGAAAAAATGATCAGGTCTGTAAGGACCAGATAAGAAGGGACCAGATGGAGATTTAGGGAATAGAGTTCCACTGAGAGGAAACAGCACATGCATAGCCATGGAGATACTGAGAAGGTTCATGTTTCTAAGTGTGGAGAGTAAGAAGGGATATAGGGAAAAATGAGCTTTGAGCAGTCAGCAGGGACCAACTTAATGGAATGAGCTTTAATCTGAAGATAAATGGGGAACTACTGGAAGGGTTTAAAATCTAGGAGGGGCTTTGAGTGTTGTTATGATCAGTTTACTGTTTAGAGAAGATCCAGTGCAGACATCATGTCCATCCACCCATGGAGGGATGGCATCTGGTTTCCTACTCTGGGCAGCGTCCGGCAGCCTGATGCTGAAGGGCACAGGGGTATTTTGGGGAGATTCTGGGAGCCCAGAAAGTCTAGAGCTGAGAATTTATTTGCTCCTGGTGGTTAGACTGTTTCTGCCATAACAAATGGTCTTTCAGATAACAGTCAATAAATATCTTGGGTTGACTACATGTGGTGACAATTGGGTTGTTGTTTTTGTTTTGTTTTGTTTGACTTTTTTATTTATTTTATTTTATTTTATTTTATTTTTTTGAGACGGAGTTTCACTCTTGTTACCCAGGCTGGAGTGCAATGGCACGATCTCAGCTCACTGCAACCTCCTGGGTTCAGGCAATTCTCCTGTCTCAGCCTCCTGAGTAGCTGGGATTACAGGCACGTGCCACCATGCCCCGTTAATTTTTTTTTTTTTTTTTTTTTTTTTTTTTTGTATTTTTAGTAGAGACGGGGTTTCACCATGTTGACCAGGATGGTCTCGATCTCTTGACCTCATGATCCTCCTGCCTCGGCCTCCCAAAGTGCTGGGATTACAGGCGTGAGCCACTGCGCCCGGCCCTTGTTTGGCTTTTTAAAACCCCATAAAAAGAAGAAGTTAATCCTATTGCCAGGGAAGCAAGCCTAGGTAGATACTAAGATGCTACTCCCATAGCAGCGTAGATTACCTTGAGAGAAACTATACTTTGTAGTCCCAGGGGTCCAGTAGATAAGGCCCCAGCTCTACCTCCCTGAGCACCAGGAACCCATTCTTCCCTTTAAGCATCACACACAGGTAGAACACCCACTGTGTGCCAGGCAGCAATGTTCTGGCACCAAGGACCCAGCAGGCCTTGGCCTTCAGGGGTGCCCTGGCCAGTGGAGCACCTCCCCTCCAACAGGGTGGTCTGGCTGAGGCAGCAGGATCTTGCAGCTCAGAGCTCATAGGAAACATCAAATGTTTTCAAACGGTTTTTCATTTAAAAATATCTGTCTCATCCTCAGACTATATCAAGTAGGCAGAAATGGAGCTATTATTCCCGTTTTAGTTATAAGCACATTGAGGCTCTGAGAGCTGCTGATCATACAGCTTGTAAATGTCAGTGGGACAGAAAGCTCCAGTCTCCAGGGAGATCAGAGGATGTTCCATGTCTGTCTGCCTGTTGCTGTTGATAGCAACAAGGAGCACATTTTCTGTCTTTCTACCTTTCCAAGTTAAAGTGACTGATTGATCAATACATTGTGTTTCTTTCAATGTCATTAACTAATCAATTTCTAATCACCAAGAGGCAGCATGACCTTCAGAGTTAGACAAACCTGGTTTAAATCTACTTATGAGCTAGTGACCTTGAACAAGTCATGTCACTTCTTGTTCTCAGCTGTAAAATAGGTATTAGAATCTGTTCTGTCATGTAAATCATGGAAGTGATGTGATTACAGAACCTATAAACTGTATCAGCGGTGAGGTGTTGTTATTCTATCACAGGAACTCTGAACTCCTGAGCTCCCTCCTTGGAGCTTAGCCAGCAGGAGGAGCCAACCACTTTCTCCATTCCAACCAGGCTAATGTTGTGCCTCATAACTGATCTTCCCGCTTTCATCCATTCACCACCTGCAACCAGGAAAATGTTTGTGAAACATGTAGTCCACTACATTGTAGAATGAACATTTTCCCTCAGCTTTCTTCCTGGATGGCTCTGTCTTGTCAATCAGTTGTCAGCTCAACTACCACTTTCCCAGCCTGTTCTTCCCTTGCCATCTTAGCCCCACAGTTTACCATTAGCTATAGTTTCTCATAGATGACCTTTATCAGGTTGAGGAGGTACCCTCCTATTACTAGTTTGCTAAGAGTTTTTAAACATGTATAAGATCAAATTGTTTCAACTGTTTTTTCTGCATCTATTGAGATAGTCATAAGATTTTTCTCATTTGTTTTATTAATATGGTGAATTATATTGTTTGCTTTTAAAATATTAAGCCAACCTTGCATTCTTAGAAGAAACATTTTTAGGTTATGCGGTAATTTTCTTTTTATATATTGTTGAATTTGATTTGCTATTATTATGTTAAGGATTTTGTATTCATATTCATGAAAAATGTTGGTCTGTGATTTTTATTATTTTGTAATGTTTTTCTTTGTTTTGTCTGATTTTAACATCAGGGTGACTAAAAAAATATATTTTAGGGGATTTACCAGTAACATCTCTGGATCTGGAATTTTCTTTGTGGAAGGGCTTTTAATTACAAAATCAACTTATTAAAAATTATAAAAGATCATATTTTCTATTCTTTATGAGTCAGTTTGATAATTTTTTTAATTAAAAATTTGTCCTCTTCACCTAAGTTTTCAAATTTATTGATCAAAAGTCAAAGACACTTACAGTAGTTATTTTCCTTCCCTTCTTTCATTCTTGATATTTGCAACTTTTGCATTATCTTCTCCTTTTTTGTTCAGTCTTGCTATAGGTTTCTTAATTTTATTGATCTTTTCAAAGAACCAGCTTTTGGTTTCATGGATTTTTTTAATCGCTTGTCCATTTTCTATTTCATTGATTTCCACTTTTTATTATTTCCTCCCTTCTACTTACTTTGAGTTAAAAGAGCTTTTCAGTCACTTAGATCTAGCCTCCTAGGATGGCAGTTGTGTTTGTAAAAAGTAATTTTCCCCCACCTTTACAATAGCAAAGTGTATATCAGTTGTTAGTTTCTCCAGTGCTGTTTTTAAAATCAAGTCAATCTGTCCTGTTACATTTTCATTGCCAAGTCATAAAAGTTTACTGAAAACATTTTCCCTAGTTACAGATGGCAAATATACAACAACCACACTGCAACTACTCCCTCCCACACTATTGGCAGATCATTCTAATCAATCAGGCACCCTTCCCTGCTGGACCCAGATATAAACCTTTTCAACACAGCAGTCTACACTGGACTACTAATCATTGGAGTATTCATAGGGCACAAAACGAATACAACTTTGATCTATTAGTAGAGAATCACTACACATTTTCACATTTCAAATACTGTATGCTTCTCATAGTCAATGTGTACATTCATTGTTATTTTATTTTTACTTTCCTTCCGCAAAAGCTGCTATTACAATCAATGGCCTATTGGAGCTGATATTCATCCTCCTTGCTTACTCAGGACTCCTGCCATCACCACCTCACCTCACACACATGCCCATTGCCTCGGCTCACTCATGCTTGACTCCCAGACCTCTGACCCCAAGCTTTACTGGCCTTCTGTCCCACCCTCCCCCACCTAGGCCTCCATCAGTTCACCTTCTCCTTCATCAGCCTCTGCTGACTGCTTAGCCCCCAGCTTACCTGTCCACCTTCCCACTTTGCTCAGCCTCTTGGCCTTCAGGTGAGTCCCATTTGGGAACCCAGTCTAGATAGCTCAGGCCCTTCCCATGGACAATGGGGGCATTCAGACACTGGCCAGTGTTTGGACATATGGCAGGGAGGCCCTGGTGGGAAAATTCTTCCTTAAAGACCCTTTTTGCTTCCTCTATTCAACCGTTTTAGAGAGTTCCAGCAAGGGACTTGGACTGGGCAGTTTCTTGTCCACTCCTCCCCTCAGAAGCCTGGTATTGCCATCATACCTCACTGAGCTCCTGATATACCTGCTCCTGTAGACTCCCACGTTCCTACAGAGCCTATACAAGAGGAATACCATCCAAGAAAAATGTTTCAGAGCCCTTGTAATGCACAGGACTACAGATTCTTGAAGGAAAGTTTAGAAATATGAACATCTCCTTGTTTAATTCATCATGTTCCAGTCCAGCCCCATAGCATGTCTTTGGAATTGATGAGTAGAATCCAGCATTCAAAGAGATGTTGGCACCTGCTCCGTCCGCCTTGATGCTGAAAATCAAGCCATCCCAGGGATATGAGGGTAGAATTAGGGGGCAGGCAGCATTGAGCCTGCTCTGGAGGTTGTAGCAAGGGTTGTTTGACCTTTCCCAAATGTGCATTTATCTATGTTACTTCTTCCTGACTAACTTCTCCACTCTTCTTTTCACCAGGTTATTAGTCATCCTTGAGGTCTGCAATGTCCAATGTGGCAACCACTAGCTTCATGTGGCTATTTAAATTTAAATAAAATAAAATTAAGTAAAATGAAAAATTCAATTTCTCAGTCTCATTGGTCACATTTCAAGTGCTCAATAGCCACATGTGGCTAGAGGCTATCAGCACAGGTATTTTCATCATTGTGAAAAGTTCTATTGGACAGCATTGCCCTAGTCTAGAAAATCATTGAGACTATTCAGGCAAACACAGAACTGATTGGTCTTTTGTGAGCACCATGGAGGCTGTAGGCCAGCATGGAGCTAACAGCCATGTCTTCCACCATGTCCTTCACGGCACTAAACTCAGCATTGGCCTTCCACATATGTCCACGTTCTGAGAAGGGTCAGTTCAGTTCAGTATGATTTGTCGACCATCTGCATTATGTCAGGCCTTTTGACAAGTCCTAGAGGTTTTTAAATGATGACATGCCTTTGAGGAGCTCACTGTCTAGGGTGGAGCACAGATCATATAAACAAATAATGACCTGATGGACCCCAGGAAGAGGAAAGAGTACATGACCGAGGTTTTGGGAGCACAAATGCACTAAGATTTTCAATGTCAGGGGAGCTGGAGAAAGCTTCAGAAAATAGCCCATGTCAAGTGGTTTCTGAATGATATATGGAAGTTACTTGATGGTCCTGGCAAAGAAGGGCAATTCAGAAAAAAATGAGTAGAGCATTGCAAAGCCAAGAGGCAAGCATAGCACAGCAGGTAGGGGAACCACAAGCAAGTGGATATTGGTGGAGTCCAGACTAGCTTAACATCATGTCTCAACACCCACATAATAGATTAGCTGCTCAATAAATATGTGAATATATGAATATTAATTCTAAAGCTCATTTATGCAAGAATTATAGCTTTATTTTCTAAAACTCAGGTGAATTTCTCCTTTCAGCTCTCATTATGCCAGGATGGTGGGAACTCAAAACAAAAGGATCCTGGGTGACATTGAGGTGCTGGATCAAGCCCCACCAGAAGGTAGATCTACTTCCGGATTTTTGAAATGTGTACCATTACGTTAGTTCTTGTTCTTTGCAGCTACTTGAAGTTGAGTTTTCTGCCACAAAACAACCATTTACAGAGAAGGAAATTAAGGCTCTAATAATTTGAGTGAGTGGTTCTCATTCTTTTGTGAACACCAGAATTACTAGGAGGGCTTGTACAAACACAGATTCCCAGACCCTTTCCTCAGATTCAGTGGGTCTGAGTTGGCACCCCTTGAATCTGAATTCTAATGAGCTCCCAAATACTGCTGCTGGTTTGGGGATTACTACTGGTTTAGCCACCTATCCTCGATCACTCTGCTAGTAAGTGGTAATCTGATATTGGAGCCTGGCTGTATCTGACTCCCAGCTCAGAACTTCTGTTCACTACCTCTAGTAAACACAGTGGGAGAGTATTTTAGCAGGAGGATATTAAATGTATTTATCTTGCTTACAACAAGAAAACTAGCTTTAAGGGGAAAAAAATCTATGATGTTTAAGTTGTTCAGAGAATAATGAGCAATAATTTTCAGCCATCCTCTCTTGATTGTTCTCCCTTTAAACCAGTCTTGTTCCTGCCCAGCTATCTTTCACCTACATAAGGCATCTCCCTCTTTGCACACACAGTACTTCATTATGTGGGCCACTTAATTACATGTATAAAATGGAATGAAATTTCATATGTCCATATGGAGTTGTGTTAGGCAGTATTTTCATAATGTTGCTTCCAGCCATCGTGTGAAAGTTATAACGTCACTGCCACATAATTTCTTGGAAATTCCCACCTAATACTATAAGAGTAATGCAAAAACCAAATAAACTTTTTTCTACCATTCCCCTTCTCCCTCTCCCAACAGTTTAATCAACTGCTCCCTTGGTAGAAGTTAATGCACTGAACAACTCTGGAAGATTCCGAACATAAAACTGAGCTGGGCCTCCAAGGCCACCCCAAGATATCCTGCTTTGGCTAAGGGGAAGGGGCTCCTTCCCTTGCCAGCCTTCTGGTATTTGAAAAAACATCAGGCCATGTGTTGTGTCTTTTCTCTAGCCACGAAGAAGTAGAAGACCAAGGATGTGAACAGAGGAGGCCCGGAGGGAAGAGAAAGAAGTACCTCCCTCAAGGAGGCACCCAAAGAGTGAGGAGAGGGGAGGCTGCGAGGCAATGGATGCTGCCATTGGAGTCAAGAGGGAAGCCATCTGGAAGCCTGGGATCATTCACAGTGGGGGTCGAATCCTGGTGGATTTCAATCCACCTAAGCGGTGGAATGTAAGCCTGGGATGGCTTAGACGATTATATTTAGTTCCGTTCCATAAACATTTGTGGATGCTCACTAGGATGGTAGGCCCTGAGCTAAGTGCTGAAGACTTGAAGACAAATTAGGTACTTACCTGTGTGCAGATGACTGCTGGGCTGCTTGGCCAGATGCTGGTGTGCAGTAATAATATCCACTACACTTACATGTTAAGCAAAAGAGTGATGTGATCAGATTGACAGTTTAGAAAGCCCATCAGGACCATCTTGGTTACAGACGGGGTAGTGGACTTGGAGCTATGAAGCCCAGGTAGTCCATTACTTCAAGTTCTGGGGAAAAAAAGATGAAAGCCCTGAACCAAGGCAGGTCTCTCCAGGAGGTAGAGGAGAGCACCGCTGAGAACTACCGCGGAGAGAAAAGCAGTAGAATATGACGAGGACAGTGGAAGAGTCTAGGATGGCCAAGTTGCAGGTTCAGATGACTGAATGTTTACACTGATATATTCATCCTCTGCATCTCGCACAGTCTGAGGCACAGAATAGTTGTTTCGTCAATTATTTCTAAATTGAATTAAGTTGACCATCATGAAATTAATCTCTCTAAGCCTTTATTTTTTCCATTTCCAGAAGTTTATTATTGTGGGGATTAAGTTCAATAGTGTAGATAAAAATGCCAAGTGCGGTTTCTAGCCCACAGTAAATATAAAGAAACTTTAAGTTCTTTGCCCTCTAAAAAATCCATTAAGGATTCAGAGGACAGCTAAAATACTAGATGGAACGTATACATTTCAGCTCTGCTTCCTCCTGAAATTTGAGTGAAATATTAGTTAAGGGATGTTTTAAAGGCATAAACCCAGATGACAGAGAGAACAGTAGAAGGGACCTCAACACTAGAATTTTAGGTGGTGGAAAGCAGACTGTGAAATGTAACTGATTTAGCAGGCCCAAGAAAGCCGAAGCCTAAGCCAGCACCAGGGAGACGGAGAGCAAAATGACTCACAATGCAGATCTCTAAGCCTTCGAGTCTCAAGGCTCAGGAACTGCCACTCATGCTCCTGGCAGGAAAGTAAAACAAAAGAATTGATTGAACATTTGTTTAAGAAGGTGACGGATTCTTTCCCCAACTCAGCATCGAGGCTGCCAAGAAGAATATTGGAGACATAGCGTTTTCAAGGGTAAAACAGAATATCTAGACAGCAGCCACTGAAAATGGGGGGATTAAGTGGAAATTAATATAGGGAATGTTTCCCTACTCAAGCCCAGGAAGAGTGACAGTCAGGCTTAGACCTACCAGGCAGAGACTGGAAAGTCTTTTCCAGATAAATCTTACAGAAGATCCAAAGAGGCTAATAACAGAAGTTCTCCAAGGAAACATCCCAGCCATGTCACTTACAATACAGATTTTAAAATGACAAGTACCTCCCTCAGATATAAAACTTCTCATTAGATTATTTTTGTACTCTTCTCTCAAATATGAACAGAGAGCCAAGGTTCACAAGACCCATTAGGGATGTTTCTGATATAAAAAAGGATGAGAAAATAACCGAAATGTAATCTATACAACATCAGGGATCTTTGTTTTGTTTTCTGAGTTATCCCAAGTTTCTAGTTGCCTGGCATATGATAAGCATTCAATCAATATTAGCTGAATGAATGAATCAAACAATTAGGAGGAAATAGGGATCATGTAAAGAAAAGAAAAAAAATGACTGACATTAATATTTTCAGTATGCTATTAAAAATGATATTTTCCAAGAACAAAGAAGAACACTTAGAAATTAAAAACATGACACAGAAATGAGAAATCCAAATGGCATTTGGAAGGTAAAGTTGAGAATATTTTTCCAAATTATAGAGTCAAAACTTTTTTAAAAAAAGAATAGAAAATTAAAACATTAGACCCAGGAAGTTTAACATCTGAATATTATACATTTCTGAGAACAATATAGAGACACCTAGCACAGCACAATGTGTAAACATATATACACACCAAGACACACCATCATGAAATTTTAATACGCGGAGGGCAACCAGACTCTATGAGTTATGAGAGAGAGAGAGGGAGAGACAGAGACAGAGACAGAGACAGAGACAGGGAGAAATATTGCAAACTAAGGAATGAGAATCAGAATGGCATCAGACATTTTAACAGCTACACTGTAAGCTAGGAAACAATAAAGCAACAGCTTCAAAATTTTAATGAGTGTGCTAGCTGCTATAAATGTTCCTGCATTGCTATAAAGAAATACCTTAGAGTGGGTAATTTGTAAATTAAAGAGGTTTGATTAGCTCATGGTTCTGCAGGCTGTATAGAGAGCATGGCACCAGCATCTGCTTGGCTTCTAGGGAAGCCTCAGGGAGCTTTTACTCACTGCAGAAGGTGAAGCGGAAGCGGACATCTCACGTGGCGAAAGCAGGAGCAAGTGGGAGACATCAGGAGACGTGCCACACACCTTTAAACAACCAAATTTTGTGTGAATTCAGAGTGAGAGCTCACTCATCACCAAGGGATGGTCCAAGCCATTCATGAGGAATCCACTACCATGATCTAAACACCTCCTCCCAAGCCCTACTTCCAACATTGGAGATTACATTTCAACAAGAGATTTGGACAGGGACAAATATCCAAACTCTTATCAATGAAACATAATTTCTAACCTAGAATTCTCTAAGTCAAAATATTAACAAAGTGTGAGAGTAGAATAAAGATATTACAGACAGATTAAGTCTCAACAAAAGGTACGTTGCATGCATCCTTTCTCAACAAGCACCTGGATGTTCTCCAGCAAAACAAGGGAGTAGACAATGAAAGAGAAAGACGCAGGATCTAGGAAACGAGGTACCTAACAGAAGAGAAATCTGAAGTGCCATGGAATAGGAAAAATTCCAAGACCAAAGTTGTGCACTAGGCCTTTCAAGCAACTAATCTATAGTGGAGCAGAAAATAATTTTTCAAGAAAATAAAATTCATCAATGACTAATGTGCTTGAACATAATGAGAACATGTTTACACAAATGAAGAGTCAAACTTGTGATTAATGCATGGACAACTTCATAAAGAAACTAGATAAAATTTTGAACTATAGGAAAAATAACCTGTGCACAAAAGAGAAAGCAATCATAGTAGTCCACATGTTTGATATGGTTTGGCTGTGTCCCCATGCAAACCTCACCTTGAACTGTAATAATCCCCACATGCAGGTAGAGATAACTGAATTATGGAGGTAGTTTCCCCCACATTGTTCTCATCGTAGAGAATACATCTCACAAGATCTGATGGTTTTCTAAATGGGAGTTCCTCTGCACAAGCTCTCTCTTGCCTACCACATGCAAGATGTAACTTTGCTCCTCCTTTGCCTTCTGCCATGATTGAGAGACCCCCCCACTCCGTCATGTGGAACTGTGAGTCAATTAGACCTCTTTCCTTTGTCAATTACCCAGTGTTGGGTATGTCTTTATTAGCAGCACATGAGAACAAACTAATACCATGCCTCACCTGTAAACTATGATTACAAACTAGGTATACAAAGTAAGGGCATATAGTAGGAAATCCATCATTAATTCTTAAAACTTAAAAGTTAGGAAGAAACTCTAAAAACATTTATTTAAAGATATTGTACAGGAGAGAGCGGAGGGAGAGTTGGCAGGAAATATCTTAGAAACCAGCTAAAAGAAATGAAAGTGTTTTTATGAAAAAGTGGAAACAGTAACTGGAGTAATACGAGAATTGCTCTTTTTTTTCTTTTTTTGCAACAAGAGCTGTGTAACTATTTGATTTTTAAAATCACGTTCATACATAGTTTGGATAAAAGTAAAAACCAAATAATAAAAATACTCCACAAGACTCTGTATAGCATTAGCTATTTTCTTTTATCTACTACCTAGCCTATTTATGATACTTAGTAAATATGTTCTGAATAAATAAATAACAATACTCACCGTACTAGCTATGCATACATTAGAATCTGTTGCCTCCCAGCAACCCCAGGATCTTTCAAAAATCCCTGTAAACAGATTATATTACTCTCCGGCTTAGAATCATCTTTTTTTTTTTTTTTTTTTTTTTTTTTTTTTGAGACTGAGTTTCACTTTTGTCGTCCAGGCTGGAGTGCAGTGGCATGATCTCTGCTCACTGCAACCTCTGCCTCCCAGATCAAGTGATCCTCCTGCCTCAGCCTCCTGAGTAGCTGAGAGTACAGGCACCACCACCATGCCAGGCTAAATTTTCGTATTTTTAGTAGAGACAGGGTTTTACCATGTTGGCCAGGCTGGTTCAAGACCATTGACTCCTGACCTCAACTGATTCGCCCACCTTGGCCTCCCAAAGTGCTGGGATTACAGGCATGAGCTACTGTGTCCAGCCTTAAAATCATCTTATTGGTTCCCACTGTAGATGGGGAAAGAAGAGTGGAAAGTTTTAGCAAGGCCTAGAAGAATGCTGCTAAATCTGGCTTCCCCAATCCCTTCTCCCAATACCCTGTGCTCCAAGGACTCTGGTCCTTCTTCTGTTCCTGGAATAAGAATCTCTACCCTCCTCTCCCATCATGAAGTTTGTTAAATGTGCTGCTGCTTCAGTCTGGAATTCTTTTTGCATGGCTGGATCTTTCTCATCATTCAGACTGTTGCCCAAATGTCACTTCCTCAGGGAGAATTCCATGGTCATCCTTTCAAAATAGCCCGTCCCAGTCACTTGCATCCCACCATTCTGCTTTGCCTTTTTTCATGACCTTCCTTACTCTCTGAAATTATGTTACGCATTTATTTAGTGTCTGGCTTTTCCACCATGATGTCAGCTCCAGGAGAGCAAGCACTTTGGTCTGTTTTCTTCACAGATGTGTTATCCTGGGCTTTCTTTCTTTTTTTTTTTTTTTTAATATATATATATTTTTTTATTGCATTTTAGGTTTTGGGGTACATGTGATGAACATGCAAGATTGTTGCATAGGTACACACATGGCAGTGTGCTTTGCTGCCTTCCGTCCCCTCACCTGTATCTGTCATTTCTCCCCATGCTATCTCTTCCCACCTCCCCACCCCCCCGCCCCTCCCCCATTTCCCCCCAACGGACCCCAGTGTGTAGTGCTCCCCTCCCTGTGTCCATGTGTTCTCATTGTTCAACACCCGCCTATGAGCGAGAATATACGGTGTTTGATTTTCTGCTCTTGTGTCAGTTTGCTGAGAATGATGGTTTCCAGGTTCATCCATGTCCCTACAAGGGACGTGAACTCATCGTTTTTGATGGCTGCATAATATTCCATGGTGTATATGTACCACATTTTCCCTATCCAGTCTATCATCGTTGGGCATTTGGGTTGGTTCCAGGTCTTTGCTATTGTAAACAGTGCTGCTATGAACATTCGTGTGCACGTGTCCTTGTAGTAGAATGATTTATAATCCTTTGGATATATACCCAGTAATGGGATTGCTGGGTCAAATGGGATTTCTATTTTTAGGTCCTTAAGGAATCGCCACACTGTCTTCCACAATGGTAGAATTAATTTACATTCCCACCAACAGTGTAAAAGTGTTCCTATTTCTCCACATCCTCTCCAGCATCTGTTGTTTCCCGATTTTTTAATGATCGCCATTCTAACTGGTGGGAGATGGTATCTCAATGTGGTTTTGATTTGCATTTCTCTGATGACCAGTGATGATGAGCATTTTTTCATATGTTTGTTGGCCCCCTGTATGTCTTCTTTTGTAAAGTATCTGTTCATATCCTTCGCCCATTTTTGAATGGGCTTGTTTGTTTTTTTCTTGTAGATCTGCTTTAGTTCTTTGTAAATTCTGGATATCAGCCCCTTGTCAGATGGGTAGACTGCAAAAATTTTTTCCCATTCTGTTCGTTGCCGATTCACTCTACTGACTGTTTCTTTTGCCGTGCAGAAGCTGTGGAGTTTGATTAGGTCCCATTTGTCTATTTTGGCTTTTGTTGCCATTGCTTTTGGCGTTTTGGTCATGAAGTCCTTGCCTACACCTATGTCCTGAATGGTTTTCCCTAGATTTTCTTCTAAGGTTTTTATGGTATTAGGTCTGATGTTTAAGTCTTTAATCCATCTGGAGTTAATTTTGGTGTAAGGTGTCAGGAAGGGGTCCTGTTTCTGCTTTCTGCACATGGCTAGCCAGTTTTCCCAACACCATTTATTAAACAGGGAATCCTTTCCCCATTGCTTGTTTTTGTCAGGTTTGTCGAAGATCAGATGGTTGTGGGTATGTTGTATTTCCTCTGAGGCCTCTGTTCTGTTCCATTGGTCTATATCTCTGTTTTGGTACCAGTACCATGCTGTTTTGATTACTGTAGCCTTGTAGTATAGTTTGAAGTCCGGTAGTGTGATGCCTCCTGCTTTGTTCTTTTTGCTTAGAATTGACTTGGCTATGTGGGCTCTCTTTTGGTTCCATATGAAGTTTAAGGTGTTTTTTTCCAGTTCTGTGAAGAAGGTCATTGGTAGCTTGATGGGAATAGCATTGAATCTGTAAATTACTTTGGGCAGTATGGCCATTTTCACGATGTTGATTCTTCCTAACCATGAACATGGAATATTTCTCCATCTGTTTGTATCCTCTCTTATTTCGTTGAGCAATGGCTTGTAGTTCTCCTTGAAGAGGTCCTTTACGTTCCTTGTTAGTTGTATTCCTAGGTACTTTATTCTCTTTGTAGCAATTGTGAATGGCAGTTCCTTCTTGATTTGGCTCTCTTGAAGTCTATTACTGGTGTATAGGAATGCTTGTGATTTTTGCACGTTGATTTTGTATCCTGAGACTTTGCTGAAGTTGTTTATCAGTTTCAGGAGATTTTGGGCCGAGATGATGGGGTCTTCCAGATATACAATCATGTCATCTGCAAATAGAGACAATTTGATTTCCTCCTTTCCAATTTGGATACCCTTTATTTCTCTTTCTTGCCTGATTGCTCTGGCTAGAACTTCCAGTACTATATTGAATAGGAGTGGTGAGAGAGGGCATCCTTGTCTAGTGCCAGATTTCAAAGGGAATGCTTCCAGTTTTTGCCCATTCAGTATGATATTGGCTGTTGGTTTGTCGTAAATAGCTTTTATTGTTTTGAGATACGTTCCGTCAATACCTAGTTTATTGAGGGTTTTTAGCATAAAGGGTTGTTGAATTTTGTCAAAAGCCATCTCTGCATCAATCGAGATAATCATGTGGTTTTTGTCTTTGGTTCTGTTTATGTGGTGAATTATGTTTATGGACTTGCGTATGTTGAACCAGCCTTGCATCCCCGGGATGAATCCTACTTGATCGTGGTGGATGAGCTTTTTGATATGCTGTTGCAATCGGTTTGCCAGTATTTTATTGAAGATTTTTGCATCTATGTTCATCACGGATATTGGCCTGAAATTTTCTTTCTTGTTGAGTCTCTGCCGGGTTTTGGTATCAGGATGATGTTTGTCTCGTAAAATGATTTGGGAAGGATTCCCTCTTTTTGGATTGTCTGGAATAGTTTCAGAAGGAATGGTATCAGCTCCTCCTTGTATGTCTGGTAGAATTCAGCTGTGAACCCATCTGGACCTGGGCTTTTTTTGGGTGGTAGGCTCTTTATTGCTGCTTCGACTTCAGACCATGTTATTGGTCTATTCAGGGTTTCGGCTTCTTCCAGGTTTAGGCTTGGGAGGTTGCAGGTGTCCAGGAATTTATCCATTTCTTCCAGGTTTACTAGTTTATGTGCATAGAGTTGTTTGTAATAATCTCTGATGATGGTTTGGATTTCTGTGGAATCTGTGGTGATATCCCCTTTATCGTTTTTTATTGCATCAATTTGGTTATTCTCTCTTTTCTTTTTTATTAATCTGGCTAGTGGTCTGTCTATTTTGTTGATCTTTTCAAAAAACCAGCTCCTGGATTTATTGATTTTTTGAAGAGTTTTTTGTGTCTCTATTTCCTTCAGTTCTGCTCTGATCTTAGTTATTTCCTGTCTTCTGCTAGGTTTTGAGTTTTTTTGATCTTGCTCCTCTAGCTCTTTCAATTTTGATGATAGGGTGTCAATTTTAGATCTCTCCTTTCTTCTCATGTGGGCACTCATTGCTATATATTTTCCTCTAGAGACTGCTTTAAATGTGTCCCAGAGATTCTGGTATGTTGTGTCTTCGTTCTCATTGGTTTCTAAGAACATCTTTATTTCTGCCTTCATTTCATTGTTTATCCAGTCAACATTCAAGAGCAAGTTGTTCAGTTTCCATGAAGCTGTGCGGTTCTGAGTTAGTTTCTGCATTCTGAGTTCTAACTCTATTGCACTGTGGTCTGAGAGACTGTTTTTTATGATTTCTGTTCTTTTGCATTTGCTGAGGAGTGATTTATTGCCAATTATGTGGTCAATTTTAGAGTAGGTGTGATGTGGTGCTGAGAAGAATGTATATTCTGTGGATTTGGGGTGGAGAGTTCTGTAAATGTCTATTAGGTTTGCTTGTTCCAGGTCTGTATTCAGGTCCTGGATATCCTTGTTGATTTTCTGTCTGGTTGATCTGTCTATCCTGGGCTTTCAACAATGTCAGACATATAGTAGGCATTTCAGTTACTTTTCTAGAATAAACAAATAAATGGCTAATTTCACATAATCCTTATAACAACACTGTGAGGGAAGTATTCTTATTTCTGTTTTACAGATACTGAAGATGAGGCTCAGAGCAGTAAAATGATGAGCTGACCAATACACAGCAGCATAGGTGTGGAGTCAGAATTCCCAGTTTGCCCAAGTCTGAAACCTGTATCGTTTTCATTCTTGCCTGCTTTTCCCTGATTGGCACCACCCTCTTATCTCCCAGATCTGCTAACCACTGGCCCCTGTGGTTCTCAATGCTAACTCCCACTTGAATCACCTGGGGAGTGGTGCTCTTTTTAAAATCCCAAAGCCTGTGTCAAATCCCAGACCAATTAAATCATAATTTTTAGAGATTTCAAGTACTTAAAGCTCCACAGGATTGAAAGGATTTAAAGCATCCCAGGTGATTTCAAAAGGCACTCACAGTTGAGAACCTCTGCTTTAATCCAAGTCTTCTCACTAGGTGGACCCAGAATTAAAGCGGGCTGTGAGGCTTTCTAAGGTACCTCAGGATTTGCTCTTCCTCATCCCGTCTATTATGGAGTTTGGTCAGCTTCTTTCTATACCTGGCTTGGCCCAGAATCTCCTCGTTCACTCAGTAATCTCAGTCCCCATGAGCACCAGCAACTGCCTGAAGATCAAGAGCAATTCAGTGTCTCCTCGCCCCTACCACCCTCTCCCCAACCAGAACACACCTGAAATCTATGGTGGCCCGTGACATACATACAGGAGAGTGTTGTGCCCAGTCCTTGAGGACAGGGGTTTCTGAACTTTTTAAATAAAGTGTCTGCTATTAATTATCTTAGGCTCTGTGAGTGTATTAGCCTGTTCTCACACTGCTATAAAGAACCACCTGAGACTGGGTAGTTTATAAAGAAAAGAGGTTTAATTGACTTATAGTTCCACAGGCAGTGCAGGAGACATGGCTGGGGAGGCTTCAGGAAACTTATAATCATGGTGGAAGTGTGAAGGGGAAGCAAGCATGTCTTCACATGATGGTGGGGAGAGACACAGTGTGAAGGGAGAAGTGCTACACACTTTCAAACAAACAGATATCGTGAGAACGAACTCACTATCATGAGAACAGCAAAGGGGAAATCCACCCCATGATCCAATCACCTCCCACCAGGTCCCTCCTCAACATTGGGGATCATAATTCAACGTGAGATATGAGTGGGGACACAGAGACAAACCGTATTAGTGGGTTATACAGCCTCTATCACAGCCACTCCACTCTGCCATTGTGGTGAAAAAGCAGCTGTAGACGATGCGTTTGTAGCTGTGTTCCAATAAAACATTATTTACAAAAGCGAGTGTTGGGGTGGAGTGGATTCTTGGGCCATAGTTTTCTGTCCCCTGCTTTAAGACGTTGTGGCTTTTTGGCCTCCCTAATAGGGAAATAATGTTCTCTGCGTGACTGATAGGTGAGACAGAGGGGATGGGCCTCTCTAGGATTCACAGCTGTGTGATTGTAAGCAAGAAAAATGAAAAGGGAGGCAGAGAGCAAGGAGGAAGCGAAAGCGTAAGTTCCCAATGCTGCTGAAGCTCTAGAAGGATATTCTTTCCATGCAAGAAAAGTCAAGGTCTAATTTGAGAATTTTAGTCTCACCTGTAGCAGCAGAGGCCCTAGAACCATCCCTCCATGAACACAAATTCTGTGAACATCTGGCCCGTGCCAGCCATCTGCTGATGCCAAAGAAGCAGAAAAACAAGACCTCAACCGCAGAATTTGTCCACTCTCTAATGAGAAGGTAGAGACATTGAAGAATGACAATTCCATGTGAAAATTGCCATGAACCAGCAGTTGAAGGTTAGTTCTAGTCCACTAAATATCTAAAGATTGAACAGAGCTAGCACCAGGCTGAGAATGATGCAGGAGTCTCCCTATGGCCACAGGGTCACTAGGGCTGTGGTCAGCATCCCTTCTGCCTGGCTTTCCAACTGGTTTTTATATAAAGCCTATCCTGTGCAGGATTTCAAAAACATGCTGCCTAGCACCCATTTCTCCTCCTTTTGGAGGACTGATTTTCCTTTAGGAAAATTATCCTTTATCTACTCAGTCTTTATGATTTAGTAGTGGTTGGTGGGGGCATTAATCTTATTGCAGTTCCTGGGCCACAGTGATTTGTTCAGCAATGATCATGTAATCCAAGCCAGGTTATGAAGACTCAATTCATTTTTAGGAAACTTGTAAGAGAAGTTCTTTCTGTTGAACTGAAAGCTGTAGTCTGAATCTGCAGCGGGATGTCTCATGGATAGAAACTACCTGGGAGCAAAGCCAACCAGGACAGAGAAGAGACCTCTGTCTCTTCCAGCTTTGAACACCTGCACTCAGCCAGGCCTGAAGCCATGCTATCCTTGCAATTTTTCAGTTATGTAAGCCACTAAATCCCTTTTAGCTGCATAAGCCATTTAAATTGGGTTTCAGTAATTTATAACCAATAAAGTCTAAATAATATAGCATTTTAAAATATATACATATATTTTTGCATTTTAGGTTCTGGGGTACATGTGAAGAACATGCAGAATTGTTGCATAGGTATTATACATGGCAATGTGGTTTGCTGCCTTCATCCCCATCACCTATATCGGGCATTTCTCCCCATGTTATCCCTCCCCAACCTCCCTACCCACCGATGTCCTTCCCCTAGTCACCCCCTACAGACCTCAGTGTGTGATACTCCTCTCCCTGTGTTCATGTGTTCTCATTGTTCAACACCAGCCTATGAGTGAGAACATGCGGTGTTTGATTTTCTGTTCTTGTGTCAGTTTTCTGAGAATGATGGTTTCCAGGTTCATCCATGTCCCTACAAAGGACATGAACTCATTGTTTTTTTACAGCTGTATAGTATTCCATGGTGTATATGTGCCACATTTTCTTTGTCCAGTCTATCATCAATGAGCATTTTGGTTGGTTCCAAGTCTTTGCTATTGTAGACAGTGCTACAATGAACATATGTGGGCATGTGTCCTTATAATAGAACAATCTATAATCCTTTGGATATATATCCAGTAATGGGATTACTGGGTCAAATGGAATTTCTATTTCTAGGTACTTGAGGAATTGCCACACTGTCTTCCACAATGGTTGAACTAATTTACACTCCCACCAACAGTGTAAAAGTATTCCTATTTCTCCACATCCTCTTCAGTGTCTGTTGTCTCCAGATATTTTAATGATCGGCATTCTAACTGCCATGAGATGGTATCTCAATGTAGTTTTGATTTGCATTTCTCTAATGACCAGTGATGATGAGCATTTTTTCATACGTCTGTTGGCCTCATATATGTCTTCTTTTGTAAAGTGTCTGTTCATATCCTTCACCCACTTTTGAATGGGCTTGTTTGTTTATTTCATGTAAATCTGTTTTAGTTCTTTGTAGATTCTGGATATAAGTCCTTTGTCAGATACGTATATTGAAAAAAATTTTTCCCATTCTGTTGATTGCCAGTTCACTGCAATGATTCTTTTTTTTTTTTTTTTTTTTTTTTTGCTGTGCAGAAGCTCTGAAGTTTAATTAGGTCCCATTTGTCTATTCTGGCTTTTGTTGCCAATGCTTTTGGTGTTTTAGTCAAGAAGTCCTTGCCCATGCCTGTGTCCTGAATGGTTTTGCCTAGGTTTTCTTCTAAGGTTTTTATGGTGTTAGGTCTTATGTTTAAGTCTTTATTCCATCTGGAGTTAATTTTAGTGTAAGGTGTCAGAAAGGAGTCCAGTTTCTGCTTTCTGCACATGGCTAGCCAGTTTTCCCAAAACCATTTATTAAATAGGGAATCCTTTCCCCATTGCTTGTTTTTGTCAGGTTTGTCAAAGATCAGATTGTTGTAGATGTGTGGTGTTGCCTCTGAGGCCTCTGTTCTATTCCATTGGTCTGTGTCTCTGTTTTGGTACTGGTATCATGCTGTTTTGATTACTGTAGCCTTGTAGTATAGTTTGAAGTCAGGTAGCATGATGCCACCAGCTTTGTTCTTTTTGCTTAGAATTGATTTGGCTATGCAAGCTCTCTTTTGGTTCCATATGAAGTTTAAGGTGGTTTGTTCCAGTTCTGTGAGAAGGTCGTAGGTAGCTTGTTGGGGATAGCATTGAACGTATAAAAAACTTTGGGCAGTATGGCCATTTTCACAATACTGATTCTTCCTAACCATGAGCATAGGATGTTTCTCCATCTGTTTGTGTCCTCTGTTATTTCGTTGAGCAGTGATTTGTAGTTCTTCCTGAAGAGGTCCTTTACATTCCTTGTTAGTTGTATTCCTAGGTATTTTATTCTTTTTGTAGCAATTGTGAATGGCAGTTCATTCTTGATTTGGCTCTATGTTAGTCTGTTATTGGTGCATAGGAATGCTTGTGATTTTTGCACATTGATTTTGTATGCTGAGACTTTGCTGAAGTTGCTTATCAGTTTCAGGAGATTTTGTGCTGAGACGATGGGGTCTTCTAAATATACAATCATGACATCTGCAAATAGAGACAATTTGACTTCCTTTCCTAATTGAATACTCTTAAAAAAAAAAAAAAAAGAATGCAGCATTTGACTTCACCAAAGCTTTGTAGGGTTTTGTTTTGTTTTATTTGAAAGAGAGGTTTCCCAGGTGTCTTCAACTCCCAAATTACCCATGCCCCGATAGCCAATCAGAAAACTGGATGCAATTCACCTGTCTGAGTATTCTGAACCTCAGGACTGCAGTAGAGAAATTAATCAACATTCAACCTTCTTTAGCAAGTCCTGTATTTCTGTAGTCTATCATTATTGTAGCATTGACTGAAATATAGGGTTAAATTTAATTTCCTCCAAATATCATATTAAGATTTGTGAAATTAATTTTAATTCCAAGTTTTGATTGAGCAATTTTACTCTTCTGGCCCTCACTGTTCTGATTTTCTTGTTTAAATTAATTGGACTTATGCCTCCCCTTGCAGTAGAATTGCAAAAAGAGAGTCTCAGATATTACACTTTGTTTGGCAGGCCTTTGAAATTCAACAGCCTGAAAAATGATCCAGTTTCTTGGGCCTTATTTATAGCCATGGTATTTATCCCTTGGTATGTCTTATCTGACCCAGTTTAAGGTCCAGAACCACTTGTGTTTTCCACAGCTCTGTCCAGGGCAGGCGTGCTTGTCCGACAATACGGCAGCATGTCTGCTACCTGCCTTCCTGGCACTTGTGGAGGGTCTCAGTTACCTCTGTAGGTGAAGAAGCAGAAGTGCCCCAGCCCCAGGCCTAAGGAGAGATGGATGCATGGGAATTTGCTTCTCAAATCTCCAGTGGCTCAAACCCATATATTTAGCAACTATTGTTATTTTTATTATTTATAAACAAGTGCCTTTTCTAAGTGAATTAATTTATTTGACAAGTACAATAAATGCACTTAAGTGATTTCATATGGGCTTTTATCCAAATATAGAATATGAGTACTTTTTACAATTAAATATATTCTGAGTCAAGTGTGAATCAGGTCAGTGTAATGCTACAGCACAGAAGAACAATGGGCTCATCCAGGGGTCAGTTCTTAATTGTTCTTCTTTGCTGTTTTGTTTTTTTTTTCTTGGCCTAACTTTCCTACCTGCCTGTGTTATTCATTAATAACATCAGTGCTTCCTTCATTTCTAAAAATACATCTAAATGCTACACTTGGCATATCACGGTAAAGATCGAAGTTCATTTATCCCTATCATTTTAATAATACTTATAATGACAATAATGAGTTTTTTATGAAATTAACATGTAATAGTATTTTAAAATAAAATTACAAATGATTCAAATAAAAGAATGCACTCATAATTGTCCTTGCTTCTACAGATCTAGTTTGGGTATGTATGATGATATCCATTAGCTGATTAATGTTAATCCTAAGTCAGAAACTAAATAGATTGTTTCTGTTTTTCCCAATAAAACTTTTTAGGTTTAATTAATGACATAGATTATATTAGGAACTGTTAGAACATGAAGCTAACATTTCCTGAGCTTGAAAAAAGTGGAATTATTTTGTATATACATTACGGCTCCTTGTACAGATTATTGCCATTTAAAACATCTTCTGTTGTTATCGATTGTAGTAGTGTTGACAGAATATCAATACAGGTAACATATTGCCAAATGGGGTAGACTGATATTTTGCTGATTAGTGACATTAGTTTCATTGATAGTCTTATTTGGACAACATGGAGAAATCCCATCTCTACTAAAATACAAAAGAAATTAGCCAGGTGTGGGGACACGCACCTGTGGTTCTAGCTACTCAGGAGGCTGAGGCAGGAGAATTGCTTGAACCTGGGAGGCAGAGGTTGCAGCTCACCGAGATCACGCCACTGCACTCCAGCCTGGGGTGACAGAGTGAGACTCCATCTCTACAAAAAAAAAAAAAATGAAATAAAATGAATATAAGTCAAATTCTATTGCAACTCCTCTGGGTGTCTCACTCTGTCTATCTATATACAGAGTGGAATTTGACTAGTTTGAACCGTTCTAGAAATAACTGGGCTACCTTTGAGAGGGGAACAAGAAAGACCTGAACACTTTATGACAAGACCTTTCTTGCAATGCTTGTTACTCACTTACCATTTGTTCTAGGGCACCCTGGTGCCTCAGTGAGCTTCTTGTCCACAGCTGGCCTAACCAGGGATCTCTGGACAATGGTAAGCACATTTTGATATTGGCAGGAATGGACCAAGGCTTGGGGCTTCATCCTCTCAACTTAGAGCATCCAAACAAATTTCAGACATATATATCAACATTACCCCGTGTGCAAGGCCATGTGAAGACGGACTGGTTGCTGGGAGTGAGGCACAGCATTGCAGATCAGCAGATATCAGACTGCAACAGATTGTACTTCCCCCAAACAGCCACAGCAACATATCCAGTCCCATGTATATTTAAAACTTTATCACTCCTCAATCAAGAAGTGAAGTTGGCTTCCTCTTCTCTTGAATTGGGCATGAATTTGTAACTGCATCGATAAACAGAATGTAGTGGGAAGTAATGCTCCATGACTTTTAGGTTAGGCCATAAAAGAGGACACCACTTGGCCCTTTATCTTTTTATCTTGGGCTGCTCACCCTAGACGCTCAGTCACCATGTTGTGTGGCAGCCCAGGCCACATGTAGGTGTTCCAGTCAACAGCCTCAGCTAGGGTCCCAGCCAACAGCTGACATCAACTGCCAAACATGAGAGAAAAATAGCATTCAGTGTCCTCCAGCCCCAATCTTTGAGTGTCCTAGCTGAGATCCCAGACATTGCGGAGAAGAGAAAAAGCCTCCCACTTTGTCCTGTTTGAATTTGTGAACCCACAGAATTTGTGAATATAATAAGTAACGGTTTTATGCCACTAAGTTTTGGGGAAATTTTTACTAAGTCCCAGTACCTAGAACACAGAACTCACAGTGAAGTGGAGAACAAGTTACAAACTCTATGGCAAGGGACACATGTCAAAGAGAAGGTGATACAGAGCATGGATTTTCTTTTCTTTTCTTTTTTCTTTTTTTCTTATTTTGAGATGGAGTTTGGTTCTTGTTGCCCATACTGGATTGCAATGGTGCAATCTTGACTCACCGGAACCTCTGCTTCCTGGATTCAAGCAATTCTCCTGCCACAGCCTTCCAAGTAGCTGGGATTACAGGCATGTGCCACCATGCACAGATAATTTTATATTTTTAATAGAGACAGAGTTTCTCCATGTTGGTCAGGCTGGTCTCGAACTCCTCACCTCAGGTGATCTGCCCACCTCAGTTTCCCAAAGTGCTGGGATTACAGGCGTGAGCCACCACGCCCGGCCATAGAGCATACATTTTCAACAGGATAATGTCACCTTCCATAAGGGAGAAAAATTTGTTCTTAGGGGATTAAAAAAAATCTTTTAAAAAATAAAGCACAGATATACATAGAGGTGGGAGAATATGTTTCTAATTAATAGTCTGTTGTATTTAGAGAGCTAGAAGCCATGGGGTTAGAAGATCAGACTGAAAACACTAACCAGTGGAAGAGTGCGGAATACTTTGAGTTCAAGTAGAAAGAGTTCATTCCTTCATTTTTTTCATTTAAAGAAAATAATATACACATAGAACAGCAGGTGTGTTAATATAAAAATTAAAATTAAAAAGTAAGCACATTGATTAAGCACCTCCTATGTGTCAGGACTGTTGGATAAAAAAGTGAGTGTGACAATCAGATTTAATGTGTCACATAACAAAATACAATCAGGTCATTTCAGCGCAATTCACATTCCCAGTGTAGAAGAGGAATATGGAAGGAAGGCTTCTCATAGGAGGTGACATTTGAGCTGGGCTTTAATGTATGGGGATGCAATAGTTGGTGGAAGTGAGAGAGGGACTTCCAGGCACAGGAGATATTTCAGTGTGCGGCATGTGCAGATCACAGCAAGCAGTGTGCTGTCTGTGTGGGGAGCCTGCTGGAGATGGAACTGGAAAGGCTGGAAGGACCTGGGGGCATCAGCCTCTTCACTGAGTGTCTCCCTCCCAGACTCAGGAATGGGAACCCCAAGACCTACACATATCCTCATTGATCTACTCCATGGCCACTCAGCCTGGTGTCAGAAAGCAAAAATTACTAGGTGGTTAGCTAACAGAGGGAGCTCTGAACAAGCTCTGCAGAGTCACCCTGTTGGCCCAGGGTCTCTCATGGGCTGAGCACTGGGCACAGCCAGAGTAAAGGATGACAGTCAGAGCTGCCAGTGGCCACTATCCCTAGCTGCCTTGGTGCTCCCACAGTGTGACACAGTCCAGGACACCTGGTGATAATTGAGCTCTAGATCCAGGGCTGTCCCAGTGATGAGGAATTTCCACAGACTACTGTGGGGCCATATGCAACATGTTCACCTCTGCGTTTAGAATTAGAAAACACAAGTGCATGTTCCGGCACTGCCATTTAATCTGTATGTGACTTTGGGTGGGTCATGTGCTGCCTCTGGACTTTCACAATTCAAATGAGGAAAATCCCATTCACCCATGATGTGTCATTGACTAAGAGGAGGTAGATGATGGTTCGTGGAGTCTCAACTGCTTGGCAACTTTCTACTCAGTATAGCCCATGCCATATTAGCCCATACTCTAATATGCCTTAGGTGATGCTGTAGCCGCTGATCTGTGAACCACACTTTGAGCAAGCAGGACTCTAGAGCACCACTGAGGGAAGGAGTCATTACCAGGACCAAAGAGGAAGCAGGGATCACTGCCCTGGCTCTCCATACTGCCCTGGGTCTCTGCAGCAGGCAGAGGCAGCTGGTCTCCTTCCCTTTCCATGATGGAGGCCCAGAAGTCAGGCCTCCAAGAATCCCTTGTCTCTTCAGCCCTCCAAGAAGCCCTTGTCAAGAAAAAGATAAGGGAAACTCTTAAGTTTCCCCTTCCTGGTTTGTCCCTTTCATACTCCAGCCAGGATGCCTAGGAGGAAGAATAGAGCAGTGGCTCTGGGCTCAGAGGCTCAGGTATTCCGCAGTGAGTTATCCTAAAAGCACAGAGACTCCGTGTGTCATGCCTGTCACATTAACTTGAAAAATGGCTCTTCCAATATGAATACAGATGTTTCTAACTAATAATGTTTTCCAAATAAAATAATACCAAGGTACACCTCCAGAATCCCTCAGCCTCACCACCTGAGACCCTGATGCTGGCAGGCGTATAAACCGCACATGGAGGCCAAGTCGCAATCCCTCATATATTCCTTCCAGAGACAAGTGTAGAGCACTTACTATGTGCCAAGCACTGTGTTGGGGGCAGGGCAGGCCAAGGTATGGTTTTTGGTTTCAGTAGTTTGCTGGCTAGCAGAAAAGACAGACACAGAGACAGATCATTACAATATGCTCACAGTGATCGTGAGGTTCTTGCAAAGTGCCATGGGGGCCCCAAAGGAGAGCTTGAAACCAGGGGTCAAGAAGGTGTCAGGAAGTGGTGATATTGGGTGGCTTTTGAAAGATAACCGGGAATTTCCCAAACAGAGAAGGGGACAGATTTCTTCCAGGATAAAGGAGAAGTAAAAGCCCCAGGGTGGTGCACAGGCTGGGGGTGTGAGAGAAGCAGAGAGCATTGAAGGTGTGTGTGGGTATAGTGGAAAATGGCGCTGGTGGGTCTGTTGAGGTTTGGCTGACAGGGGAGGAAGTTGGGACTTTATCTAGACAGCAGCAGAAAGCCAGAAGGTTTTAGAGAAGGATGAGAGAAGGGGGACAGGTAGACTAGCTCAGAGGGAGGACCCCTGAGGTCATCCTGTATGTGACCAACTTCTGAGAGAAGGCTTCAGGCACCCCCCCTTCACTTTGCTCAGTGGTGACACCAGCCAACCTCCCTGCTAACTTAGGCATTTTCTGGTCAGAGGAGGCAGTGGGCATTTGCACCCTCCGTGTGACATCCACTCCTGGATGTTTTACACCTGCCATTACTTTTCATCCCCCCAGTACCCTGACAGATAAGAATTATTATCCCGTTTTATAAAGCAGAGAACTCTGGCTCAGAGGTATTATTTGGGGAAGGTCATGCAACTGGCAGGTGACAGAGCAAGGCTGGTGTGACTCCAAAGGCCCTGTTCTTTCCAATGTCCTGTATTTACCTGGGCTTGTAAAAAGCCACGGGGCAAGAGGGAGGTCCTGGAATGCTGGATGTTCAGAACTTACAGGAGCCTGCGTCTAACTTGCAATGTGACTGGAATAAAATCAGTTCCACAAATTCTTAAGATTTTTTTTTTCCAGAGGCATTTTTTAATAGAAAATTTCAGAAGTGGCTGGGCCTCTCCTCTCTCTCCAACGCTTTTGTTTCACTCTCTAGGTGTTGGTTACTAATCTCTAAAATCACAGGACTGGCTTGGCTGGTTTGGCAAGTCTCCCTTAAGGGCCCTGCTCACTTCAGCCCACTACCCACCCTGTGTCGCCACTCAGACTCTGAGCACAATGAAACAGCTTTGGCAACATTTTAGAAGCTGATATCACCAGGAGCCGAGTTTCACTCTGGATGCAGCTCATTGCTCGACAAAAAGATGGGCTCTTTCTTCTCCGAGGCAGAAGCTACTGAGTAATCGGCCAACTACTGCCAACCACAGCGGAGGGAAAGGTTCCGTAAGTGCAGCATTTTCCACTCTTGGCTGCTAGGCTTGCAGTAGGTGGTGTCAGATGAGAGGCTGGCCCTTGAGAGTCATTCATACTCCAAAAGGCTCTGAACTCTTTCTAAGCTGTTTCACTCTCATGAAGAAGTCAGGCAAAGAGGCAATGCCATGCTTTCTCATCTTCTCTTGACAAAGGTCCACCTTGCATCCTGTTCCTCCCTTCTAAATCCACAAGCATTCCTGCGTCAGCAGGGTGTGCGCTGCAATGAAAAGAGCAGGCAAGTCTTTCCAGGTTAAGGGGTTCCAAGGCTTTCGGAGACCTACCTTTGGGCCAGGCAGAAGCAATGGCAGAGGGCAGGAGAGCTCTGCAGGCTCCAGCAGCAAGCGGGTGGCACGATCAGGGCTGGCTGGGGCGCCATGGGGGGGTGGGTACAGTTTGCAGGGCACAGATAAGGCCATACACAGAAGTCATAAAACAAAATTTATCTTTAATTTGTAAGTGTCAACAGCAGTACAAAAGATGGAGTGATGACAACTAGATTAGGGTAGAGAGGACAGTCTTGAGGTAAATGAGCATAAATAGGCAGTTCTTATAGACACTCCCCTAAGGGGCCTGAGCCCCATCACGGCATATACATTATCACCCAAAGATGGCATGTTGAACATATCAGGAAAGCACCTTGTGCAAAAAGGAAAAAAAAAAAGTAGCTAAGGTGCCAACATACACCAGGATAGATAAAGACAGTGTGTCTTTCAATTTTGTCTTTTCCCTTAATTATGAGGCAGAGGAGGGGAAGACTTTGAAAAGTACCACTGAAAGATTATTCAATGTTGAGCTTTATCTCACGTCAATACTGCACAACAAAATCCAAGAAGTTTGTGTAGCAACAAAGCTAAGAACAATAATTCATTCCTGTAAATTTGAAGAGATTTTTTTTTTATTTTTCCCATTTCTTTAATCCTTTGCAAACTTTTAATTATTATTATCAAGAGGAGAGTGCGAGAAAGATGTGATGGCAACCCTTAAGGTCATTTAAAAACTTTACACTGGACTGTACAAGATTTTTTTTTTGATAAACTATTTACATTTTCAGACTTTCAAACATATTCAAAGCAGCAATAGACACTAGTTTTTATGGTTTTTTGTTTTTTTTTTTTTCTCTAATTGCCCAAATAGTTACCAGCCATGGGCCAAGTAGGTACCTGCATTATACATAGAATTTCTACAAAGAAAATCTGCAGTTAAAATTTGCTCCAGGGTGTATTAAATGCCCTTAGCAATTCAAGGGCCACACCCAGTGTTGCTATAGGAACCAAAGCACAGTACCTTGACAACAGAGTTGCAGTTGTCCCAACAGCCCTACACAAACTTTACACTTTGAAACAGCAGCCAGCATGTCAGTCCAGCATGTCAGTGAATTGTGCTGATTAAATTAACATAGAATACAATCTCACAATATACATCACAAACAAATTACAACGTCGGGGGGAAAATAAAAGAGTTACAGTAAGATAAGTTATGTAGTAACAGCTTATAAGCTTGTCTAAGGTAATAAAAATTTTACATGGCAAATACAATAATGAATGAACATAAATGCTAAGCATTCTAATTTGCTACAAGCTGGAGGAGGGTACAATAAAGACTGCACTTTCAAAAAAGCAACAACACATATGACAAAGGAAGACAAAGGGAGAATGCACATGAGCAGACCTGCAATGTGCAGCATACGAAACAGTTCAATATTTGCACATTCCCCATACTCCAAGAGCACCAGCACTGAGGCCTCACTTTATGCTTGTGGTTCTTCAGGAATCAGAAACTACTGAGCAAGATATGTCACTGAGTTGTCTTCAAGCGTTCATATTGCCACGGACACTGATTAGAAGAGTATCTGCATTAAGCATTACCTTTCTGCCCCCACCCCATCCACCCTTACCTCTGCCCCAAAGGTACCAGCATTCCAAATACTTGTTCATGAGCTTTTGGAAAGCAATCTGTCCCCAAAAGAAAAGATGGAATGGGGATGAAAAGGAAATGTGTTTGCATATCAATAGTTTCAGTGATATTAGTGCAGGGGCACGCTCAATAGGATATGGCATCAGAAACAGAACATCATTGGCAAGAATAACAGACAGAAGTTGTTTATTAGGGAAGAAAACATGTCAGGGAGCAGATGACTTAAGGAAATGATGCAAGTGCTTTTGTGAAAGGACAAATGAGGTCATACAATATTATTATACTTTGAGAAGTGAGCTTAAGTGCCAACTCAATCCTTAGACAAACGTGTACAAAATCAGGCAGGGCTACAGCAACCATTTTGGTCATTTTCTCATTAAAAGGAAGACCCAGTAATAATTTCAATACATTCCTCTAGCTGCGTTTCTTAGCAGTTGTTGGCACTTGGTAGGGGACTTCTCGATGATCTAAAATTACTAAGTGATTCTTTTTTCTCTCCCTAATGAGTTGGTAGAGGTCAATTCTTTGCAAAATGAGTAAATTGAGAGAAGCAGCCTCGGCTGTGCTGTTCAAGTGACCAGGCTGCCTTCCTACTGAGGGTAAATGGGCTTCCCAGAAACAATCCCTGCTTTCAGCTAGCGCCTGCGTTCCCGGCTCAGGAGGGTGTGCTCCAGAGAAGCAGCCTGGCTTCAGAAGGAAAAGAAAGCAGCCTTTAATTTCAGCCCTAGAGTGATCACACCCTTTTCAAACACCCTCAGGCTCCCGTGGGGCTAAATGTTCAGGGGAGGCCAGAATTCGACAAGCTCAATAGCACTGGGAGCCCACACCTGAATTTAGAAGTTGGCCTGGGCATTGGTGTCAGGACCTTGGCAAATCAAATCAGGCCTGAGGACAAGGCTGGAGAGTATCAAATACCTAATGAAGCAAACTGATGTGCTCCTAAAAGACTGAGTTGGATAGGTGTGAAAACAACAAAGCTTCCGTACCTTCCTGGAAAAGACGCTGTTTGATATCTGCCAGTGAAATAGAAAAGTTGTCAGCCTGGCGGCTCACGTCCGCAAAGCGACCTTTTCTCTCTCTCTCTCTTCCTTCCTTTTTTTCCTTCCTTCCTTCTTTTCTCCTTTCCCTTCCATCCCATACCGCCCTTTACTTTTTAAGGAGAGGATTGTCTGCCAGTGTTCCAATTCTAAGTAACAAGGAGAACCCTGATCCTGTGTGTTCTTTAACAAAATGGAAATACTTTTTATCTTTGATTTGAAGATACTATGGAATAGGAAGCACCGCAAAAACAAGGTTGCTTAACATTATTGACACCAAAATGTCATGGTGGAACTTTTATTAATGGCCAATCTCAGAGGTGGATTTTTGCCTTTGTAATGGCATTCATGCTTCTTGCTATTACATGGTCACAGAACTACCTTAGAAGATTTATGTGGACTCACATAGCAAACGGTCTCCCAGCTGTAGTGGAAATTTAGTATGTCCAATCATCAGCTTTCTGTAAGAAACTGGGAAATGTCTGAATCTGTGGACAGTGGGTTCTGACCTGCAATGAGAACCCTGGTGAAGCCTGTCCCAGCTGCAGGCCGAACACTGCTCTCTCACTGTAGCTGATAACTCACTACTGCTGTGAGGCACAGTGACTCATCAACTTTCAGTTTGGACCAATATCTATGGATAGAGAACAAAAAGGAAATACATAACTTAGACCTCACTAAGAATTCATGAACCAAAAATAAATTCTATTGCTATGTTATATTTACACAATTAGAAAAATCTAAAATGAGATGGTAAAGTCATAAAAACTTTGTTTAAGCCCCACTGAAAATAAAATGAAGTGATCCCTATGATTGTCATTCTTAATTTCCATGGATATTTAGAGCCAAACTTGGCTAATAAATAAACTGCTTATACACAAAATTTAGATTCAAATACAGCATTACTCTTTGATCCAATGAAAGAGATGTTTACAATCAGATCATTCCTGAATAGCCTTTCATTTTTAAGAACATGGCTAAAAGTAACTGAACCCCAGTACTGAGGCAGAGCTGGAGCTAAAACAAAGTGTTCATACACACATGTATTTTGCATAAATAAATGAAATAACAAGACATAAAAATGACTCAAATCCGGCAACTGTGAGGCAAGCCCACACGAGTCGAAACAGATGACTTTTGTTCATGTAGTTTTCGTACAACAGTTTCACATTAGTCAGAAGTGATAAAAAATACCATTTATATCCAGTGCTTATAACACTTACGAAACAACATCTGTGAGTGTGTGTGTTTTTTTTTTGTTTTTTTTTGTTTTTGTTTTTTTTTCACTTACTACAAGCAAAATCAAGTTTCAGTCCTAAAGAACAGTCCTTTGTTCTCCACCAGCCCAGAATATTATTTTGGCATGGTCATAAAAACAAACAAAATTAACCTACTATGCTAAATGTTTGCCTTTGTGCAAAATTAATTACATACAATACAATACTAGCCATACAACACTCTACCAATGCAACAAAATAAGAGAAGAGAGAGAAAGCACAAGCAAAAGCCAAAGAAAAAGAGAAAAAAAACGAGAGTGAACTGAGGAGGAGAGGTATATAAATCAAAGAAATCAGTAAGACAATAATAAATACTCATTTTTTTTTTTTAGGAAAAAAGACCTCCTCCTCATTTGAAATAAATGTACAAAAACAAATTTCTAATCCCCCACCAATATGAAGAACAAAACATTCCTATCAGTACCTTAATCAGCTTATAGAGAGCACTTCCAGCTAATGGCATAGCTGGTAATTTCTTGGCTAGACCTGTTTATTGCTATTAGGCCTTGAGCACTGTTAAATAAATACAAAGGTACACTATTTTCTTCCAAGTGACAAAATGGCTCAAGAAATCTGATGGGGCCATTCCTATGTCCTGGTGATCAGATTCTGGGTTGTCCCATGAGATGAACTTTCCCATTCACTGACATTCTCCCACTAAACCTCTCTGGGTGAAGACCCCCAATAGGCAACCTGTCCTGGTTTCAGGAAGGTCAAAATGGCATGGCAGAGCTCCCTGTAGTTAGGAGATGGGGAATAAAACCTCACTGCTTCCCATCCCAGCAGCATGTCTCCTAAGAAATCCTTGTGTGACAAATGCAGTTCATCTTGTTCATACGTAGGTATGTCCCCATGTGGCCACAGATAAGAGTCAGCCAGAGGAACCTATCTGCTGCCCCCAGAGCTATCTGTTCCCCAGAGTTAACAGTAGGAACATCCTATATGGGGAATGTATTACCCCTCTCCCCCTCTCCTATGGTTTCTTTCATTCTCTAGATGTATCATGACTATTTGCCACTATCTTTGCTCTCAGGCTGTCACATGGCTTCTCGCATCCTGGAGATTTTGCAATGAACTCCCTGGATGTGCCAGCTGGGACAAGGCAACTCAGTGTAAAGGTGCCAGCCCATGACAGCTTCACTGAGACTCCTGCATGGCCCACGAGCCTGGGGCTTCAGGTTTGGCCGCAGGACTCTCCTGCCTGGCAGTCACCACTGTTGACCCTTGCTGTGAATAGAATTCAGGGGGAAATGTCGCAGATGCAGACCCTACCACTCGTGAACTGAATTAGGGAAAAATTCTGGCAAAAGACTTGAGGTCACAGTGAACCTCAGGGGCATGCCTGTTTAAGACTATACACCTCTATCCCAATACACAGCCCTGCAGCCAGATATATACTCATGATTAAAAACAATAATAGGTTTTTTAATAGTATCTTGGTTTCAGAAATGCTTCCAGGTGTTCTGGGGGCATAAAATCACTATGTACATAGAGGGAGGAGGTGAAAAGGACTAAAAAATTCCTTGGGGAAGGAGGGTGAAAAACAAGAATTATTAAATTAATGCCACCAACAATTTTTTAAAAAAATAAATAGTAAGTGGACCCTTGACATTCTGGAATGAATAAATTATTTAAGAGAAGATGTGTTAAGACTGAATGTCAGGGTTAAAGGCAAAGGGATAATGGATGTAGTGAGAGGTGGTCTCAGGCAGAGAAGACCACCCTGTCGATATCTGGTGTGGTGATCGCTCTGGTGTGTGTACGTCATACCACATCATGCACTGATGGCACATCAACAGGCAAACACAATTGGGTCCATGCACTGTGGCAACCTTGTTCATTCCTTACAATATCTTGTCTCCAGATTCCTGAGCACTTTACCATTTTCTGGAAAAAAAAAGTTGTTTTTCTCTTTTATTTTAAGATGCCAAAGATTGTCTAAGACTTTGCAGTGTCTCTTTTAAGACTTTCAAAATATTAAGATTCAAAAGTTAAGAAAAAGTTTGGCACATTCGAAGTTTAACTCTACACATGGAAAACTGGAATTCTGAGGCCTTTTGAATATGCTCTACATGCAGCTGCACACGCCGTGGACTTGTTCTGTTTCACAATATGAAATCCTCAGTTGTTTTCTAAGATAATTCAGAATAAAAACACATTCACAACCTGTAGGCCGGCACAGCATACCTGAGTGAGAATGTTTAACCCCATCTAAAACAGTAACTTAAACCTTTATCAACATCCAAAAGAAAAAAAAAAGTAAGACAAAAATATAAGACTTGTAAGACATCTACGGGTTGAGATAAGTTTTCAAGTCCTGGTGTCTCATATTTAATATGTCTTCACCTAAATTAAAAAAACAACAACAACAACAATAACAATAACGACAAAAAACTCAAGTTCATGAAAAATCAGGGAAAACTTAATCTGTCTCACACTTTACGAAACAATTAAGACCATTCTGCTGATGTAATTGTGGAGCCACAAATGCATGCGGGCTCTTTAAGAACTTTTTGTTGGGGTAGGGGGTGAAATGTCAGAGTATTTTAATTCAGCAAACAAAAACTCCTCAGTTGGCACTGACAGCCTCCGGGGCTTCATTTTCACTGCTATAGTCTGATTTGGGGTCATCTTCATAGTCATCATACATTTCCATTTCATCCTCTCCATTAATCATTTCATTTCCAGCTAGGCTTCCGGCATCTGTCTTCATACCATAAGTGCTCTGGATGACCGGGAGGCTGGGCTCGGGGCTGGCCGAGGTGCTAGAGCAGTCAGATGTCATCTGAGGTGATGGTGTGGTAGTTGCCATCGTGATAGCACCAGGATACACCACACCTGTTCCTGTGGTGATTGGAATCTGAGGCTGTTGCCTATATAGATTCAAAAAAAACAAAATAAGACAAGGGAGAAATATCTATTTATGTGCTCTGTACAGCATTGGAATACACCCCTTACACTTTCCAAAGGGAGCCCTAAATAAATGTTAAATAACATTCTAAGCAAATACAATGTGACAAAGTTTCCCTAGGGGAGTCCTGCAAATCTCCCTGATGGCTAGGGAGTTAAACAAGATAACAGAGCAATTTACTGATGATTTTTGCAACATAAAGGCAGGGTTCTTTTAACTTGGTAAATATGGCAAAGCTTGGATAACACCTAGCATTAGGAACAAATGATGTAGTGAATTCTGCAAAGTTACATGTAAGATAATTTTTGAAGATCTCCCAGCACATTTTGAAAATCAAACTAGTGGCATGAAACACACTATAACAACACTATTAAGCAAGTTTGTGCCTTCACCTTGGTTTGAGAACTGTATAAATCATGATGACAAGGGACCTAGTATGTCCCAAAGAGTGAGATTTAGCAAAGCATGTATTTGTTATTCATGTAAATATCTACATATTTTCATGGCTGAACTTGTTAGGAAGAATCCCTGTGGAAGCATCGTCTTGGATGTCATTACTGCTGAGGCCCTGGGCTGGAACTGGGGCTGGGATTAAGAGAGCCAGGAGTAAAGAGCAACTCAATAGAGTAGAGTTGCTGAGCAGACACCAGACACGGGGCTTCACCCTAGATCCCAGAGGGTGCCAAGGTCTGGACACCAGTTCATTCCTCTATAATATTACCGTAGTTTAAATAAACTTAACAGACCCGTTGCGAAAGTCACTTTCTTCCTCTGCAGGGAGACATGACTACTGTCTCTCAACTTCATTTGAGGCATTATAACTGGCACACAGGAAAAAAAGATCTACCTAACCCAGAGGCTATAACTAAAATAGTATAAAATATTTGTTTTAAAATGTCATTGTAACTATCCTTTCAGAGCCTCAGTTTCCACATGTTTATCAAAGCCAGGGTCAGGGAAGTTCTTGAAGGTCCTTCCACTTTTTGTACTCAAGGCTTCAGGTCAACTATCACTTGGACAATTCTTACTGACCCTACACATTATCACTGAAAGTTTCTGTCCCTCTCACTCAAACAGGAAAATACCCGGAATCCATGAAGAAGTAGCTTAGTTAACTGCCATTCTTTGACATGTCCAGAAGGAACATAATTTTCTCACAAAGACCTGCATGCCCTCCAGCCTGGCAGAGGGAGAAGGGATGGAGGTGGTTTAGAAACACTGTGTGAGATACCTGTTCACGCTGTCTTTAGCAACCTCTTTCAATCACCACAAGGCATGTCATATCCCTAACATAACATATAAAATATTATCAGATATATCACCTTACCCAACTAACATTATGACCCCATAAGTTATTTTTTCCATTTCCAGATGAAGAAAATCAGATGTTGCTTCAAGCCCTGCATTCAATAACCAGCAGAGCCAGAATGTGAATCTAAGCTAACAGCTGACTTGAATACCATCACTCTTTCCTTTATAGACATTCAATCTACAGATACACTAAGTTCACTGTATATCATAAAAATGCCTGACTCCTATAGAGCCTGTCAGCACCTAGTTGACGCTAAGCACCTGACATTGATGCAGCTTTTATGATTCTCATGGTGAGTTTTTTGGTTGCCCGAAGAAAGCAGATAATAGCAGAATCTAAATCTATGTATAGAAACATCATATAAAATATTAGTTTACCTCTTACTGAATCAAAATTTAAAACAGTATACTTCTAGCTTCCTAAGTTTTGGGCAAATTAACACAAATTAAATTTTATGCTAACCTTCCCAAGGTATCGAATGCCTCATTAATTTTTTTTTTTTTTTTTTTTTTTTTTTTGAGACAGTCTTGCTGTGTCACCCAGGCTGGAGTGCAGCGGTGTGATCTCTTCTCACTGTACCCTCCACCTCCTAGGTTCAAGCAATTCTCCTGTCTCAGCCTCCCAAATAGCTGGGACTACAGGCATATACCACCACTCCTGGCTAATTTTTTGTATTTTTAGTAGAGACGGGTTTCACCATATTGGTCAGGCTTGTCTCGAACTCCTGACCTCAGGTGATCCACCTATCTCGGCGTCCCAAAGTGCTGGGATTACAGGCATGAGCCAGTGCACCTGACTGCCTCATTAACTTTTTTACCGAATTTGGATAACTGCAATAAAATATTTTTGCCTTAATACACTATGAGTGTAGAATGCAAGTTTTTACTGCAATGTTAACCCATTTTACAGATTTCTCATACTGGCAAGCTGATCTATAATACAAACTCTGCATAAAAACAAACTATCAAATGATACATTTTCTTTTCACAAAGAATAGATGGTAAATTTTTGCAGTATTTTAATCAGAATACCTACATATATAGATCTATTAAATAAATTTAAATTGAGCTCCTATTATGTGCTGGGAACTATATTTAGATGTTTTTACATTATCTTCTTGAATCCTCATAATAAGTCTGAGAGGTAGGTAACATTTTCCCTCTTTTACACATGAAGTGACCAATTAAGGTTCAGAAAATTCAAGTTGTTTGTTCAAGGACACGCAAGTACCATAATCAGAAGCTGAACTTTCCCTGTGTCACAAATTCTCTACTACATATCACGATCAGGGTGAGAAAGGCAAGCTTACACTATCAGAAAAATACTTAGCAATTTAAATCAGAATCAAAATCTTCTACACTGGGCTCCACATAGTTCAGAGTATTTGGACTTTAAGCTGGTAATGGAATGCTAAAAATAAATAAGCAAATAAAACATCTGTCCAATTTACTTTCTAGAGTGAGAGTGAGACGCATGATATTCAAAAGCCTAGTCCTGGTTGGTGGAGAGACAGATATCGATCGTTGTTCTAAGCCCTCAGACAGTGCTAAAGACCAGTGAGGGTTGAAACCCAGGGGTTACTCCCCACCTTGAGGAAATGAAGGGAGTCCAGCTCTGCTAATGGTCTCACATTCACATACAACTGTTCAAGGTTGTACATAAATGCTAGAGTGAGAACTTATCTCTGTGAGAGATAATTTCTGTCTCACCAACCCTTCTGGGAAGAAGGTTATGTGGTATGGTACAAAGAGCTCAGGTTCTGGAGTCAGACTAGCTTGAGTTCAAATCCCACCTGCCCCAGTTACTGGCCGTGTGATCTTGGGCAGGCTAATTCTTATCACCAGCATTGCCCATCCTTGTCTTTAAATTAGAACAATCACACTGACAGGACTATGAAGGAGATTAAGTAAAAATATATGCAAAGCATTACATTATAGAGTTGACAATCCAATGTTAATTCCCTCTCCTTTCCTCCCTTGGGAAGCTGGTGCAAACCTCACAGAGCGTAAGCATGTCCTAGGTCTTGCCGGGGAGTGCACCAAGGAAATGACAAGGTAATGGTCTGGACTCTCTGTGAGTGCCGGCCCACAGGAGCCATTTGGAATCGGCAGTTAATGACACGTGGTAAAACAATACTCTGGTTCACAAGCCTGGCCAAGAGAGGACTTTCTCTTTACTGTTTAACTGTAAAGAAGGGCATCTGAGATGGGAAAATGTTGACATCTTCTAAGAAATGTTTAAAAAGGAAAAAGTCCCCAAAGAATAACATTTGGTTCTGCATAAACCTTTTTCTAATCATAACTCCCTCCTTTCTCTACTGCCTGAAATATTTCCATTATACCCTCTGGAACCCAACTGTCATCCTTACTGACTCACCTTCTTGCTCTAACTGAAACTTGGCCCTCTCTCTAGTCCACAAGTTTCCCTAAGGCCCTCGTAAAAGTTGGCTATTTGCTTGCCACGCCCCTCCCATGAACGAGCCTGGAGGTGGGGTAGCTTGCTTCTTAGCTCCTCGTTGCCTCTTTCAATCTACTTTTTAATCCCTCAATTCTAAAAATCTCATCTTTGAATCTCATGTCACCAGACTATGTCACCTACTCATACCTCTATCTACCCCCTGCCTGATCACTCCCCCTCATGCCTTAAAGATGTTAGCTCCTGGCTCACTGTTGCCATCTTATCAACATTACTTCTGCCATGATTCTTGATGACTTTGCTGTCTCTGTAGATGTTCATTCCAACACCTGGCTATCTCAGTGTGACCTCCCCTCCACTGTGACAATCTGGCCTCTTCCCTATCTTAGTTACTCCTTCTCTTGTCATACAGTAGACCTTGTCATTTTCATCTGTCACTCCTCCCTAATCTCAATTTTAAATATCCCACTCTCTGAGCACCACATCTTACTTTTCTGGTTTTCTCTCTCTAGTATCCAGTTTATGATTTCGCCCCCTACCCCATCTGAGGACCTAGTTTTCTGATCCTTCAACCCACCTTCACTGCCCTCACATACACAGCAAAACTCAAACTTTAGTTCAGTCTAACTCTCTGCTTACTCTGTTTAGCCATACAGTAGAACTTAGCTGAAGAAAATACACTGCCACACTTACTAGTTTCTAAATTTACAATTCTGTACTTCAAATAGGCCTCTGGTGCTGTTCAGCAATCATGTTCAGCATTTTCCCAGCCCATTCCTTCTTTTAGTCTCCTAGACAATTACTTCTTCCTACCTTCTTAACTTTCCTCAAATATCCAACTTCTCCCCCTTTCTCACTCCAAGTTAATGGCCTGGCTTTCCATTTCATGGAGAAATTAGAAGTAATCAGAAGAAACTTTTCACAAACTCCCACCATCACATTGACCGGCCTCCCTGTATCTGTGCCCCATTCTCTGCCCGCCTTCCTATATTTTGAATCAGTCCATAATCTAACATAAGACTAACTCCTCTGCTTGTGCACTGAAACTATCTGCTCTTTTTTACTAAAGATATCTCTCCAGCAATTGTCTCTACCATCTGAATCATTAATTTTGTATAGCGTTCCCACCAAACATGCTATAATCACTCGTACCGTAAAAAACAAAATCAAAACCTCTCTCCTGGCTCATGTCCCCCTCCAGCTCTTGCTCCATTTCTTTGATGTCCTTTAAAGCAAAACTCTTTGAAAAGTTGTCTTTCTCCATTTCTTCTACTCAATTTTTTCTTAAATCCACTTCAATCACTCCCAATACGCCACTGAAACAGAGCTTATGAAGGTCACACCATCAATAATCTTCACATTGTTAAATCCAAAGGTCAGTTCTTGGTCCTCATGTTACCAGATATATAACACAGGCAGATTTGATATAGCCGGTCATTTTCTTCTTGCTGAAACATTTTATTCACTTGTCTCAGATGCCACACTCTCCTGGTCTTCCTCCTATCTCATTAGCTGCTCCTTCTAAGTTCCCGTGCTGCTTCCTTCCCATCTCCCTGCCATTGAAGCACCGAAGTGCTCATGGATTCTGTCCTTGCACTTCTCTTCTCTATCTAAATTTATTCCCTTGGTGATTTTGTCTAATTCCATGACTTTAAATATTATCTATGTGCTGACAACTTCCCAATTTATATCTCTAGTAAGCCCCTCACTCCTAAATTCTAGACTCACATATATAACTGCTTATTTCATTTGGATGTCTAAACACTGTCTCAACCTCGTAGTGCAAAAAAATCCTGATCATTCTCCCACATTCCTGCTCCTTTCACGGGCAACCTGGTATTGGTTAATGATTACTTCATCCTTCCAGTTGTCCAGATCAATCCATAGTAACTGTGTATCTTTCAAATCCTGTAACCAATTGATCAGCAAATCCTATTGGTTCTCCTTCAGGAATACATCTAGAACACATCTACTTCTTTCCACCCCCGCCCCTACAAACCTGGCACGAATCACCATCAGCTCCAATCTGGTTTATTGTAAAAGCCTGGTTTCCTTGCTACAGGCCATTCTCCCTTCAGAACCTTCTCAACATAGCAGAGTATTCCTTTGAAACCCTAAATCATATCAAAGCATTCCTCTGCTTAAAACTTGTCAATGCCTTTCCATCTCACTTCACGATAGCTTACAAGTCTTTTCATAACTTGGGTCCTTGTTATGAAGACTATGGCTTAGAAGTCTTTTCTATTACTCTTCCTACCTACTCACTTTGCTCTTGGCATTCTGGCCTCCTTATTTCTTTTTGGAACAAGCTAGCCACAACCTTGTCTCAAAACCTTTGCAGTTGCTGTTCTCTCTGCCTACACTTCCAAGATATCTGTACAGCTTGCTCCCTAACTACTCAGGTCTTTGCTCAAATGTTGCCTTCTCAGTGAGGTTTTCCATGACCACCCTATTTAAAATTGCACACCATACTCTGAAACTTCCTACCCCTTTCACTATTTTACTTTGTTCTAAGGCACTTCCCACTATTTTTATTTATTTATTTATTTATTTTGTTTGTTTGTTTGACTTCTATCATTAGAATATAAGCATTATGAGACAAAAATTTTCACTGACATAGTTGCAGAACCCAGACAATGCTTGTAACATAGGAGGCACTCAATAAATATCTGTTAAATACATAGGATGAATGAATGAATGAACTAGTAAATGAGAGAAAAATAAATGAAAATCCTAGGTAATCTGTTCTAGGGAAGAAAAGATATAATGAGGCTAGCTATATGAAAATAACCATCTTTAGATACCTGAATGGTTATTCTCATAAATAAAGGGGAGATTTGTCCTTTAGAGACATGAAAGAAGAGTATTAGAACCAACCTGCAAAGTTAGGAAGGCAGATTACAGCTTAGTTAACAGAAAAGAACTTTCTAGCATTAGAAGATGTTCCACAAAGGAACTAGCTCCGTGGGGAAGTAGTAAGCTCTCTAGCCCTGGAAGAGTTCAAGCAGAACTTAGGAGAAGACTCCTACAATGGCTTAGAAGTATGTCACATTTGAGGTCCCTTCTAAGTTGCAACTAATTCTGTGGATGCAAAATCAGAAGCTAACCATCATGCTGATCTTGCTCTCTTATTATCATTTTCAGCATAAAAAGAGACTTAAAAAAAAAAAAAAACAAACACCTAACTGTACATAGCTAATTACAGTTGAAGAAACTTGGCTTTCTGTGGATTCCAAAATGTTGCTCCACCCTACCCATCTTACATTTTCTTTACTGCCAGGAAAAAGCCTTAACCTGCTTCCGTTTTTTTTTTCAACTGAATATATCCGCCTTTCCCCCCACTTATTCATGCTCTCCTCCAGGCAAAAGCAGGAATCGATTTTCCATAAGTCTGACCAACCCGAACTTCAAGTCCCTTCTTTAAGAATGTCCCACGCTTGGCCATAATGTATAATAATCTCTCTTCCTCTGAGGTTTATTTGCTCTTGTCTATAAAATTAAGATTAGCAGTTCATTAAATGTTATAAGCAATGCTGTACCATGTCTTGTGTGTGTATGTGTGTGTATAACACACTATTATATGCTAATCTATTCATGTATGTATCTGGCTTCTCCAACTACTGATTTCTCTGAAGCTCATGTGTACAGAAATAATATCTCATGTACTGTATTAATTTAGTAAAGTGCTGGACACATAGCTGGTTTCAAATAGGCCCTTACCAATTGACTAACAAATCGATGAACAAAATAAGAAACCCAGCCAGGAGGTTCAAGCTTTGTCTATCAGAAATTACTTTCCTAGAAAGTATTTTTCCTTCCTTTATAGATCAATTTCAAAGTCAAAATTCAAACACTGCAGATTTCGCAAGCAGGAATAGCTGGCAGGTATTAGGCTTTACAAATAATGAATGTGCACAGCAAAACAAAATTTGTAGATGTTTGTAAAAGTATACACATGCAGTTGATGTGAACAGAGATAGTTAAGAACCCTTCCTCCCAGTCTAAGTAAAAATAGAACCCACCATTGCTACATGACTTCCAAATTACAGGAGTATTTCTGGAGTGTAATCTAGCTTTGCCAATTACAAAGTAACTACATATTTATGCTGGCAAAGCTCCATTGTTTGCTGACCATTTAGACCCTTCGAGTGTATAAATAAAAGCAAGGAAGCTTGTTTCATTAGGAGGTAAGCCTATACGGCACATATCTCTGTAGCTGATACTGCAGGAAGGAACAGAAATCATAGTAATCTGTTCACTTTACCTATTGAATCTTCTAATCCAGGGTCTTTACAGGAGGACAATACTTAAAAGAGCATGGCTAATCTATGCTAATTTAATTGTATTTTGTAAGTGTCTTAAATAGGATTGATTCACCCTTTTAAAAACTAAGATTAAAATGGTAAGTGTTCAAATCACTTATAGCACAAGGCACTGAAAATAATTATTTTAATATAATATAGAATATATACTTGGCACACAGTATTATTTTTCTAGAATTGTAATATATACTTGAATTTAGAGCTTTTCATACGCTAGGCAATGTTCTAAACACTTTGTAAATATTAAGTTACTCAGTCTTCAAGAAGAGTCCTGAATGTGTCATGTCATCAATATTGTCATTCTCATTCTACGTACGAGGAAACTGAGGTAGAGAGAGATTAAATGCTTCCGAAAGGCAAGGGTGAGTTCAGAGGAATAAAGATTGCCGTGTATTAGTTCCTACAGCCAAGGAGGTGCAGATCTAGTATTTGAGCCAGAATAGTCTGATTCCAGAACTGATGCTCTTAACTACTACACTGTACGGAATCTGTGTGCGTAATGTCATGTCCTTCCCATTATCCTTTGGTAGAAATGACACATATTTCACATTCACAGAAGCCTTATTTATATCTCAGCTCTGCCACTAACTAGCTGTGAGGCCTTGGACAAATTAACATCTCTGAATATTGTGTTTTTCAATTGTATAATGGGAATGATATTGCCTACCTTGTAAATTTGTTGTATTTGCAATAATCTGTATAATCTACTCAGCAGAGTATATAGCACACAGTAAGTATTCAATAATGTATCTTTATCATTGCTTAAAAAGTAGCCCTAAATTTAATATTTTATAGTAGTTTTATATCAGTGTCATGGGGAATTGGCTCTAGGATCCTCCACAGATAACAAAATGCGAGGCTGCTCAAGTCCCTTTTATAAAGTCGTATAGTATTTGCATATAACCTACACACATCCCCCATATACTTCAAACAATCTCATTATTTATAATAGCTGATACAATGTAAATGCTATGTAAACATTTGTTATATTGGATTGTTAAGGAAATGAAGACAAGAAAATAAAAGTCTGTACATGTTCCATAGAGATGCAACCACTGTAGACCTAACTACGCAGTGTAACTTAGCAATAATATAACATTTTCTGGAATTAAAAATATATATTTTTGATACACAATTGGTTGAATACACAGATGCAGAACCCACAGAATGCGGAGGGCTGAATGTACCTGCATAATTCTCTATGCATTCATAGGTAAATTACCAAATAAGTTTCAAATAAATGGAAGTATATTTGGTCATAGTTCTTTGGGAAGACATCATTGTAGATATATGTACCCTAATGAATATTGCCTCTACATTAATAGTACCCTTATCAGAATTATTACAATATTCTGATACTTATTCTGCAAACTGAAGAGGTTAAAACCAAGGCAAGAGCTAACTTTGCTCCATTCCATATTATTGATAAATTCATTTCATAATAGCTAAGTAATAAAAAAAATCTAACTCATCAGCCACAGTTGTGTAGTCAGTAAAAGGCATGAAAATGTTTAGCAGTATATGCACTTTTATTGGCTTGAAAGTTATGCATGTCTTTTCAAAATCAGCTATAAAAATTGATCTCAACCCATTCCATCAAGATGTCAATAGCAATATTTGAATTTTTTGTTTGTTTTTCTCTCTACTCTTATAATAACTTTATATCTAATAAAGATCAATATCCAAAGATAAACCTCAGTAAGTTAATAATCTATCAACTACAGCTACTTAAAAGAGAATACAAATCCTTAAGCAGAAATAACACCTGGTTCTATGTAGCAAGTTTTATCAAAGCTGAGCAGAGGAAAATGTTCAACATTGACATTAAAGAATAGGACATTCTGATCATTGTCTGCACTTCAATAGCCCTATTCTGCAGTCTAAAATGATCCTTCCATAAAGGACTCTCCTACACTATCAAAAGCAGGATACTTACTCTCTAAATTTCAAAGCTCTTTTTATGCACCATATGCCACAGCAGAGACTTCATTTTTTCCTAGTGCTAAGAGCTCTTGCTCAGATGGCACAGCCACACTCATGACTGCCACCATAGGGCTATGAGGCATATTTTGAGACAAAGTGGTAAGGACAGTTCCTGAGTCAGTTGGCATGATGAGGGCCAAGACGTGAATTTGAACCTTCGCTCTTTCGGTAGCCATAGGAACTCTCTAAACCTCAACTTCTTTATCTTATTTAGAGAATTATGTGATTTATATATCTAAAATCCTAGTATACAGCAGGTAGTCAATAAATAATAGATGCTATTAAGTTGTTTTATTTTACATGTACTGGTACATGTTGTGGTATTTTGATCCAGAGCTGTTTTAATGTATCCTTTAGTAAAGGGAATAAAGGGAACTAAATTGAATAGTAACACTGCAACTCATATTTTCAAATAAGCATTATGTCAAGGCATTAAAACAGTCCCTTTTGTTGTCTTCCAGACTGGTGAAACAGCCCCACTATGTGTCACTACATACACAGGGAACACGACTGGGGAAAAGGGGAGGAATCACAAAAGGCCTCAAACTGAAACTGTGGATTGTTCAAAAGAGATTCTATACTATCAAGAGATTATACACTATCTTAGAGGTGTACTAACAGGATTAAAAGAGAATGTGTATCACACAATCTTAAAGTGGACTATGAATTAGTATTTTTCGTAAAGCCTCTAATTATCATCTGAATAGCCCAATTATACTGCATTGCACTTTTCCACATTAAAAGCATTACCTTTACAAAAGCAAACATTTATAATATAGAGGAATTTGATAATCATATTTTGTCATGTCTTCATTTATTAACATACGGGGATCTTTGAATAATAAAGTGGCTTAAACTTCTCTCTACCTCTAAGAGGTTCTGTTGTGGTATAAAGAAATTCGTTGATCATCTTGTGTGATATAAAATATCATTTTCTGTGATAATAAATACATATTAAATAGTAATGATAATGCTAGAGTTCACCTTTATTGATATTGTACTAAGCACTACATAAAGTACTTTTAAAAGCATTGCCTCATTGAATCCTCTCAACAATCACACAAGATAGCTTCTGCTATTAGTTTCATTTTACACATGAGAAAACAGAAGTTAGAGAAGTTAAATAACTTGCCCAGGTAGATGGGACAGTCAGCATGTGAACCCCAGGAGTCAAACTCCAAAGCCCACACTCCTCCCCAGAACACCACAGTGTACTGCACAGATTCATGACCCACACTGCTTTCATTGGCTTTGTTTTTCCTAGACTATTTACTATTCCTTTTAAACACATGCTCTGAAACCAGCTTTTTGTTCCATGGGGTTACCTCTTGAGTGCTCTTAAAAATAAATAGCTCTTTACTTCTTTAAGGTATCTCTTTTTTTCCCCTTCAAGTGAAGCTCTCTTAATTCCCTAGCACAGCACAGCTCCTCAATTCTCCTCTAAGTTCACAGCAAATGCAGCTTCCCTCTTGCTTACTCCATTTCTCTCTCTCAAGCTGTTTCCCAAGTGTTTCCCTACTCTGAGTCCAGCTGCTTCAGGTCTGTGCCTCAAATGGCCCTCTGGGTTTGCCACCCGGCTGTGCTTCTAGGTCTGGATATGCCAGAATCTACAGTCATCCGCATCCCTGCTTATCCTGACTACTGTGGTTATGAGGGGCCTCTTTTGAATGCAGACAGCCAGTCAGCCAAGTTGAAATTTATACCAGAAATCTATTACCTAATTTTTAAACAAAATGACATGAAATCAGACTTGAAGATACCAAAAGCATGTCTAGTTTCTGATTTAAGCAAGAAAATACACATTGTTACTTCTCCTACCACAGAGTAATTTACTGCAACAGGAGTTCTGTATCTTATGCCAAAAATGAGGTCCTCTAACCAATGTCAAGGCCAATTATCTTGTGGTAGATCCCACAACAAAAGTAGACTATTGTGATTAGAGTCAGAAGCACACCCAGGGAAGCTGGAAAGCTTCTAGGGATTTCTTAAGGTTAGTTTTGATTTTTTTTTTTTCCCTCTCTATGTCTGCTTAAATAAACTACCAGAAACTCTGTGTGTGGGCACTGAGCATCTTAAATTGGCTGGGGAGACAATGACAGGAGTGATCAGCTGGGAGTGAGCTGTTCCAGGTTTGGCTTGATTTGAATAGGAGCCATGGTGCAAGGCTGTGTCCCTATGACGCAGCAAAGATTCTCATGGCCAGGCCCCATCAGTATGTCACAACCTCCCCCTTCCCTAATCTCCCTCCCAAACATACTGCCGGTAGCCATCCTACAGTTACTTACTGCAAAAGAAAGGCCCAGGTGGCTAAATTCAAGAATACTTACCCCACAGTAAAGAACTGCCTCATCTCCTGTCTCCGAGACCTCATCAGTTGCTTATACTCCCCAATTCGGAGCTTTTTGCCATCAACAATGCAGGTGCGTTTCGGTCGGGGTTTATATTTATAGTTTGGGTACTTCTCTAAGTGGATCTTGCTTAGCCGGGCCTGTTCTTCATAATAAGGTTGCTTCTCCTGGTTGGACATGGATTTCCAGCGAGATCCTAGAAATAAAAATAGCCTTAAGTACCAAGGAGTCAAGGCAACATATTCCAGGCAAACACAATTAGATATACCTTCACACCACTTCACTCATCTGCGTGCTGGGTGGCTCCAATTACCACATATCACTGGCCCTCCCACCTAGACTTTTAGACTAAAGTGCAAAGAACAATTTTGCATATGATACTTTCTTGCATTATTTCTCTCAATAGTTTAAGACTGATCCTATTATAGTGTTTTAAAATATATCTTTGCTGCTTAAAGATCATTGCCTACACCAAGGTCTTTCCCATCCACATGCCTATCCTCTCAACAAGCTTAAACGGCTAAGCCTCCTAAGCACACTTTTGAGCATGACACGATTCTCAGGAAAAGCTCTCTTGGTCCTAGAAATTCAAACATCTCCCAAATTCCAACTATCTTTAGCAAAACTATCCTTTGACAAGATGTCAGCAGATGTTGAAATCCTTCCATATATAAAAAACTACTGTGTACACGTCACCCCTGGCCTAGGTAATTAAAAACCTAAGCTCTACTTAAGAAGTTATAGCTTTAGAACCGGAAGGTACCGTTGGAATTATATATACCACTTTCAAGTACTATAAACGCTCATTCAAAGCTGTACCAATAAAAGTACAAAAATTTTTAATACGGTTTATACAGGAAGAAGGATAAGTATTCACTTCTCTAATATTGTTTATAAAGAATTATCTAAACACTTGACAAAGAGGGGATGTGTTTTTTTACATGTATCAAATTGCATTTTTGTGTCTCGCTGGTGAATAAAGCGGTAACAGCTGTGCAGACTGGATGTTAGCTATTCTTCAGTGGAGATTTTTCATACATAAACAAATGGAAAAGTTGTACAAATACTCTCTGCAGCCAGCAATATCCTGGTCTGCTTTAATAGCACATCCATCCCTGCTCTTTCCCGATTGTTGTGCAAAAGTTGTGTAGACGGTCTAGGCAGATAGGTTTCTCTGTGCTCTGCTAGCTTCCAGCAGCTTAAAGCCCCAATTAACAAAGAATTCTTGGTGCTCTTGAAATGCTTGCGCTTCAAAGTGTACACTTTAATGAATATACTTACTATATTCTTAAAAATGTTTTCACAGAATGCACACCAATAATATAGATTCCCCACAGCTGCCAAAATGGAAACAGAGAGGTTCTGTGCCTATCTGAAAGCTTACACATATTGATACTAAAAGGGCAGAAAAATACGAAAATCTCAAAGTTAAATATAAAACTGTAAGGCCAGAAAAGCCTAATTTTTTCTCTTTTAGAATATCGTTTAACTAGAAAAAAAAATGTGTCTATTAGGAGCTTTTGGTTTGAAAAGTATTTACATTCAAAAGAATAACATCCCTATGCATAACTCTGAAGCTCTAAAAGTAAAAACCAAACTTAATTGTTATGACATTTAGTATCCATTTTGAAATTAGAAAATCAAAAGAAAAAAAAGAAAAACATTTTTTAACATTTCACCAGTATTTGAGCTTATGTATATTTTAAATTTTTGTTAGAGGTCACTGCCTCATAATGCCTCAGAATCAAGTTAAATTATTTATACAGTGACAAAACATGTGTATCTGTGCATGTCCAGATCACTGATATTTACTCAGGTTAAATATTTATTACTTTTGAACAAAACATTTAAAAAATTAAAACCACAGTTTAAGTCTCTAATGTTTTTCAGCTTCTTAAATGGCTTCCTTTGAGATTCTGTCACATCGTGACAGCTTAAGTAGAACAGTGCCTTCTGTGTTTTTCCTTTTTAAAGAGGAAACATGTTGACTGTAATGCTGCATGTTGAATAAAATATGTTTAACATGTTGAGCACAATAATTCCAAACTGTACAATCTGCACTAGGCAAGCTCTATACTAACAGAACAAGGCTTGAGTTTAATCCTGAGAAATAGAGAATCACTCTGGCAATTTACCACAAAATGGGCCTCTGCCCTGTGGTTCACGTGTTCAGCTCACTGCTATGAAATTTGAACTAGTCATATCTTATTAAAATAAATGTAGATTTATTTTACAAGTTTTAAAGTGATCATCAGAGGCACTGTTCTGCACTCCATGAATTTCACACCATTTTGGATTTCTAGTCCTTGATGAATTCTTTCAGTGGGATATATGAACCCAAGAACACTAAAGCAGAAAACTGTAGGGTCTATGAGTATTTCATAGCAAAGTATGAATTTAAGAGAACTGCACAGTAAAAAGGGATAAAGCTTGTCTCCATGATTCCTGTGACCTCTCAAGAGTTGCTAAATTCCCAGTATTAACACATACTATAAATAGTTTTGTCTCTAAAATAAGTGTTTAGCCAGTGCTGCCCTAGCACCTAGTGGACATAATAACTTCCAAACCTAAATGCCACGTTGTGGGGTGGGGGAGGCAGACACGATGACAAAGCCTCCTGTGGCAGCTGGCTGATCTTCATCTAACAAGTGCCCCGCAGTGTCCCTTAGGATCCTAGTTATGCCCCTGCTTCCCACGCTGGTGCCACTCATGGGACTCACGGGGGAGAAGATCAGCTTTAGCTGTGCTTCGGAACTCACCTAAGATTTTGCTAATGTTGGAGTTATGCATGTCGGGGAAGGCCTGAAGGATTTTCCTCCTCTCATCCTTTGCCCAAACCATGAATGCATTCATTGGTCGCTTGATGTGTGGCTCACTGCTGGCACGGCCGCGGGCATCCCTGTAGACTCGTGCTTCAGCCACAGTGGCACCTCCTGTTGGCCAACAATAATACTGCTGTAGTTTAGCTGCAGAGCCATTCATTGCTTTACTTCCTGTAATGTCAGGGCAGGAAGAACAAGATGAGTGGAAAGCGTTATTATGTGGATAATGTCACACAGCTTGGGTCAGCTGTTTTCCTCAGGTACTCCTCTTATTTTCTAAGTGACTTCTTGGAAGTAGAAGGCAGGTTCAAATGACAATTCTATAGGCTTTTCTGTTGTAGCCCTCAAAAACATACTAAGAATTAATTTTACCACATTTACTACAATCAATATTAGGTGATACAGCAATGAATGACATTACCTTATGGCAAACTTTGCTGCTCTAATTCCCTTCTTCAAAAGCATGCTTTTACCTGTCATTTTAGACTTGTTTGCCCCAGATCACAACCACTCTATATGTTTCCTACAAATAGAATTCTTTTTGACAATATGGTTTTGACCTGTGCTCTTTTCATTGCCTAGAAGACCCCTCTCCTACTCTTTCATGCTAAATCCCATTCATCCTCCAATGTTGACATGTTTCATGATTGAATGAATTAATTCAATGAAAAATATTAATTGAACAATTACTATAACCTAGGTTTTATACCAGGTGCTAAGGAGACCATGGTAAATAAAACAGCTCATGCTTTAAAGGAGTCACAGTTTAGAGTAAGGACAGACGATTATAACAAAGGAGGTGAGAGGTGCTACAATATTGACAATAACGGGGCACCAAAAGAGCAGCAGACAGAACAGTCAGCTAGTGCTTCCCAGGAGATGTGATGCTTAAAATGAGTCTTGAAGAACAAATAGGAACCAGCAGGTGAGTGGGAGAGGGAGTAAAGCCAGATGGGAAGGGCAATTCAGGCTAAAGGAACAGCATTTGCGATGATGCTCCCCAGGCTGCACTCCTCTTGCTTTCAGGAGACATACCCTATAGTAATTATGATTTATGTGACTATCTCCCTCCTTTCCACTCCTCTCAGGAATATGAGGTACCTGAAGTTAGTGATTATGCTATACTCATTCTTGTATCCTCAGGATTTCCCATATAATAGATAACAAAATATTCATTAAACAAAGATTATTTGGTTTTCACCTCATATGCAAAAGTCATAGACTTAGAGGCATTTATTTCAAGATTCCTGATCTATTTTTTCTGTCGTTTAAGGGTAGTTCTTTAACATCTATGAAACTATGCCTAAATTCCTGATGCTTCATAATTTCCAAAGAGCTGATTCTAGTAACATACTAGATGAAAGCTCCTTGAAGATAGAGCAAGGGCTGGGTCTCATTCACTGCTGTATTCCTAGGATTCAATGAAGTACTTCGTATATAGGATTTCAATTAGCAAAATTACATTAATGAATGACTGAATGAATAACTGAATGAATGAACATGGCTCTTGCTTGTTTTCATGCATCCTACTAGGGTGATATGCTGATATATACTTTGTGATATGGCAACTCCTGAATATCTCCTGCAGATTGAGAACTTCTATAATTAAAGGTAAAGTGGTCAAACTGATAGCCTCAGACAAGGCTTCTAAGATATAACAGGAATGCCTACACTCAGAAGTTTAGAAGCAAAATACACAATAAAACCAACATTTCTATTTTCTGAAAAAAGTAAACCCTTTCTGCTCAGTGAAGTTATTATACAGGACCACCATGATTCAATCAATCTCTGGCCCTTCCACTCTATTTTTAGATACGTTGGTTAAGTAGAAATTTGTGTCAAAGCCAGTAATAAATTACAACATTATAGTGCACTATTATTTAGCAAATATGGTCATCATTTACTGCAAACAAAAGGCAGTATAAAGGGGTGGGATTAGCTAACATGAATTTTTTTCTAAACAGGAAGGAGGGCAGAAAGGCTACTTTCTGAAGATTGTGCAGAAATAACATATTTTATAAACAGCCCTTCTTTTAGGCCTACTAGACAGAATGATCCTTTACATGAAAAGTCTTAGATCCCAAGATGCATAACTAATATGATACCTTTTTGCCACCATACCCACAGTACATTAATTTCATTTAAAATGCACTGACCATACAGGATAAATTGATTTCACTTTATATGGGTTTGACAGCCATGTTTATTGTGCAGTGAAATGTAGTGTAGCTTCCAGCTGACAATATCCATCAACACAGGGCAATATGCTGACTGCTGGGCCAGATGAAGGCATACATTACTCTGGAAGTGAAACACTCATTCAGATATGACAGTGTCTTCTCCTGAGGATCACCATGGTAATTTATGATGCCCTCAGTGCCATTACTTTACAACTGACATGGATTTAGCAATTTATATACTGATATGCATTCACATAAAAGGAGACAGGTTTGTGGAGAATGTCAGATGCAAAAACATTTCAATATTATTTTAAGTTAACTACTATGCCACAGGTGATTAACATTTGAGACCTGCTTTTACTGTTGTAGCTTTCTCTCCACCTCTGGCAAAACCAAATAGGCAGCTTCCATTTATTTCTTCATTTAAAATACGTATTTCATTGTAAAGGGGAAGTTTTACTACCTAAAGACTGACAGAGATCATGGTGAATTTTTAGACGCTGGCTTTAGCATAAACATCCTAGATTCTCTACTCCATACCGGTTGATTCTCCCAGATATGCCATACATCTGCCCAATCTCTCACTCTAACCCTAACTCTGCCACAGTCTTCACTAACCTTACTACTTTCTTCTACTTTACTATTTTCTACCTTTTTCTAAGGAACAGAGCTCAAGTCTGACCTCTAGCCTGCTCTAACCTTTTCCTTTCCTCCTACATCACAGACTGTCTTCAAGAACTGAAGGACAAGAAATTGATTACACAGCAGGTCTCTGGGACTCACATGTAATGCTTCCAGAAGTTGAAAAACTCAAGCACAGTGCACAGAACAAAAACATGAATTAAGAAGGGGAAAAATAGAAAATTCTTTGGATCACATGGGCATCACTTTGTCTCTCTTCCAGAAGGAGTGAACTACAAAATGAATGGGGACATCCTAAGCTAAACTAGAAATGTTGCATCAGATGAACCAAGATTTGGGAAGAATAGATTTACTCAGGGAGGCCAAAGTTTGAAACACTTTTAAATTTATTCTGATACGTGATCAACTACAGCAGTGACTTTTAACACTACACAGATTGCAGTGCTCAGATCCCTCTGCAAAATCATAACTTGGAAAACATTTCAATGTTTTCCTGTTTTTCCTTCTCCCTGCTTCCTATGTTTGCCCCTGACCTGTACCCTCTCCCAAATTGTGGTACTCTAAGGCTATCTTATGACTATGCAAACTATGCCCAGGAGGTCACTCTCCTTAATTAGAAAGTCAATGAAAAACAACAACAGACCAATCTTTGCTTTCACCACCACCACTAAAGTGCTGGAAAGGGAGTGTGTCCTTCCCTAGATTGATAATATCTGAGTTAATACCTGGGCAATGTACAGGAAATACAGTAATATAAACCACAAATACATGTGAGGGTTTCCTCTATTCTGTCTTTTAGAAGTGACTGTGCCATATAAAACGTATGTGGAATTCATTGAAGCATCCATATGAATACTACACAGAAAGATGTTTTCAACAAATATTTCTTGAATATTTTGATTAAAAAACTCTCAATATTACTTTTTTCATTTAAAGCTGACAACTTATCTATTACTTGAATTTACAACCTAGGTTTGAGTTAAGCTTAGATTCCAAATTTTAAGTATTAAGGACTACAAAGTCAAAATAACATTTAGAAAGTGTCCCTAAACTTTGCTTCTGAAACAAAATGGTTAAGGAATTGTTGCCACAGTAGAAATACATATGATTGTATATGTGTGTGTATAAATTCAAAAATTTAAAAATGGAAATTGGATATTTGGAAAACCCTTTTAAACAGATAAGAAAACTTTTATAGCATACTATAAATTGTTTTCAAAAGGTATACTATTAATCTGTGTTCTGAAGTCTAAACTTCACTTTGTTATAATTAATTTTAAAAATCTGCATATCTTATGATTTCATACAGCTCTATTCATCATTAAGTGTAAAAAACCAAGTATTTCATTCTTAAATAGCCGGTAGTCTACAACAGAATCCAGAACTTGGAATGGCTCACAATTCTATGAGGCAGCTTCTTCTTTTAATAGCAAAGGAGTCATTTGTGAGTTCAGCATATGATTTTTCATGAAGAGCTGTTGGAAGAAGCCTAGACCTACAGCTAAGTACCTGGAGACGAATTTCCAGCTGACCTAAGAGTCTTTAATTGCCAGCAACAATAGTCCCAAATGACAGTTACTGAAAGGCCAAGAGATCAACAGCACCACAGTAGGCTTCAAGAGAAAAGGTCCCTGTACCTCAGGAGAGGCTGCTCCTACAACTTCCCCTGCAAGGCTCAAATTGTTTAATTCATCCTTCATCTCCGTTTATGTAAAGGCAAACTTTCAGTTAGATTAAAGATGGTTAATCTGCAGAGAGAAAATAGAAATGGCCAAGGCAAATACCTCCTTAGAAAGCTGTGATTTGAATGATTTAAAGAGAAGACAAAATGGAGGTTTTCCAGGTGGGTTGGAAAGAAGGCCAGTTTCACCATCATAGCCTCTGGCAATGGTCCTGAACTAATCCTGGAGAGGCCCCTTCCTGGGTAAATTCCAAGGGATATCAGAGTGAATGAGTGAGTGCTTGATGCATGCATAAAGTTCTCCCTAAGGGGAACTCTGGTTGATTCTATAATGTGCCTAGTAATCATTTATTTATGTATTAATTCAATAAACACTTCTGACACATTTCATATATACCTTGCATTTTGATGGGGTATACAAAGATAAATAACACATGTGCTTTGTTTTTAAGGAATTTGGTCCAATGGGAAAAGACACATAAATTAAAAATTACAAACGATGCTAGAGGTAATTTTAAAATACTATTAGAGCAGGGAAAAGAAGCAACTAACACAATTGGTGTGGACAGAGATGAATATTAGGGAGTCTTCAGAGTTGAAATGGTGCTTAAGCAGCATCTTAAAAGAGAAGTAAGGGCCGGCCACGGTGGCTCAAGCCTGTAATCCCAGCACTTTGGGAGGCCGAGGCGGGTGGATCACGAGGTCAAGAGATCGAGACCATCCTGGTCAACATGGTGAAACCCCGTTTCTACTAAAAATACAAAAAGTTAGCTGGGCATGGTGGTGCGTGCCTGTAATCCCAGCTACTCAGGAGGCTGAGGCAGGAGAATTGCCTGAACCCAGGAGGCGGAGGTTGCGGTGAGCCGAGATCGCGCCATTGCACTCCAGCCTGGGTAACAAGAGCGAAACTCCGTCTCAAAAAAAAAAAAAAAAAAAAAAAAAAAAAAAAGAGAAGTAAGAATTTACCAGCAGGTATGAATGAATGTGAAACTATTTCAGGCCAGAAAATCAGTGTGAGTAAAGGCACAGAGTTACAAAAACAGCAAAGGACATTTTAGGGAATAAAAAGAAGCTAGCTATGGCTTGGGTTTATGTGTTAAAAAAAAAAAAAAAAAAAAAAAAGAGGGGAGTACTAAGAGGTGAAATTAGAAAAGTAAATAGAGACCAGATTTGCTAAGCACCTTGAATGACAAGAAGTCTTTAAGGTTTTTAAGCAGAAGAATAACATGGAAGAAATATGTTCTAGAAGAGATCAAAATGGAAAACTAAATGAGAAATTACCACTAAATAGTCTCAATGATTAACAGTGAATTAATAAAGAACAGAGAAAAAAAAAGTGACTACCTCTTCAAAGGTCCATGAAAACTTACATTTTGTCAGACAGAATTAATGTGATATATGCAAAATATTGGCACAAAAGGGCACAAAATATTGGCACAAAATCCAGTTCTGGTAAGGGCAGAATAGCTCATATCAGACCAATCCTACAACAGACAATAAATATAAACTCTGAACAAAATATGAAAAAAAAACTCCATAGATATTAAAGATATCTATGAGATAGAGAGGCCTACCAAAATTAAGCAGAAACTGAAGTGGATTCCATTCTAGAATGAAAGGCATTTTACTAAATTAAATTCTGTTTTCATAGTTTTTCCCATGAAGACACTTCCTGGTCTTCTTAGCATAGAGTGGCTAGAATCCAAATAGAAAGTCAGTCTAGTTGGCTTAATGTGTCAGAAGACAGAGTTTGAACTTACAGGTGGCTGATGACACCTGAACTTGCCATGTATTTGGAAGACTCAAATGTACCCAATAAAAAACAGAGCTGTGTACCTGGAAAATCTGAAAAGACATTTCAGCTGATGCCCTTTGCAAGGAAAACAGAATTTGAATTTAAATCCTGTCAAGTTAGAAGGAACTCATAAACACCTGGGGCTTCCCACTGACACTCCAGAGGGGCAACTCCTTAGGAATAAATTCTGTATGTTAGGAGAAAGAATTTGCCTTAAGACTAAAAACAAAATTAAAAAACACTCTCCCTCAATAATGTAAAAACTGAGGTTCCACAAGTTTAATGCGTGCAGCAGGTAACTTAACTGCTTCTTGTCTCCCAAATTAAAATTTCTCAGAGGAAGATAATAAAATACTGAGTATCTACAGTTGATCATCCACAACATATAATATATGATAAAAAATTATAAGTTGTACAAACAACCAGGAAAATGTGACTCAGAGACCAAAACAATTTAAAAGAAAAAAAAGAAAAATACTGGCTGAAAATTAACTGAATTTGGTGAGAAACATCAACTAAGAAGTTTAAGACATCAGAGAATGCAGGGCAAATAAATAAAAAGAAAACCACACCTAGAAACTAGTTAAACTACTGAAAACCAAAGACAAAGAGAAAATTCCAGAGAAAAGAGACATATTACTTATAGGGAGGCAAAAATACAAATAAGGGCTGATTATTTACTAGAAACAATGCAAAGAAAACCACACCTAGAAAGTAGTTAAACTACTGAAAACCAAAGATAAAGAAAATTTCAGAAAAAGGGACATATTACTTACAGGGAAACAAAAATATGAACAAGGGATGATTATTCACTAGAAACAATGAAGACTAGCAGACTATAGAACATCTTTATAATGCTAAAAAGAGAAATAAATTAAGAGTTTTATCCAGTGAACATATGCTTCAAAAATGAATGTGAAATATACTCTCAAATGAATAAAAGCTAGGAACACAGGTTACCAGCGACAAATACCAAAAGAGACATTCAAGGGAAGTATTCAAGAGGAAAAGAAATAACACTCGACAAAAACCAGATACACAGAAAGAAAGGAGGAACATCAAAAATGATATGTAACCATTTTTTCTTCTCTGGATTTCACTAATAAATAGCTAATTGTCTAATGTTTTTGGCAAGGAGCTATTTAATACAAAATACAACATTGCATCATGGGATTTTGACATATAAAGAGGTGAAATATGGAACAACAATAGTATGTTAGCACAAAGGATGAAGGTGTAAGTAGAATTAGATTGTTAAAGCTTGCTTTATTTTGCATGCAGTGGTAAAATTTTAACTGTAAGGATACTCGATTAAGATTTCATAGTGAATCCTTAGAAAAACCAATTTAAAAAAATACAGAGGCCATGTGAGGTATTTCATGCCTGTAATTTCAGCACTTTGGGAGGCTGAGGTGGGAGGATCGCTTGAGGCCAAGAGTTCAAGACCAGCCTGGACAACATAGTGAGATTCTGTCTCTACAAAAGGTTAAAAATTTAGCTAGGTGTGGTGGCATGCACCTGTAGTTCTAGCTACTCAGGAGGCTGAGATGGGAGGACTGCTTGAGCCCAGGAGGTTGGGGCTGGGCCACTGCACTCCAGCCTGGGTGACAGAACAAGATGTGGACTCAAATAAAAAACAAACAAACAAAAAATTAAAAAAATACAAAGAAGTATAGTTAAAAACATCCAACAGAGTAATTCAAACAAAAGACTTAAACAGAGATTCAATTAACCCAAAGGAAGGCAGGAGAGAGGAGAAATAAAAGGTTAAAAACAAAGGGAACAAATACAAGTAGAGAAAAAAATACTAATGTGTAAGACCTAAACCCAACAAATGCAATTATCATATTACACAAATTAATCAAATTAATTAAAAGTCAGTCATTTTTCTGAATGGATAAAGAGTAAGAATCAGTGAAACCAATGAAACAGAATACAGATACAATAAAGACAACTTAAAAAGCCAAGGTTAGAAATTTGAAACAACAACAACAACAACAACAACAACAACAACAACAACAACAAAATTGATAAACCTGAGTAAGATGGATCAACAAAGAAAACATAAATGCCAGTATTTGGACTGAAAGAGGGGATTTCACTATAGATACTACCCAGATTAGAAAAATAAAAAGGGAATATTATAGATAACTTAATTTCAATAAATTTGACTATTTAGATAAAATTAACATATTTGTTGAAAGACATAAACTACCAAAATTCACTCAAGAATAAATAGAAAATCTGAATACTCTGATAGCTAATAAATCAATTGAATTTATAACCAAGAACTTACCCACAAAGAAAACTGAAGCCCTGAATGGTTTCACTGGTAAGTTCTTTCAAACATTTAAGGAAAATAATAATAATCTTGCATAAAGGTAAGAGAGTAGAGGAAGAAGGAACACTTCTTAATTAAATTTATGGGGCAGCATATCCTGACAGAGGTTTGAGCATAAATGCAGAATTTTAAAATAAAATGTTAACAAATTGAATCCAGCCAAATGTAAAATATATGTATTATATCATTAGCAAGTGGAACTTATCTCAGGTATGTAAAACCGGTTTAACATTTGAAAATCAGACAATGAGGCCGGGCGCGGTGGCTCAAGCCTGTAATCCCAGCACTTTGGGAGGCCGAGGCGGGTGGATCACGAGGTCGAGAGATCGAGACCATCCTGGTCAACATAGTGAAACCCCGTCTCTACTAAAAATACAAAAAACTAGCTGGGCGTGGTGGCACGTGCCTGTAATCCCAGCTACTTAGGAGGCTGAGGCAGGAGAATTGCCTGAGCCCAGGAGGCGGAGGTTGCGGTGAGCCGAGATCGCGCCATTGCACTCCAGCCTGGGTAACAAGAGCGAAACTCCGTCTCAAAAAAAAAAAAAAAAAAAAAAAAAAAAAGAAAATCAGACAATGTAGTTCACTACATTAACAGAATAAAGGGAAAGAAAACACATGGTAATCACAATAGATTCAGAAAATGGTTTTGCCAACATTCAATATTCATTCATGTTAGAAATACTTAGGAAATTAGTATTAAAAGGAAACTTTCTCAGTCTGATACAGGGCATTTAGGAAAAACCTACTGGTAACATAATACTTAGTAGTGAACTAGTGAATTCTTTCTCCAGAAATTAAGAACAAGACAAAGATGTCCAGTCTCACCATTGTTAATCAACAATTAAAAAAATAAAAAGCTCACACCTGTAATCCCAGCACTTTAGGAGGCTGAGACAGGGATATCATGAGGTCAGGAGTTCAAGACCAATCTGACTAACATGGTGAAACCCCGCTCTACTAAAAAATACAAAAATTAGCTAGCATGGTGGAATGCGCCCGTAATCCCAGCTACTCAGGAGGCTGAGGCAGGAGAATTGCTTGAACCAGGGAGGTGGAGGTTGCAGTAAGCCAAGATCATGCCACTGCACTACAGCTTGGGTGACAGAGCAAGACTCTATCTCAAAATAAATAAATAAATAAAATAATTAAAATGTATATAAATTATAAAGGAATAATGTTATCTGTTCATATATAATCGTTTACATAAAAAATCCTAAGGCATCTATAAAATACTAGAACTAATAAGTAAATTTAATAGTATTACAATAAACAATAAAAGATACAGAAATCAATCAATCATTCTGTATACTAGCAGCAAACAATTAAAAAAATATTCAAATTTACATTTACAGTAGCATCAGATAATAAAATACTTGGGAATAAGTTTAACTGAAAAAAAGTATTCAAGACATCTACACTAAAAAAATACAACATTTGTGACTTAAAGACCTAAATAGAGGATTACAACACGTTCATGAATCAGAAGACTCTATATTGTTATACTGTTGTGCCCAAATTTATGTACAGATTCAACTAAATTCCAATAAAAATGTCCATAAGTTTTTTTATATAAGTTGGCAAATTGATTTTAAAATTTATATGAAAAATAAAGCAGTAGGAACAACTAAAACAAACTTGAAGAAAATTAGAGGATTCAAAGTATCTTAATGAAAACTAAGGCTGTTAAAGTGGAAAATAATAGTCTTTTCAACAAATACTGCTAGAACAAGCTGACAGATACATCGGCAAAAAATTCTGGATCTTGTATCACACATTATACCCAATAATTAGAGATGAACCATGACTTAAAACTGAAACAAAAAACTATAACATGCCTCTAAATATACATAAGGCAATATTTTAGTGACTTTAAAGTAAAATGTCTCTTAGATGCAACATATAAATCACTAAATATACGATAAAAATGTTAAATTGAACTTTATAAAAATTAAAACTCTGCTTATCAGAAGTCATTGTTAAGAAAATAAAATGTCAAAGCACATATTGGAAAAATATATTTAGAACATACATATCTGAGTTCTAAATATGCAAGAACTTGCATCCAGGATATATAAAGAACGACCAAAAAATCTAATTCTAAAATGGGCAATAGACTTAAATGAACATTTTACAAAAAGAATATAGTTATGGCCAATAAGCAGATGAAAAAGTATTCCCTAGCATTAATCATAAGGAAAATGCAAATTGAAACCACAATGAGATGCATTTCATATCCGCTGGAACGGCTTAAGTTGTAAATGGTGGACAGGACAGAAAGCAACTGTGACTCTAATATACTGGTGGTGAAAGCATAAAGTGGCATAACGATTTTATGGCAATTTCTTCAATTAAAATGCATATTTATGTATGACTCAGCAACTAAATAAAAACTTCTGTCAAAAATGGACTCATATAAGAATATGATAGCAGTTTTATTATTAATAGAACAAAGGGAAATAATTGGAGAATGAACAAATTGTGATATATCCATACAATGAGACACTACTCAAAACTGTTTCAACGCTTAGTTTTTTTTTAAAAAAAGGCAAACATGACAACCAAAAAAACCCGACAAAATAAAGCAGAAAACCAACCATCCGCTGGGCGTGGTGGCTCAAGCCTGTAATCCCAGCACTTTGGGAGGCCGAGGCGGGTGGATCACGAGGTCAAGAGATCGAGACCATCCTGGTCAACATGGTGAAACCCCATCTCTACTAAAAATACAAAAATTAGCTGGGCATGGTGGCTCACGCCTGTAGTCCTAGCTACTCAGGAGGCCGAGGTAGGAGAATTGCTTGAACTCAGGAGGTGGAAGTTGCAGTGAGCCGAGATCCTGCCATTGCACTCCAGCCTGGGTAACAAGAGCAAAACTCCATCTCAAAAAAAAAAAAGAAAAGAAAACCAACCATCCAACAAATTAAATGCTCCTTTTTTGGAAGGTTCTTTTTTTCTGTGGACCTGAGAAGTAGGTGGCATATTCAGGCCATTGTGAACTCAAAGATAATCTCATTTACCAAAATGAATTATTAAGAAGGGCAAAAAAACTATAATTGATTGCTTATGAAGATAAAGAGACACAAGTATCACCATTGGGTTGCTTGACAGAACTGTTGACGATCACACTATTTCAGACTACTTCATTCTATTAATAGTTGATTTTCTCCTGTAGGATTCTGAAAAGTTACACAATACATTTGATAGTCCCCTATTTGGGTTAACAGAGAAAATGATACTGAGTGCATTAGAAACAAAAATGTAGAAGATGAAATTTTAGAAGGATATTGAAATTAGAAAAGTAGAGTATTAATATTATACAGACTTGATATTTCACCATATTTATCCTACCAAATTATCTTAATACAATAGAGATCCAGTTCACTGTGTTGAAGGAATGGCTGACAGCTGTCTGTCTATGATTATGGAAACCTACTGCTACCTTCTCATTCCTATTCTGCCAGAATCTGAACTTACTGTCATTAGACGAAGGCCGCTTGGAATTCAACTTTGATTGCTTCTTGAAAAAAAAAAAAAAAAAAAAAAGATATGGCTATTCTAACCATTTATCTGACATTCCATGGCTCAGCAAAAGCCTTAATCATTAAGGAAGTGAGCAAGTGATATGTTCATCTTCTGAAAAGAAGAAATGCCAGGGGTGGAGAGTATGGTTTGCTCCCTATATCTTTTATTAAAATTATCAAGATATATTAGCAAAGAGTGACCTACTGATAGGTGAAATGAATTAAGGAAGGAAAATGCAAAATATGGACACACAATTCTTCTGAGCTAGTGATTGGTGAAAATATAAGAGCCAGTGGTACAGGAACAAAAGATGAATTACCTGTGGTACTTTAATTAAGGTGTTAATTCTTCATTTGCCAAATGTTGGGGATCATAAGTAAATTTTAATATCTTTGTTTTCATCTCAAGGTTCTTCAGTCCTACTAAAACAAATCCCTATTTACTTTAACTGTTGAACCTATATACACCAAGAAATTCACTAAATAAACTAGAGAGAGAGAGAGTATGTATGTGTGTATGAGAGAGAGAGAGAGTGTATGTGAGAGAGATACATGAATAGAAAGGTCTAGTTATATGTAATGCACACATAAAAAATTCCATTGGGCACTTTGGCAACAGACTTTTTTTTTTTTTCTCTTTTGAGACAAAGTCTCATTCTGTCACCCAGGCTGAAGTGCAGTGGCATGATTATGGCTTACTGGAACCTCTGCCTCCCAGGTTCAAGCGATTCTCCTGCCTCAGCCTCCTGAGTAGCTGGGATTAGAGATGTAAGCCACCATGCCCAGCTAATTTTTTTTTTTTTTTGTATTTTTAGTACAGACAGGGTTTCACCACGTTGGCCAGGCTGGTCTTGAACTCCTGGCCTCAAATGATCTGTCTGCTTTGGCCTCCCAAAGTGCTGGGGTTACAGGTGTGAGCCACTGCTCCCAGCTGGAAACAAACATTTCATTAACCAGAGTACCAATGTATTTCTTTAAAGAGCAATTTACCTTTTTGACATGCTAGGTCAGAGGTGAGTTTCTAGGATAGACACATCACGTGTGCTTAGTAACTTTGCATAAAATAATATTTACAAAGTGCTTTCACTAATTACATTATCTTCATCCTCATTACAATCTTTTAAAATGGGTAGGAAGGCATATCTTTTCACTCACTTTATAGATGAGGAAAGCAAGACTCAGATAGGTGATAGCACCTTCTCCTGATTAACCAGTTGCTGATAATATGGAGCATAGCCAGATCTAGAACCTAAATCTTCTGACTTTCAGCCTAGTACATTTCCCCTACACCAAAGCCACCCCAGTCACTATTCAGCAATCTGAAATAACACTGAATTTCAAAGCCCACCATTTCTTGGCTGGAACATTATTTTCCCCCTTTAAGGATGCCACTTTCCTGCCCAGCTAAGCACATTAGAAGAGCCCATTATCAGTTTTGAAGTTCATGCCACTATCTAATTCGTCTCTGAAATACTGCCCCACCAAAGATGCAAGGGCATGTAAAGAAAGCAGTAAGGACTAAATTATAGCTGGGATTAAAACAATGCTAAATTAATGCATTCCTTGGTTACAGGATTAGGAGCAAGTGTTATTGTGGATAAGACTTCTATTTTTTTCTATTAGAAACTCCATTCTCTTTAAAAGATCAACAAGAGGAACCAAAGGGAATTCCCTAAGGTCAGCTCTGAGGAAACATAAACCTCTAATTCAATAACTCTGCTACTGCTCTGAAAAAGGGCTTTATTATTGCAACATACATATGGAGCCAATTGGACATTAATGACTAATCAATCCCTCCCCTTTCTATTCTACTTAAAGTGTCACAAACCATGTTTAGATTAGCCCATTTCCTGCTTAGGATTGCTCAAGATGTCTTTTGTTCTTTCAGGACCAGCCTGATGGAGGCAGCTTAAACAAACACACGACCGGAGTGGCGCAGGAGTTATAAAGTGCCATATGTGAATGAACAAAGGGGCTATACTAAAGCCTTTTGTGGTATTTGTTAATGTTTTTCATCTGAGCTTAAAAAGGCTTAATGACTTTGTGGTGAGCTGATGCATGTGGCTCGTGGCTTTGCAAAATGAAGGAAATTCTAACCAGTGATATACCAGTCCGTATTTTCAAGAGTCTCTTGCTTTCAGTTTTGATGCGTGTGTTTACTTTTTAAAAAATTCTCAAGTTATATTTACTTTATACAGATAGCTAAACAGAGTCCTTTATCTTATTTCAACTACAGAATCCCAGGGCTGCTGGGATAATTTATATGCTTCTTTATTTTAATGACCTGAAAGTAGTGTAGAGCATCAAATATTCCACTTATTATCTATAAGCTGTATGTATACACAGGAGGAAGGCTTACAAATTGTTGAGCCCAGGCAAAAAGGCATCATTTAAGTTTGAACCAGAGACCACTAAGGTTGAAATAAGGCAATAATAAGTTCTGGCTTCCTAAGTTTTCAGGAGAACTGGGCTCACGTTCAAGAAGGTTCCCTTGGAGAATAAAAAGACTGGTAAAAAGCTGGTAGACTGAATAATTCGTGTTGTTCAGCAGCTTTTGGCTTTATCCAGCACTAGCTCCTGACATAGATTCTACATGAAATTAAGAAGTGCAAAGGAAGATGAAGCAAGTCTCAGTAGTTAGTTAACAAGGATGCTACTAAATCCATTGTCTCATTTCAATCTTTATCGATTGCCTTAGCCTTTACGATCTCTGCTGGACTATTAAAAAACTAGCCTTCTGGCTGATATTTTTACACCCAGTTTTAAATCCTTTAACCCCCACCTAAATACCTCCTCCTAATTTCAGCCAGAATGATCTGTCACAAATGCAATTTGGACTAGGCCGCTGCTATATTTAAAACACTTCAGTGGCTCCCTCATGCCCACAAGATGAAGTCTACACTCCTTAGTACAATACACATGGCTCTCCGTGACGTGGCCCTCCAACTATGGCTTCAGTACCACCTCTGGCTACTCAGCTTGGAACTTTTTTTGTGTTATAACACTGAACTACTTCCAGTTCTCTAAACGCTGTGTTGTTTCATATTAGAAATCTGAGTTTTCTCCTTTCCTGGAATTACCTGGCCATCTTGCAATCACTCATTATTGAAGACTCATCTCTGGGATTATTTCTCCCATGGAATTCCTACCTGGTAGCCAAGTTAGAATAAGTATCCTAGGCTCCCACAGGTGGCACCCTATGCATACCTCCATCTTAACATTTGCACATTTTATCCAAATTACCAGTTTTAGGTTCCTACTTTCTTCTCCAGACTATGTATCCCCAAACAGTGGTGATTACATTGTGTCTTATCCTTAGTTGCTTATCCTTATCCCCAGGATCTAGTATCCAGGATGGCATAAGGTAAATACTCAAATGCTTACTGATACAGTAGAGTGGTCATCTTCAACAGTGAGAAATTTAGAGTGAGTCTCTGATGCCTACATGTTCTACTAGAACCTGGGAATTTCTGAAATCAGATCTTGTAGAAATCTCATTTTATTTCTTATATGCTGTTAAGTATCTTGTCTTTCTTGAAACCTCTATAAAATAAGAAGAATTTTGATGTGGAAAATGTACCTATAGTTGTTGTGTGGGACTTAGAGGTTATTGGTTCCAATTTGACTTCTTTGATTGACTAGCCATACTGTACAATTCTGAGATGCCAGGCTCCCTAATTCTAGGAAAACCTTGGAAGGCATGGTAAGGCATGTCTGAGATTTTTAGAAATATTAAATCAGAAAATATTCTAATGATGTACGGTATATATAATTCAAGTAAGCTTACAATGGGACTTTCCTTAAGTGGCAGATTCATTATGAAATAGACAAAACATGCTCATTGAATTAGAGAACTCTAACAGGACAAGGATGTTAAAGATTACCTAATCCATATTCCTCATTCCAAGTGAGGAAACTTTGGGGCTTAGAGAGGTTAAATCATCCAAGTCTCGCAGTTAATTAATGGCAGAGTCACAATGGGCACTCAAATGTAACTATTCCCAAATTTCACACCTGCCATGTGAATGAATTTTTTCAGTGGTCAGCTGAATTGTTTTAATGGCATCCAGACTTTAAAACTACTTTTAAAACTTTTAAAACTCCTAACACGATTAATTTAACTGACTTCTCTTCTTCATTTAATTTGTCCTAGGGAATCTGTCTTTTATTAGAATGGAAGATGCAGATTATGGGAGCAGCAAAAACTAATTTTTTTTTAAGGTTTGGGGTTAGGGAATGGACAGTAGTGAAAGGAGATCACTTGAGGATTTTAGGCAGTCAATCCAATCAGATGGGCCACCAGTACTTCTTCACCCTGAGAAATGGTGAAAGTATTTGAAAAGTGCCTAACATTTATGTAGTTTAAAGGATTAAAAAACCTTTCACAAGTTTACATGGCTAATTAAAATTTTCTGCTTTTTAATGAAAACTCTGGGAAAAAGCTAATCCAACAAAGGCAACCAATTTAGTCAGCTCATCTTGGAGAAAAACAGAAGGTAGTATGGCTCAGATGCCATGTAGACAGATCACAGTTTGAATTTTTGATCTGATCTTTCCCAGCTAAGTAGCCTCGGATAAATTATTTTCTTTCTCTAAACTGTAGCTTCATCTCTCTATAAAAAAGAGCTAACAATTTCTACTTTGCAGCATCTTTGTGAGAAATAAATAGGCATATATGTAAATTTCCTAGCACAGTGACTGGAACCCAATACCTACTGACTAAGCAGTAGTTCCCTTTAGAAATAGGTAGCAGTAGTAATGGTAACAGAATTAGTAGAACATTTATTCCAGTACCAAGAACATAGCAGGTGCTTAACTCATATGTGTTGCCTTTGTAGACTTTCCTCATACCTGGGTAATGTTTGCTATATTTTACATTCTGTTTTTCAGGTAGTTACTAAATAAACACATAAGTTCACTGAGGAATGCAATTTACTCCTTAGTGGAGCCTCTTTTCTTCCCAAAAGCTAAAAATATATTTCAAAAGGTTCTCTATGATACAGACTAAAATACAATGACTAGGCATAAGGCTCAACCAAGAAAGGCCATCTCACATCTCCCCAATTCCCATACATGGGAACAGAAACCAGACCATACTGCTCAGACAGAGCCTAGAAGAAAAAAAGAGACCATTATCTGTAAGTTACAGATAGGTAAGTTCACAAGACTGACAATTTCATAGTCAATAAGTCAAAAGGATTTGACTTATTGACCGTGAAATTATAGAAATGGAGGGCAAGAAAGTTTCAGGGACATTTGACAATTGTTTTTCTTCTTCCCCACAAACAGGTCTGTAACTCTTCAGCATGAAGCAGCTATTATCACATTTTATTTTGTCCTCATGTAGGATCAACCTTCCCACCGAAGAGTCAGCTTATACTGAAGCATCATAAAGCAATTTTTCTACCACCAAAGTAAAAAATACAAAAAATATATTGATACCAGTAAGCTTTGATTTGTATTCCTAATATAAATTGAAAATGGCTGAACATATTTCTTATAAAATGCTTTTTTCCAGGTCTGAGATTTGGGATATTAAGCTCTTGTTGAGAGTTACGTGTTATAGCCTGTTCCTAAATGTAGCAGTTTATAGTATACAGTAAATGACAATGCAGTCTTATGTAATCTTTCCCCTCTGGTACTATGACCTAACTTGGGCATCATCATGTCTCAGGTGTAAATATCTATCGAACAAAAACAATTAAAAAAATCACATACTCCTAAGTGAGAGGCAAAAGTACAAGACTGATCTGTAAGGAATTGATCAGTCACAGCAAAGGGAAAATCGTACTTACCTGCATCCAGGAGGAGAGGAGGAAAGGAGTTATTTTTAATATGAGTTGAACAAAAACACACCTAATACCTGCTAAGCTTTTTCATGTTATAACATGGAAAGATACCCACTTTAACATCCTCTCTGAAATAATAGTAAGGAGAGCAGAGGAATAAAGAGACTAAGAGATCTCCAAAAGCAACCTAACTACTGCATTTCTGTTATTCTTAACCTCTCTAGTCTAAATTAGTCTTGAATGATTAAAGGTCAGTCCATGCTTATTTGGTGGGAAAGTCCAAATTCCTCAACCTGGTAATCGATATGGCACCCAGTTATTTCTGTAACATATTCAATTCAACACATATTTAATAAGTGCAAGTATGTGCCAGGCTTTGTGTTAGGCTTGGCGGAAAACACAAAGATGAAAAAGATGATTCTTCCCTTCTGGAGCTTTCCTGTGAATGTCTATCTGCTTAATGTCTGTTTCTGCTTGGATTATTCCCTCTACTGAAAGCTTATTCTCTTCTCTTTGCTTATCCAAACCTAGGCTTATCTCCAGCCACACTTCTATCAGCTTTTCCAGAACCACTGCCGTCCACAAAGAACTGCCGCTTCTTCCTTTAAATTGCAGTTCTTTTCTGCTTTAATGATGTACTTGAACATTTAATATCTTAAATTGCTTTGCTTTTTATTTGTATTAAACATGTAATCCCAACTACATTACAAGCTCTTAAAGAATATAATGTGGTCTATATTTTTAAAAAACCTTTCCCTCCATGCCCATAACAGTATTATACAAGATATAATCAGCAAATTATAACTTGATTGCACAGATAGGTAAAATTGAAGATTGGGAGGCCATGAGTAGGGTAGCCCCTGGTTAGAAAGCTCCTAGCATTGAAGATTCAGTCTATAGAGACCCACCTCTAAAGAGGCTGAAACTAGACAGCAGATAGGGAATGCAGGCAAACAGTGATAGACAAGTTAAAAAAAAATGAGAAGAGGAATCTAGAAGGAGATATTAAAAAACAGTCATGCATTGCTTAATGATACAGATACCTTCTGAGAAATAAATCCTTGGGCAATTTTGTCATTGTGCAAACATCACAGAATGTACTTACCCAAACCTAGATGGTATAGTCTAATGTACACCTGGCTATATGGTATAGTCCATTGCTCCTAGACTATAAACATAAACATCATGTTACTGTAATGAATACTGTGGGCAATGGCAACACAATGGTAAATATTTGTGTAATTTGTTTAAACATATTTAAACATAGACAGGGTACAGAAAAATATGGTATGATACTCTTACAGGACAACCTTCATATATGTGGGCCATCATTGACTCAAATGTCATTAGGTGGTGCATGACTGAATAAGAACACCTTGGTTAAAGAAAGATAGGAAGTCAGTAACAGAAACTGGGGAAGGACTGGGTGGGTACTGACTCTTTGGAACAAGTTAGAAACACAGTTATCAGAACTTGAAGAGAAGGAAAAGGTCGTTTGGGCAAAGTTTGGTCTCAATTCCCATCCTGACCTTAAACAGAGAATTTTAAGCACATTCATAAGTAGCCTGATGCTCATTAAAACCCATCACCCTAAGGCTAGGCTCAATTTCACAGCCTGCAGGATGAAAATCAAATGGCTCTTGATGCTAGGAGAGAAGAATCTGGGCAAAGTCCACAATTTCAAAAGCTACAGTCAGTCCAAATACGTCAGACAGAACTCTATCAGTCAGGGTTTATTCTGATGTGCTGGTTTATATGAAGCAGATATACATACTGCTGAGGAAACAAGGACTGATTTTGCAGTTCCATCAGGAACATATGCTAGCTATTCTTGTCTCGGGTCTAATTTTCACAGTAGATAGTATTAATCTTTCATTGTTCAGTTGCTGTAGCAAGTTGGATAAGTACAGGCATTATTCAGTATCTGAGAGAGATTCGTTCCAGGACCCACCACAGATACACAAATCCTCAGATGCCCAAGTCTCTCATATAAAATGGAATAGTACTTTCATATAACCTAGGCACATCCTCCCACATACCTGAAATCATCTCTAGGTTACTTATGTTATCTAATACAATGTAAATACTATGTAAATTGTTGTTACAGTGCATTGTTTAGGAAATAACAACATGGAAAAAGTCTGTGCATGTTCAGTGCAGACACAACCAGCCATTTTTTTGTATGTGAATATTTTTGATCTGCAGTTGATTGAATCTACAGATGCAGAACTTGCAGATACAGATGGTACAGACGACCAACTATGTTTCTATGTGATTCAGTAATGACATAGTCAGGCATTTCTTCCCCAGGGTAGAGAATATTCAGTCAGAAAAGGAGATTTTTGTGTGTGTGTGATGATTATTCACAGAGCCCAATGAGAAACCAGCTATCGGGCAAGGCTAGGTTCCTCACTAAAGACAGGCTGGGTCTTTGATAGGGCTTTCTATCTTCAGCAACAATAAGCAGCAGGTTGAGTTCCTTTTATGGAGTATTAGGAGATGAAGTTATACAAGAATCTTGACATTTCACTATCTTGCCCCATCAGGACTATACATCACTTGGAGGGTTCAATGGAAATTGTTTTCTACCAACATTAAAAGTTATTTGGGAGCTTTTAAGACACAGCAAATATATTTCTTTAAGAGAAGTTTATTTGCTTGTTTAAGAGAGCTGCACTTTATATATAGTGCTGATATAAACTGGTGCACAGCATCCTCTAAAACTGTTTATATCCACAGTAAAATACATTTTTGTGATACTCGTACAACAGAGTTAGTCCAGAGCCCAGGGCTTCGTGGACTCTGCTTATATCCCAGCCTGTGTGACTGTTACTCATTTTCACCATGTCTTGGGCCTCCCTCACTACGCATCCTGGCCTCAGTCACCAGCCTGCTGGTTCCACAGAGACTCCATTGCCTATTCATTTCTCTGAGATGCCTGGACACTGTTTTAGGTAGCTATGGAAAGCCAGACCCATATGCCCACAGCATAGCTCTGGTTAGTGTTCCCTCTGATTTACCTGAGTCTTGCATTTTTATATGTATAATTTCTCATATTTTATTCCTGGTATGTGCTCTAGTAGTTGGATACCTTCTTGGGCAAGGCATGCCATCTCTGGTATAATTCCACAATAATCGTATTTATTTTGATGATTGCGTCATCCCTAACCGATACTTGTTACACTCTAGTTGCCTTAAATGTGAAGAGTTTCAATTGTATAGAAGTAAAATAATAAAGTTTTAAAAATTGTCAACTTGAAATCATCTAGACCAACTTCCTCACTGACAGATAAGAAAATTTAGGGGAAGACAATGACTTGCTAAGAATGGAACAACCAGAATTTAAGTCTTCTAGTCCTTAAGCAAATATCTGAAGGGGTGTCAAGTGAAGAAATGATAAGTTTTATTGTTACAGTCCAGAAGTTAGATTAGAACCAATAAATGGGTAGAAGTTACAAGGAAGTAGAGATAAATTTTAGTTATAAATTGTTAACAAAGAGCTAACTGAATTAGGATGAGCCTCTCAAGAAGTGGTCAGTATTTTGTCATCAGACTCTCAGAGCATTTGAACAGATGTAAAATAACTACTTGTCAGGGATATGAGAAGTGATTTCTTGGCCTTAATTACAGATTTGATGACTTATCTCCTTTATTTCAAATCTGAGAAGCCAAGAATTGCAGTGTGAAGCACTATATTCTGGTAGGCTTGAACTATGATCTTTACATTAAGGCATATGCAGTTATAGCATTTAAATCCCACCCCAGATTAGGCTACAGTTGCCTCTGCTACCTTGAGTGAGTCACGTATCTTAAGGTCAATCTTTTCTGCCAGGAATAAGGATCTATGGAGGGCAAGGGGAATGAAAAAAGCTTCAACACTTTTCAAGTGTATGGATCAAAGAATGAGCAGGATTTTTAAGAGACAGCATTCATATTAAATGGTATGTATTAAAGAAAAAGAAGAACTATTGCAATATCTCCTATTTGTCTTAAACAAAGAGCTTAAGCTAACAATAATAAAATTATCCTGAGATATACAACTTAGAAGCAATTGGAGGTACACACATACATCACACACACACAAATCACACACACACACACACACACACACACCCGCTCCCCACTCCACATACACATACACATATACACAGAGAGGCAAATGAAGCTTCAGAAGGGTAAGTTCATCTTGGCTGTGTTCCAGTTCACAAATTCAGTATAAATCTATAAAATGCTTCTAAAGAAATCTGACAGCAACAGTCCCAAAAGAGAGTATTCTTGGTACACATATCTATTTCCATTCAAATCAATGCAAAGTTTTAATACATGTAGGACAGCACATCATTCCAGTTCTGATCCAGGCAGGGTCCAACAGTCTGGCCAAAGATAATCCCTTTCAGAGCTCATCCATAAATGGTAGGCTTATCTTTCTCTATGCCCCAAATCAAAATGAGGTACAGCCTCCCAGTAAGGTTGGGACAGAGTAATTGATGTGAAAATTGTTTTAAAGGTGTTAGAAGAATGTTTTCTTACTCAAACCATACAGCAAAACAGAAAAAGAAAATAAAAGTATCCCTTTAGAAATAGCAGGTATAACAGAGAAAAGAAACTGGATGGAAAGAACGTATTTAAAAAGCCAAGTCTCAACTATTGTTGCTGGGGGAAAGAACAGAGACAAAGAGGAGGGAGCCCATCTGTGAAAAGTAATTGGGAAATACTACTGGAGAGATCTCCTCATTAATAAAAAGAAAAGTTCAAGAAACATGAAAACTCAATTCAGCAAGTGGTACAAGCACAACCTCTAAGCTATTACTCTCCTCTTCCAAAAAAAAAAGAAAAAAGGAAAAATGAAAAAAACACAAACAACCCTAAATGGAACCTATGGATAAACAGATCATCTTTCTGATATAAAATTCACTCAGTGTTTTATAAAGATTGTAATCATAATCACAGATCTGGAAAGGATCTTAGATGAATTCAAACCTAACACACCTCTTTTAAAAGATAAAGAAGCCCAGAGGTACTTATTTTTAGTCATTTAGCAAAGGAACTTCAACTCAAATCTCCCATTTAACAGGCTAGAATTTCTAGTCTATAGGCAACCTTGAAACTAGGAGAGTTGGATTAAGAATTGCACTCTTGCCTAAGCAGAATAAGAAAAGGGGAAATGCCATAAAAAAAGTCCATAGAAAGTTCAACAGCTGTTCACCATTCTTAATTATATGGCGACAGACTCAACTAATCAAGCCCTCTCTTCCTTACATGTCCTACATAGGAGCTAACAAATTATGTATACTCAATACATGTTAAGACTTCAACTGCTTCAAAGTGTAACAAAACCTTAAACATGTTTCCTAAGTCCCCGGCACCAATGAATTTGTAGTTTTATAAATATCATGGTGAACAAGAAATGCTGTCTTGTCACATTCAAGCCAAATAACAGCTGGACTTTAAAAATAAAATTTTGAAGGCATTTGCCTTTTATATTTTTAATTTCTGTTTTCCTTGCCTATGGTTTTGTCATATGATTTTGATGAGTGGTTAATACACATGCACAGCTGCCTCTTTTGGTGACCTTTTCCTCACTGTCTCCAGGCTCAGGGCTACGAAGCATGTCTACAAGTTGCTTACTAAGTGATATTGTCATTTTCATGGCTGGCACATTTTCCTGGGAAGCCTGGTGGAAGCAGGGCCTCATCCTCTGGATTGGCTTACTTTAGTCACTTCAGAAGCCTCACAGGAGGATGGGGTAGAGTGGAGGGAGGGCATAGCCTCTTAAAATTGCTGTCCCAAGGCCAGAAGAGACCTGTATGAACTGAGGGAGAGGACATCCTGGGCTATAGGCACAGAACTTACCTATCAACTCAGCCTCCCTAAGGAGCTCTCACTCCGAGAGCACAAAGAAGTCCTGATCTTCTTAGCACTTTTCTCCATGGTAATTATGTATGTACATATTTCTCCTTTAATCTTCTGTCTTTTCTCACTAGATCGTATGTTTAAAGAGGTCAAGGACATCTCTGCTTTGCTTCCTGTCTTTTATTCTATGTCTAGTTTAGGGGCTGGCACATGGTAGTCACTCAAGAAATGTTGGCTGGTTCTTTTTTTAGAACACAGACTAAGTGAAGGAGCAAATACGTTTTTTTAGTTGTTCTGATACTCCAGTTTCTTCTTAATCTTACTGTTAAGGGAAATATGAAAGAACAAAGTAGAGAAAGTATCATGTGTACCTGTTATCTTCTCTGACTTTAATATGAACTGTAACTCCAGCAGACATTGCAATCAGCTCACACTTGAACAGATGCCAGGAAGTATCCTGACGTCAGCAGAAGGCTGCTACCCATCCTAGAAGTCCTCACAGAAGCACTACACTTCAGTCAGTATTAGAACAGGTAACTTGACTCCATTCATGAACCCACAGTCCCCCCAAAGCACATGAGGTCTCAATGGCAACTCGGCAAGCTTCTGAAGGGAGGTTTTCACATGCTCCTTAAGCGCCTGGGCCACTACAGCCCTTCTACTATGACACTCATCAGGCACTGCTGCTATATGAGACAGAGTAACATGAGAGCTGGCATATGGCATGACTTGCTATTTTTAGGGAAGAGGAAATGGGCCATACTGAGGAAGGTCACAAGGAGTTTGTTCAGAAAAATGAAGGGACTCAGTGTTTCTGTATATACAGGGGGTATAGTATGGCAGGCTGCTTGGGACAATCTCAGCTGTACCCTTAATATGTGGCTCATAGCAAGTAATTTAATTATTCTCAGCCTCAGTTTTCTCACCTGTAAAGTGGAAAAAGTAATACCTTCTTTATAATGTGTATAAGGATTAAATGAATAAATATGTGTAAAAAGCTTAACACATCCTCCAGCAATTCAGTGCTTGGTAAAATGTTTGCTAAAAACAAAACAACCTGGAAAATTGATTTGAATCTAGACAATCTAGGCATTGAATAGAATATCCAAAAATATTTCTATATAGTATGTTTCTCTAGAGTTAAATTTTTAACATTTTCCTTTTAAATAGTTAATAATTCTGACCATGATTTTTAACTTACCAAGCACATGATATCACTAACTAGATAATGACATTATTGAGAGATAACTAACTATATTTACACCCAATATGCAGTTCAGGGAGCAAATGAAAAAGGGTGAACGGCGAATTAAGAAAAGTCTTTGACAGCACAGATAAGGTGATAGAGCTCTGTAACTATCAGTCTGTTGTGAAATAAACAGACTGAATACTCCAAAGCAATGAAAAATATTTATTTCATTACAAATGGTCAACAATTTAGGTACTCTACAGTACAATCTCCCAATAAAATTGAGATGGGCCAGACCTGAAACACTTCCACACAGACTTTTAGGCCAGCCACAAGCTCTGTGTTGCAGTCAGATGGTTAACTGCGCAAGTAACATCATTTGGATTTCCTGGCTCCCTAAGCAAAGGAAACTGACCTCTGTCAGTGGAAAACCTGCACTTTTAAAGTGCCTATGAAAATAATAGGCTGTTGATACACACTCTTCAAGGAAGACAGCAAGTATGTTTCTGGTTTTGAGTCCTCTTCATGCCTCCCTTCCTACCTAACTTCCTCTTCCTCATTCCATTCCTTCCTTTCTCTTCCCTTCCCCTCCCTCCCTCCCTCTTTACTCCATACACACATACACATCTTAATCAGAATTCATTTTAACACTTTGTCTCCTAAACTATCATCAAACATTAATCTTCCCTACTAGTATGAAAAATTAGTGCTCTGAAAACTTTCTGAAGGCTTCCTAATGTCTAATACTACTCATCTAAGTGCTCATTCCAGGGATTTCTGGGCTGCCTGGGATGGCCCCAGGCTCTCACTAGAAGCCATGCCCAGTTTAGATGCTGCTATGAAGTGTCTTCATGTGTTTTCAAGGGATTAGGGTCCTGGAGGAAACCCTGCCAGTAAAAGGGATACTAGTGAGATTCTTCCCCTTAAGCTAAAGAAGGACTTTAGCTGAGACCTGAGATGGGCAAAGTATCATGTTACTCTGAAGAGAACAAATTAATCTTCCCTGACTAGTGGGACAGATTCTGCCAAAAGAACAGCTAACGGGAAAACCAGTCTCTACTCGATGATGACACAGTAAATAACCAGGCAACATTACTGCTGAATTGCTGACCTAACCCATAAATTGTACCCAGACTCTGGGGAGCAATTTCTGCTGATGTGCTGCTTGTGTATTTAAAACAAACAAACAAAAAGGGAAGAGAAGTGAACAGGCATTGATATTGGTGCAGGTAGACATTCTGAGAGTAAGGCTGGTCTTTCCACCCAGACTTCTGAAAGACTTTAGTAATGGTTAGTGCATAGGCACAAACTGGGCCTTCCCCAGCCAACTATTAAGTTTATGCTAAAACTGCTGCAAACTATCATTTAATCCCCAAAATAAAACTACTGTACCTGGGAATCACTTGATTTAGATATGCTAAATACTCTGATTGGATCATTCCACAATGTATATGTGTATAAAAATCACTTTATATCCCATAAATATATACAATTATTACTTGTCAATGAATAAAATAATGTTTAAAAGCCCCTCTTTGTATACTTTCCCTTTTTAAATACGAATTCGGTGAGGTGGCTGAAACACAGAATTCTGCCATTCATTGAAATGTAGAGGATCCTTTTATTTTAAAACTTTAATGGTACCTTGAAGTACTTGGATTGCTAGGTATTCAGCAATGTAATATCTAGCTGCTTCTTAAAGTCCTCCACTATAATGCATAACATAACATAAATACATAGTTAAAGAGTAACATTTCCTCTGCTTTGCCTAAAAAATTCTAGCTGATGACTCCTATGAAAAACTATAAAGATCCTATGTCTAGTTCAGACACACCTTTGGAAACATATGGAACAGCAGAAAAGAGCTAGGGAAAGGCCACTCACCCTCTGCGTCTTCTGGCCGAGTGAGATCGATGACACCTGGGCCCAGTTTTCCATCTTCATTTGACTTTCCTGTTAACTGGGGCCCCAGATTCTCAAAGCGTGTTCTTTCCTAGAAGAACAAATAATTAGAGGCTTATTCCAGTTTCCAAACAGCCACTATTTCCTTTCAGTTTCTATCTTGCTTAATGGGCAAAAGTTGAATTCGCAAATATCATTTCTGACCAACTTGGACCAATTTTCACCTTTCGGCAAAATTCCACTGAAAGCCATTTGTGACATGGACACAGCACTGACAGCATCTAGACCATAGCGCCTGTAAGGAAAGGAAAGCTGTGACAGGGAACCTGCCAGAGCTGCTCTGCATATCTTCTCTCTGTTGGGTTTGCTCCAGTAATCTAAAAAGAATGCAACAGAGAGGGTTGAGCCAACAATGCCAAAACTGGAAAGAGCAGTTCCTATTAAAATACACTGCTAAATTTAATGGGAGAGGAATTTTCCCATTTAGAGAACGTAGTTTGCATTGGTATTCCTGTGGAAATACGAGTCAGAATTTTATGCACGAGGATTTCAAAAACAAGTATTTCAAAGCAGGCCAACTAGATGATGACTGATACTACTATATTGTCTCAGAATTTCAACTGTGATTTTTCTGGGAAGAGAAAAGGAGGACATTACTCCTAGCCAGCCATGGAGCCAGGAAAATTAAATACCCCTGCTGCTTTAGGAGGGAAACCCAGAGATGTTTTACTTGTTCACCAGTTCTTCTAGGAGTAGGAGACGGAGGCATCACAGTGAACACTCCCTCTGCAGCTTTCTGGATCAGTAGCAGAGGGGCTCATTGACCATCATTAATATGGTGTTCTTGTCTGCAGAAACACAGCGCATGTCCCCCTCTCATCTCCTCACTACTCTCCTGACTCAAACTTGGCTTTGTGTTGTGCTTATGAATGAATGAAACCTTGTTGTTCATTACTATGAAACAATATTAAATGTCATGTCAGCTTGAATTTACAGACATGAAATAGCAGCTTCTAGCTCCGGGAATGGTTTCTGCATGTTATACTTAATGCATTATGCAGCAGTAGAGTGCTGATTGCTGTTCAGTCTATTGTTCAATGACCTAGTTCTGTACTGAGCATGTTCGGCATTAGATGGAAACACTCTGAGTGTTCTCTTCTGTAAGATGTTTAGAAACTTGGAAATATTCTTAAAGAGCAAACATACAATTACTTGATATAGGCTGTGCTTCATTTGTACAGCCTCACTACATTTGTGCTTTCTAATATGATTATTTTTGAATATCATTATATTTCTATAATTAATCCCCATCAGTCAAATTGTGCAGGAAGTCTTCCAGTTCCCCTTCATCATGGAACACGTTGAAATCTGTGTTAGAAGAAAACACAGCATAAACCTTGCTTTAATCTACACCATTTCTATGAAAGATTTGCAACAAAAATTATAATCATGAATTTCCCTAACTGGGTAATACTCACTCGTTTAAATAGCAGTATGTGGGAAAACCTGTGAAATATGACACTTACAAAAAACAGAATGAAAATAAAAACCAAATTAAGTACAGTTCCCTAATATCTTCTAATTTGAAAACACGGTGCACAAGAACAAATTAACCCAGATGCAGGACACAACAAAAAGCAACCTAAGCCTTGTGGGAGCTTCACACACAGTCAGGGAAAGGACAGCTGCTTTTAATCAGCCAATTTCTATTTTTGAGTAGCACTTTGGTTGTCATGATGTAAAAAGAAAAGAATTAAAGTGAAGATGAGTAGTACCAGGGAAAGCAAAATATTCAACCTTTGTTTTATCACATTGTTTCACATTTCAAATATTTGCATGTGAATGCTTTCCCTATGTTAAATGCAAAAGGAGTTTTGATGTGACACCTGCAATCTTGGAAGAACAACCTTTAACTGTATTTTCATAGGGGGAAAAACAACTTTCTCTGAAAACCAACAGACCGTGCTACCTATCAATATGCATATTTCAAGTATCTTTCTAGTCATTCATTCTCTTTGATTTTACTGGAAAATATTCTCAGTAAAAAAAAATAATAAAGTTCCTGAAAGAATATCAATATTTTGACAAGGAAGGAGAAGAGGGAAAATTACATGCCATCGTTTGTAAAATCCTAAGACAACAAAGCTTACATGATGATAATATCTTTTCTTTTATAAAAATTGAAGTGCACTCACAATTCAGTAGTATCAGCTTGTTTTTAATCATAACAAAAAACATTCAGAACATTCAACAACACATTCACAGTGTCTTTGAAGTCATACATTTTTCTGACTTCATTGAAAAAAAAATCTTCTACAGAGATACTTTCCTTTAAAATATCAATATTTTGACAGTAGAAGTCAAGGAAGAATATCCAATAAAACACTTCTTAAATAGGAAGAAAATAAATCAATGATAGAAATTGTTTTGGGCAGTGGGTTGCATTTTAAATTTGGTAATATTAAGCACTTGTGTTTGAGATTAAAGAAGGACCCTGCAAAGCCATGCCCTTTCATATAAATTTCCACCTAGTCTCCCAGAAGATTTCCTTCTTTTCTTCAAAGAATAGCTCAGAATATTTATTTGCCAGCCACATAACTATAAGATAAGAGGGCCTGATGTCTACAAGTTATGTCTGGGCAGCTGAGCTAAGCAAAGATTTTACTGGTGAGGTCAAACATGAGCCTAGTAAATACAGGATGCGGACATGGGCACAGAGAGAAGTATAAAGATAACTTCAGTTCCAACAAGCTTAAACTTCTGCCATTAAGTACCCGTGAGCATGCCCCTATATAGAACAAATATAGGCTGTGGGTGGCAAGGTCTTAAGTCCAAATTTCCATGCACTTGAACTAGCTGTCACCATGTACATAGCTCCCAAGTAAGATACATTGGAGATATAAGCAAAATACCTCAATGCTAATTTAATCCCACCCCTCCAGGAAAACTGCCCCATGTTGACAGTGGATGTTACATGCAGCAATGTGATCAGGCACTTGCTTACGCACTGTCAGTCACTAACATGCAGGCAACATACAAGTTATTGCAAAAAAATTAAAGTCAGCTCTGCTGTGTTGTAGGACTGTTGGCTCTCTAAGTGCTTTGAAATTATGATATATGAGGTAGATGTTGCATATTAAATAAATATATTTAAATGATAAAGCCCCCTTTAGTGAGAGCTGATGAATGTTAAATGTTACAAGCCACAAGATGGTAGTATCAATCATCTTCATATATTATCAGAGTCAATGATAGGGCAGCCTCACTGATGACAGATAGACTGCTGGATTATTATCCCTTATTTCCAGAGTCACTGAACAAACCATTCAACTCTTTGAGCATTATTTTTAACTTTGTATTAAATTAGCAACTTTTCCCTCCCTACCATGGCAAGATTGATCAATTTGGTTTTTGCATGGGTGGAGAGAGAGAATGAATTGGGGTATCTAAAAGAACAGAGGTTTGTTTTCATCTAGGAAAAAAATCAACTTCCTCTTACTGGCAACAAATATAAAATTGTGATCTGGAGAAAGAACAGCAATGAAACAGTAAGCACACAATAATGGCTTTTCTTTGCACTTAGATAAAAGCTGAATTTTTGATGTGCACAGTATATTTTAATAAAATTTTATATACTATGTTTTATACACTTATTGGCTATTCCATAATAATGTGTGTGCTAACAGTAAAATTGCTCTTAAATTTATGTGTGTTATTTATATGTTCCCACGTAACAATGCTTTTTGTTGTAAAAAATATTCTGTTTATTAATGTAACTTTACAACCACTGCATCCAAGATCCGTGGTAAATTAATGACATTTTTATTATTTTATAGTGTCATTAAATTTTTACTGATCACTCCATCAAACAGAGGCAGTAAAGGCCATAATGTAAACTGGGACACTTAGATCAGGCAGCAGGAAGACATTCCATATAGTCTGAAGAAAACTGCTAGCAATAAATGATATTTATACCATCTTTAAGCATGTGAGAATACTTGGATAAGTTTGGCAAAACTGTTTCAGTAGTAGAGTGGATTGTGTACTTAAATAACAGTTTGCTTGCCAGTGAGACAAGCCTTTTTCAAACCATATGCGAAGTGACTGACTGCAGCCATCTCCTGAAAAACAACATGTGAAATGTAACGATGCACTGGGTCCCTCCCTTCTGCATTACCAAGACTGACCAGCGGGTACCATACCTCAAATTATTTCAACATGGTCCCCTTTGCCACAAACCAAAGTGGAAAATGGTACTCGCTGAGAGAGGCTTTTTGTTTGCTGTTTTACAAACAAAATATATTTCATTTAAGAACACACGTCTGGACAATGATGTGATATATTTCATTCCAATGGTCTGAATGAGAGGTACTTTACCAACCTTTATTTAAAAGCTCATTTCTAAGGGGTGTCTGAATATGGGGGATCATTCACGGCAGCCATGGAAAATACAACTACGGAGCCATTACCTATAGCATAGTTAAAACAGGTAAAAAATTGTTATCTCATGTTATTTTTGTGTGTAAAATGCATTATAATTAGGATACTCTCTCTACTGACTCTCGTAAATAAACCTAAATGTGTGTTATGAACTAATTGCTAAATATTCTATTTATGTATATAGAAGACAGTAAATAAATTCTACGCTCATATAATTATGAATTTAGAAACACCTAATTTCTACAAGGGGAGTCTGATATGATTCTTTCTTAAGTAAAAAAAGAATTTCGTTGTTGCATCCTAAAATACATATTTAATTATTAAAGACTTAGAAATCTTTCAAATGTGTAATGGTAAGAAATTTTGCTGGGAAGGTTAATACTACAGCCCCACTAGTCATGTTTTGTGGGTATTCCTAAAGCACAGTTTTCTAAGAAAAACAACAAATATTTGTATTACGAACAGAAGTTCTCTATGGTGATGACAATATTCTGAGATTATATCTTATCCTCAGAGTTTCAGCTATGTCTGGGTTATTAAGTGTAAGCTAAATAAGTCTTCTTGTTTTCATCCTAGCTCTTACTTCAATTTTTATGAACGTTTGATTTCCATTTGCGTATTTTGATGTATTTCCAGCCCAGGAAAACTCTTTCCTAAACTGAAAGTAAAGATTCCCCTGCAAAAGCAGCTTTCCCTTTACCCAGCTTCCCTTCCTCTCCTATGTTCACATCGGTGCCAAGGGGTCAGTCAGTATGATTTGTCTCACTGCTTTTCTTGCCCTTCTCTGTCCAGGCAATCATCCAGGCTTGCTGATTATTCTTCTACAGAGCCTTTTGCCTTCTTCCCTCTCTCAATACCCTCCTGCCATCACTAACTACCTCAGCACAGGTCTTCATGCCAACACACCTAGCTCACGGCTGCAGCCTCCTTTCTGATCTGCCTGATTCTTGGCACTGGAAGGACTCTCCAGTCCTTCTACTCACACTCTTCACACAGTTCTACTTCCTGTCTCTTATTCAAAACCATCCATAGTTTCCCATTTCTATTGCATTTCCTCCAAGCTCCTCTATATGGTTTTCAAGGTCTTTCATACACTGCTGCCTACACACCTTTAAAAACTCAATTTCCTACAGTTCTTCTGTCACATATCCTCTGCTTGGGGTGGACAGTTACTTGCCTTGCAATAATAATACCACGATCATCCTCCTTCTCTCTTCTTCTTCGCCAAATCCTATTAATATGGAAAAACCCAAGTTTTCCATTACTCTGTAAACTCTCTGATCTACCTACTCTCTGATATACAAAGATTCTTAGTTTTCCTTACATGATTAGCCCCTAGTTATGTACTATGTTAAAGAATTGGGCTTTTGGTTCATGTGAACTACCAAGTCTCCCTCGACAACATCAAAAGATTTTTCAAACCAGAGATTGTATCTTAGACCTTTTCTATATATCTTACAGAGCATTTAGTATTTGTGTCCATATATACTTGCAGGTTTATATAACTTATCCAGGCCACATAACTGATCCAGCCACATAAATCAAAAGCATGCTGCACAAGTGAGTATCTAAAAGGCAATAATAATAAAAACAAGGAAATTCAGAAAAATGCCTTAAATATTTTATATAAGAGGGAAATAAGCGATTTTAGAAGCCTTTAAAGCAATGGTTAAGTTAAAATGAGGCTGTTAGGGTGGTTCCTAATCCAATTTGACTGGTGTCCTTATACAAATGGTACATCTGGACACAAAAAAGGACCCCAGGGATGTATGCACACGAAGAAATGAATGTGTGAGGACACATCAAGACAGCATCTAGCTACAAGCCAAAGAGAAAGGCCTCAGAAGAAACCAACCTGCTGACATCTTGATCTTGGACTCCTAGCCTCCAGTACTGTGAGAAAATTAAATTCTGTTGTCTAAGCCGCAGTTTCTGGTAGTTTACTATGGCCACTTCAGCAAAGTAACACAATGCCAGCTTCTACCTCTTATGCCTTAAAAGGTGCTTGTTGCTTTCCAAAATTATAAAGAATAAAGGAGCACATTTTAGAGATAAAGTCATATTAGCCTCAGAAACAATTATCTGGAAACCTCTCTTTAGGATCTAGCAGCAGTTCTATCTGTTGACAGCCTTGTCCATCCACCTATACATTTATCTGTGATTCTTCAAAAGAAAAAGTTATCCTCTAAAGGGAAGGAGGCACTTGACAAAAGTTTTCAAAAACAGGAGGATTTATACAAGAGGCAAGGAAAAGAATCAATAAAGACTGCTATAAGCTGTTGAGATAAACTCTAGGAATGCTGATGTACGCCACTGGACCATAAGCATTTCGAGGGAGGGAAAGTGTCTCATGACCTGCTCTGTGCCCAGCTAGAACTGTGCGCTGCAAGCAGAGAAGCATGCGGCACATGCCTGCTGAAATGAACTAATGTTTGCAGAGCTTCTTGTGGAGATGTTTTATGGACCTTTCAAAAACATTCTCAAATGATGTATGACAAGTTTCCCTCAGGATTTGAAGAGTACACCAAACTAAGAGAGTTCTGTCTCCACACCCCTGGCAAGGACAGCATCCTAGACGCCTCCTGCAATGCACATTTAGACTCTTGTCACTGACCATCAGATGAGAAATGATACAGTAGCATTAACTCTGAAGATATGAGACCCTTTTTGGCTTGGGAGCCACTGAATTAAATTAGTTTCATCAGGATTATAGTGCTTACTGAACCCCTTTAACCAAATGCTTTCTGTCCTATTCATATGGTTTTAATATGGTTTTAACCAATTGCAAGGTTATTTATAAGTTTGCAGCTCCCAAGTAAAGTTATAAAGCATTCAGATTTAAGCAAATCCAGTTGTGTAGCAGCCTAACTCCTACTTATATGTGGTTTCCACTTTTTATTCATGTACAGAGGCATGATGCAGATTTGTTTCTGAATTTTCTCTGATTAACCATTTGTTTCAGTAAAAAGTTCACAAAAAGCCCCACTGTAAAATTATACAAACTCCTATTAAAACTGAACACATGATTTAAAAAGTGGAGAATTCTATCTCTATCTAAACCACCAAAAAGATACTGTTATTCTAACATGTACCATATGAACAAAGAGCATCACAATAAAATTAATGACCAGCTAAGCAAATGTCTTTGTCCAGAAAGATATCTTGGGAATTCTATTAGTTCAAAACCTAAGTACTTGAGTTGAGGTACCTATTTAATTTATAATATGTACCTTTTAGTATTATTTGTGGAAACACAGGTGCAGTTTATTCAAGTTGAAAACATCAAAGCTCTATGAACCAAGACTAAATATTTTCTTTAAAAATATAGCTTCTATTTCAATTGTAGCTGGCAAACTGATAAATTTTAAGATTTTTTTTCCCCTCAGAAACATAAACACAAAAAGTGAAAAAATGTAAGGTACTGCTACCATGTATTTGTTTTAATTTATGAGATATATAAGCATATTGTATCTCCTAAGAGCTTTTCCTATCATTTAAAGAAATATGTATGCTGCAAAAATAACATATATTTTAAAAAGAAGAATAGGGAGTAAGAGAAAGCTTTAGTGCCAGAAGGAAATGTAAAGGCCTCTTCATTCAAACAGCACTGGAACCAAGGAGGTCTGGACACTTACCACAGTCCTGAAGCCAGCTGGTGACAGATCCAGAACATGCCTCTCACCTCCAGACTCTCAGTCTCCTGCTCCTTCCACTGAGCTACTCTGTACTTTACAAACTGTACTAGTCCCTGTATAATTCATCAGCAAAATGAGGGAGTTAACTTCTCTCCATGTTTTCTTCCAGCTCTAAAATCTGATATTTCTGTGATATTTGACTTTCTTACTCTCTAAGATCTACATTGCAACACACATTGATAAAATCACTTTGCCATGTCCTAAAAAATTCTGAGGAATTATTCTTCTCAAGAAAAGCACTCAAAAACAATGCATTTTTTTCCCAATAAGCCTACCAAAGCACAGTCACTTTTAGCCAAAAAGCATCTGTTGGCTACTTCTGAAATTCCGTGGCCACCATAGGCAAAAGCAATAGAAGGGAAGGGAGACAAAGGAAGGAGGCAGGGAAAATCAGAAGGAAGACATTTTTATCTGAATGTGGCTTAAAGATTCCTCTGTGTCCCTAGTTTGAGATTCATCCCTCGCCCAGAATACATCCCCTTTGTCTGCAAGTAAAGTAACATAAATGCAAAGACCGCTGCTAAGAAGAGGGCTTCTCTTCAGAAAAAAACTGATTAACTCCTTAATGTCAAGATTTTGTATATTCTACTGATATCCTCCTTCTAGGAAAAAAGAGGCACTAAATAAGGTCAAATGATGTCACAAACGAGTATTCAGATAAAAAGTAAACATAACCCAGGACTATGTCTGATTGTGGAAGAAGCTTTTCTTAAGATTAAGTAAAATTAAAATTTAAAAACTGTTTTCATTTCATACAAATTTTAAAAAATCATTCTAAAATTGAAATTTTTAAAATGAGTTTAAAAGAAGAAGAAAATATTTAGAAATCCTTTTCAAAACAGTACTCCAATATGGCACCATTACAAAGGACAAAAGATAGTGTCCAACTGTGGAGATATGTGTTAATTGTATGGTTTTCCAAAGATGTGGGAGAACTGATATCAATTATAGTATAATTACCATTACTTCCAACAGAGTTAACATGTAGTTACCACAAAATAACATACAATTAACTGGTGTCACATTGCACACCAGACTAAATAAGATACAAATTAAGAATTCCCAAATGTAGCCTTAATACTCTTCTGTTTCTTAAAAAATACAATAAAAATAAAACAAGTTTTCTCTGATAATGTCACAGCATTCGAAGGAATTAATGTCATTATTCAAAGAGGGAAAACCAGGATATATAAGTTAGAAAGTATCATTTTTAGTTATAAGATGAAAAACTGCATAGGGAGGGAGAAGAATATATTAACAAAAAATTTAAATTTAATAAGCCAAAGGTATAGTAAATAAAATAAAATTTCCCTCACACTTCTTTCAGGTCCTGAAATTAGGCAGCTATATTTTAAAACCAAATTCAATAATGTTCTTAGCTTTTACTGATACCTAATATTTTTTGCTTTATTTATCAAACACAGAACAAGAGCCTGCTTTAGTAGTGCTACAGAGAGACACATAAATGAGTCAGGCTCAGTTCCAGACAGGAATTTTAACCAAATTTTTAGTTCTTTGCTATGCGAAGCAGTAAGTTATGTCTCAATGTAAGCAATTTCCTTATCAGGAGGTGAACTTGAGGGACAAAGAATGCTATGGTTAAGCTTGAAGAAGTAAAATTCCTTGTTGGAATGTCTCAAGTTAGCAACACTAATACAGGATGCCTCCACGTCCTGCATGTGAGAGAGGGGCGCATGTGGGAACACATACATGCCCACCATGCATCTAGGTTTAATTAGAAGAGAACTGAAAACGGCAGAGTGCAATGCTGTGAAGTTGATGAGAGGACAAAGGGAAAGGAGCTGTATTTCAAATACAGCTACAGTGTATCTGCTATATCCGTTTCAAACATCTGGGCTTCCAATTATTTATTGAACTCATGTGTAAGACTTATTTGGGAATACTGCAAACAGTTATAGAACAGGAACATGCAACTACTTTGTAAAACACTTGCACGACTGAACTCTTGATAAAATCTTGAACAATATGAGTGAAAACTGCTATGACATAATTATCTTTGAGTCAATATGTGAAAACAATTTAGAGGTTAGCATGCTAAGAACAAATTTCATACACAGCCTGCTAATTAATGTAGCAGACAATATTTTATTAGGAACTTATATTTTGCATATTTTTGAAGATTTAGTTTATTTCCTACATGTGACTTTTTTTTCCTTTGTGGTATCCAAAGGCTTACTTGAGATTAAACGAGGCTAGACACATTTGTAGAAGGCTGCACAACTTGTTTGAAGATTACATAAGCATATGCATAGATCCGCAAAGCTTTCAGGGCAAGTCTGTTCCCTATGTAGTCAATATTTTCCCTTTTTCTATGAATACAGAGCTCAAGAATAGATGTATTATTTTTTCACCCAGTTTTATTCCATTGCATTCATGAAGCTTTTGTTAGGCTCTAAGGGAAACCAAACTGGCTAGGAGGGATGACAACAGAACAAGGATGGGTACATTATTATGCCATGTTATTTCCTCTTGTTCCCACATCACTATTATATTCCTCTGATTATTGCAGTCTCAAAAAATGTGCTGATCACTGTGTGTGTTAGGCAACACTGCAAGATCGAGAAGCTAATATCCCAGATAGAGTACATTATGCATGTGATGTAAATGAGGTATGTGCTCTCTACATGGTGGCCGTTTGTCACCAGAGATTCAGCGAACAGAAAGGATGGGTGCAACTGCCTTTATTCTCTTCCACTGTTTCCACAATGGTGAAAATAAAGAAGTAAATAGAATAAAAATCACCTGTCCTTCACAACTGATCTTAAATGGCACAAACTTGAAATACTTATAACATAATATATATATTGGGTAGAGCTTTTTGTTTGTTGTCTTTGTATTAGGAAAAAACAAGGCTTGTCATCTTTACATTCAGAAATTAGAAACTGAAATGCAGCACATTACAGTTCATACCAGTAAGGGTAGAGACAGCACTGACTTTATTTCTCAAAAACTAAATAATCAGATATTTTAAACTGTGGACTCTGAATTCCTGGTCTAAAAGCAAGGGCTTCAATGTAAACAATCCTTCCTGCTGAATTAGAAATGAATGCTTAGATCACAGGTTAAAATCTCGAAGTGAAATAAAAACACCTCCAAGGGCTCTAGGACATGGGCTCGATAAACAAGCACATGGTTATTCCTACAGCTTGAGCAGCAGCACTCCTTGTCCCTCTCTATCCCTGCCTAGATAAGGAGAAACTTGGAAAATTAGCTTGAGCAGGGTGTGAGACAGAGAGGCAATTCCTCAATCCTAAAGATTGTCTAACGAGAACTAACTAAAATGGATTTGCATATTCTTAAGGAAAAAGACAGTTATTCGTAGACCAAATAACTTTCCATGTGAATGTTATATTTAGCAGTTTTAAATCTCTGTAGAATTTTTAATGGCACTTTCGGACCAATTAATGACTTAAGAGAAGATCATGAGTATAACTATACAAGCTACAAAAGTTTTTAAAATATAGCTCTTATTTAACTCTACTGCATGTATTTCACACAAAGAAGGGTATAACCGAAGAAAGGACTAAATCTGCTTTTCACTGATTAAATAAATCTCATATTTGAATTTGCATTATGATCAAAATTTTAGTTTTCCATAAATAAATCTCATATTTGAATTTACATTATGATCAAGATTTTAGTTTTCCATAACTGAGGTGATAACCAAGGAAGTAGCAAGAAAAATTGCTTATAGAGAAAACCAAACTTCTTGACTATTTCAGGACCGAAATATTAAAACTTCATTTATATAAGGCTTCAAGTTGCACATTGTGTTCTCTTATTGGCAACGTGACATGAAGTGCTGGATTATTAGATTGCTTAAACCAAATAAAGTCTTAATGTAAATATGAGCTTTTTAGGAACTCTAAGGTTTGAAATATTAGTCTTCCCTTGAAAACCAGCTAATATATTTGCAGTACTCACACTTGTATTTTCAATTATTTAAAAATTCATTGACAATTATAATTTTTCAATTAAAAATAATATAAATTTTAAAAATTCATTGTCCATTGTTCTAAACAGTCACATAGTTTGCCTTCTGTGTAAGCTGATTTAACTACAAACTTTACTTCTCTTTAGTATGGTCTCTTCTTGAAGGTAAATCAACACTTAATATTGCCTTAAATATCAACCACAGAAAATTTTTATCTCATTAAGTTACCTTTTAAAATTGTATAAACTTGAGGAAATGATTCTAGAAAACCAGTTTGTACAAAACCACATGATATTTACTAACCCAACAGTGTTTGGATCTCATTGTATTGTGCTGATCAGTAAATCCATCTACATTTAGCTAATTCTCAGTCCTCAGCTAATTCTTTGAGCCAGAGATGTTTGGTACAACAGACCTGATATGCTTGAAATAGACTTCACTTCCTTTCTACATCCTCTCCTTCCCACCACTACCCACAAAGATGATAAACAAAAATTGTTTTATTTATGGGAAAAAAGTGATGACATGCTACTTATTTATGCTATCAGCCTAAGGCAGCTTTGAGTCCACCTTATTCCAATGAAACAGGAGGCAGGAGGCACACAGAATAAAGCTTCCTTTCTGGGCCAGAAATCAGACTCAGTTCCCTTCCTCCTCACAAAATAAATATGGTCAATGCTCTGACTTGGGGGCCATTAGCATCTTATAAATTGTAAAGTATTTTCCCACATATTATCGCATTTGTAAGGCACAATCATCCTAATTTTACAGAACATACTGAGACTCAGTAAGACTTAGAGACTTAACCAAGATGACACAAATAGTCAGATGTACGCCTAGAAGATAGATCTCCAGTTTTAAAATTGAGACTAAATTCCTCTACTGATTCATATAGCTTAATTTGTGAAACTTTACTGAGTTTTAGGTATATGAAATCAGGAAGATCAGCATCCACGCTGGCTTCCAAAACTTTGCAAGTTGGTATTTATTTTATAAATTTAACTTTCTGAAGCTATTCAAATCTAAGACTTCACTGCATAGCCATTTAAATAAATGAAATCAGCATTAAGTTGTGAATAAATGTGTACTGGTTGTCTCTCAGTCCCCCTAGGCTGTGCTACTGTTTCATGTATGGTTAATTCTTACGTGGCTTTACAGGCCTTATTGGCGATGCACACACAGAAGCTCCTGTTAACTGTGCTGCTACCAAGGACACAGGAGTAGTAGGTAGATATGCAAGTATTATACACTAGAGCCCTGCCACAGAAGAATGCAGAGATGGCAGCTGCCTCCTGTAACTATGAGAACGTGCAGGAAAATCATCAGTGGTCAGAGACTGCAACCTAACTGCAGTAGGTTGTAAGGTTGCAGTGAGAAGTGAAGGAAGGAGAGAGGGAGGGTGGAAAAAAAAGAGGAAGAAGGGGAAGAGGTAAGGGCAATGGGGGAGCAGGAATGGAGAGAGATGGTAGGAAGGAGGTTAGGGAGGGAGAAAGGAAAGGAGAGAATTCTATTCTCACACATACCGGAAGGCAGAGACAAAGAAGTGTAGACTGAGGGCGATGCATCCACAACCTCCAGAACAGAAGACAGATGAGGACGTGGCAGTGAGATGAGCAATTTGAGACAGTCAAAGAAACTTCAGTATTCTAGGGCCTTGTAAGAAACAGCCCTCTTATAATACGAATTTCCTCTGCCTGAGGAAGGCCAGACACATTCAAAAGGCAGACAGATGAAAATAAATTTTCAACTCCATAAGAGCAACTACTTCTTCCAAAGTCTGGGCTCTAGCCACAAGCACACAATGAGCATTTTAGGCTCAGTGTTAGGGGAAAGGCAAAGCTTAAGACATGCGCTCCTCCTTCAAGTAATTAATAATGGTAATAGCGTTGTGCAGTAAAAAGTATAGAATTTATATAGAGAAGAGCTGGTATTCGAACCTAGAGTTACCTGCATGAATTTTCAGTGTTTTGTTTGTCAATAATGGGGGCTAAGAAAAGATATCAATAATCTTTACCTCAAAGGATTTTTGTGAATATCAAATGTGATTTTTGTATAAAAAAGTATTCATCAGTCATCAATGCATAAATTATGCTAATTATTTTAAATTTTCATGTAGATTTACAGTCCTATATCATCCTGAAGTTTCTCCCACGGAGAAGAGTAGGAGCAACTTACTAGTTGCTTCTATAATTGTAGTAACAGGTTGACTTTCTCCAAGTTTATCTATGTGGAGACATACACTGCATTTACCTCAGCCATTACTATTATCATTATTCTTTATTCTCTCTCATTCTTTCTCACACACATACAATCATACATACAGCCTCTGGGTTAACTGTCTTAGCCAGGCATTCAAGGCTTCCATCATCTGAACCCTGCGCCTCTCTAACTCAGAGTCCACGCCTCTCCTGATTGAACTGTCCTCTGGCTATTATTCCCCATATGCACAGACACATGCCCCATCCATACTCATGCCAGGACCCTGCCTGGACACTCCTCACTATGTACTCTAGCCTTCCTGCCCTGTCTTTGAGGGCATTTCAAGTCTCTCCTCTTTACAGAATCGTTTTTTTTTCCATCGAGGGATTGACAGGATGGCCTCCTTTTATCTTTGTTAGCTTAATTAGCCTTACAACCCAATTCACTCATTTGGCACATAGACCTTCTATTGTCTGGTTCCCTTTTATGGATCAATCTTGTCTCCCAAATCAGACTTCACTCTCCTGTAAGTCAGAAAGAGACCAGTCAATATTTATCTGAATCCCAAACACCTAACACAAGCCCCATACATCAAATGGTGAGCACTTCCTACCTAACGCCCTGTGATGTCATGTGGTTGCAAACAACAATAAGGGAGCCAGAAAAATATTTATTTGCATCTACCTTGCTTCACATATATATCTTATTTAATCTTTTCCATGACCTTATACAATATATTCATCATTTCTACCTTCCAAGTGAGTAAACAAAGTCTCAGAAAAGTAAGTAACAGACCTCAGGTGGCATATCTAGTAATCCATGTGTTGTTGATCATTAATTAGGCTGAGAAACTGAGATTTGGATTTAGACATGACTAATTTCAAGGGCTCCTGTTCCTTATTTCATTCCTGATGTTTGCCTAGACCTAGAGAAATCATTTCATGGCAATCAAATTGGTGGTCTAGAATAGTAAAGGCTAAACATACTACCAACCTCCCTTGAAGGAGTGTTACTAAGATCAGAGAACTTGGCTGGGCCCAGTGGCTCATGCCTGTAATTCCAACACTTTGGGAGGCCAAGGCGGGTGGATCCCCTGAGATCAGGAGTTCGAGACCAGCCTGGTTAACATGGTGAAATCCATCTGTACTAAAGATACAAAAAAAAAATATTAGCCAGGTGTGGTAGCAGGCAGCTATAATCCTAGCTACTGGGGAGGCTGAGGCAGGAGAATCACTTGAACCCAGGCAGCGGAGGTTTCAGTGAGCCAAGATTGCACAACTGCACTCCAGCCTGGGCAAGAAGAGCAAAACTCTGTCTAAAAAGGAAAAAAAATCAAAGAACTCATCTTCTTAGAAGAATAAGAAGGACTTGAGAAACCAATGCTATTTTTTTTTTAATGTAAGAGCTCACTAAAATGGTTCTTTGAACTAAATAAGAGGCTTGCCTTCTTGTCCCCATTTTGCAGATAAGAAAATGGATATTAATTTCAATGTTGATATCTTAATCTCAACATAGGCAAGAGGACCCCAAATTTATGGTTTCTCCTCTTAAAAAATTATGTTGACTCTCAATATGGGAAGATAACAATTTAAATGATCTTCTTTGTTGAGAACTACAGGGGACTACTGCAGCCTGGAAGGCCATTGCGCAATGCATTTTACAAGACACCCTTTGTGTTATTTCAGAATCAATGCTGTTGACATTATTTATAAAAAGATATAAAGGGCAAATCAGGGTTGCACTAAAAATAAAAGCAAGCATTTCCATCCATAGTGGGAAGACAGCACTTTGGGAAATTCTAATCTTAGTTGCAAATGTCAAAGATTGCAAACTGGATCTTAGCTAAAAGTAAACTTCTGCCAGACTGCTCCCAATGGCACATTTTTGACAACCAGATTTAAGACAATGCTGAGAGGGAAGCAGTGATGTAAAGAATATATAAAGTATATCCATGTGCAAAGTTTTCACATATACTCTCTATTCACAGCCCTAGGTCAACCAGCTGAAAATGAAAATAATCAAGTATAGTAATACCCAACACCATAAAGAGAAGACAGTAGAATACATACACAAAGACTTACACAAACAACACACATACACTATCAGACAGACCGTCTCACATACACATCCAAGTAAACAGACACAGACAGACAGAAAGATTCAGAGACAGACGTAGACATGGACCCAAACATGCTACAGACAGAAATGCAGACAGGTACACAATAAGATAGGCACATAGACACAAAGAGATACTGACAAATACACAAGACACATTACAGATGCATAGAGTCAGAGAGCCAGACACACAGCAGGTATGCACTGCTATAGATATAACAGACCTGTGGACAGAGAGGCACACATAAGTGCACATACACACGGAACAGATTCACACAGATGGACTCACATATAGATTTACACCCACAATGCGAAAGACACACATGAACACTCACAGAGTTACACACATGAACACTCACAGAGTTACACACATAGTGCAGTCACATGTACACACCAACTCATGTACAGCCATATATAATGTGTAGTCTGTGACCTTCCTTTCAAGGCACATCAGGACACATGGGCAGGGATAGGTTTAGGGGAAGAAGATGAAGTACGTCTGTTATTGTGGACAGAATATGAGATTCAAAACAAAAAACTTTAAAGTTTTTCAAGTTTAATATTACCTGTGTGAATATAAGCAAATGATTTGAGCTCTTTGAACCTCATCCTCATCTGTAGAAGAGGAATAATAAAAACTCTACTTCTTATGATGGTTGCTAGAATTAACTCTAATTAATAAATGTGTGAAAATGCTTGCAAACAATTAAAAACACTGACATTTTAGTGATTATTATTATGTTCTTAAAACTGCCACCAGCGAAGAAAGCTTCTTAGGAAAAGAAAAAGTAAAAGTATTATCTACCTCACCTTTTACTAAGAACACTTAATGAAATCTATTTTTAAAAATTGATCTTTAGGGAACTAAATATTTATACAAAATGTAGCTACAGAAAATTCTGTTACTGGCATCAACTTAAATCAATTAATATTATATTGAGTGCCTACTATGTGCCAAGCATGTCTAGGAAATGAAATATTCTACTTAAGCATACATACCCTCTGATTAGTCAAGCTGTCATATACAATATATTCCATACTTGGTATTACTATTAGCAAGGATGATAGTATAGAACATAAGCAGCACTAAGACTAAATTTAGCACTTTGAGACCATATGATGCTTAAGCGTCACCACCATAAACATTTTAGGACCATGAACATTAGAGCAGAATCTGGAAAGCACACAGGACTGAGTGCCAGAGAGACAGGGGACTGGTCCTAGTCTCAGTAACACCCTGTGGCTGGATTTGGGCAATCACTTCACTTCTCTGTTTCTTATCTATAAAATAAAGGGCTGTACTAAATGATCTCGAAGGGCTCTTTTAGCTCTGATTCAACTCTTCTTACAGTGCAATGAAGAAGTGCTGACTAATGGTCTTTCTGTTGAGAGAGTGCTGAATATATAAATTTTTACTATACTACTATAAAAACAAAGAAGTTCATATTTCATATCTCTAAAAGGAAAAGATCTATCATCACTGGACTAGAGAAAATGCGGGCAAGTTATGATTCTGTAAGAATAGAAATTGATTAAGAGATTTTTGGATACAGCATATTAGATCCCTAATTCTCAAGGGCAAAGATCTCTGAGGAAAATCTTCAGGATATACTGAAGCAAACATCCATAAAATGGGATGCCAAAATCTGCAGAAAATTCAGATAGCTTTTAAGCAGAGCACTCTCCTATTAGCTCAGAAAAATCCAGGTGGACCCAGTTCCTAAAAGGCATGCACACAGTAAAACAACACAGCGTGTTTTCAAGTGATCAATTATGCTTCTCTGAGGAATCTAAAAATCACAATTTAGACAGATTCTTTGTTAGACTTAGGAGACCACTTGTATTGTCTTGAGGAGCATTGTGAAAACTTAGGAAAACAGTTTAGAATATGCGCAGCCTTTCCAAAGTTGCATTTTAAACTGAATCCAACTTTAAATGTTCAAGTTTTAGCAGATTTTTAAAAATATAATTTGTCATTTAAATGGTCTCAGTTTTATATTTAAAATTTTTCCCACAATCAAATGACTTCAAACTTAATATTTTGTTTTGATGATAATCATAACTATATATATTTTCTTTACTGTGCATTTTTAAAAATAACTAAAAAATTCCTGACAGCACGTGCTTTGATTTTTTTTCTGCAACTCAGTTATTTAAAAAATGTTTAAATTTTTTTTTACAATGAGTGGATTCTAAAGGCCACCTAGGTGGGATTGATTTAATTTGGAGGTTGAGAAATCCTCAGGAAAACTTTATTAATTTCTTTATGTGGGGTGACATAGCATTAAGTCACCTGACACTAAACTTGCAATACATTCTTCCTCCGCATACTGGTTGTCTTTCCATTGGAAAAGCCCTGCTTCCACAACAGGACAGTCTCTAAGCTAAGGAAGAGCAGGAATGCAAAGGAGTCCTAGGCCAATTTTAAGAAATTTCAAATGGAGTTCCACCTACAGAACTGGTCTTGGGAATCCTACAAGAGAAGAAAATGGATTTTTAAAGGTATTATCCTAGGCACCTGGCTTTTAGTTTCCTGATAAATCCTGTAATAACCAAGGGAACTAAGTGTAATTAATCTCAGATGAGGACACCAAGACTCAAGGAAGTCACAGACCTGTGAGTTGTGGAAGCAGAATCTGAAGCCCCAATCATTCTGACTCCAAAACACATGCTCTTTTCACTCTTGCACACCTCTCAAATGGTTTCTCTCATCCTTTATTTAAATGCCACCATCATATTCTTCTTAAAATGTAGTTTAGGTAAAACGTGCCCCATCCACAAACACCTACAATGGCTCCCAATTATCTAAAAGGATAAAACTTAAGCTAGTCACCACAACCATCTCTGTCAGCCTGCTATTCTACCAATTATGTGTCAGGTTCTGAATAAAGACACTTATGTTGATTATAGCTGGTCTTTCATATCCATGGGTTCTGTACCTGAGAGGTCAACCAATTTTGGATGGAAAATATTTTTTAAAATTTAAATTAAAAATAACAATACAACACAAATAATAGGATTAAAAATAGAGTGTATATTTACGTGACATTTATGTTGTGTTAGATAATATGAGTAATCTAGAGATGATTTAAAGAATATGGGAGGATGTGCCTAGGTTATATGCAAATACTATGTCATTTTATATAACAGTCTTGAGCATCCAGAAATTTTGGTATCTGCAGGGTGGGGAAGTGGGAGTCCTGGACCAGTTCACTAAGAATATTCAGGGATGACTGTACTTTATTGAATCATCACAACAAACCCTTGTGCATAGAAACCATGCATATTAATAACATTTCTAAGATGGAGACATTAGGTCAGTCTAACTCCAAAGCCTTTGGTCTTATCAACAACCTTAATTAAATGGATGGGAAAGTAGGAAGAAAAGAAATAAAAAAGGGAAGGTGGAAAGGAGGGAGAGAGAGGAAGAGAAGAAGACTGGGAAAGAGGGAGGAAGGGAATAAGCATTTATTAAATGCCTAATTTGTACATAAGATATTGTATTAGGAGGCTGAATGTTGAATCTTTAATTCTCAAATCCTGATATTTTTACAGATGAGCAAACTTAGGCTCTGAGATATCAGCATAATAGTGATAAAGCCAGGATTAAACCCTCGTTATCTTTCAACTACACATGTCTAATACTATGCTTTGTATACAGTAAGTACTTAATACAAATGAAATGAAATTGAAAAAAGGTGTGCCCATGGAACAAAGTGCTGTATACAAGTATGCAATGTCAGTCACATTACCTAAACTAAGGCAAGTAACTGTAGGTAAAAAAATGCATCTCAAAGATAAACAAAAGGTCTGTTAGGAAATAGGCCTGCAAAATTACTGTAGTTCTCAACCTGAATAGGAATGTAATAGGAACATTCTTAGGTGTGTCTCAAGCTTTTGTGAGGACCCAGAGGAGAAAACCTACATTTCTTCTGAGAAGTTGCTTTGTTTATGTGGTAGAAATACTGTGGCTATTACAATACATTTCCTTTTTGCCTGGTTACCAGGAAACTTACAATGAAGTCTGTGGCCCATTTTAGCAATTAGGTAAATATGTATGACAAGAATTTTTGTGCACTTCACTTACCTCAGCTTTACCCTATTTACCTTATTTTCCTATCCTTAATTTTTCTTTACCACAATCTCCTCTCTCTATTTAGTTTTCATGTTGTTTTATTGCACGCATCACTGCAAATCACCCAAAATTCTTTTTACATCAAGTCAATGTATATATACAAGTAGTATAACTATACTGTTTTGCTCCTTAATTCAAATAGAACCATTAGCCATTTCTAAACATTTACTATGTTTGATCAGTGAAGACTGTTATTAAGGTTAAGGTTAATACAACTGAAAAACATAATGCATGTACCTGTATTGCGTGATCTAGAATAGCATAGATTCAAAATATCACCTTGGTAATCTCAAAGACCCTTTTAGAGGGTCCACTAGATCAAAACTATTTTCATAGTAACACTAAGATATTGTTTGCCTTAGTCATTCTTATTCTCTCTTGAATGTACAATGGAGATTTCTAGAAGCTACATGACAATGATACAATTTGGTTGCAAAAGCAGATACCAGAATTAAGCAGTCTTCTAACAAATTAGACATTAAAGAGATTCATAAAAATGTAAAGCAAAGCCATTCTTCTATTTTTTTACTTTGAAAATATAGTTAATACTCAAAAATGTTATTTGCATTATTATCTAATGGATTTGTTATTGTCATCTTAAATATTTTTTTCACATTTTAGTTTTAATATTTAATAAGATAAATATTGGTTGATAAGTCCACATAAATCAAAACTCTTCAGGGTCTTCAATAATTTTTAAGAGTGTAAAAGGTCCCTGATACCAAAAAAGTTGAGAACAGCTGGTCTGGAAGGATTAAGAGATTACATCTAGAAGAGATTAGATCTAGAAGGATTAAGGATTAGATACTACCTGCCACAAAGGGAGGTTAGGTCTATAAAATCCTCATAATTAGTAAGTTTGCTCGACACATAATAAAACCAACAACTCTTTCAGAAAATGTATGCAACATTATTAACTGAATATATTGAATTTTAACCCTTTCATTAGAAGTACATTAACTAAATGTGGCCTTTTGACTTAAACATGTATAAACAAAACTCAAGCCTTTATATTTTTTCCTATACCCACACCTATCTAGGAAGTATCTTGAACTTGTAAACTTACATAGAAATTCTCACCATTTTTTTTCTGTTTAAAATACAGAGAAGAAAAGAGCCAAACAAGTGTGTTGTTGTTTTTTATGAGTTAGGCCTTAAGCTAGTAGCTAGGCAACCAATCAAGTAGCCCTGACAACAGAAAGAAAAAGAACTTAATGATTACATTCAGCCAGGAGCCTACATACGGAACTTCATAGTTGCCCAGTGTTACTAGTTCAAATGTAAAATCCAACACTAATAAAACTTACCTTGCTTTTCTCTAATTTTATAGCACTTCTGATCTGTGTATGTTCTTTTAAAAAAAACACTATTGCAAGTATAAACATAGCTATTCATTTCAAAGAAATATGTATGAAACACATATATCTAGATAGACTTCTTTAGCATTCACTTCATTAAATTGATGTTTGAAACTCAGATGTGTGTCTTGTTTTAGATTTTAAGTAAAATTGCGCTATCAATCTCACAGAGATGTAGGAAACAAATGAGATGATGGAAAAGAAATGCTAGAGTGAAGTGATCCAGAGCTGGTCTTAGTTTCTTCCTCTGTGAAACAAGGACAGTAATACCAACATCCCTGAATTTGGAAAGGTTCAAGAGTGAATATATATGTAATAATATATTTGGAGCACAGAAAGCACAAAAATATTCCTTGTCATGACATAAAGAAAGAGTTGTACACAATGTTTTTTAAACAGTGACTACTGATCTGCTGTGCAAATGAGGAGAATTACAATTAGAATTTCTTCCCTTACTGCAAACTCTCTAATGTGCCTCACATTCTTCATAGTACAAGTTGTTGTCTTGAGAATAGGTTGACATAGAAAAGTAACACAATTGAACATGTTAGTCAACTGCTCACAAAAATGACAATCCTGATTAATTAGGACTATGTGCACCTTTGAAAACAACCAAACCTCACTAGTCTGTGAGCTATAGAAAGAGCTCATTCATTTTCAATACACTTTGCAAAATAATTTTCTCACAAGCCCCTTTCACTTACTGGTATAAAACTATATTGATCCTCTGTCTAAATTTATCCTGTCATGCAACAATGAATACCTGAATCAATTGTATGAATAACAAGGAGCTATGGTAATTGACGACGAGAAACAGATGTCCAGTATGTTTTCCTTTTCCAATAAAAGGGGGCAGTGTTACATCAGTGTAATACTGATGTACTGTTCTAATATTTTTGCAAAGTATGGGTGAAATGCAAGAATCTACACTTTCAAAAAATGAACAATAGCTTTTTAAATAAATGGAAACAAGTTTACAATGTGTCTCAATGATTGGGTTATGATTTTCCTATTTAATTCACTGAAAAATATTATTTGGGTATGAGAAATATAAACAGCTATCAAGCATCAGGTCAAGCTTTTCCAAAACATTATAGATTAAAATTCTGCTTTTGTGGAAATATATTAAAGCATAAATTACTAGGAACAAAATCTCCCTAGCACACTAACATAATCAAACTTGAGTATTATTATCATGTTGGCTTTAGCCAAATCCTAGCAGGTAGCTAGTTTATTCAAGCTACTCTAAAAATGAAAAAGAAATATGCATATCCTGACTTTGCAAGAAGCTGCCTGTTAGCATCTTACTAGCCATTTTTCCTCTTTTAAGACGTTTTGGATCCAAGGACCAATAGGTTGACTCATTCACCAGTGGAGAAATCAAAGAAAGAAAAAATTTAAAACTAAACAACAGATTTGACAAGATGCCTGTCATCTGAAAGTGAGAAAGAATCTGGTATTAAATGAGCATCTTTTGTGCAAGATACAGGCTGTACATATGCTTTTCTTCAAAACAGCCCTTCAAGAAAAGGGTAATTATCTCCATTTTATAGATATGAACATTGAGACTCAGAGAGATTTTAAATTACTCAGAGTAATTTACTTAAATAACACAGTTAGGAAACAGCACAGAGAGAACTGAGACCCAGCATTAATCAACTCTAAAATCCAAGCTCTTTCTAATCTACATGTCGTCTGTCTTTCTATGACTGCTCCTGGCCTGGCCACCTCCTTTGTTTCTTTGTCTATACCAGTATCATTCAATCTTCTGTTTCCTGACTGGTAGCTTTCCGGCGCCAGAAGCAACAGACACCATGGCAGGGAAGAATGTCCTTCCCAGATAGAAGGTGGCAAGTATAGAGAAAGCACGGAGATAAATGCTCTTCTGCTTCACTGTTTTTGTTTATTTATTCTCTGCTATATTTCACCAAAGCTTTGAGATTGTCAATGTAAAATGTAAGATATCACAGGAAACTAATAAATGAATCTGGTACTGTTCTATAAGTGGAAATACAATTAACTAGGAATTAGGATAGCTGAGATTTAATTTCTGCTCCGCCACAAATACACTATGACTGTGGGCAAGTCCTTTTCTTTCTCTAAGTTTCCGTTTCCTCATCTGCAAATTGAAGTGACTGCATTTGATCAAGTGTAATGCTCCCTCCGGTTCTCTTACTCTACAGTTTTAATTCTACCAATATACTTCAGAGGCAAGTAAAGTGTGATAATTGTGTCCACTGTAGCCCATTTTGTTTGACACCTGATGAGGTCAAGCACTTTTCTCAAGTGATTCCCAGATGAGGAAGTGAATAGCAGCTCAGGACACATGTGTACAGATGTGTAATCTGCCTTTTTGTGAGCAGCTGTGATCAGTAGGTAATCAATCTACTGGCTTACATTAATACCTATGCAGGAAAGCATTCCAACCAATGCTTTTGCTGAGTCACCATTCAAAAATTAAGAAGATCAGAGAGTTACAGAACATACTTTACATATGTCCCTTCATTAAGAAGGCCCACCCTGCCTTGGCTGTCTTCTTGCCAGCTGCCCTTAGCTTAGCTCTGAGGAGACTTAGAAGCAGCCTAATTAAAATTCTGCCATGTATTGTCATGACTACAATACTCTCTCTCTTAGAGATGTCAAAACAACAAAATTTGGTAAGCAATTGGCCTATAGTTTGATCGAATTGCACTGGTATTTAGACAGGGGTGAAGATGGCTGGTGCTCTTTTTGTGGAAAGCTACAACCCAAGGCGGTAACTTAGATTTCTGCTGGCAGGACACTGACAATTCACGCACAGAAGTTATGTTGAAATGATGGAGCAGAACAGCTCCTAAGGTGCCGTTACAGTCTATTGTACCTACAATGTATATATTTAACAGATCCTAAATACCCCGTGACACAGCCAACCAGAACAACTCCATTGGTGCCGTTCTGGCCAATCAAGTCAACAATGTTTCCTTTTAAAGTGCCAAAATAGGGATTTACTCAATACAGTGAGACACATCATGAGTAAACATGTAGTCATATGGACATAATCTATGATTCTATATGTACTATAAAGACATAAGCATCCCTATACCTGTTAATAAATGTTGGCTCACATTTATGATATATACAAAGCCTGTCTTGTGTACATCTTATATTACTAAATGTAACAAGCTACAGTGGACACTGATGTGTGACCCAGATCCCCCTTCAGGACTGCAAGATTTACTCCCTCAGCTGCTGGAATTGCTGTTGGTAGCTAGCTTTTAGCTATTGGTCCTCGCACTGCCTTAGCTGAAGAGAGTCACCTCACTCAAAGTCATTTCCTCTTCCCACTCGAAGTCATGTCCTCATCCAATGACTCATTGATGATACAAGTGTATAAAAGCTCACACTCTCACCCCAACTTAGGGCAATTCTGAGTGACCATGGGAATCTGGAAGCTTCCAATGAGGTTGCTAGAAGCCCTAGTTGAGACTGTACCAGAGCACAACCTCTCCTTCTGACCAGTCCTGGGTTTTAAAGAAAATTAATTAACTTGTTCATTTTTTAGAGATGGGATTTCACATGCTGTCCAGGCTTTTGTCTTCTCCCTTCCCTTAGCAATCCTAAGAGTGCTCCCTAATAAACCTGCATGCTGATCTCCATCTCATAAGCTATTTCCCAGGACACCCAAATCTATGCCACATTCCTCTGGAAAGAGTGTCCAAATAAGAGAGAGAAGAAGAATGCTTCATAAATTATAATGTTTTATGACAACATCACAAAAAATTATCTATAACTGTATTAGGGGCTACAAAGAACAAATCAATAAATCAAATGGATGTTTCTTATATTTAAGGAAACACATAATTTCAACATGAGTAATTTTGAAGAGTTAAACTGAATTTGTCACAATTCATTTTCCAGTTTAATTGCACATTATATATTAATCTTAAGCCTCTTTGGCCCAGAAGAAAATATGATGCTCAGAAAAAAATGTAGTGCCCTATGTAATCCCATAAAATTAAGACAGATATTTTGATTATAAGAAAGCCAAAGATACCATCACAAGAAACTGTTAGTGCTGTCCTTCATATTCTTCTGACTTTAACTAAATCTATCAGCAATCACAGAAACTGATTCTAGATGCTAAACAAAGCCTGCAAGAATCACAAAATATATCTGCAAAACAGTGACATTATGCAAGAGGGAGAGCTCATGAATACAACATCCCTATTAATAAACTTTTCCAGTGTCCAAAATTCAACCTCAGGAAGGTTGTCTACTGGGAAAGCTACTCCCTTCAACTTGGAAACCAGGGTTTCCTGGTTCTGTAGAAACAACTTTGCAGCCTACCTTCTGGGACTCAGTTATATTCAGTGTGATATGTTTTAGGTCAAGTATAAATTAATCTTATCTCTCTCTCTCTCTCTCTCTCTCTCTCTCTCTCTCTCTATCTCTATCTCTCTATCATCTATCTATCTTAACCTCATCTCTCATCCCTCTCCCATGTGTTCCAAAGCAAAATTAAGTTTTATCCTTTCATACTTCAGACTTTTTCCTTCCAAGTGAATTTTAAAAGTCAATAAGAAATACTTAAAATTAATCTGTAGAATTTGAAGTTAATAGTATCTAAGTTTGAACTTTAACAGATAATACAAATTCAACAATATAGGGTGCTATGGAGATAATTTTTGTGTCCCCTCAAAATCCATATCTTGAATCCCCAATCTCCAATGTGATGGTAACTAGAGGTGGCTCTTTGGGAAGTAATTAGGTTTAGATGAGGTTATGAGGGTAGAGCCCCATAATCAGACTAGTGCCCTTCTATCAGATAATCAGAATTTTTTACCCAGCCTACTAATAGCCTCTCAACCAGTCTCCCTGTTTCCATTCTTAACCTCCTATAATCCAATCTTACATAGTAGGCAGAATGATCCTTTTATATGTAAATCAGATCATGTCAATGTCCTGGACAAAATCAGTCTAGGGGTTCCCATTGCACTCAGAATAAAATGAAAGGCCTTTCCAGGGTCTATCAGGTGTAATAAGCTCGGCCCAGTCTATCATTTTCACTTTATGTTCCCCTGCTGTCCTGACTCTTACCATTCTTGTCACAGTGGCCTCCTTGGTGCAGGTCTGATCCTCTAAGTGCCTCCACATTCATCACTCCCAGTGCCTGGAATGCCTGTGCTCCTGCCTTTCACTATGGCCTGGACTGTTGCTTAATTCAGATGTCAATGTCCCTTTCTCAGACAAGCCTTATCACCCCATCTAACATACCAACCCTATAACACCCTATTGCTTTAACTTGCTTCTATTTTTTCTCATGGCATTTATTGACTTCCTGCAGCTACATTTTCTATTTAATTGTTTATTTCTTCATTGTCTGTGTTCTCCTATTAGAATGTGAGCTCTAGGAGAACAGGTACTTTTGTCACATTTTCTCACTGCTGTATCTCCAGTGCAATAAGCAGAATAAGCAATAAATAATTTACTGGATCAAAAACCAAATGAATGCATTTTGCAAACTGTGTTTTTTTTTTTTTTTTTTTTTTTTGCCCTGGTTGACAGGAAGCTTAGTATTACATTTAATGATGAGTCATGGTAACATATTAGTCTTCATTGTAAGCATGTATGTGTCTTCCATTTTTAATATTCTGGTACTCTATTCTTATTCTAACAACATCATATATCTCCTTTATTTTATGATACATCTATTTCAGAATGTGACAGAAAAACACACCAACAGGCAGGTAGGTTGGGTCCCTGGGAGGCAACTTACACTGGGTGAGAAAGGGCATATTTGTTAATCAGCAATAATGCTTACAGGTGCTACAATGATAGATTTTAGTAAAGTTCAAGACAGCTCTCAAGCTGGAAGCCCAAATCTATGGCCGGAGGTTGATACTTGGGAGCCTGGAAAGAACCAGGTAAGAGTGGGCCAATGAGTCTAGCAGGTCCAGTGGCACAGGGAGGCAGTTTTACCTTTTCATTCCTGCAGTTGTTCAGCCCCATATTATTTATGGAGGACAGTTTCCCATCAACACCGTGTGGCTGTTGCTGCTGGTGCTCCCGCTGGATCTGCTCTCGCATCTTCCGTGCCTCCTGGATGGCTTTCATCACTGTATCCTGATCCCCAAACAGGGCAGGGGAGTTGAGACTAGACAGGATATCTGCATATACAGGACGCATTATTAGAGGCTTGCAAGATCAGACTCCTAAAAAGCGTTACTACTATCCCCTCCCCTGTAGAAAACTGCATTCTCGGAACAAGGAAGGGGCACACGTTTGCCATTTTTTAAAGTATACAGTAATATACATAGAGCACAGAGCCAGGGCAACCAAGATGTGCTGGGTTCTTTTAGCCCTGGAGAAAACACCAGCACTCCAGTCTACCTGGGTTCTGTCTACCCACCTCCTTGCAGACTAAGGTTCCTAGACTCAAATCGTATATATATTGGAAGAAGAGATCTGCTCTGCCTGTATGTACAATTGGTGCACAATGTTGTCTCTTCTGTGGGGGAATTATGGGGAGGAAGGGGGTGAGGAGTGGCGAGGAGGCAGAGATGTTTGTCCAGGCTACCCATTATAGTTGCTGTGCTACTACAAGAAAGTTGTTTCTGGCCTGTAGAAAAAAAATCTGTGAGGCCATATGTGTATTTTAGTGATATCTGTATCTGTGTGTTCACATGTCCACTGCAGGAGAGAGGGGGTGGAAGGAATACACCATACTCTCCATTCCTCCAATTGCTGGCTGGTTAATGAGGCATTCTTCTCATCATGCTGCCTCAGTTATTTACCAAGAGAATGACAATCCATTCCCCACCCCCAGCTCAAACACCCACTACAATCAGCTCCCTATCTTCCTGACATTGAGGGGATATGTGTGGGACTGGTTTTCACATAACTACAAAGTTTCAGAAAAAGTGAGAATAAATATTTACTTCTAGTGTATTCTATGCAATACAGGGAAAAATTTCAAAATTAAACTGACTTTTTTCCCACTTATATCTTGCATTTTACTGTAGGTAAAATGAATACTTTGAATAAGTTTTTCCAGTTTTAGACAAAAAGAAGGCAATTGTTTGATGATAGATAGGCTTCATCTGCTGTGGTAAATGTTAGTGTGATCCACTTGCTTAAGGCCTTGTATAAGCATTTCATAGCAGGTGTGTGTGTGTGTGTGTGTGTGTGTGTGTGTGTACACCTCACATAGGCAGTACAGAAGAAATGAGAATAGAATCAAGCTCACACTGTATGTCTGCTATGTACAATGCATGTGCATATGCATTTGTGTTTGCAAAAAATTCCGAAGCTATCTATGGAATTATTTTGAAGTCAGTCACTTTTCAGTCCCACAGCTTTTGTTCTGGAGTTTTCTGGCAAAAAGACCATTTTTATCCAATATTTTCTGGACAAGAATGCTGTTCAAACATAGGTGCTAGTACTTCAGACCATTTCTAAGCAATATGCTCTGCTGAGTAGAGTTCCATAAAAGCAGGGCTTGTGACGTAGTCATCTCTGTCCCTCATGATACTCAGGACAGCAAACAAATGATTTCAGAGTGAATTCTAGGAGGGCCATTTCAAGCTGAAATCTATAATTTATCTTCTTGTTGGCTGTTTTCCCTCACCTCACAACTTCCAAAAATCCAGCCAAGGGGCATTCATATTCACATGCTGGAAATGATATAATTCTGTCTTCTATGTGGATACCACTAACTTTGCATGAAAATTTTCAGGTCCCAAAAAAGGCATCCTTACTCAAAATGAGAATATGCTGTTGTAGAGATCCTATAACCCAAATTTCACTGAGAAAGATTTACATCTCACTATCAGAAGATTCACTTAGACTCAGCACAATTCAGCAAATATTTTAACTGTGAGTTTACAAAAAGAACACTGAGTAACATGTGAGAGGACCTGGATTCTAATCCTGTTTCTGCTAAGTAATAGCTGCAGGAGTATGGGCAAGTCGTTCTACCTGTAAGAACCACAATGTATGTATTTGTACAATGAGGGTAATAATATCCTACACAATTCATAAGACTGTGAAACATCAAATGAGATAAAATAGGCAATAGTGTTTTTTAAGCTGTTAATGGCTATTCTTATACATTATTTTATCTATTGTAATAAGCATTTTAGAATTCAGGACTTGATAATATAAGAAAGGTGATCTAATGAAGAAATGCTTTGTCTTTATGCTAACCCTTTAAAATCTGTGTCTGCTTAGAAATTAAGAGATTTAATTTCCTGAGAGCATAAGTATAACAAATTAAGATCCTTAATTTGACTTAAAGAGTACAGTAACAATAATGTTAATGCTTATTTGGCACTCTTACTGACAACCGCTTTCACACTTATTGTTTCATTCCACTTTATATATGCACATGTATTGATAATCATTCATTCCAATTCTTTAAAATTGAATGCCTCTAGGTTCTAAACTGTACTAGACACTTTATATGCATTTTTCTCTTTTAATTCTCACAATAACCGATGAGATATAGTAACCTATAGGAATACTATCACCCTTAGAGATTAGGAAATTGAACTTTAAATAACTTTCTTGGGGTCACATAGCTAGTAAATGAAGGCTTTCTGTCCAAGCTTGCCTCATTCCAAAACCCATGTGTTTTCCTACATACTTTTCACATAGGGATACAAATATTCCTAGAGATACTTGGCAATATATGGGGGAGTATAAGAAGCCAGACATTATGATATATCTTCCTACATATCAATAGTATTTCATATATGTTCTGGAGTTGTGTCATTCATATTTGTTTTAATGCAAAAGTAATATGGGATTAAGATGTAAAGTTCACATACACTTTGATAGAAAATAAAAATGTCAAATAAATTTTTGCCTTTTGAAAGCCTGCTTTGAAGTCAGGTCCTACGTCTCTGAAAAATTATTTCAGTGGCAATGTGCTGACCAAATATAGAAATTCCTGTCTATGATTTACTGGATCTAACTCATTATCATCTAAAGAATCCATCCCAGCAGGATTTATATTATGATCTTTTCCAAAAGTTCTAATATAACAACATACTAAATTGGCTTATATTTCAGTAGAGAAGATAAAAGTATTATCTTTTACTAAGGAACACTTTGGAAACAAATATCAGTGGTAACTAAACAGGTTTGCTTTCTTTTACCTAATTCGTAAGTCTCTTCCTGGTGTTGACTTTTCCATTTACCTAAAGAGGATCCTCTTCCCAGGCTTCCTCCAATGGGGCTAGGGATGCTGCTTTTGTTTGGCAGGTTGACAGGGCTGGTTTTGCTGGCTGGGAACAGGTTCTGGGTGGGAGACGTTGGGGACTTTACAGGCTCTGCTGTCTTGGGTCGGGATGAGAGATTCAGAGGCTGTGCTGCTGCTTCATCCTGCAAGAGTTTAACATAAATAATTATTTTTAAAAAAGACAAGTGAAGCACATTATCACTTAGTAAGCCACAGTTATTTTACACCTCAGAGACAATGCCGCATTCTCCTACAGTAATAACAAAAGAAGCTAATTATCTACCTCCTTGAAGATTCATCGGAAGGAAACCTCATTAATTTCTCTGTGTTATGCTTCTATTTACATTAACTGTGTAGTTGGATCATTCTTTTTGCCAAATTAAAATCTGAATTAGCTCACATTACAGCTTAATTTCCTAATGTGTTTTCAGGGATCTAAATTAACCTAGGGCATTTACAAAGAATTATTTAAAATTTCAGCAGCTCTGTAGTGCTTTTGTGTTACTCTCTCTGAAAAGTTCTTAAGCTATAAATAGTCTCTGCAGCTAATGTTTTTAGTACATATTTTAAATCAAACAATTGCAAGCACTTTAAAAATGGAAACATGGAAAGCCTTCTTCTGATCTACTAGGCTCCTGCTCAGGGAGCCACATGCCACAACACAGCTTCTATGTGGCTTTCTGGGTGTGGGCACTCTTCATGGTCTATATTCTGGTCTCTATTCATGTTTAAAATTAATTTTTGCAAAGACCAAGGATAGATTATAATTATGTTTTATATACTAAGCTATATGCAATTTATTTTTCATGTTTAAAGTTATGTTTCTTTATAGGCTTTTTTACATATATTTACAGAATGTCTATTTTAAGACATGTCCTTCTACACCGAGACAGTTTTCAAATATCTGGCTTGTAACTGTAGTTCATCCAGGATCTTGAAAGCTAAGCTCATTCCTTTATTTTGTCTCATTTGTCCTGCCATAAAATACTTGAAACAACACTTTCATCATCCTGGAAATTTTGTTGTAATATGAGCATATTCATTTAAATGTTCAGTGTTAAGATCTGTATTATTGTATTCTAAAATAAAATGGTCAGCAAATGTTAACTCCCATTTTGCTTCTGCAAAGACAAAGAGAAGTAGATTTTAATACCATTGTTTAAAAGACCCAATAGAGTTTGGTAACAGACATTTTCCCCTTTAGTAACCAAGTGACCTTCCTGGGGCTCGATTTCTTCATCTGTGAAAAGAGAGTCTGATGCTAGGTGATCTCTAATGTCTCTTCTAGTACTAATATCATTGATTAAAGGGGAACAAAAAGAGAGGCCAGAAAATAGTACTTGAGAAGGAGGATTAGAAAGGGAAAATAAAAATAGCATGTACAAAGAAGCAATTATATGCCAAGCACTGTACTAAGCATTTTCACATGCTAGCTCATTTAACTATCAATAACTGTATGAGGCTGGCCAGTATTATTCTAAATTTACAAATGAGAAAATGGAGGTCAGCATGAAAATGTAAATTCTAATTTATTGGGCTCCAAATTCCAGGCCCCTTTTCTACTGAACTACCACAGAAAATAAGTCAATTGTTTGATAATATAGTGATGGCCCAGATTTGTGTGTGTGTGTGTGTTCATAAGGAAAAGGCAATCTGTCACATATGTTGCAATATATCTTTATGTATATTTATATATGGGACAGGTTCTCAAGCAACATGGGTACACCATTATGAATGTCAAAATTATCTTATGTACTTAATTGCATTTTACTTCCCTTTGCTCTTAATTCAAAGGATGTTTAAACTAGTTTGTTCCTTTACTCACATCTAAATAATAGGGATTTCTATGCTAAGTATTTAGTTTTCTCCATGTTTCTTTTATCTGGGGCTCACTGAGCTTCTAAAAAATCTAAATTTAAAGTTTTGATTACATTTGAAACATGTTCAGTCATTATTTCTTCAAATACAATTTTCTGTTTCTCTCTCTTCTTTCTGGGCCTCCAATTGCATACATTAGTCTATTTGATTTTGTCCCACAGATTTTGTCTTTTTTCTATGCCTTTCATTATGGATAGTTTCATTGTTATGTCTTTAAGTTCACTATCTTTTCTTCGGCAATGTCTAAGCTGTTGCTAAACCCTGTCTAAGCTGTTGCTAAACCCACCTAGTATATATGTTTTAATCTCAATGTATTTTTCATCTCTAGACATTTGATTTAGGTTTTTCCATGTTTTGCTTTATCATGCTCATGTTTTCCTCTATCTTCTTGAACATATGGAGTTTATTACAGCTTTTTCAACTTTGAAATACTCTAATTTTTTACTTAGTTTTATAATTAAATAATCGCCACTTTAACCAATAATACCACTGGGCATGGCTAGCACCTACCAATGCCCAATTAAGTGAATCCCTTTCCACCACGGTAGAACTGTTGGTCCTCACAGCCTGTCTTGGCCTGACAACTTTGTGCTAACCAAGCCTGGGAGTAGGGGAAATAAGAATAGCTCTAGACAGACTCCCACAATTCCTACCTATAAGAGGCATAAATGTTTTCTCAGATTGTATATAACTTTTGTCAATTTTAAGAAGCCTAAATGATTGTTTTTGTCAGTGTTTTCCAGCTTTATAGGTGCTTTTTTAGGAAAGCAGATTTGCTTATCTCATCTGGCTCTAGTTGGAAGTCTCTTATAATAGCTGTTTTTCCTGTCTTATCTATTAACATCTGTGCCATTTTGGGGTCTGTTTCTTTTGATTAATTTTTCCCATTATTCATATTTTTTTCCTGCTTTGCAAGCCTGATAATTATTGGATGGATGCTATACATTGTGAATTTTACCTTCTGGGGTGATGAAGTTTCTGTTTAAATATTTGAAAACTTTGTTCTGAGACACAGAACAATTTGATCCTTCCTAGGCTTACTTCTAGGTGTTGTTAAGCAAGGTCAGAACAGTCACTAAGTAGGGGTAATTTGTCCCCGCTACTGAGGTAATACCCTTCTGGTGACTCTACCTGATGCCCCATAGGTCAGGAGATCTTTCCATTCTAGCTAACTATTCCTGGCCCTTTATGAACCTTGCAATCGATTTGTTTGCTATATTCTGGTGTTGCCCCTTATCTTTGGTAGTTTCTCACATGCATATGCTGATCAGTACTCAGCTAAATACTCAGGGGAAGCCTTTTGCAGATCTTCAGCACTCTTTCTCCATGAAGCTTGCTCCTTTCTGGTACCCTGTCTCACAAATTTCATCTGCATTAGCATCCCTAAATTCTAAACTCTGTCTCTCTACTCAGGGAGCCTGTAAAACTTCCTTCATAATTGCCTGGAAACTTCCTCCTGATAGTCAGCTGCAACAATTGTAGTGCTTGCCTTACTTGTTTCTCTTCTCATAGGAAGCACTGTCCTGTACTCCTACTGTAAATGTCTGAAAACCATTGTTTTATATAATTTTGTCTTAAGTTTTAGTTGTTTAACTGGAAGAGTAAATATGATTTTGTTCCTTCATCAGGGTTTACCATGGAATTCCTCTAGGTGTTTATTTAGGATCTCTCTCAGTCTACAACTAGATATTTTAATCGCAACCACTAAAATCACCACACTATCTTCTTTATTACCATAATGAGCAGCAGCAGCATCACGACCACTAACATTGACAGAATACTCACTATATACTAGAGGATATATTTAAGACCTATAATGATATTAACTGCCTTTTTTTTTTTCCAGAGGCAAAAACTAAAGTAGAAAGACATTAAGTATCTTGGGCAAGCTGATACAGTGAGTAAAAGTGGTAGAACCAGTATCTTTAACAGAAACATTCTGACATCTGATGTTGACAGTCACAGTAGACAAATATTCTAGGGGAAAAAAGGTACATCAGATCATCTATATTTATTTTTGTTACTTTCAGCAAATGTTGCCTATGTTCTGTCTGAATTTAAAACAAGTAGTCATGTTATATACAGAAGAAAAGCAATGACTATAAAGAGAAGCATGGGAGATTTTGGTAACCATAGTTCCTTCAATTAGCAAATGATAAGATTATTTTCAGAACATCTTCAGTAATAGATAGGAATTATATTTTAAATTTAAAAGACTTGATTTATGTTTTGTTCTATATATTTTTACTCATATGTAAAATAAAATATCTAGTAAGTAAAAAGAAACATTTCCTTTGTTATTAACATAGAATATGGTCAAGTCAAATTACCCAGAGAGCTCCCTAGGAATTTGCATGTGGTCAAATGAGTAATAAAATTCAGCTGGCCCACAAAGAGGGAGCGGTAAAAGCAGATATAAATTTGAATTTAACCAAGGAACATTTTACTCATCCAGTAAAGACTTGGTTTGGTGCAGTTCCAGTTGGTAAACTTACTTATAAAATGACTTCTTTATGTTAAAATATTTAATACTCAATAGCTCAAGTCACTGATGTTTGATACTTCAACAACCACGAATAAGCAAAGTGCCTTGGTTTGAGTTGGAGTGTTCTGACTTATTCACAAACACAAACTCTGGGAACATAAAATACTCTGTTTCCATACGTGATTCTGTCTTATTACATGTAAACTTCCTATTGTAATATCTCAATATTTCAAACAACAGACCATAAATGTTCACCTGTTTCTTTAAAGAATCTAAAGAATAGGTGGCATTAAATTAATTCCTTTGGATAGAACACAGACAGAACTATCTCTCTTAATGATTTTCACTTTTCTTGATCTTTGGTATTTGGGATCCACTTTTACTTTCTGGAATCTCAATATTACTATATGCAAATTTTAGAAAACAACAATTTCAGTGACTGTATAGCATCTGACGCTTAGTTTTGTTGGTTTCAGCTGTTTCCCTTGTGAAGATTTAATAATTGCAAAATTTCTTCAAATGCAGTACTTTTATCACATTACAATAAAGCATTTGTACTTAGCATACTCCTCCAAGTAGATAAGTCAATTATACAAAACAATTGTTTCTCTGTTTGAATTTGATAATTCAATATAGAAAGTAACTGCAATCATAAAACCAACAAGCACCACCTATGGGTACCAGCTGCAGCACAAAATTGCAGTGGCTCATCAATTTCCCTCTGTCGCCAAGTGCCTCCTGGCTGCACAGTTTCAAGACACCGAAAATTAGTGAGAAAAGACATTTATTAATGTCCCAGGCATAATTTGCGAAAGCCTGTTTATCCTAACACAACTATATGGCAGCAAAAGCATTATTAGGCAATGACAACTCATTCCCTAAAGGCCAAATTTATAACTAGTTTTGAAGGAGAGATCTTCATCAACAAACCATACAGAGTCCAGCATCAAATTCCATTTTGTACTTCTTTTTAAACCTAAGGTTTCAAGATCCCAATTGTCTGGTCCTATAAGTTAATTCCCTCCCTGTTTAAGAAACATGGAGAGAAGTACCACAAGTACATGACAAAGACTGGCAATAAAATTATGGCCATTCATGCCAATGAACATTAAAAAATAAAAGCCAGAATCCAAAAGGGGAAAACTCTTGAGAAGTGAGTTTGCAGATTGAGGTAAAGATCTCACAATATGGCACTATTGTTATCAAAAGGGAAACACCTGTTTCTCAATGCTCAATCATGAAATTTACCATAAAGAGGGACATTTTGGGGTTGCTTTATGTTGCTATGTTTCCTGCTGTTTATGCGCAACATAGCCTGCTTTGCTACCTTTCTTGTGAAACTGTTTTTCTGAGCTGTTTCCACAATCCTGCAAGGCGAGTACCTTAACTTGAGTTACAGGGCTGGTCCCTCTCTTTTCATTTTTTATCCCAGTAGGTGAGACCGTCCCTGCTGTGTTTGGTGGCTGTGGAGTTGATGGCATCTTTGCTCCAGGTGACACCTGCATGCTGGCCAGCTGAGCGGCATAGAGCTGCTGCAAAACAGGGAAGACAAACATTGATCTCTTTAAATGCAGCTGAAATTGAGTTTCAAAAAAAGACTTACCATATTGTTAGATTTCTCAGACAGTCTTGTAATTTCTTTCTCACTATTTTTAAAAAAGGAAACTAAGAGAAGGAAAATAATATAACAGAAAGAAAGAAAACTGGTAAGGGAGCCACAGTTCTGTTCCTGGTCCTTCTAGCAACAACTTTATGACCCTGGACAAAGAATTTGATTTCTTTAGAATTCAGGGTCTGTTGTTTATTTTTTTAAATTGTACAAAAAGGAATTTGAGTAAGTAGTCTCTAAGATGCTTTTTAATGCTTAAAATCTTTAATAAAAGTTATTTAAATGTCTGGGATGTCCACTCATGTAATATCAATATTCATGAATTACAAAACTAACCTGAACATTTTTAAGGATTCTTAGAAGAACTGCATCATTATTATTCGGCACTGACTATGCCTCTCTTGGTATTCTGATCCTTCTGAATGATAAGTGCTGTCCTCAAAGCCACTAAGGTCCAATGGCAGTCATTGTTTACCCAGGGTCTTACTACTAGGCAGCATATAACATAATCCTCAAGAGAATATGGCCAGATTGGTAGCATTTTTTTTTTAAGTCAAGCTTCTCTGAACCCAAACCAGCTAACAAAGTGCTTCCTTCATGCTTCCAAACAGATCACCACACTTCTCTTCTCAGGTTCTGCCTTTGCCTGGAACTCGACATTTATCTTCATCATATTATCACTGCTGTTTCAAGGTCTTTTCTCAAGTATTTTCTACAGTTCTCTTTGGCAAACCAATGATCTTATTACTCATCAGCTTATTACTTATTACTTATCAGCTTAAAATGGTTCCTCTTCTCTGAGACATGATAAGCAGACACCCTGATGTTATGAATCTTTAAATTATCAATCTGAAAATATGTTGATTTCACTAAATTAAGGCCAAAAATGGAAAGACAGGTGGGCTAACCTCTTTTCATATAATTTTCATTTTTATTAAAGTCATTCTTATATATAGCTTTACAAGTTAAATAGTACTTTAAGGTTTAAAAAAACAAAAACACCAAAACAATAACAACGAAAAGAGCATGACCAAAATGTACAGTGCACAGCTTCCACAGCCAAGCATGATGACCTTCATTTCCTTACCCTGGTCTTCCTTATCTCACCTCCTGTTCTGTGGAGTCCATTCCCTTCAATTCATTTAATGGTTTAACTGGTATTTTTTGCCTTATTTGTAAGTGCTTATAAATGTTACATTCTTATCTACATATAAAGGAAAATGAAAGGTTCACTTTCATACACTGAACGCCACATGTGCTCCAATGCTTCACTCTCCAATCTCTTAATGTTAATATCACAAATTTTAAAATTAGTGTTTACTGTTTTATTTTATGAAGATACTAGCTCTGTAGTAAACTATACTTAATTTTCTCTTTCTTAACTTTTAATTTTGTTAGATTTAATATTTACCTCACATTTTGTTTTCATAATTTTTATGTAACTATCACTAATTCTCAAACTCACTGAAATCAGCAAACTCTACGCAGTGTAATTGAATATATCAGGTAATCTGTGAATCCTGTTTTCCCTTGGAGACATCCTTCCTGGAATTCTCAATCTTCTTGCTCCAATCTGAACTAATTTATTCCTCAGGCCTACCTACTGCAGATCTATGGCACTTGGAATTCCTTTTGCCTCTCCTGTACTGATGTTCTTGTTTCCTGGGTATCAAGTTTTCTTCCCTTTTAGTTAACTGCCCTTGTTTCCTGGGTATCATGTTTTCTTCCCTTTTAGTTATATGTAGGTAAGAATGTAACATTTATAAGCAATTACAAATAAGGCAAAAAAATACCAGTTAAACCGTTAAATGAATTGAAGGGAATGGACTCCACAGAACAGGTGAGATAAGGAAGACCAGGGTAAGGAAATGAAAGTCATCGTGCCTGCCTGCGGAGGCTGTGCACTGTACATTTTGGTCATGCTCTTATTTTGGTAGAGCATATGCTCCAAGCACTTCCTGAGAAAGGTGAATGTGAGATTAATTATTTAGGAATTAACATTTCTGGAAAATGTTATTATATTCTTCTCACCTGACTGTAGATTGACTGTACAGAATTCTAAGTTGAAAATAATTCTGCCTCAGAATTCCAAAGATATTGATCTGCTGTATTCCTATTCTTCTTACTAAGGAAGCCTGACATTATTTTGATTCCTGATCCTTTATATGCAATCTATTTTCTCCTCTGAAAGCATCAGGATCTTCCCTTTCCACAGAATGTTTTGAAATTTCACTATTATAGCCTTCTGTTGACTTTTATATTCATTGTCCTGAACACCCAGTCAGGCTTTTCAATCCAAACTCACGTCTTTCAATTCTAGGAAACTTTTTTTTTGCCAAACCTTTTATTAATATTATTATTATTTTTTTATTGCATTTTAGGTTTGGGGGTACATGTGTATCAACTCTCTTTTTTTCTTATTTTTCCTTCTGTTTGTTACTCTGACCTTTTGTTACACTCTATGACAGATTTTTTCACAACTTCATCTTCCAAAACTTCTCTAAATGTTTTAAAGTTTCTGCCATTATATTTTAAAGGTACTCTTATTTTCTGATTGCTTCTTTTCATAGCATCCTGTTCTCTATTCTGTTTGACAATATTAATGTTTTCTACATTGTTGCCACTCTTTTCTTCCAATGTCTTTGAGTTTTTCTATTAGGGGCTTTTCTAAAGTGTCTGGTGTTCGCTGACTGTTTATTCATATATAAGAGCAATGTACTCAAAAGCTGACCAGAAGGTCTAAGTATGGGGTAGACTTACTGATTGATGGGCTTCAGCATAAGGTAATGACACAGAAAGTCTGCTTTTTCATTGGGGAATCCCAAATGTCTTAGACTAGACCATTTTTTAGAGAAGTGTCTTCAAATTCTTGCCTTGATTTGTGTATAGACTTGCATGCCATCATTACATGAGCCAAGCAAGAGAAGGATCTCACAGTCTGGTCTATCCTACAGACACCCTGGTTTTCACCATGGCACCATCACTCATTCTCAGCTATGCCTGATGTCCCAAGACATAAACCTCTCAAGTTCAACTTCTCAAGAGAATAAATCTCCAGCTGCTTCTGCCAGGTTATGTGCTCATGGGGCTGGGAGGGAGAAGGCAGGGATGGTAGTTACCAGGTTGCATGAGGTTAAGGAGGGATCATCTTATATCTATTTTCAACCAGTCATCCTGTTGACAGTTCCACCTCTTACAACTGTTCCTTTAATGATACACGATGCCTTCAATTCCTAAGCATTTTAAAGGTTCAGTTCGCAATTGGGCTTGATTCTTTTTGGCTTTACACTCCTAAAGCTTGGGTATCAGCTTTCTCTTTTCTGCTAAGACAGTTATAACTCATCTATCCATTTCTCATATTCCAATTTTTTTTGTCTTCTCTTTCCATTTCTACTTGAAAGTTTACACCCATAATTCTTAACCATCAGTTTATTAGGATTTGGATGAAACTAACAATAAATGAATACGCTAATCTGCTATGGTTAACCAGAAGTCAGACACTCCAATCTTAACACTATTTAATACCTGAAAACTTTGTTCAAATATTTTCTTTTCTTCTTATAATCAAAATTAAGCCATTACCTTGATGGTCACATTTCTCTCATAATAAATAGAAAGCTTCCTAGACTATCAACAAGAGAGAAAATAGCTCAAACTTTGTCATATTACTAAGGGAGAAAAAACAGGTGGTTCGTATGTAATTTCCAGCATTACTATCATTCAGATGGACAAATAAAAAAAATTACAGTAATCAAAAACAGACCTTTCAGCACATGTAATTAAATGAAAGCTTAATAAAGAATAATTTGCAAGAGCCAGATGTGCTTATGTCATGATTGTTGCTTTCTTTGGAACAATTTTTCTAATATAACAAGCCTCTAAAGAAATTAAAGTTTTATAATTCTGTATGCAATGACTCAGTGGCAAGAAAATTCACAAGCAGACTCAGTCAAATTGCCAGCACTTAGGCAAAGTGATGGGGGCATCTTTTGGTTTCTGTTTTACTCTGCTGTATCATTTTCCTTTGAAATTCAGCCAGATGTCTTCAAAATGGAGACAGGTCAAGCTTCTGAAAATGTCTGCTTGGATTAAGGCAGTGAAGAAAAGTTCTGTATTGAATGGAGTCAAGATGGTTAAGAGACAAAAACATGTTGGCAATATAGTACTGTAGCTGGTATCATAACCAATATATCCTACTATGAGTATTAAAGTCATGAAATCTTAGAGATGCTGAGTCATTAGATATAATTTATGCCATCATTTTTACCTCAGTAATTCAAAAGACCAAATGAATTTTACTCTATTTTGAGTCCTTTAGGAAATTTGAAATAGTGAAAAATGCAAAAAAAAAAAAAAAAAAAAAAAAAACCACACCCACATTTCTGGAAACAAGTCTATGCTTTTCAAAAAAGGTGACTACGAATCCTTTAGATTGAATGAATAACACAGTTACTTTTCAGGAAAAGAGTAGTGTTAATTGCTTCTTCTAAATCTCTGATAATAATTTATTTTATAACTCTTTTAAGTGAGTTGTACCCAAGAAAGGCAAGACCACATAAACTCTGAGATTCCTTAAAGCAGGTTCTTGTGAGTTGTGATTACTGATGTATTAGAGAGAAGAAGAGGTACTGCCACATTCCATAACCCTTTTCAAAGCTGGGTAACTGGACAGTAGGATATCAGGTGAGATTTAGTAGAATAAGTCTTGAAATAAAAATCAGAAAATGGAGTCCAATGAAAAGACAGAAGGTATTCACAAAAATTAAAATATCCATATTCCATCTAACAAAACATGTGATTTTAGTTTAAATATCATTCTCTTCAGATTGAATATTTTAAATTTGTCTTGAATAATGTGAATGTCATTCATTGAATAGGTATAAACTTACAAAATAATTTCACAGCTCACCCTCTAAACTACCATTGGTTGAATTTGTTCCATGTGCAAGGCTCTGTGTTAGGGCCTGAGGAGGCTTCAAAACACATAGCTCTAAAGGAGACATAAAATATAAATCCTTAGCACTTGATTTGCACTTTCATTGTGGTCCTTATCACTATTTTAAGCTTTACGTGTAGTTGTGCAAATGTATCTTATCCTGCTTGATACACTGTAAGCTCATTGAAGGTATGATCTACCTAATAATTTTTGAATGCTTAGCACCATGAACGGTACCTTGCAAATAATAGACACTCAATCAATAGTTTCTGAATTACACACTATATAAAATCATTGCATATTAGGAAGGAAAGACAGTGTCTATAAATGAGGCAACATAAGTGGTATATCCTTATATTTACTATATATGCAATGAACAATTTTATGATGTTAAGGTTAAAAACAAAAGGCAAAAATTCAGTCCCAGTTTAATCATACTGTTTCACATGAAATTAATCCTTTGAAGTAGCGTGCTAAAACTTTGACTAGATAGCTACTTAGTAACAATTGCCTCACTAACCAGTAGCAGCATTTCTAGACACCAAATACAATTTAGCTGAAAACCAAAGAAAGAAGGCAATTCCAGTTACAATAGCTACAAAAGAAAAATACTTAGGAATATATTTAACCAAGGAGGTGAAAAATTTGTACAAGGAAAACTATACACTGAGGAAAGAAATTGTAGATGACATAAACAAATGGAAAAACATTTATATCTGATGGTCATGAATCAGAATAATTTGTATCTTTAAAATGATCATACTGTCCCAAACAATCTACAGATTCAGTTTAATCTCTATAAAAATGCCAATGTCATTTTTAGAAAAATTAGAAAAAACAATCCAAAAATTCATATGCAACTAAAAAGAGCCCCAAGAGCCAAGGCAATCCTAAGCAAAAAGAACAAAGCTGAAAGCATCACATTACCTGACTTCAAATTATACTACAAGGCTATAGTATGTATGGTACTTGAGTAAAAATAGACATGTAGATCAATGGAATAGAAGAGAGAACTCAGAAATAAAGCCAAATACTTACAGCCAACTGATCTTTGACAAAGTTGATGAGAACATGTATTGGCAAAATGACACTATTTTCAATAAATGATGCTGGGAAAATTAAATTGCTATATTCAGAAGAATGAGACTGAATGCCTATCTCTCCCCATATACAAAATTCAACTCAAGATGGATGAAAGACGTAAGTGTAAGATTGAAACTATAAAACTACCAGAAGAAGACCTAGGGGAAACTCTTCTGGGCATTGGTTTAGGCAAAGAATTAATAACTGACGCCCCAAACTCACAAGAAACAAATACGAAAATAGATAAATGAGACTATGTTAAACTAAAAAGCTTCTGCACAGCAAAATAATGAACCAACAGAGTGAACAGACAATCTACAGAAGGGGAGAATATTTCTGCAAACTGCCTTAAACTTTTCTAATACAAATTATACTGTTTGAGCCATAACTAATGAGCACTACCATTTTTTTCTTCTCAGTCTAGTTACTTACATAAAGTTTCTTTAAATGCTACTGCATCCTTTTTTCAAAGAATTTAAAAAAAACCTAGTTATAGCCGGGCGCGGTGGCTCAAGCCTGTAATCCCAGCACTTTGGGAGGCTGAGGCGGGTGGATCACGAGGTTGAGAGATCGAGACCATCCTGGTCAACATGGTGAAACCCCGTCTCTACTAAAGATACAAAAAATTAGCTGGGCATGGTGGCACGTGCCTGTAATCCCAGCTACTCAGGAGGCTGAGGCAGGAGAATTGCCTGAGCCCAGGAGGCGGAGGTTGCGGTGAGCCGAGATCGCGCCATTGCACTCCAGCCTGGGTAACAAGAGCGAAACTCCGTCTCAAAAAAAAAAAAAAAAACAAAAAAAAAAACTAGTTATTCTAATAAAATAGCTTTAGTTAGAAAATTTCTTTGCAGACTAATGGTTTAAGAAGGGAAAACGTTAAACTCTGATTAACTATTAAATAAAGGTCTACGAAAAATATCATCCCACATATAACTCTCAGATCATAGTTCACAGTCATAATGATGATAATAATGAATATTCATTTGTAAACATAGTTGAGGTTTAAAAATCAACAATATAGTAAAGCTTATGACGAACTTAGTTCAAAGTCTCATAAACATTTAAACTTCAGTGAAGACTGTTTTAGTCTAAATACAGATTTTTTTCTGTTTCAATTTTGAAAAATGCTCACTGATTGTTTAGGATATTGCATTGTTTCTTTGTCCAAGATACACAAAAGACCTGCAGTGTATATACGTAAAAATAAACCTAGCTAAATATGTTTAGAAAATTATAGAATTAGTTATATTTTATAGAAGTACTTTAAGAAATTATTTTTTTGTTATGGATTAAAATGTTCCACCATTATTACTGGCAGCTTTAATAAAGTAGATAGCATTAACATTTTGCTAAGCTGAACAATCACATATTTGACTCATAGAACTGAAAGGGCATTAACAAATCATTTAGTCTAGTCTGACTTCCTTATTTTCTCAATGAGCGAAGATCTAGCAAGTAGCTTGCTCAAGATCATGTAATTAGTATTGGAGCTAGAAGAAGAACTCTCCAGCTATCACTTCAACATTACTAGAATCTGTATCACTTAAAAGTAGAAATGGATATAAAATTAGCCGACTTTTGTACCTTCCAAGTACATTTCCAGTATTGATAAATTTGACCAACCTTTTAAATAAATTGGATTAAGAAAGTTATGTGAAGTTCTCACCAATCCACAAATACCTGATACTTGTAGTAGTATTTGCACTCCTTTGTGTTCTGTGGCTAACTCTGAAGATAAATCTATCTTCCATTTGGATCTTAGTGACACTTTAATAACCAAGCCTGTTTAGAGTCAACCCAAAGCAGTAGGTCCTACCAATCAGACTCAGCCTTGTGGTGAAACTCTTTAGTGCCTGCCAGTACACATAATGGTCTATAGAAGTACCTAAGAAATGTATTGTGTCAGAGAGTGATGTTATACCATGATTGTATTTGAAAAGAAAAGCATGCTTTGTCCAAATACAGCCAAATTGATGTCACATTATAATGAGTGGTGTCACAATGCAACTTATTTACATAATGTGAAATATATATTTATATACTTGCTTTCTATGATACAATCATTTAGGATCTCTAAAAGAGAGTAGCACACAGACAAAGTATAAGGCCTTTTCTCGTTATAAACATGATTTTCACGTAGCCACATAACCAGTTATATAGTTTTCCAATAATCACTCCTATTCATTTATGTGTTAATTTAACAAATATACATTGAGAACTAAACTCAGTGAGGCACTGTGCTGGATATTTGATATTTATTATTTTATTTAATCTTCACAATAATTATATAAGATAGAAATTATTACCCATTTTAGTCAATCTTACTTTTAAGCCTGTATTCTTTCTGCTTTTAAAATGAAGTTATTTTAAATAAGATACACAGTGAGCCACAATTAAGCCAATTTCTTGTTTCTAGCCACTAGACAATGATCACTGTCCAAGGAGAAGAAAGATTCTGATGTGATTGCTATTCTAAGCTCTCAAATAGAAAACTATATTTTCAAATGTCTTACTGTTACTCTCTAAAGTGGCATTTCAAAATCTTCAAACGGTCAAAAAAGAGGTAACAGCAACACCAGTCATCTTCAAGGAATAAGTGTCTCAATTTGATCTAGACAATGCCCTTCTCCAAATCTTCGAACCACAGTAGAAAACCCCTAAAAAAATTAAACCTACTTTAATTTTTTAAAGACTGATAAGGTAAAAAAAAGAACTATGCAGAGTATAGGTAGACATAGGAGAGCTTGACAAAATGGGAATTGAGGGGCCTTTAAATTGGCACCAGTATACTCCAGTATACAAAAACCAACATTAAAATAGGAGGCACAACTTTACATATCAAATTCTTTTTGGAATAGATTATCCTGTGCTTTGTCATTTCAATTTAGAAAGGACTTAAGTAACCTGCCAGAATCTACCCCAGAAAGAAAGAAATAAAAGTCATCTCTCAGAATACTACCAAACTCGTTCTGCAAGGCCAGTATTACTCTGATACCAGAACCAGACAAAGATATATATATATATATATAACAAAACTATAGGTCAATATCTCTGATGAATATTGATGCAAAAATCCTCAACAAAATACTAGCAAAATAAGTTTGACAATTTGTTAAAAAGATCATTCACCATGACCAAGTGGGATTTATCCCTGGGATGCAAGGACAGTGCAACATATACAAAGCAATCAATGTAATACATCATATCAACAGAATGAAGGACAAAAATCATATGATCATTTCAACTGATGCTGGAAAAGCATTGATAAAATTCAACATCCTTCCATGATTAAAAAACCCTGTTAAACAAAATTGGAGATAGAAGAACTATACCTCAATATAATAAAGCCATATATTTCAGACACACAGCTAATATTATACTGCATGAGGCTTCTAGTCCCTTCTTTTTGGACAATTTCTCCCATTTGGAATGGGTGAATTTATCCAATGCCTTTACCCTCATTGTATCAAGGAATTAACTAACTTGCTTCTGATTTTACAGCATCATAGGCAAAAGAAAATTGCCTTGTCTCAGGTGAGACTTCAAAAAAACTAAAGTCCTTTTCTCTAAGATCTGGAACATGACAAAGATGTTCACTTTCAACACTTTCTCAACATAGTACTGGAAGTCCCAGCTAGAAAAATCAGACAAGGGGAAAAAACAAAGGACATCTGAATGAAAAGCATGAAGTCAAATTATCCTTTTGCATCCTGTTTGCAGATGATATGTTCTTATATTTGGAAAAACCTGAAAACTCTACAAAAAAATATTATTAGAACTGATAAACAAACCCAGTAAAGTAGCAGGATACAAAATCACCATGTAAAAATCAGTATCATTTCTATATGCCACCAGTGAACAATCTGAAAAAGAAATTAAAAAGTAATGCCACTTGCAATAGCCACAAATGAAATTAAATACCTAAAAATTAACTAAAAAAGTAAAATATCTCTATAAGAAAAACTATAAAACATTGACGAAAGAAAATGACAAGGATATCAAAAAATGGGAAGATACTCTGTGTTCAGGAATTGGAAGAATCAATATTGTTAAAATGTATGTACTACCGAAAGCAATCTACAGATTCAAGCAATCCATATCAAAATACTAATGACATTCTTCACAGTAATAGAAAAAAAAATCCTAAAACTTACATGAAATCACAAAAGACCCAGATTAGCAAATGCTATCCTATGCAAAAGGAACAAAACTGGAGGAATCACATTACGTGACTTCAAATTACACTGCAGAGCTATAGTAAGCAAAATAGCATAGTACTGGCATAAAAACAGATACATAGACCAATGGAACAGAATAAAGAATCCAGAAACAAATTCACATACCTACAGTGAACTCATTGTTTAACAAAGCTGCCAAGAACATACACTGGGGAAATCTGTCTTCAATAAATGGAGATGGAAAGACTGGATATTCATATGGAGAAAATGAAACTAGACCCCATCACTAGCCTTACACAAAAATCAAAATGGATTGAAACCTGAGTCTAAGACTTTGAACTATGAAACTACTCCAAGTAAACATTGAGGAAACTCTCCAGAACATTTGTCTGGGCAAAGATTTCTTGAGTAATATCCCACAAGAATAGGCAACCAAAGCAAAAATGGACAAATAGAATCAAAGTGCAGAACTTAAAAAGCTTCTTCACAGCAGAGGAAACAATCAACGAAGTGAAGAGACAATAGCCATAATGGGAGAGAATGTTTGCAAACTACCCATCTGGCAAGGGATTTATAACTAGAATATATAAGGAGCTCAAACAACTCTTTGGAAAAAAAATCTATTAATCCAATTAAATTATGGGTAAAAGATTTGAATAGACATTTCTCAAAAAAAGACATACAAATGGCAATTAGGCATATAAAAAAAGTGTTCAACATCACTAGTCAGAGAAATGCAAATCAAAACTACAACGACATTATCATCTCACCCCAGTTAAAATGTCTTATATCCAAAAGGTAGTCAATAACAAATTCTGGCAAAGACATTAAAATCCTCGTACACTGTTGGTGAGAATGTAAATTTTACAACCACCATGGAGCACAATTTGGAGGTTCCTGAAAAAACTAAAACTAGAATTACCATATGATCTAGCAATCCCACTGCTAGTATATACCTAAAAGAAAGGAAATCAGCATATCAAAGAGATATCTGCATCCCCATGTTTGTTGCAGCACTGTTTGCAATAACCAAAGTCTGGAAGCAATCTAAGTGTCCATAACACATAAATGAATAAAGAAAATGTGGTACTTATACACGATGGAGCACTATTCAGGCATAAAAACATGAGATTGTCATTTGTAACAACATGGATGGAATTGGAGGTCATTATGCTAAGGGAAATAAGCCAGGCACAGAGAGACAAACATCATGTGTTCTCACTTATTTCTGGATCTAAAAATCGAAACACTTGAACTCATGAAGATATAGAGTAGATGAATGGTTACTGGAGGCTGGGAAGGATAATGGGAGATCCAGGGGAGGTAGGGATGGTTAATAGGTACAAATAAATAGAAAGAATGAATAAGAACTAATTTGATATCTCAACAGGGTGACTATAGTCATGTCCAAGGCCATGGGAGCCCACATCTTGCATCAGCATGACCCAGATATGAGACATGGAGTCAAAGATCATTTTGGACCTTTATGATCTGACTGCCCTGCTGGTTTTCAGACTTGCATGGGGCTTGTAGCCCCTTCCTTTTGGCCAATTTCTCCCATTTGGAATGGGTAAATTTACCCAATGCCTGTACCCCCATTGTATTAAAGAATGAACTAACTTGCTTCTGATTTTACAGGCTCACAGGCAGAAGAAACTCGTTTTATCTCAAGTGAGACTTTGGACTTGGACTTTTGGGTTAATGCTGGAATGAGTTAAGACTTTGGGGGACTGCTGAAAAGGCATGATTATGTTTTGAAATGTGAGAACATGAGATTTAGGAGGGAATGGGGCAAAATGATATGGTTTGGCTGTGTTCCCACCTAAATGTCATCTTGAATTGTAGTTCCCATAATCCCTATATGTTGTAGGAGGGACCTGGTTAGAGGTAATTGAAAGATGGCAGGGGGAGGATTCTCTGTGCTGTTCTCATGATAGTGAATAAGTTTCAGGAGATCTGATGGTTTTATAGAGAAGACTTCCCCTGTACACACTTTCTTGCCTGCCACCATGTAAGACATGCCTTTGCTCTTTCTTCACCTTCTGCCATGATTGTGAGGCCTCCCAACCATGTGGAACTCTGAGTCCATTAAACCTCTTCTTCTTTATAAATTACCCAGTCTCAGACAGGTCTTTATTAGCAGCATGAGGATGGACAAATACAAGTCAATAATAATTTAAATGTACATTTAAAAATAATGAAAAGAGTGTAACTGGGTTGTTTGTAACACAGAGGATAAATACTTGAAGGGATGGATACCCCACATTATATATAGGCTGTGATTATTAGGCATTGTATATCCACATCAAAACATTTCCTGTATCCCATACATATACTCACCTACTATGTGCCCACAAAAATTTAAATTTAAATAAAAAAAAATTCTCCTTCAAATACAACCTTTCTATTTGTAGAGGATAAAGAAAGGAATAGAAGGAAAAAAATACTATTTTACAGAAACAGATTCAATCAGTGCTACTGAAAGATGTTATCTCTTATCCTTATATTTATCCCCATTTGCTATGGTTCCAGAAAACATCAGGGAACCCCAGGCCTAGCCAAGTTTCCCTATAACAGACCCTATTCTAGTGTAACAGACATCATTCAAAGTGGCAATAGAAGTTGGGTGAAACGAGTAGGGTAGGGTAGGATAGGGTAGGATAGGGTAGGGTAGGGAGACATCCCTAAGGATATGTCATCGTTCATTTGATTGATGCTGCCTAACACCAGGCCCCAAGCCTAGTTTTGTTCTCCAGGGATATCCTGGGTTTTGCTACCTACTCAAATAAAGCTGACAGCCATTTCTTTGCCTACCAATCAAGGCATAATATAAAGCTGGACCAGTTCAGCTGTGAGAAGGTGGAAGCAGAGACATGTGTAATTAAGCAGCCTAATACAGTGCTTGTTCACCAAAGAGAAAAAAAAGTGTGTCCATAATAAGTCATTACAGACTGAAGGAATGTTGAGGAGAAAGCTTCAAATAATTATTTGAAAGAGATCACAAATACTTTTACTTTTCATAAATCTCCAATGTCAACAAAATGATCCAGGAAATACAGCTGTGATTTTAAGGAAAGAAAGAACTGAAGTCCCTTTTTTCAGCATAGAAGGTACTTGTTCAGCTACACTCCTAATGTTTGAGACCAAAGAAAACTGGCTGCAGGGATAGGGGGAGAGAGCAGGAAGAGGGGAAGAACTACTACTCCCACTCCTACATATTACGTTTATTTCCAAGTCAGTCTCCTTGCCACTCCTGCATATTTGTCTATTGCATCATTTTTTCCTTTCTTATTAATACTACCTGCCTGTCATAATTCTACTCATCATTTCAGTTTCAACTCAAGGATCACTTTTTCCTTGAAGTGTAATCTGACGAGTGCCTCCTTTGTGCTCCTATCATAGCCCAATCTTTGTCTCTGTGTAAATTATGAAATTTCTTTTTTCTTCCCATATTTTTTTGGAAAGACAGAGGCTTATTTATCTTCATGTCCCTAGCCCCTAACATAACGCCTGACATTTTCAAAGGTCTGTTAATGCTGACCATTAAAACCTCTTTCATATCCATTCTTGCCCCTATCTTCTTGGAATTGCTATCATTTCAGCCCACACCCTTTTCTCCAGAGGCGAACTCCAGAGATGGAAGTTATCTTTCTTTGTTTCTGTCTTCTTAAAGTTATAAGTATGTGGGTTCACCAAGTAATGCACTGATTTTCTTGCAAACACTAGAAAATATAATGATAGCAGAAGAAAGAATTGTGAACAACATATTTTAATGCAATCTCTTTGCGATACAGATGAAAAAAAGCTCACGCCTAGGACAAAGTGATATGCACAAAAATATCAGCTGGTGAATAGTAGGTAGAATGAAATCTAGAACCAAGGTTTCCTACTTTCCCTGTCAACTGTTCATATGAACTCATTTCTCATTGTGTTCTATCCTCTTAGTGAACTGCAAATACAATTTGTACATTATAGTAGAAATTCTGGTTTGGAGTATATGAAAAAAATGTTTTTTCTACCATTCTCCTTAAAGAGAAATTTACCTTACATGTACTCATAAAGTAATCTTTGGGCACCCTAGGATGATTTAGGTTATGGAATTTTATTTTAATATTTGTTTTAAAATGTACATATTTTAAAATGCAACCATAGTAATTAGGTTAAGGTAATTATAATCATGTTAAGGTGTTTTTAGATTTTTAAAATTAAAGTTTATGCAAATATACATAGAGGGCCAAAAATTAGTCTCAGATGAGAGCAGACTTATTTTCACCCACATTGAGATGTCTGCCAATTGTCTTTCCACAATAACCAAAAGAAAAATGGATCAAGTGTTGACTGTAAGCCATGAGAACCAGGACCAACTTCATTCATTCATTATCCCCTGCAGCCAGCTCAAGAATGTCAAGTAAAGAAAAATAAATTGAAAGAAGTGTTTCCCTAGCTAAAGGTCCTCTTGCCTATTTGTCCAAGCACTGGGTAGTTTGCTCCTCTAAAAACTCTTTGAGCTAATGGGGAAGAGGCTGTGTGAAGGTGAGAAGAAGCTGTAGAAAGGAAAGGCAAATAGGCTTACATCAAAGGTCCTGCACTTACACTAAAAAACTTAAAAAAAAAAAAATCTGAAATCAGATAACAAATCACCCAGTCCACTGCTACAAAAGTAAGTTGGAATTCATTCTTCAATTGCATCAATTATTTTGGAATGAATTCAGGAGAGCATTTCCTTATGGAACATAGTTGTAAGTAAATAAACAATGTGGGAGAAGGGGCCAAGATGTTAGACTAGAAGCAGCTCATGCATGCTGCTCTCACAGAGAGGAAACAAAAGGGCTAGTGAACACTGACCCTGCAGGCCAATCATCTCTAAAACCACATCAGGATCCATCAAGGCAACAGAAGGACACAGAGAACAGAGAGGGGTAAAGCTGGGTACCAGTCTGTCTGGGCTCAACACAGAGCCAGGAGAACCTCTCCAACATGGGAAAGGGTGAGAGCCCCTTGGGGGAGTCACACTCTCCAGAGGGACATGTGCAAGACTGGGAGTATCCCCCTAACCCCCATACTCCTCCCATCACACTTCTAGACTGAGAAAGAGAGCTACCCAGACATTTTACAGGGGCAACTCTTGAGTCCGAGGGGACTTCTACAAGCCTTGGGACCCAGAAAAGATCAGCACTGGCACCACAGCTCCAATAGAGGTCACAGTTGTGGTGCCTGAGAGCAGTAAGATTGCTTCACCTCCCTTTACCAGACAGGGCTCAGTACCAGCTTCTGGCCCAGTGGCCCCATATCAGCCTGAACTCAGCCAGCAGCCATAGCTTCCTCATGTCCCAGGAAACACGCAGACAGCAGGGCAGGCATCTCAAATAGAAAATTAGGGCTGAGCTGGCAAGGATACAGCTTGTCTGCCAACTGTGATCCCTGCCTGAGGGACCCCCATGGACAAGAACACCTAACAAAAGAAATGTAGGCATGGAGACAGTAATTGGAGGGGCTCCTTCAAGACCCTGACTAGAATCAAAGTCAGTCAACTTAACCCACCTTATACCATAATGAAGCCACCAAGGGCATCTACAAAGATAAAAGAAAAAGAAAAGAAAAAAAAATTCAAAGGATTGCAACTTCAAAGACTGAAGGAACATCAGCCCACATAGATGAGAAAGATCCAGTGTAAGAACTCTGACATCTCAAAAAGCCAGAGTGCATTCTTATCTCCAAATGATCACCCTAGTTCCCCAGTGATGGTTCTTAACCAGGATGAAATGGCTGAAATGTCAGAAACAAAATTCATTTCTGAATTCTACATGGATAGGAACAAAGATCATCAACATTCAGGAGAAAGTCAAACTCAATCCAAGAAATCAAGGAATGTAATAAAATGACACAAGAGTTAAAAGAAAATGGCCTTTTAAAGAAAGAACCAAACTGAACTGAGAGAGAGAGAAAAAAACTCACTTGAAGAATTTCATAATATAATTCCAAGTATTAAACAGAATCAACCAAGTTGAGGAAACTCAGAGCTTCAAGACTGCTTCTCTAAAATAATTAAGTCAGACAAAAATAAGAAAAAAAAATAAAGAAGAATGAATGAGACCTCAAATAACTATGAGATTATCTAAAGAGAAAAAAATCTATGACTCTTTGATGTCTTTGAAAGAGATAAATAGAAAGCAAGCAACTTGAAAAACATATTTGAAAATACCATCCATGAAAATTTTCCCAACCTCACTAGCTAGGCCAACATTCAAAATCAGGAAATGCAGAGAACCTCTGTGAGATACTGTACCAGATGACCATCCCCAAGACATTCAGTCACTAGATTCTCCAAGGGAAAAATGAAAGAAAAAATGTTAAAGGCAGCTAGAGAAAAAGAACATGTAATCTCAGAGGGAACCCTGTCAAGCCAATAGCAAACCTTTCAGCAGAAACCCTACAAGCTATAAGATACTGGGGGCCTGTGTTCAGCACTCTTAAAAGAAATCCCAACCCAGAATTTCATATTCAGACAAACTAACCTTTATTTTAAGTAAAGGAGAAATCAGACCCTTTTCAGACAAGCAAGTGCTAAGGGAATTTATTACCAGTGGACCTGCCTTACAAGGAGTCCTTAATGGAGTGCTAAATATGGAAAGGAAAGACCATTACCAGCCACCACAAAAACACCCTTAAGTACACAGACCAGTGACAGTATAAAGCAACCACACAATCAAGTCTGAATTATAACTAGCTAACAACATGGGGACAAGATGAAACCTACACATATCAATATTAATTTTGAATGTAAATGGGGCTAAATGCCCCAATTAAAAGGCATGAAGTGGCACACCAGATAAAGAAGCAAGACTTAACTACAGGCTGTCCACAAGAAATTCAGCTCATATTCAGTGATACCCATAGGCTCAAGGTAAAGGGATGAGAAAAATTTACAAGGCAAACAGAAAACAGGAAAAAGCAGGGGTTTTCATGCTAATAAAAAAAAATACTTTAAACTAAAAACAATTTAAAAAGATAAAGAAAGGCATTATATAATGGTACAGGGTTCTATTCAATAAGAAGACCTAACTAACCTAAATATATACACACCCAATACAGGAACACAGTTTCATAAAGCAAGTTCTTAGAGACCTATGAAGAGAGGCAGATGATCACACAAACATAGATTTCCACATCCTGCTAACAGTATTAGACAGATCATTGAGGCAGAAATCTAACAAAGATATTTGGGGCCTAAACTCAACATTTGACCAAACGGGCCTAACAGATAGTTACAGAACTCTCCACCCCACAAAAAAAACAGAATATACATTTTTCTCATATGCACATGGCACATACGCTAAAATCAACCATACAATCAGCCATAAAATAATCCTCGACAAGTTAAACAAAATAAGAAAATCATACCAAACATGCTCTCGGACCACAGTACAATAAACATAGAAACCATTACTAAGAAAATCACTCAAAATCATACAATTACATGGAAATTTAACAACATGCTCCTGGATAACTTTTGAATAAACAATGAAATTAAGGCAGAAATCAAGAAATTCCTCGAAACTAATGAGACCAAATATACAATATGCCAGAATCTCTGGGATACAGCTAATGCAGTGTTAAGAGAGAATTGTAAGGTGCTAAATGCCCACATCAAAAATTTAGAAAGAGCTCAAATTAACAACCTAGAGGAACTAAAGAAACCAAAGCAAACCAACTCCAAACTGAGCAGAAGACAAGAAATAACCAAAATCAGAGATGAACTGAAGGAAATTAAGATGCCAAAACAAAAACAAACCAAAAGAACCCAACAAATCTGGTAGTTTCTTATTTGAAAGAATAAATAAGATTAGTAGACCGTTAGCCAGATTAATAAAGAAAACAGAACACAATTAGAAATTACAAAGGGTACACTACCACTGAAGACGCAAAATACAAAAAAACCCTCAGTGACTACTATGAACACCTCTATGCACATAAACTAGAAAACCTAGAAAAAAATGGATAAATTCCTAGAAACATACAACTGCTAAAAACTGAACAAGGAAGAAATCAAATCCCTGAATACACCAATAACAAATTCCAAACTGAATCAATAATAAAAGGCCTACCAACCAGAAAAATCCCAGGATTTACAAATGGATTCACAGCTGAATTCCACCAGATGTATAAAGAAAAGCTGGTACTATTTCTACTGAAACAATTTTATATATCAACAATGTCCCAACTGAGAGCCAACAAAAACATAATCCCATACACAAAGGCCACAAAATGAATTAAATACATAGGAGTACAACTAACCATGGAGATGGAAGATCTCTATAATGAGAATTATAAAACACTGCCCAAAGAAATTACAGATAATACCAATTAATGGAAAAACATTCCTTGCTCATGGATAGGATGACTCAATATTGTTAAAATGGCCATACTGCCAAAAGCAATTAAACAGATTCAATGCAATTCTTATCAAAATATCAATGACATTCTTTACAAAAATAGAAGCATCTGAAGATGACCAAATAGGAAGAGCTCTGAAGTACAGTTCCCAGCGAGAACAACATAGAGGCCACTGCAGGTGATCTCCAGGCAACCAGGGTCTGGGGTGGACCTCCAGCAGTCCTACAGCAGAGAGGGATAACTCTTAGAAGGAAAACTAAAAACCAGAAAGAAATAACTTCATCATCAACAAAAAGGATGTCCACTCAGAGACCCTATCCAAAAGTCACCAACTACAAAGACCACAGGTAGATAAATCCACAAAGATGAGAAGAAAGCAGTGCCAAAAGGATGAAAACACCCAAAACCAGAACCCGTCTCCTCCTCCAAGGGATCACAACTCCTCACCAGCAAAGGAACAAAGTTGGATGGAGAATGAGTCTAACGAATTGACAGAAAAAGGCTTCAGAAGGTGGGTAATAACAAACTTCTCTGAGCTAAAAGAATATGTTCTAACCCAATGTAAAGAAACTAAGAACATTGAAAAAAGGTTTGAAAAAATGCTAATGAGAATAAACAACTTAGAGAAGGATATAAATGACTTAATAGAGCTGAAAAATACAACACGAGACTTCGTGAAGCACACACAAGTTTCAACTGCCCTCAAGAAGGGCAACCCCAAGGCATATAATCGTCAGATTCACCAGGGTTGAAATGAAGGAAAAAATGCTAAGGGCAGTCAGAGAGAAAGGTTGGGTTACCCATCAGACTCACAGTGGATCTCTCAGCAGAAACCCTACAAGCCAGAAGAGAGTGGGGGCCAATATTCGACATCCTTAAAGAAAAGAACTTTCAACCTAGAATTTCACATCCAGCCAAACTAAGCTTCAGAAGCAAAAGGAGAAATAAAATCCTTTACAAATAAGCAATTGCTGAGAGATTTTGTCACCACCAGGCCTGCCTTACAAGAGCTCCTGAAAGAAGCATTAAACATAGAAAGGAACAACGAGTAACAGCCATTCCAGAAACGTACCAAATGGTAAAAAGCATCGACACAATGAAGAACTGCATCAACTAATGGGCAAAACAACCAGCTGGCATCAAATTCACATATAACGATATTAACCTTAAATGTAAATGGGCTAAATGTCTCAATCAAAAGACACAGACTGGCAAATTAAATCACAAGTAAAAAACCATTGGTGTGCTGTATCCAAGAAAACCATCTGAAAGGCAAGGACACACATAGGCTCAAAATAAAGGGATGGAGGAAGATTTAACAAGCAAATGGAGACAGAAAATTAACAAGGATATCCATGACTTGAACTCAGATCTGGACCAAGCAAACCTAACAGACATCTACAGAACCCTCTACCCCAAAAACAGAACATAGATTCTTCTCAGTACCACATCACATCTACTCTAAAATTGACCACATAATTGGAAGTAAATCACTTCTCAGAAATTGCAAAATAATGGAAATCATAACAAACAGTCTCTGAGACCACAGTGCAATCAAATTAGAACTCAGGATTAAGAAAATAATTCCGAACTGCACAATTTCATGGAAACTGAACAACTGGCTTTTGAATGTTCACTGGATAAACAATGAAATGAAGGCAGAAATAAAGATGTTCTTCAAAACCTGTAAGAACAGAGACACCATGTACCAGGATCTCTGGGACACATTTAAAGCAGTGTCTAGAGGAAAATTTATGGCAATAAATGCCCACATGAGAAACAAGGAAAGATCTAAAATTGACACCCTATGGTCAAAATTGAAAGAGCTAGAGGAGCAAGATCAAAAAAAAAAAAAAAAAAAAAAAAAAAAAAAACAACCTCAAAAGCTAGCAGAAGACAAGAAATAACTAAGATCAAAGTAGAACCAAAGGAGATAGAGACAAAAACAAAACAAAACAAAACAAAACAAAAAAAAAAAAAAAAACACAACACTTCAAAAAATCAGTAAATTCAGGAGATAGTTTTTTGAAAAGATCAACAGAATAGTCAGACCACTAGCTAGATTAATAAAAAAGAAAATAGAGAAGATTCAAAGAGTTGCAATAAAAAACGATAAAGGGGATATCACCATCAATTCCACAGAAATACAAATTACCATCAGAGATTACTACAAACAACTCTATGCATACAAAACAGTAAACCTGGAATAAATGGATAAATTCCTTACCACTTGCGCCCTCCCAAGCCTAAACCAGGAAGAAGTTGAAACCCTGAATAGACAAATATGACAAGGGTGGAAGCTGAAGCAGCAATTAATAGCCAACCAACCAAAAAAAAACCCAGGTCCAGATGGCGTCACAGCCAAATTCTACCAGATATACAAAGAGGAGCTGGTACCACTCCTTCTGAATCTATTCCAAATATGGTGGAATCCTTACCAAATCATTTTGTGAGACCAATATCATCCTCATACCAAAACCCGGCAGAAACTCAACAAAAAAAGAAAACTTCAGACCAACATCCAGGATGATCACAGATGCAAAAATCTTCAATAAAATACTGGCAAACCTATTGCAACAGCACATCCAAAAGCTTATCCATCATAATCAAGCAGGCTTCATCCCAGGGATGCAAGGCTGGTTCAACACATGCAAGACTATAAACATAATCCACCACATAAACAGAACCAATGACAAAAACTGCATGATTATCACAACAGATGCAGAGAAGGCCTTTGACAAAATTCAACAGCCCTTTATGCTAAAAACTCTCAATAAACTAGGTATCAACATAACGTATCTCAAAGTAATAAAAGCTATTTATGACAAACTCACAGCCAATATCATACTGAATGGGCAAACACTGGAAGCATTCCCTTTGAAATCTGGCACTAGATAAGGTTGCCCTCTCTCATGACTGCTATTCAATATAGTATTGGAAGTTCTAGCCAGAGTAATCAGGCAAGAAAAAGAAATAAAGGGTATTCAATTAGGAAAGGAGGAAGTCAGATTGCCTCTATTTGCCAATGACATGATTGTATATTTAGAAGATCCCACTGTTTCAGTCCAAAATCTTCTGAAACTGATAAGCAACATCAGCAAAGTCTCAGGATACAAAATCATGTGCAGAAATCACAAGCATTCCTATACACCAATAACAGACTTAAAGAGAGCCAAATCAAGAACGAGCTGCCATTCACAATTGCTACAAAGAGAATAAAATACCTAGGAACACAACCAACAAAGGATGTAAAGGGCCTCTTCAAGGAGAACTACAAACCACTGCTCAAGGAAATAGGAGAGGACAGAAACAGATGGAAAACATTCCATGCTCATGGTCAGGAAGAATCAATATTGTGAAAATAGCCATGCTGCCCAAAGTAATTTATACATTCAACATTATCCCCATCAAGCTACCTATGACCCTCTTTAAAGAACTGGAAAAAAAAAAACCTTAAACTTCATATGGAACCAAAAGAGAGCCCACAAAGCCAAGACAATTCTAAGCAAAAAGAACAAAGCTGGAGGCAACACACTACCTGACTTCAAACTATACTACAAGACTACATTAATCAAAACAGCATGGTACTGGTACCAAAACAGAGATATAGACCAACGGAACAGAACAGAGGCCTTAGAGGCAATGGCACACATCTACAATGATCTGATCTTTGACACCTGACAAAAACAAGCAATAGGGAAAGGATTCCCTGTTTAATAAATGGTGTTGGGAAAACTGGCTAGCCATGTGCAGAAAGCAGAAACTGAACCCCTTTCTGATACCTTACACTAAAATTAACTCTAGATGGATTAAAGACTTAAACCTAAGGCCTCACACCATAAAAATCCTAGAAGAAAACCTAGGCAAAACCATTCAGGACATAGGCATATGCAAGGACTTCCTGACTCAAACACGAAAAGCATTGGCAGCAAAAGCCAAAATAGACAAATGAGATCTAAGTAAACTCCAGAGCTTCTGTACAGCAAAAGAAAGAATCAGAGTGAACCAGCAACCAACAGAATGGGAAAAAATATTTGCAGTCTACCCATCTGACAAAGGCCTAATATCCAGAATCTACAAAGAACTAAAACAGATTTACAAGAAAAAATCAAACAAACCCATTCAAAAGTGGGCAAAGGACACGAACAGAAACTTTTCAAAATAAGACATATATGAGGCCAACAAACATGAAAAAATGCTCATCATCACTGGTCATTAGAGAAATGCAAATCAAAACCATATTGAGATACCATCTCATGCCAGTTAGAATGCCGATCACTAAAATATCTGGAGACAACAGATGCTTGGGAGGATGTGGAGAAATAGAAACACTTCTACAATGTTGGTGGGAGTGTAAATTAGTTCAACCATTGTAGAAGACAGTGTGGTGATTCCTCAAGGACCTAGACCTAGACCTCAAGGACCTTTGACACAGCAACCCCATTACTGGGTATATATTTAAAGCAGGTGTCCCCAAACTACTGCCCGCAGGCTGCATGTGGCCTCCTGAGTTCATTTATCCGCCCCCCCCCCCCCCGCCACACTTCAGGAAGGGGCACCTCTTTCATTGGTGGTCAGTGAGAGGAGCACAGTATGTGGCGGCCCTCCAACAGTCTGAGGGACAGTGAACTGGCCCCCTGTGTAAAAAGTTTGGGGACGCCTGATTTAAAGGATTACATATATCTTTCTATTATAAAGACACATGCACACATATGTTCATTGTGGCACTGTTTACAATAGCAAAAACCTGGAACCAACCCAAATGCCCACTGATGATAGACTGGGCAAGGAAAATGTAGAACATATGCACCATGGAATACTATGCAGCCCTAAAAAATGATGAGTTCATGCCCTTTGTGGGGACATGGATGAATCTGGAAACCATCATTCTCAGCAGACACAAGAACAGAAAATAAAACACTGCATGATCTCACTCATAGGCAGATATTGAGCAATGAGATCACAGGGACACAGGGAGGGGAGCATCACACACTGGTGTCTGTTGTGGGGGTATAGTGGAGGAGCAGCAGTGGATAGGGAGGTTGAGGAGGCATAAAACGGGTAGAAATGCCAGATATAGGTGATGGGGGGATGGATGCAGCAAACTACATTGCCATGTATGTACCTATGCAGCAATCCTGCATGTTTTGTAAAAGTACCCCAGAACCTAAAGTACAATAAAATATATAAAATAAATAAAAATAAAATAAAGCAAATAGAAACATCTATTTTAAAATTCATAAAGAACCAAAAAAAAAAAGCTTGACAAGTTAAGGCAATTCTAAGCAAAATACAAAGCTGGAGGCATCACATTACCTGACTACAAACTATACTACAAGGCTACAGTAACCAAATCAACATGGTGCCAGAAAAAAACAAACAAACAAAAAAACCAGATGCATAGGCCAATGGAACAAAATATGGAGCCCAGAAAAAAGAATCACACACCTACTCCTATCTGATCATTGAAAAAGTGGACAAAAACAAGCAATGGGGAAAGGACTCCCTATTCAATAATCGGTACTAGAATAACTGGCTATCTGTGTTAATATATTTTATGCTGCTATGAAAAAATACTCAAGACAGGGTAATTTATAAAGAAAAAGAGGTTTAATAGACTCACAGTTCCACATGGCTATGGAGACATCATAATCATGGCGGACAGCAAAAGAGGAGCAAAGGCGCGTCTTACATGGTGGCAGCCAAAAGAGCATGTGCAGGAGAACTGCCCTTTATAAAACCATCTCTTTAGATAATCACCTAAAACTGCCCTTTGTAAAAGATCTCATGAGACTTATTCACTTCCTGTGAGAATAGCACAGGAAGAAACTCTCCCCATTATTCAATTACCTCTCAAGGTTCCCTCCCATGACATGTGGGGATTATGGGAGCTACAATTCAAGATGAGATTTAGGTGGGGACACAGCCAAACCATATCACTATCCATATGCAGAATACTGGAGCTGGACTCCTTCCTTACACCATATACTAAAATAAATTCAAGATGGATTAAAGACTTAAGTGTAAAACCTAAAATTATAAAAATCCTGGAAGATAACCTAGGAAATACCATTCTGGATATAGTTCCTGAAAAATATTTCATGACAAAGGTGCTGAAGCAACTGCAACAAAAACAAAAGTTGACAAATGGGATCTAATTAAATGAAAGACTTTCTGCAAAGCAAAATAAATTATCAACAGAATAGACAGCCTATAGAATGGGAGAAAATATTTGCACACTGTGCATCTGAAAAAGATCTAAGATCTAGAATCTAAAAGGAACTTAAACAAATTAGTAAGCAAAAAACAAAGAACCCTACTAAAAATGGGCAAAGGACAATGGACACTTTTATAAAGAAGATAGACACACAGCCAATAAGCAGGTAAAAAAAGTGCTCAACATCTGTATTAGTCTGTTCTCCCACTGCTATAAAGAAATATCTGAGACAGTAATTTATTTTTAAAACGTTTTAATTGGCTCATAGTTCTGCAGCCTGTACAGGAAGCATGGCTGGGTAGACCTTAGGAAATGGACAATCATGATAGAAGGTGAAAGGGAAGAAGACACATCTTATATGGCTGGAACAGGAGGAAGGCAGAGAAAAAGGGGAGGTAGTACACATTTTTAAACAACCAGATCTCATGAGAACTCACTCACTATTATGAGAACAGCAAGGAGGAAATCCACCACGATGATCAAATCACCTCCAACCAGGTCCCTCTTCCAACACTGGGGATTACAATTCAACATGAGATTTGGTTGGGGACACAAATCCAAACCATATTAACATCACTAGAGAAATGCATTAGAGAAATGCCAATCAAAACCACAATAAGATTCCGTCTCCCACAAGTCAGAATGGTTATTACTAAATAGTCAAAAAATAACAGATACTGGTGAGGTTGTGGAGAAAAGAGAACACATATACAGCTGGTAGGAATGCAAGTTAGTTCAGCCATTGTGGAAAGTAGTGTGATGATTTCTCAAATAACTTAAAGCAAAAGCACCATTTGACCCAACAATCTCCTTACTGGGTATATACCCAAATGAATATAAAACATTCCACCACAAAGACATACACATGTGTATGTTCATTGCAGCACTATTCATAATAGAAAAGTCATGGAATCAACCTAAATGTCCATTATGGGAGACTTGATCAAGAAAATGTGGTACTTAGACACCACAAAACACCATGCAGCCATGAAAAAGAACAAGAACATGTTCTCTGCAGCAACGTGGACGGATCTGGGAGTCATTATCCAAAGCAAACTAATTCAGGAACAGAAAACCAAAAACTACATATTCTCACTTATAATAAGAACTAAACACTGAGAACACATGGCCATAAAGAAGGGAACAACAGACACTGGGGCCTATTTGAGGGTAGAAGGTAAGAGGAGGAAGAGGATTTAAAAAAACTACCTCTTAGGTACTGTACTTATTACCTGAGTGATGAAATAATCTGTACAAGAAACCCCTGTGACATGCAACCTATCTATATAACAAACTTGCAAAAAAAAAAAGTTGGAGATGAAATATCCAATCTCTCTCTCTGCTTTTTCCAAGTATCTTCTTTTTCAGAGTACTCAAGAAAATATGTTAACGTATAATACCTTATTTACAGAAATAAAAGTTAGTTATCGAAACAATTAGTAATTTAGTTCTTGAGGTAAGAAATTCAAAAAGGTGATAATTAGGGCAGCTGAAAATCAGCATTATGGGGATGGATCTGTTTTCCTTTTGTTTCCAAGAGCCGGGCAGGCCATGCTGAAGAGATTCAGTTCTCTGGATTTGCTCGAAGTGGTACAGCTTACATGTGTATGTTCCTTTAACTCCCTTGTCACAAAGTTGTAGCGCATCAGATAAACCTAAAAGTATATCTTGACTCTACTAATAGATATAAAAACTCATCAATGAGCCCAGAAATTAGATTTGAAATCTAAGCATTATTTCCTACAAAGAGTCATAAGTGAAACCAATAATTTAATATACAATTTCTTAGTAAACAAAAGGTAAATTCATTTATTACTTTATTCATTCATTCAAGTATTATTTATTGAGTGGCTACTGTGAGCCAGGTACCATTTTGGTTTTGGAAAAACAGATGTGAGCAGTGACTTTGTGGGAGGAGGAAGGGAGAAGAAGACAGATAAGCACATAGATATGTAACTCTGGTGGTGATACGTGCTATGAAATATAAAGTAATCAGGTATATGAGTATGGGGTGGGGTGGAAAGCTTTTAGAAAGGAAAAAAAAAACCCAACTCAGAAAAGAGGATATTTGAATAAATACCTGAACTAAGTGAGAGAGTATGTCATGTAATTATATGAGGATAGCATCCAAGCAGAGGGAAAGTATAGGTGAAAGTCCTATGGTAAGGGTGTATCCGGGCTTGGAATGTTTGAGGAATAACAAAGAAACCAGTGTAGCTGAGCTGGACAAAAGGAAACATGTCAGATGTCAGAAAGATAGCAATGGGGCCAGATCATGTAGGTCTTATACACTATGAAACAGACTTTGTATTCCATTCTGAATTTCTGGGTTTCTAGGAAACACCCTTAAAACAACATGGCAGACCTGAAAATCCCTCAGCAATCCCCACATAAGAATCTGGAGATATGCCAGGGCTGCCTTGCCTTGGCCCACGATAACTGCCAAGGAACCAGATGCTGTTGCTTGAAAAATATTCTACACTGCCCAGCTTCTATGCCCTTTGATTTCTATCCATAATGAAGCTTCCAAAAGAACACAGAATAAAGACAAGCATGAGTAACTGTGTAATGACAAGATAAAGGTCTCTATTTAAATTGTGAAATATATATACTTGAGAAAACAAAATTACATAAAAGGAAAGTATAAGATTATTCAAATGTTATTTTTTCACTTAAGTATTGGATATAATAAATATTATCAGTTGGAAATGAACATGTTTATTGTATCAAAATGTTTGTACTGTTTTTAAACTGAACTAGGTTTTTAATTTCTCAGCAGACTTTGGAAGATTGCATACAAAAATCATGCTAATAAACAAAAATAATACTATATAGATTTATTAAACACAAATTTCATGTTAATACTAAAGTAAAATATGTGTTATAAATATTGAGACATAAGGAAGTATTTTGAATTTACTTATAAGTGATCGGGTAGACTAGACAAGAAATATAAAATATCCTCTTCTTATTTTCTTCTGTATTCTTTAAATTCAAAAAATGCTTTATCCCATTTCAAGGCATCTTAACTAACTGTTACTTTTTAAACTGCAAATTATTAGTACTGCCAATTGGAGAACTTCAGCACATTTTGCAGTATGTAAATATGCCATCTGTAACCTACAGTAATACCCATGGCTTACTCTCTAATTAGCAGAAGAAATGACACCTTATATATATCAACTATAGTAAAAAATCATTCAAACTGTATATAATAAGCATACAATGTGCTTTACTGTTATTAGGTATGATACTGATATATAGCACAATAATTCACCTTGAAAAATTCCTGCAGCAGATAAAGCAGGTAACAGTTAATATAAAAGACTGAAGAAGAAATTTAGGAAAAATGAGGTCTTATAAGTTGCTACGATAGATAGAATAGTATAACGAACCGCTGTTAACTTGCTGTGTGATCTTGGGCAGTTATTTAATCTCTCTGGGCCTTACATTTCCACACCTGCAAAGATGGGGACAAAACAGAACCTCCTCCAAAAGATTGATGTATGAAGTAAATGAATTAACATGCAGTGTACTTAAAACAGGGGCACATTATGAAGACTCAGTACTTAAATGCTCTTGTTATTCTTATAGTTTCATCCTTTTTAACATAAGTCACTCTAAAGATCTTATTCAGAAAAATATTTATTAGCATTTTTATTTAATTTAACAAGAATATATTAGTGATGCACAAATGAAGAAGATATCCTGTCCTTCAGGACATCAAAGATATGCTGTCTCACAGCACGGATGGGAAGACGACAGGGACAAAAACGTAATATAATAAATGGTATAATGGAAGCATTTACAACTTAATACAGAAACACCATCACCGGGAACAATTAATTTTGAAAGAGGGACAGTTAGGTAGGCTTTACTCACAGTGAAGCCCCAGAAAGAGGTCCTTTGTTAACTAAAAGTTGAAAAAAGCCAGTCACAGTGCAACATAAGGAGACCCTGTCTCTAAAAAAATTTTTTTAAATTAGTCATGGTGGCTTAAGTTTGTAATCTCAGCTATTCAGGAAGCTAAGGTGGGAGGATCACTTGTACTCAGGAGTTCAAGGCTGCAGTGAGCTATGATTGTAGCACAGTGCCCTAGCCTGGGCAAGAGAGCAAGATCCCATCTCTAAAATATTAATAATAATAATAATAATAATTCTTAACAAAAATCTAGCAGAATGCACACCAATCCTGGCAATGAGGAAGCGTTTAGGTTAATGGAGTTTCTGTTCTGTATTTAGTATGTCTCTCCTTTCAGCCCATTCTTTGGGACTCATAACCCTAGACTGTATTTCACAGAGCTAAAATGTTCACACTAAAAGCCAGTGTGGTGTTGAGAGTCTTAAGATTTATAAAATGTACCACTTCTTTGGAAAAAGAGTAAGCATCCTTGGCTATTCATGCAGGGAACAAGAACTTTCTTTCGTTCTTTTGATTGTCAATTTAAAGATTGACAATAACAAGATTTTTTCAGAAAAAAATCTTTAAGCATTCACATCACTAATTTAGGGGAGATTTTTCTAAATCTTAATATCTCCTCTATGCCTTGTATAACACCCTTAGAAAACTCTCATTACATGATGTAAAATCACAGCTTTAGTTTGTTAAGAGGGCATAATTCCAAGTGGACCATGGAATATTTATGTCTCTATGCAGCTCTTTGAAGGAATAATCTTATGTTTTTGTGCCTGTTGTGGGTCAGAGGTTCAAATCAGCACTTCTTTCTGTCACTTCTTATGTGTTTTACTATAATTTACAGCTCAGCAAGATGAATCATAAGACAAAAGTGTCTATTTTATTTCAGCAACTAATTCTAGTTAATCAAAGATTTCCAGCCCAACAACCCAGCATGAAACTCTGCATGGAAAATATGAGAAGAACAAAGCATTTTGTCAAATAACACATCTCATGATGTAAACACATATGTCTCTTAAAGGAAATTTTATCGTTTCCACATTATCGGCATACAAAAGGAGCATTCTTGTCACAGACCTGGTGAGACTGTGGAGTCATCGTCACTGGAAACAAGAGCCTGATTAGGTTCCCACACAGATATGAATAGACTTTCCTTTTTTAGTGGAATAGCTGCTTTTATTCCTTTTTAAAACAGACTGGTAATTGTCACCCAAAAAACACTGAATTGTACTAGGGCAACATTTGTTTCTGCTCTTTTTTCTCATCTTTTTAGAATCAGCCAATAACATTACTATCCCTTCTGGTTGGTCCTCTCCTGGAAAGTCTGAGTTAATCCACAGCTGTGCGAATGTGAAAAAGGGACACAGCAGGCTAAGTCTGTTGGGTCTCTTGTCTGCTAATAAAGTGAACAGTCTGCAGGACAGATGTTAAGAGGATCTGTTAAATAAGTCAGTGGCAGAGATCCTGACCTCTGCCAAGGAACATTTTATTATTCCAGAAAGGGGCATAATTGCAAGGCATTAACAATTAGAAGAACCATAGCTTTTCTTTATGGATTTCTTACTTCTTGCTTCGTCATTTGGTTGAAATACAGTATCAAGGCCCATTCACTGAGAAGCAATGTGCGAAATATGATTGGGTTTAGTATAAACTGCAGATTATGGGATTTCCCCAAATCCCCAGGAAATGGTTGGACCCTGGCTTTGCTTCAGTCTTAAACAGTTTTGTTTATTCAGCGTGTATCATTACACTATTTGTACAGTCTCACTTGCCACAGGGTACCATTGTACTAAAGGGACTATCAATCTTACCAAACACAGTGCCTTAACTATTAAATCTAGTATAATGGGAAATGTAAACAAGAGATCAAATTAATAGAGGAATATCACACCATAAAGGTGTTCACTATACCTTATACTTCTTTACCATTTATGGTGTAAATAAAATCATGTCTACCACATGCATTCCAAATTCCTTTGTGCAGTACAGAAGATATTCTTTGATCTGACCCCTTGCATACCTTTCCAATTTCACCTATGATTGCTCCTGTACATCCAGCCTGTGCCAACTGTTGTTTCTGAATGTGCCATGCTGTCTATTGCTTCTATACCTAGGGCAACTGTTCTCTTTGTCTGGAGTGCTTTTTCTCTTCTCTGCATCTTTGCTATTATGCATCTTTCCCCATAAACCTGATGAACTAATACCTCCTTTTAAAATTCAATTTTAACATCACCTTATCCATGAAGATTGACACTACTTCCCCAGGTGGAGCTAAGCACTTTCTCCTTTCATAGCATTTTAACTCTTGGAACACATATATTTTTAACAATTATCACATTGCTTACTAGATTGTGGGCCCTTTGGGGAGCAAGAGTCAAATACTCTTAATCTCAGTGTGCCCCAAATAGAAAAGAGTGCATACTACAGAGTGGGCACTTAATAAACATTTGGGTAATCAATCTATGAATGAACTAATTAAATAATCTTTTCATCATGTAAGAATATGCTTATATTGTGGCTCTGTCACTACTACCAGCACTGTAATAGAGTCTTACACATATAATGTCTTACTTTTTTTAAATGAATAATTTTCATTAGGTTGATACATTTGATTGTGAAAAAAATATATCTCTACTAAAACCGATCGTTCATTGACCCACACTTAGAATAGGTAGGAGCATGAGATATACTGTTCTCTTGGCCAATTCAGCTGAATTTAGTTAAAGTGATATACAAGTAGCAATCTTAGTTCTTTACACTGTTGGCTAACAATTCTACCTAACCCAGGCCACAGACTAGCTGTGTGGCTTTGGTCAAGTTAATTTATCTCTCTAGGCCTCAGTTTCTTCAACTATAAAATTACAAGATTTACATGACACTTGACAGTGTATAAAGCACTTTTCACAAACATTTTCTTATGTATTCCTCACAACTTCCTTATGGGGGTATTTTTCCTAATCCCATTTGATAAAATCTAGGCATCAGGAAGATTAATTTGCCCAAGCACATGGAACCAGTTGTAGAGTTGGGACTTGACTCTCAAAGCTTCTGAAGGCTTTTCTAGCTCTGGAAGTCTATGGAATTTTACAATCTCACTGCCTATTTGTGAAGGCTTTACTTTCAATAACATGACATTTGTTTCATGATTAGTGGGAAATCTATGTTAAAGTACCCTAATTGTGGAGTGGCTATCAAGTCTTGCTAAAGAGCACTATACTGGGTCTCATGCTTTTTGAAATCAGGAATAGTCATCAGGCATAGACATTAGAACAAAAGGATTTCAAATTGCCTGTAAACAATCACCTTAGTCAATCAATAAACCCATATAGATATATACACACACATTATATATATATACACACACACACACATTATATATACACATATACACACATTATATATACACACACACCTCAAATGATAAGCCCTGTATTATCTGTTCTTATCACTTTGAAGTATTATGCATTTAATTTATTTCTTCCTCAGACTATTACTAGAAGAGGGCAGTAATTTGCTTAGCTTGGGTGCTTAAACGAGTATTTAAGGTACATAGTACATGTTTAATAAGTATTTTTCAAATTAACAAATGAATAAGAGAGATGCAAGGAGAAGGGTATGGACAAAAATATGTATTGAGTATCTACCATGCAGTAGACATCGTGCTACGCAATTTGCTTATATTATCTCATTTAATGCTAACCCCAACCGTATTGAGGGAGTGTTATTATCCTCAGTTCACAGATGAGGAGACTGAAGTTCACAGGAAATTAGGTCATGGTTACTTAGCTCTTTTAACTGCGGAGTTCTTATGGAACCAAGAAAAACAACGTTCCCAGAACTTCCAACCCATTCACTGCTGCATAGACAGACAACATGAAGGAGAGCAAGCCAGCTGCTAAACCAAGGGTAGCATGTTGTTTTGATAAATGTTCACAAATCATGATCTGATGATATACAGTCATATTCCTGTTTCACAGTGGGGTATGTCTGTATTTGGTGATAGAGTTTTATATTCAGGAAACACAGGAAGATGTAGATCTAAAATCAGGAGGTTACGGTTGGATATAGATGAATTACAGATAATACTTTGTTCTGCATATAAGAAATGCCTCTTTATCAAAATCATTGATAAATGAATGGAGAAGTGAAGCATTTCCACCCAAATTAGTCACATCCAGTCTTCTACTATTTCAACAAAGCTCTCTCTTGCTCTCAGGATCCCTCTCTCTTGCCCTCTCCATTATGTTATGTCTGAGCCAATGGCATAACTACACATTATGAATGAACTGCCTCTTGGGCCCTGGAGCAAACCCCTCTTTGGCCAAGAAGAAGATGTTCTGAGAAGGTGAACAGCAATACTGCGGAGAGGATATCTTTTTTTCTATGTGAGCTAAGGAGCTCCTCAACTCTGGAGAGCAATCCCAGTGTGGTGAAGACTGTTTGGGGCACATGCTCCATTCCATTTAGTGACAGTAGTGTTTCTCTTTTTCTAAAAGAAATTATTTATTTGCTTTTTAAAAAAGCAGACCAAATGATAAACTATTGAGAATGTGATGCTAAGCTACCTTTCCCATAGAGTTTTTAAACTGAGCCTCTGAGAAGGACTTTGATACAATTCAGTGACTGAAGTAATACCTTTGTCCATTTGAGCATTAAATCGCCCATTGAAATACAGCTTAGTTAGTGGGAATTTCAAAAGACAGTACTTTCTAATTTTTTAAGGAAATTTCTCTCCCAGCTGACTAGAGCAGAACTTACAAAACACAGCTCAATCACTTTCCACAGTCTCTCAGGTCAGCCTCTCACCAGCGTTAATTAAATATAACCCCCTTAGAATACGAGAGGTTAAGTGGGAGCAACATAGCGTTCTTCTCCAATACATTACTGTGAACATAAATGGGCATAATCTGTTTATAAGAAGACTTCTTTTACCACAGAGGTCTCACTAATGAAAAATTATAAGAGGCAAAGCAACATAATGTGACAACTGTTTATTGCAAAATACATTTTAAACTACCCATTTCCACATCCATTGTGCTTAAATAACACATATCATAAAGGAAATTGGTATAACAGATGGTTTCAGTTCTGGGTAGCAAATGGGGACCAGTTTCAGTGTGACAAAGGGAAACAGTAAAAGCAGTACATAATTCTGTCAGTCTTTTCCCTAAAGGTCTTCCTTCTCCTCAAGTTAGAGACACTTTCCCTACAAGCTTCAAGTTTTAGTATATTTTCTTTTTTAACTAGATGCTAGATCTTCTATGGCACAAGTTGAACAAACTCTAAAACTGAACAATTGCTGAAACAGTATGTTTCTATACTAGCTATTTTAAATTAGAAAAATCTCTTTAAGCTACAGGTTTATGGTTCTAAAAAGTTTCACGCACTGCCCCGAGCTATTTGTAAATTAAATCATTTAAAATAAAGCTCTTTAATACTCTATAATTAGTCTTGTCTCTCTGAACATGACTTTACTGTAAATGCTCCTTCTTGACTCTCCTATTGTCCCAAGATTCCTGAGAAGAAAGCAGCCAAGCGATAATTCAACATTATTGCTGCTTCAGTGCACTAATCGCTTAAAGAGCAGCAAAGACTCTGTGCTCTCTGCCCCACAGCTCCCGCAGCCTCCTGGCCTGAGGCAGGCATCCTGACCTAGCAACGTCCAGATGTCAAGAGGAATACTCAGCTCCTGATGCAGCAGGCGCTCCATTCCAGTATGGTCGAACATCTGCTTCATCTGCTGGCATGCAACCTGCTGAACATGCTCAGAGGGCAGCCCAGACTAGGGATGGGCAAGGATAGAGCTCCCCAGCTACTCCAGGAGACTCATCAAAACTTTGAAACTATAAGACAGCCCAGAAACTCTCAAAAGAACAGGCTCTGGCATTCAGCAAAAACATTCTGAACATTTTCCTAAAGAAAAGCCACAGAGTCAGATAAGACAGTTTTTATCATAGTAGTTATACTCCTCATTAAATTCTCTTAGGCTTGAAATTTCTTCTGGATGTTAGCTGGAAATCTGAAAAATTCTTGAACTCTTCGAGATCCTGAGAATGTCATACTGACTTCGACATTTTTCTCTTTTATAATTTAATTAAGTTACCCTTAATTCACTTGAATATTATAATGAGAAGAACAAATTATACAAGATAGCTTCTAAACAACTGTGCTTCCTACATACCAGTCAACAGAGCTTAATGCCAAGAATCCTGACCAAAAGATAAAATTTAAAATACACTTAAACCATCTATTACATTCCTATTTTGTTTATTAGAAGAGGAATCCTGTCCAGCTCACTTAACTCTTCTGAGCTCCACTTCCTTCTTCTAAAATATGGGAATAATATTAAAATATTTAATACAACGGTTAAATATAAATTGTTTTTTAAACTGTAAAAGTCTATAAAGTAGGTATGTGTTTGTACATGTATACATATATAATATTCATACTACTCATGTTTCTTTCTTAAATTTTGTTTTAGAAAGAAATTCAGTTTTCCTTTGTAATATCCAATTTACACAAGTACAGCTAAGAATGATTTCATTCATCCTATGAGATTTCAGTAACTAGCATCCTATAAAACCTAATTAACAGTTCCCAGGTTCTCACCAAATTTTATATTTACTTCGCTCTGAAAGACAGACTTATCTATTATTAAAGTAAAAAATAATATTCCCTTATTGACAGCCTGAGTACATGATGTGCTTAATACTACTGAAGAGAGTTGTGACTGTTCTAGCCGGAAGTGACTGGCTAGAATAAAAGTTTTAGTTTTAAAGATCTAAGTGAAGCAAAAAACAAAACAAACAAAAAACCTGACGATAAACAATCTAATAAGTCTTAATTTTTAATCTTCCCATCCAGATTGAGGTAGATGGGGTAGATGAGGATATTTCTGTTAAAGTTAAGTAAAATTTGCTGTCCCATTTCTTTATTATATATTCCCTTCATTTTCACTTCTCTCACTAGTAAGTAAATTTGTAGAGGGCAGGGACTTAGTTTTATTCATTGATATGTCCCCAGTATCTAAAACAGATGTTCTCAATCTTGGCTACTGGAAATTTGGACTGGATAATTCTTTGTTGTGGGTGGCTGTCCTGTGCTTTGCAGGGTGTTCAGTGGCATCCTCACCCTCTGCCCAGTAATTACCAGTGGTAATCTCCATCCCACCAGTCATAACAGTCAAAAATGACTCTAGATATTGTCAACCAAATCCATATTGGGTAGGGTGTGGAGGAAGGCAAGATTGCCATAAGCTGAAAACTACTGTCTAGAACAGAATCTGGCATATAATAGGTACTAAAAAAAATTGCTCAGTAATTGATTTAAATTTATTGTATTGATTTGCTTGCAAACTTTTGAAAATACTTTTTTTTTTTTAGGATAGTTTTAAGTCTGGAGCAAAAATAAGAGAAAAGTAAAGAGATTTCCCATATATCCCATGCTCCCATACATGTACAGTATCCCCCATTATAAATGGCCCCCACCTGAGTGGCATATTTGTTACAATTGATGAGCCTATGTTGACAAATCATAATCACCTGAAGTCCAGAGTTTACATTAGTGTTCATTCTTGGCATTGCACATTCTATGTGTTTGGACAAATGTATGACATGTATTTACCATTATACTCTCATACAGAATATTTTCACTGCGTAATATTTCATTAAAAATCCTCTGTGCTCTGCCTTTTCACCCCCTTCTCATCCTAAACCCTTGGCACCCACTGATATTTTTACTGCTTTCACAGCTGCACCCTTTCCAGAATGTCACATAGTTAGAATCACGTAGTATGCAGCCTTTTTCAAGTTTCCTGAGCATGATCATTTATAAACTCTCTTTGAAATGTAATTTTGACACAACTCTACTGATACAATAAGCATTAAGTTATTCCAACAGTCACATTCAAAGCTAACACATGTGACTTCAAGTAAGAAGAATTCTGAAAGGATGTAATACTTCGCTCTTTCTTTAATTTAAATGAGTTGATAAATTTGAGTGAAAACTTGATATGTATTCCAAAAATGGAATTTGTAGGGTGAAAACAGCTCTATTTCAAACTGGCTTCAAATGTGCACTGTATGCTTGCACTTTGTAGAGTCTGAGCTAGTCAAATACATGGACATACTTGAAGCAATAAATTTTTAACACATATTTATCACTTATTTACTTTTGTTTTAGTTCATACCATTCAAGGTCAATAGCTCTAGGGACATTGCTGACAAGGTATCAAGGATCATGCTCTAGGTCAATATAGACATTGTAACCTGTAGCCTGTTGGTTACAGGTATGGTAGTTGGCGTTATAAGAGAAACACACAGTGAGAAATGAACTCAATATACTGGAAATTAAGAGTTCTAGTTTAAATCTCTGCTTCATCAAATGAATATGAGGAGAGAGGCCTTAGGAAATTTATTTGGCTCTAAGTTGCTTCCATTTCTTAGTCCATTAAATGGAAATTCAAATACTTGGTTAAATATTCATTGAATGCATATCAGTATTAAAGAGTTCATGTTTATAAAACTTGGGGGGAAAGCGTAAAATTAGTTCCTCTCAATTTGACTCAAGATGACTCTATTGCTGTCATCAATTATAAGGGAAGAATGAAAGATAGAAACATACATAATGATTTTTTAAAATCCACATAGCACCCAGTAAAGAGTACCTGATACATGTTTAGTGCTTGTTTATTTATATTTAGTTGATAAAAGAATCCTTTGTTAATGCCATTTAAGCTTGAAAGATATAGAAGAGAATTCAGTTATTATCCTAATCTTTATAATCTAAAACAGCTAAAAAAAAGCAAGATGTTTTCAAATCAGTACATTGAAATTAAATCACTATAAATTTTCCCTGCGTTTACTTATAGCATATAAACTCTTCTACAAATGAAAGAGAAAAGAGGCAGAGCAGTATTAACTATGTGCTAGTTCTAGTGGTCAGAAGTGAGGAGAAACCATCCAATTGTAGCTTCTCAATCTCTTTTAATTAAAATATCATGAAAATATCTTCCTCCTTTTCTGTCTATTCTGTTACCTGGAAGGTCAAATATTTTATCATATATTTTTCTGATATAAATTTCCTAAATGTTGAATATCCTGACTTTTTCCATAGTTGGAAACAGAAGTAAAGCATTTTCTAAAATACTAGAATGTTTTGCTTTCAAACTTTCTAATGTATCCTTAATCACATAATCCCTTAGAACTCCAAGACAGCTCATTATGTAACATATACATACATGCAGATAGATGATACATAACATCAACCAAAAATACTTTAAAATTTCATTTTTGTAAAACAGAAATAAAATAAAAATTGTCATTATTTTAGAAATCAAAATACCTGTCACTATTTTAGAAATCATTACATCTTATAAGAAGTCTATTTAAATGTAATTACATGTGTTCACACACTGAAAGCCGCCTATTGAGTGGATTAATTAGTGGGGCTAGAGATAAATGACTGTTGGTGAAAATCTTCTATCAGGAGAGATAGAGGACTCCATTGTTTTTGAGTATAGCTGACTATCCCCCCAATCAAATAACTTAAACACAGTGATTAACAGAGCTTATGTGAGAAGAGCCGACTCTGCGAACTTTTAGGTATTACTTTAAAACCAAATGAAAAGCAAATTTCCAGAAGAAAATTCAGTTTATCCAATGTTTTAATTTGAGGGTGGGTATAAACTTCTGCCTCACTGACTACAATGACAAACTAGATTTCTAAGCATTAGAAATTGCCTTTATATTCTGCAACCTTTCCTAATCTACCTATTATTTCTTTAGCCTCCATTAGGATTCACTTGATACCCATACTTTTTATTAAGAAGCCTATCTAGAAAAGTTGTTGACACCAAAGAGTGTCTCTTATAGACAGAGCACTTAACTAAACACTTTCCAGAAAAAAAAAAAAAAAAAAAAGTGTTTTCAAGGAAGCTTGGGTCCCAGATGTCCACCAAAGGTGAAATGCATTAATTCATCCATTTTGTTAAATAATGTGCCAGGAAATGTGAAGAATTCTACAGTAAACAGAAGAGATAAAAAAAATCTCTGAATTCAGTAGCTTATGTTTTAGTATGTTAGATCCACCCATCAGAAGTTTAGAGAGTAAACCTAGAGTAGAATTGACTGCTTACTGGGGATACCGAAAAGGTTTATCTATTCTCATGATGGTTCAGGGGACATTTGCAGAAATCTAACACATGGTTTACTATTGCGTTTACCATTTACAAGAACCCTGACCAGCCTGACCAACATGGAGAAATCCCATGTCTACTAAAAATACAAAAAATTAGCCAGACACGGTGGTGCATGCCTGTAATCCCAGCTACTTGGGAGGCTGAGGCAGGAGAATCGCTTGAACCTGGGAGGTAGAGGTTGCAGTGAGCCGAGATCATGCCATTGTACTCCAGACTGGGCAACAAGAGCAAGACTCCATCTCAAAAGACAACAAACAAACAAACAAACAAAAACCCCTGAGAATATATATTATGCTCTTTTTACAACAACAAAAAAAAACTGAAAAAAAGTATTTGATAACAGTGCAAGACAACAGGCAAGTAAGTTGTAGTGGAAATGCTAATCTAAAGTTCTAATTCCATAAATGGAGTTCATTCCATTAGCCTACAGCTCAACTAAGCCTAGCTGTAATGGTCCTCCCAAATTCTGCCACACTCTTAAAAGTCCTTAAAAGAGTCAGAGGGTAAGTGAAGGCTGATTAAAAGAAAAGCATACATTCTCTTCAAAGCAGAGTCCTGTGGTTGGCATCCTCAAAACAAGCTTTGAATCAGTCCATTCCTCTTTCTCCATTGGGTAGCCAGTAATAGGTCACTCTAATCAACTCTTTATTCAACCCTCCTCTCTATTAGAAATCACAACTCACCAAGCCCATCCAGCAAAGCTAACTCAATCACCCTCCCATTCCCCCACAGCACTGAGGCATGTTTACAATTGCAAATAAGAAGACAGGGTACAATTGGCAGTGCAGAGCCTCTAAATATAACACCATAAAGACTCAGGCAACAACTGAAATAGAAATACAATATTCTCTATGCTGATGGGCACTTCTTTACTTTCCATTTGTAGCAAGAAAATTGACAATACCATTTAAATAAAATATGTGCTTGTATTCACTTTTGCAAAAACTTTAATTGTTCACCTCCATCTTTGTAAACTTAGCAAGACTTCAATAGTTTCATTTAAGAATAACTTGTGGTTGATAGGTTTTCTTAGTGCTTTAAGACTGTAATTATATTCCTTTCCTCAAATCTCCCCCAAACTACACATAATACACATTGAATAACAGTGGAAATGTACTTATACTGATATTTTTGAATTTTCATATACAATTCTTTCATTTAGGCTACTATCCATACTATCATTATAAGAATGAGTCTGTTAAAATATGTTCCAACTAAAGCTTGGTGAACTTTGAATGCCAGATAAAAATCATTCTCTGAAGCTAATGAAGACAGAAACTCTGCCTGTAACAATATTAAGTTTGTTTTCTCTGGTGATTCAGAGAAGTGAGCAATCTGTCAGTAATACATTGAGTGAAATTACTTGTCTTGGAGGAATAACTGCTGACAGTCACTTTATCTCAGGGCTGACCCAAACAACTTCCTGCTGACAAACAAATTACTATGTCTAACTTTGAAAAGGTAACTAGCTTGTTTTAATTTTGATTGGTCCCTTACATTCAGCCCCATCCTTCATTGTATTTAAAAAAAAAAAGGCAACAAAAGTGTTTTGGGGGGATAGGTTTGAACTTAAGTAAGAGAAAACAGTAAGAAAAGAATAACTCTATTACTTGATGCTAAGAAAAAGAACTGATATGCTTCTTTCCAAGACTGTTATGTGGATGTAACTGGTAAGCGTGTCTACCCAACATTAAGACTGGCAGTGCCGCCAGTGACTGACTGCGTGAGTGAACACATTACTGAGACAGTATTGTAGGAATTAATTTTCTTCAATAAAGTGATTTTTAAGGCTCATATATTTCACAATCTAAACATATGTCACTGTTTCATAAACAAAATAAATGGATTAAAATAATACATTACCAATATGCTGACACATGGAGATATTTTAATTAGAAATTCTTAAGCTGTGTGATATTTAACTGCTGTATTTGCTAAAGAGAAGCATGCATCATTTAATAAGAAGGCATGAGACAGGTGTATCACTTTGCATATGGTACCAGATTTTGTTTAATATAAGCTACAACTATGAGGCAACACTACTCCCCATTAAAAACAAAACAAAACAATACTAAGGATCTATCATATTGAAAGTAATCATATAAAAGTAATAAATACACTGAAGCCCCCTTTTCATTAAAAAAAAAAAGTCATCCAGAGCTTAGTTCCTGAGGCAATATTTCTTCAGAAACAATCTAACATCATCACTATTTAAAGGCTAAATTTACATGAATGCCTGATTATACTGGTTCCCTTTCCTTAGCATTCTTTTTGACTTACTTAAGGACCAATGCTAACATAGCTGAAGAAAGCAAATGGCAACTGGTCCTGAAATTTATACGGGTGAGAGAATTGAAATAAGCAGCAATATAATATATTGTTTACTGTAGCAAATGCCCTCTGTTCTCTAAAGGTCAAAAGCATTGTAACCTTAGAGTTACAGTTTCTGATTGTTCCCAGGGTTAAATACATTATCAAAATTAATGGTTCAAACCCCTCAACCTTCAGATATATGAGTATTCATGCCTGCATCTGCTGAACTCTTCAACTAAAAATAGCACTCTTTGGCCTTCTTTCTCCTAATATTGTGCCCCTGAGAAAGAGAAAATCAAGCCTTAGATCACCACAGTAGTATTTTAAAAAATGGTCTTTATGGAATCTTCCTTATTTTAAAGAAAGAAAGTAATGGCATATGCTAATATAAGGGGAGTCTTTCCATTTTAAATAGCTTTTCTCTACCTGATAACAAAATTTCAGGGCATACTTAATATATACCAAATGTTGTCAATATTTACTCAGGCTCATTAATTTTAGAAATGATAACCTTTGAAGGACAATTAACTGTAACATGAGGTAGAGGACCAGTTCTGAGTAATGCATGGGGTGAGGTGGGGTGGCGAAGTATATGTGTTATAAACTTTTCCTCCTAAGAATCTCTGTTTAGAAATAAAACCAGTTAATATAATTGTAATGCTTTTTTAGCAGCAATAGTTTATCAGGATCATGTTTGTTGACAGACTGTGACATTTTAGCTTGTCAAAGGAAGGGAGAAAACCCTAGCTAGAAAAGAAAGCAGATTCTAATAGCAATAAAGCAAGATATTATTAAAATTTCCCTCTACGCCTGCTCAAGATTTAAAATGTTACTATCTAGCAGCTTAGACATGGGTGTCCTACTATACTATTCATTGATGTCCCAATAAACATGCTACACTCAGACCAGGAAAGTTTGGGAAACCTGCCTTTCAAACAAGGTCAATCTTTTCTACCCAGTGTCCACATGAGCAAACAGATCAAAGGTTTCCTGAGATGCAGGAAAAAGGTGCAAAAACAGGAGGCAATGGAACAGAGCAAGAATAAGCAAAAACTGAGGATACAAAACCAGCCAAACTTAAAATGCAAAGCTGTGAAGGCTCTTGCATTATTGGTTTCCCCGTTTAGCCTAATTGAAATGACAGACATGTGACATATGCTATGCTTCTAGATCAGCATCACTATGGCACTACACAGCTCTGACACTCCTATGCATGGCATCACGGTTTCCAGAAACCCAACAGAAGCCAGATTTGACACATCAGGGATCCATGATGGTGTGGGACTAGGGATTGTGAGGTGGGAGAGAAGCCAACCTAAGTGAAAAATTAGGCAAAAAAAGAGACTGAGTAGAAACCTGGCTAAGGGAAGATTGACGGGATATAACATAACACCTCAACAGAAAATAGAAGTCCAACAGGAGAAGATGTTCTTGAGTTTGAGTCAAGGCTACCTGATCTCACATTCTTCCAGGCATTTAAAAGTTTCTCAAGCTGACTGTCCTGAGTGGATAAGCTTGCTAATTGTCATCACACAAAAACTTGTTCCTAATGTCCAGTAATCTCTTTTCAGCTCTCCTGGGCATAGTAGGTTTTCAGATCGTCCAGAAATGTGGTACTCTCTCTACAGCCAAAAGAAAAGCTTAGAAAAGAAATTTCTTCTGTCTGTATAGGAGACAGGAGATGCTCTTACAGTAAGTGTCTAATCATGTCTGAGTGGAAACCCTCTGTCTACCTCTCATGTCAAAGCAAAAGGAAAGAAGGAGGCAGTTAACAAGCTCTGGAACTTTACCTGAGGCTACTTCCAAGGGGGTCTTTGGTCTTGTCTCTTCCTTCTTCTTAGCAGTGATCATTTCCTATTATTTTCCAAAAAGGTAGATTCACAAGCAGCAGAAAAGGTAATGTAAAAGGGACCTTTTATTGACTACATAGCGTTTGAGCTACACAGACCAGCAGAGCCAACAGAAGCTGAATGTGCATCTTCATCTTACTAGATGCAATTATTTTCATTTTGGGGTTGAGTTTTCCATCCTAGGTTACAATATAAAATTTGGCATTATATCTAACCCCCAAAATTAAAGTGTGTTTCAGTCTGAGGTAACCTGTATTCACTTTTTAAAAATTCAACAGATAGCTGGAAATTCTCCCATATGATAGTCCCAGTGAGGGACCCCAATGATGCAGAAAAGGAATCAAGCATGAAATTGGAGAGAGGAGGACTTGGTCTTTATAGAAGAAAAGGTCTTGGTTTTCATAAGCCATCTTCTCTCAAGTGTTAAGAATATCCCAAAAACACAACAAAGGACTCTACTAGAAGGCGAAATATGAAAAGAATACTACAGGGAAAAAGCAACCATCAAGGCCCAGGCACCCATCCCTATTTCATTCTGAGAAAACTAGGTAGGTAGAATTAGAAATCCTGGGCAATAACCTTGATTCAACAAACATTTTATATCTTTGGCTAAATAACTTAACCTCTCTGAACCTCAGCTACTTTATCTATAAAAGCAGAATTACATTTGATTAAATTAGGGTTATCCTATGGTCAAATAAATTTTTTAATGTTTAAGTTTTTTTAAAAAAATACTATATGACAGTATACATTAGAAAAGGTAAAAGAGTGAGGGAAGAAAGATAGTTTTGAAGACACTTATAATGTAAAGCTTTTGCCTGAATATATATGGCAAAGAACAACCTTAATTCAGGGGCATTGCTTTGGGATTTGCTTTTTTCTCTGAAAGAAAAGGAGCAAAACAAGAGCCTTTTTAGGAATGAGAAAAAGGAAATGATTAGGTTTAGTGTTTAGGCTGAGTGCCACTTTAAAAAAAAAAAAAAAACCTAGAGTATGACTGAACAATGCAGTCCCCCACCCAATGAAGCACCAATGGAAGCATTCATACCTCAATCTGTTTGTGGTTGTAAGAGTGGCCACCACCATGTTCAAAGGTATCCAAATTCCTGCCAAAACGGTCACTTAAGCCCTTTAGCCTTGGATTAATTTGTGGGTGGGATACATGACCCTTCTGTTTAGTAGCATATTCAGAAAAAAAAAAAAAAAAAAGACAAAACATACTGTCAGAACTCATGAAACAGGATCATATTTCTAAATCCAGGGTACCGAGCACATCAAAAAATAGAAAGTAGAAAGTTTAAGACTCAGTTTCTTTCTTTTACAGAAACTTGGTTATAGTATCAGTGACACTGATTTCTTGTTTCTGCCTCTGACTCAAGAAGATACTCAATAGCACAGCTATAGGAAAAGGAGAAATATACTAGGTTTATAAGAGTGAGGGTTCTTTTTAGACTTGCACCAACTACAGAGGTTTCGGAGTTAGTAGTGTGGAAGGTGAAAGTTTGCAAGAGAGGTGAGGTTGCTGCTTCTCTTAGGCAAAATTTCTGCCTCTGCTAGGCAGCCTATAATGGGTTACATCTTTATAGCTTCCTGGATCATGACTCATGACAAAATTTCTCAAAGTATTGCAAAATTTCTTTATTTGAAGATCCAACCGGAAACATTCAAAATGATGTTTTTTCATGATACAATAGTTGTACACTTTTTATGTTCAAGTCACATATAGAATAGCAACACAGAAATAAAACACTTCACCAGATGCTATTTTGTAGATTATTTATGAAAACTCAAAAATAACTACAGTATATTTTAAAAATAAAAACTATATTTAATAAAACTTTCTACTATATTTAATTCAAGTTGTTGATTATCATATATTCTCTAAATATTCAAATACTGAATGTTTGACTTATTTTAATGATCTCATCTTTTTGTTTTTATTAATACAAATATACACTCATAATCAAAGTCAACCTCCTTTCAAATGGTAGTAGTAGAAGTGTATAATGACCACCTATTTCTATTCCAAACTTATTTTACTGTGAAGAAGATAAGGTGTAAATGATTTTTCAATCAGTTTCCAAAACATTTTCTCCCCAAGTTTAGCTTTATAAATATGAAACACCAATGCAAAATTAATCAGACACTATGCCCTGACTCTTGATCTTAGAAAGGATAAGGATACACATATTAGGAGAAATGCATTTACATTTTACCCAATAATTATTATGTAATTTGAGAATAACAACCCTTTATTCCATGAGCTACAAGAAGGAAAAATATCCAACATCATTTTTTGTATGTTACATGTAAAAGCTAATCTGGACATAAGTGGAGACACAGATGAAAAACTGACAAGGAAAAAGCTAACATAGATGCAGTAACAACTAGCCATTGACACTAAAACTATTAACTCATCTGATAGAGAATACATAGTATTAAGTCATAATGTGATTTTTTTTTCCTTTAAAAATATTGAAACTGGCAGTTTTCTCTTTTATTTGCATTATGGTAAGCACATAAGGTGTTAATCCTTCTGGGCTATGCTTAAAAAATTATTTAACATTCAGGCCATTATTTAGCATACAGCTGGTTAGCAGTTTTCTACTAAAGTACTGGCTCATATCCCACATTTTTTTCTTCTGGCACTTACCTGGAGCTGTAAAGGGCTGAGTCCAGAAGCAGCAGCAGCTGCCATTGTTGATGGAATGAACTGTACAGGGTAGTTATCACCTGTCGGAAAGAACAATGCATACAGGTTTAGACAATGCACAGGGAATTGCAGCAGGCAAGTACAAACATGGTCCTTGGATTGCCTGAGCTTTACAACATTGCTCTAAGCCCAAACATCTGCAGAAACAAAAGGCTTAGTTGGGCACAGACTTGCAGTGCTGCCTTGGAACTTTTTGTTAACAGATAGCTGGTAGGCAAACTGGCAAAACATGAATATGATGTTAAAAAAATTAAATGTGCAATTCAAGCATGTTCACTCCATTACAAATCTTGTAATACATCATTTTTAAGAATAAAAAAATATCTTAAAGCTAGGCTGACACTGAGTATACTGGGAAAGCATTGAGGCTTTTATATTAGAACAACAAAAAGTTTTGGCTTGGTAGGCAAGGCAGAGTATTAGAGTCCAAAAAGGGTTCTGAGCTATTGACTGTTTGTAATTCTACACTTTATTTTATTAGACAAATTTAAAAATTAAAAAATACAACCTCTTCAATATGATAGGGCCGAGAGGATAGCGAATCTTATCTTCCAGCATTCTGTGAAACATCTGGTATCCCCATAAGTGTAGAAACCATGTTTTTCTGAATTAACCTTTGTTACTGAACTGGTGGATCCTAGTACAGAATGATGCATACTAAGTACTTATGAAACATGTTTCAATGATGCTTTGATTAAATAACTACACATTTTACATGTAATATCTGTACTAATGCCTGGTAAAGATTGAACGTGGTTCAGCAGAGATGAATGCTACATCTGAGTGTGTTTCTAACTTCAGATTATTCCTAAAAAGGGAGACAGAAGTACCTTCTGTGACCTAAGAACACAGGCTGTGTGCAGCAACCTGAAGAACCAAAAGAAAGTAAGAAGGAATATATCATGACAGTGATAACTAAAACAAAAATTAGTACATGTGGATAAATTACACGATATCAGTGATTTAATGGAGTATCACTTTGGCTTCAGCTACTTACTTAAAGTCAGTGTTATGTACTATCTCTAGGCTATATTTTAATAGGCTGTTCCTCCACACATTTTTGACATTTATAAAAATCATGCTGTTTTGCATGAACTTTTCCATAGTGAAAGCTGAATGTAATAATGAATATACAGCTAGAAAGAATCTCAGTAATAAAGGGAGTCAACTGGAAAGCAAACTTTTTTTTTTTTTTTTCAGTATGGACACTAATACCTGTAGCCTTCTTGGTGCCTCTGGTTCTTGGGAACTCATCCTGCTTGCCACATGAAGTGCTACTCAGCTGGTCCAATGTAAATGTTAAGTTGCTTTCACTTTTAACAAATTGTTAGCTTCTAATCTACACAGTCTCTTTGCATCATATCCATAATACCTCATCAGACCATTGAGCACAGTTTGTGCTTGTACACAGTCCAGTAACAATTGGCTTCTGATTGCATATGAAGCACTGCTACAATGCATTCACTAACATTATATTGTGTAGGTCTCCTATGGAGTAATGTTCAAAATATCTGATCTTGTTTTTCTCCTTCTATGAGGTTGATTTTGGTTTGCAGTACTACATGAGCCTTTTAAAAAACATAACTAGGCCTAATTATTTTTATAGTAAACGAATGTCACTTTATGCTTAAATAATTCTACTGATCTTCTTGATATTTAAACTAAATTATCTAAAGAAAGAATATCCTAATCTAAGTCAAATAGTATTTCTTTGGTAGATATAAAGTTTTTTAAAAAAATCTCAAAATGATGCTGAATTAATGATGCTTCAAAAATAGGGGGAAAAATCACCATTCTAACTGGACTGCCTCCTGGAACATTTTAGAGCTGTTCTTTCTTTAAATATCATGCATTATTCATACTAACTCTAAACCACAACCCCCCTCCCTGTAAGTTTAATACCAGTTGCTTTATTTGTACTAAAATATTTTTCATGTCAAACATATTTAAAAAAATCAAACTCTAAAAGAATTCCCTGGGGCACTCCTTTTTAAATAGCTGTCATGCTTCTATGCTATGAAATAGCTTTTTTTTTTTTTTTTTTTTTTTTTACAGTTTTTGGCTTGCCAGCTAATTTATTACTATCTCTACCACACCCTATAGTACTTTCCAGCTCACCTGCTGGCTACAAACAGCTTTCTTTCCACTGCTGACAAGCATATTTTAAAAACATTTTTAACTTTCATCTTGTTTTGAATCTGTATATCTGAATATAATCTTTAGAAAGCTATTTCTCCATAACATATCATTGTTTCAATATTAACAGTAAAAATGAATACATTAGAGCAACAGAATATATATCAGGGAATGATTAGAAGAAAGAGAACAAGAAAAAGACAGGAGGGGTAGAAGATGAGGGAGAAGAGAGGAATTACAAGTAGAAAAGAACATTTTAAGAGAGAGGGATTTAAAGGTATTGTGAAATTTTGTTTTTTAATAACAAAGTCACATGTTTCCCCTATGCCACTGTAATTTTCTGTGTAAGTCAATCAAGAAAAAGTTCTCAGTTCCTGACTTGGCAAGGAATCAGTCAACATGTTGTAGCAATTTTTTTCAAATTTGTCTCTGGGTCTGAAATGCTTTCATGAGGACCCATTCTTTTAAAATTTGGACATGGAAGGTGAAGCTTGTTGAAACAGGTTGGCTTTATGCGCTACTGTAATCTGGCCCTTGCTACCTCTAGTGTAAGAAGACAGACTTCAAAAACCAATTTGAGAAATAATGTCCATTCTGTAAATCCATTTTTCCAGCTTTCCAAATATTGCAACTGCTGTTTTTATCTTGTTCTGTTTTTATCAGAACAAATATAAAGTAGGATTTAAAACATGGAAAATTTGCTTGACGTTAGCTTCACTTGCCAGAATAGGCAGCGTTCCTTTGGAATCAAAGCATCAAGAGTCCCTAAATGAGAGAAAATAAATTCTTAAATTTTCATAGAAACTTACACGAAGCAGAAACTTAGTAAAACTTAATGGCAGGAGAAGGGGAGCTTCTACTAACAACCTATGACCCACTAGATTCAGGCTACCTTCTGCAAGAATACTTTCTATTTGAATAATTCAGATATGAAGTCTATCTTTTTTTAAAAAGAGAAAGCCAAAAATCCCTTGGGTAAAAGTCTGTCCATTTATTTTCATTCTTCAGAAAGACAAGTAACTGGGATAGTTGCAATACCCTGAGATAATAACTTCAGATATTAACACATTGAAGAAATAATTTAGAAAGTTTGGAAAAAGGAGGAGGAGGAGGAGAAGGAGGAGAGAGAGAGACGAGAGAGACAGAGACAGAGACAGACAGAGAGAGACAGAGAGAGAGAGAGAGAGAGAGAGAGAGAGAGAGAGAGAGAGAGAGAGAAACAGAACTAGAAGACAGGACTCAAAAGATTCTTCAGTAACTACCCCGAAGTAGGAATTCAGTCTCATTTCCCAGCCTCCAAAACTGAAGAAAAATGTGTTATACATCCCCAACTAACTAAAAAATGATTGTGTGCTAGAATCATTAAATAAGTTGCCAAACAACTGTAGAGCCCACCTTTATGAGCTACAGCCATTCTTGTTACAATATGAACATATTTGAATTGCAACCACTAATACAAACTTGAACATACCACTTAGCACGGGTCTTGCCTGGATGCATGTATTTGGTATAGCAAAATATTACAACTATTCTATACTCTAAGGAATGTCATACACTGCAGTAAATGTTAGCAGGTAATAGGTGACACATTTAGACCTTTAAAAATAAAACAAAAGCTTCAATTTGTTCTGAAGACAAATGAAAAATAAAATTAGCAAGGATTATATATATTGCTGAGATCACTATGTTATTTCTCCTGCTAAATTTCTCCCCTTTTCATCAGAATAGAACAATAAGGAAGAGTCTTGATCTCAGAATTTCTTTTACGATCATCTGCAGTGTTTTGTCTACCTTTAAGAAAGCTAAGAATCAAGGCTCAATCTTACTTTCTTCACTTATTTCACAGCTGCATCCAAACCCTTGACCAATCAATCATCTGAAAATCTGTGGAATTTGTCACAATAGCAATTAAATAAGTGAGTGTGAATGAACTCCCATAAATTCATCCCCACTACATAAAATCAATTTTTAAAATCCTCGGTTTCATACGAGGGATGCAAGGATGGTTTAACATAAGTAAATTAATAAATGTGACACATCGCATACACAGAATTAAAAACAAAACTCACATGATCATTCCAATAGATGCAGAAAAAGGATTTGACAAAATCCAGCATCACTTTATGATTAAAACCTTCAGCAAAATTAGCATAGAAGGGACATATCTTAAAGTAATAAAAGCCATCTACAATAAACCCGCTGCCAAAATTATACTGAATAAGGAAGAGTTGAAAGCATTCTCCCTAAGAATTGGAACAAGACAAGGATGTCTACTTTTACCACTTCTATTCAAGATAGTACTGGAAGTCCTAGCAAGAATAATCAGACAACAGAAAGGAAGAAAGTGCATCCAAATCAGTAATGAGGAAGTCAAAGTGTCACTGTTTGCTGGTGATATGATTATATACCTAGAAACCCCTAAAGACTCCTAGAACTGGTAAATGAATTCAGCAAAGTTTCAGGATACAAAATTAATGTACATAACTCAGTAGCTCTGCTATACACCAACAGTGACCAAGATGAGAATAAAATTAAGAACTCAACCCCTTTCAAAATAGCTGCAAAAACAAAATAAATAAATTAATAAATAAATTAATTAATTAAATAAAATACTTAGGAATATACCTAACCATGAATGTGAAAGAACTCTACAAGGAAAACTACAAAACACTGCTGAAAGAAATCATAGACGACATAAAAAAATGGAAACACATCCCATGCTCATCGATGGTTAGAATCAATATTGTAAAAATAACTATACTGCCAAAAGCAATCTACAAATTCAATGTGATTCCCCTAAAAATACCACCATCATTCTTCAAAGAACTAGTAAAAAGAATCTTAAGATACATATTAAACCAAAATGAGCCTGCATAAACAAAGACAGACTAAGCAAAAAGAACAAATCTGGAGGTATCACATTACCCAACTGCAAACTATACTAGAAGGCCATAGTCATCAAAACAGCACAGTACTGGTATGAAAATAGACACATAGACCAATGGAACAGAATAGAGAACCTATAAATAAAGCCAAATACTTAGAGCCAACTAATCTTTGACAAAGCAGACAAAAACATAAAATCTCTATTCAGCAAGTGATGCTGGGATAATTGGCAAGCCACACCTAGAAGAATGAATCTGGGTCCTGATCTCTCACCTTATAAAAAGATCACCTCAAGATAGATCAAAGACATAAATTTAAGACGTGAAATCATAAAGAGTCTAAAAGATTACATTGGAAAAATCTTTCTAGACATTGGCTTGGGCAAAGACTTCATGATCAAGAACCCAAAATCAAATGCAACAAAAACAAAGATAAATAGCTGGGACTTAATTAAACTAAAAGTCTTCTGCACAGCAAAATAAATAATCAGCTGAGTTAACAGACAACCAGCAGAGTGGGAGAGAATCTTCACAATCTATACATCTATCAAAGAACTAATATCCAGAATCTACAAAGAACTCAAACAAATTGGCAAGAAAACAAACAAACAAACGATACCATTAAAAAGTGGGCTAAGGATATGAATCAACAATTCTCAAAGGAATATATACAAATGGCCAACAAGCATATAGAAAAATGCTCAGAATCACCAATCGTCAGGAAGGTGCAAATGAAAAGCACAATGGAATACCACCTCACTCCTGCAAGAATGATCATAATAAAAATATCAATAAATAATAGATATTGGCATGGATGTGGTGAAAAGGGAACACGTTTGCACTGTTGGTGGGAATGTACATTAGAATAAACACTAGTTTGTAGTGTGAAAAAGAGTGTGAAGAGTCCTTAAAGAAGTAAAAGTAAACTTACTGTTTGATCTAGTAATCCCACTACTAGGTATCTACCCAGAGAAAAAGAAGTCATTACATGAAAAAGATACTTACACATGCATGTTTATAGCCACAAATTGCAACCACAAAAGTATGAAACCAATTCAAATGCCCATAAATCAATCCATGGATAAAGAAAATGTGATTATATATATACATTATATGTATGTACATGCACCATGGAATACTATTCAGCCATAAAGGGGAAAGAATAATGGCATTCACAGCAACCTGGATGGAATTGGAGACTATTATTCTAAGTGAAGTAACTCAGAAATGGAAAACCAAACATCATATTCTCACTCATATGTGAGAGTTAAGCTATGAGGAATGCAAAGGCATAAGAATGACACACTGGACTTTGGAGATTGGGGTTAAAGGTTGATGGGTGATGAGGCATAAAAAACTACACATTAGGTACTGAGTATACTGCTTGGGTGATGGGTACACCAAAATCTCAGAAATCACCACTAAAGAACTTATTTATGTAACTGAACACCATCTGTTCCCCAAAAACCTATTGAAATATAAAAAATGACAAAAATAAAAATTAAAAAGTAAAAAACCCTCAAATTTCATGCCTTCATGATAGTTCATCAATGATATAGCCTCCATATACAGAGGCAAATACAGTAAAAATTATTGACCTTTATAAAACTAGGTTAGTTTACACAGGTGAACATAATTTCTTCCTGGACCCAAGCACTCTGATTTAAAATTAGGGTGGTAATCAGAAGAACCTCAGAAATGCATTGACTCTAAGTAGATAGATTTAATTAATCAAGTATTAAAATAGCAGTTCATACCTCTGCTTTGAAATACTCTGGAAGAGACAGAAATGAATGGCTTTATAAGATGTCATTTGCATAACACCACATGTAAAAAAATTACATTTTATTCACTGAAAAAAGTCATATTTTCTTAAGATCACACACACTTACACCAAGGCCCAAAGAGTATGAAATATCACATCAGAGAATTTCAGTGTGAATTCTATCTCCAGTATTTCTAGACGTGGAACTCTTGGAAAAATTAACTTTTTTGAGTATCAGTTTCTTATTTTCTTTTAATTAGACAGATGATATCATTTATTGCCACTTATGTCTAAGAGTTGTTATGAAAATTAAATGAGATTTTACACACACACACACACACACACACACACACACACGGGTTGGGGTTATCTTATAATGGTGCTCAATATATGCTAACAAAAACAAAGAAATTAAACAGAAACACTGAATAATTACACAATTGTAACAATTGTACATTAACCAATTTAACACCTAGAAGAAATGGACAAATACCTTAAAATATGCAAATTACCCAACTCAAGAAAAAATAGAAGACCTCAACAGACCTATAACAAGTAAAGACAGTGAATTAATAATCAAAAACCTCTCAATAAGAAAAAGCCCTGGCCTAGATGGCTTTACCAGTGAATTCTGCCAAATGTTTAAAGAAGAATTAGTATCAATCCTTATCAAACTCTTACCAAAAAAATGAAGAGAAGGGAGTATTTCTAATTTAATTTATAAGGCTAACATTATCCTGATACCAAAACCAGATAAAGCTATCACAGGAAAAGAAAATTACAGTCAAGTATCCCATATAAATATAGTTATAAAAATCCTCAACAAAATATTAGCAAAACAAATCCATAGCATATTAAAAGAATTGTTTACCAGGACAAAGTGGAATTTATCCCAAGAATGCAAAGGATTAAATCAGTGCCAAGCATTACATTAATAGAATGAAGGGGTGTTGTTCCCTTCCCTGTGCCCAAGTGTTCTCATTGTTTGTCGCCCACCTATGAGTGAAAACATGCAGTAGGTGGGGATGTGAAGGGGACGTGAGGGGAGGAATAACACTGGGAGAAATGCCTGATGTAGGCAACAGGGGAGATGGAGACAACAAACCACCATGGCATGTATGTACCTATGCAACAATCCTGCAGGATATAGGATGTGTACATGTACCCCAGAGCCCAAAGCACAATAAAAAAAAAAAAAAAGAATACGAAAAGAAAAATAGAATGAAGGGGGAAATAAACCAAATGATCATCTCAATTGACACAGAAAAGTCATCTGACAAAAATCTAATATTCTTCCATCAAAAAAGTTCTCAGAAAACTAGTAATAGAAGAAAAAGGCTTCAACATGATGAAAGTTATTTATAAAAAGTCTACAGCTGGCCAAGTGTGGTGGCACGTACCTATAGTCCTAGTTACTTGGGAGACTGAGGTAGAAAGATTGCTTGAACCCAGGAGTTCAAGCTGCAGTGAGCTATGATCATAACTCTTTATTACAGCCTGGACCCTGTTTGTTAAACAAACAAACATCTACAGCTAACATCATACTCAATGGTAAAAGACTGAAAGCTTTCCCCTTAAGACCCAGAACAAGACAATAATGCTCACTTTCACTGCTGCTATTCAACATTGCAGTGGAAGTGCTAGCCACTGCTATTAGACAAGAAAAAGAAATAAAAGGCATACAAATTGGTAAGGGAGAGATAAAACTATATTTTCAAACGATGCAATTCTATATATAGAAAATCCCAAAGAATCCCTGAGAAAGCTATTAGAGTTAATAAACTCAGCAAAGTTGCAGAGTGTAAGATTAACATACAAATATCAGCTGTGTCTCTTAACATCAACAATGAACAACCAAAAAGAAAACTAAGAAAACAATTTCATTTACAAGATTATTAAAAAGAAGTAAACTTAGGGATAAATCTAATCAAGGAGGTAAAAGACTTGTACATTGAAAACTATAAAAAAATTGTTAAAAGAAATCGAAGATAACATAAATAAATGAAAAGGCATCTGTGCTCATGGGTAGGAAGGTTTAACACTGTTAAAATGGCAATACTACCCAAAGCAACCAGCAGATTCAAAGCAATCCCTATCAAAATTACAACAACCTATTTCACAGAAAGGGAAAGGCCAATTCACAAATTAATACAGAATTATGAGAGGTCCCAATAACTAAAACAACCTTAAAAAGAAGAATAAAGTTGGAAACTCACAGTTCTAATTTTACCACAAAGTTACAGTAATTAAAACAGGATGGTACTGGCATAAGGACAGAGATAGAGATAGAGACAGAGAAAGATAGAGATAGAGATAGAGATAGAGATAGAGATAGAGATAGAGAAATATAGATATGTACCAGTGAAATATAATAGAACATTCAAAATTAAAACCTGTACATATATAGTCAACTGATTTTTGATTTTTGACAAAGGTGCAAAAACCATTGAACAGGAAAAGGATAGTCTTATCAACAAATGGTGAGGGGAAAACTGAACATCAACATGCAAAAGATGTAAAACAATCAAAAAAGGTTTTACCTTAGACCACATACAAAAATCAACTCAAATGGATCAAAGACATAAACTTAGAACCTAAAACAATAAAACTCTTAGAAGAAAATGCAGTGGTAAATCTTTATGACTTAGATTTGGCAATTATTTCACTGCTATACCATCAAAAGCACCAGTATCAACAGAAAATGGATAAATTGGACTCCATCAAAATTAAGAACTTTAGTTTATCAAAAGATACTATTGAGAATGCTAAAGGACAAATTACAGAATGGGAGAAAATATTTGTAAATCATATATCTGATAAGGTATTAATATCCATAATATACAAAGACCTGAAACTCAACAACAACAACAACAACAACAACAAAATCCAACTCAAAAATGGACAAACTATTTAAATAAACAGTTCTACATAGGAGATATACAAATGGCCAATAAGCACATGAAAAGATGATCAGCATCATAAATCATTAAGCAAATGTAAATCAAAACCACAGTGAGATACTACTTCATATCTACTGCGATGATAATAATAAATTTTAATGGAAAATAACAAGTGTTAGCAAGGATGTGAAGAAGTGGGAATCCTCTTAAATATCTGGTGGGAATATGAAATGACATGGCTACTGTGGAAAACAGTTTGGTGGTTTCTAAAAAGTTTAAACATACAACTGCATATAATCCATTAATTCAACTCACAGGTGTATGTCCAAAAAGATTCAAAGTGGGGACTTCTATAACCATGTTCATAGAAGCATTATTTATAATAATCAAAAGGCAGAAACAACTTAAGTGCCTATCAACAGATGAACAGATAAAATATGGCATACATATACAATAGAATATTATTCAGCAATAAAATTAATTTTGATATATTCTACAGTATGGATGGACCTTAAAATATTATGCTTACCAAAATAAGCCAGACACAGAAGGATAAATAGTGTATGAGTCCAATTATATGAAGTATCCACAACAGGCAAATTCATAGAGAAAGATAATAGATAGAGATTACCAGAAATTAAGGGTAGATGGATAGAGAGAATTATTAATTAATGGCTACAGCATTTTTGTTGGGGATGATGAAAAAGTTCTGAGTATGGATTGTGGTGTTTGTTATACAATACTGAAAATATATTATTGCCACTGAGTTATATACTTACAAATAGCAGAAGGATACTATGACTCAGTCTAACACTCAGGTTTTGGGCCGCACTTCTAACGGATAAGGGTGTAGTTTAATGGACTAAAGTTAGTTTCACCGTCAGACTTTACTCCCAATCTTAGTGTTTTATCATTTTCAAAGAACTTTTATATATTTTACCAAATTTAGTTTTCACACTCACATGGAGTAGTGGACAAATCATGACACATTTATTAGATGAGAAAAAAGTGAGGTTCAGCAAGATTAAATGACGTGTTCAAGTAAGGATGAAATAAAATAATCCATGTGAAATATTAAGCACAGTATTTGGCACAGTAATCATTCAGTAAGCTTTAGCTAGTGAGTAAATGGAAGACCCAGGATCAGGGAGACATCCTGTTCCTAGGAAACTTCAAGGGTACTTTCTAGCAGCAATCATTTAAAAAATTCCAACTACATAAAGCAATGGGTCATCTAAATCAACTCTGAAGTATGAAGGAGGCTACTCACTGTTTTTATTTTTCAGGCAAGCTAATCTTGATCTGCTATATACATTGGCAACTATGAAAGAGGCTTTATCTTTTAATTTTCTCCAACATTTCTGCTCAAATGTATCTATCATACTCATAATTGCTGCATCTCTCTGTATCACAGTGTGAAAGAGCAAAGCAACCAGAAGTCTATAGTTTATTTTTCTGAGCCCTAATCATGAGTTCCTATCCAGAAATATGTCTCTAATTATAGAACTTGTAAAATGATTTTTTAAAATTAGGGATTAAAACTCAATAAAGCTATTTCTAGAGAGATCAATCTGAAAGATGCTGTCCTGGAGCTGCACAATCCCTGTGGGCAACATGCCCCTCAGCAAGAGGTAGGAGAGCTTGCCTGGTGTTTACTACATTCTGGGACTCTGAATGCCCAAAGGTGCAGGTAAAATCATGGGGTGGGGAGTGGAGGCCAATAACTGAATGTATTTGTTTACACTGTCTTAACATGGATTCAGAAACAGTCAGCTTTAACAGTGAGGATCACGCCAAGGTGTTCCTTGCTCTCTGGAAATCAAGACAATTATTCCATCAGCTGTAAGCACAAACGCTATGAAATCATTTCAGATATGGGAAAGTGGAAAGGGAAAAAAAAGGGAAATTTTCTTTTTTAATTTATAAAGACCAAGGTAGCACTTGTTCATCCTGTTGTTAAAGGAACCAGAACATAAATTTATGCCAGCACTTCAAGGTTTTCTTTCAAAAATTTCGTCATTGTTGTCTCACATACATTACTTTTTTAATTTTTTTTCTTTTCTTTCTTTTCTTTTCTTTTTTTTTTTTTTTTTGAGACAGGGTCTCACTCTGCTGCCAGACTGGAGTGCAGTGGCACAATCATGGCTTGCTTCTGCCTCAACCTACCAGACTCAAATAATCCTCCCACATCAGTCTCCTGAGTAGCTGGGATTACAGGTGCACACAACCAAGCTTGGTTAACTTTTTAATCTTTTTAGAGACAAGGACTCATTATGTTGCCCAGGCTGGTCTTGAACTCCTGGGTTCCAGTGATCCTCCAACTCCTCAGCCTCCCAAAGTGCTGGGATTACAGGCATGAGCCTCCACACCCAGCCCTCACATATAATCTTAAGTGAAGTTACCATAGCTCAGTTTGGGGCAAAATAAGTTGTATTGTACTTGTCCAGTTTCCAGTCCAATAGCAGTCTCTTCACTTAATTCACGTGAATGATCAAAACACTGCATAGATTGATTAAGTCTTCTGAGGATGTAATTTCTCTACTAATAGCATAAGAACATACCATTTTAATCAATTTTAAATGTATTTTTCATATACAGCAAAGACTAGATTTGCCAAACTATTGAAATAATTAGAGTTCTGATTAATTAAATTGTCTGACATAATGTAGGAGTGACACGAAAGTAAACACTTTTTTACCAACCTTGCTTGCAATTAAAATTCTTCCTACATCTCCAAACCCATTGTCCTGCCTTACTCAAAAGAGGTTAGCCAACATAATCAAATACAGCTTTGTTACCCTAGGACACTAACTCTAAGCTGCACTTTGTTCAATGGGAGTAACTAGTTTCTGCACAATATTGTTCCAGTTTCTCCAGTTTTCTCAGTTAAATTTTGTAATCTCATTAATGCTGTTTGAGAAGCTTTGAAAAATGGTCTAAATTCATTAAACATATAACAGGATCTTCCCCCATGAAAAGTGGCAGTATTGTTTTAACAAAATCAGGCAAGTAATATAGTTACAAGATGTCTGTGTCTAACAGAAAATAAGACCCATACATGATTTTGAAATGTGAGTCATATTAACTTTAAAAACACTGAAGTCAAATGGAAAGTTTCCACATATAGTTCATTTAAAATGTTTCTGGGACTGGTACAGGGGTGTCAAACTCAAATTTAGAATAGAACAGTAGTGAACTTGGTTTACTTCAATGTTCCAATGGAAGTCGAAATGAAGAAATAGTTTCCAATGACATAGAGATGACAACCAATGCACTGAAAAAAAAAATTCTCCTTCCTTAATATAGATGCCAATTTCATAGGAGGTAAGTATAACTTGTTCTAAAAATCATGCTTTAGAAAAATGAATTTTTAATAATTTTCATGACATAATTTTTTCTCAGATGTCCAAAAACCTTTTGGTAATATGAGTGTGGTTCATTTATATGTAAGGAATTTTTGGACAGCCCTTAAACTCACCAATCCCTTAATATCTCTATTCCTTGAATAATTTGTGTTTTGCCACAGACATCCTACCTTTTCTTACAAAGAAGTTCTGTATCGAATGCAAAAGAATAAGCAATGGCAACAAGCAATTAGAGCAGATGCTAAAATTCACTAGGCTTATTTTTATGCTATTTAGTAAGCTTCCTTATCCAGAATTTTAGTAAAGTAATTTATGTTTTCTTATTGCTTTAAGCATATTAAAATGCCTTTGTTCACTTTATAAACCACATACACAAAGAAAATGCTGCATGCAGATTTGTTGTACTCAGATTTGATGGTTAATATAATCAGGTTAATATGTTAAAAAGAACTTGACACAGAAATTATTAATGAGTAGAACAAGGTCACTACTTCTGAGCTGAGGTCACTTACAAAGAATGCATAAATGAAATTAAGGTTGACTTTTATTTACTTGACTATCTTCTTACATTGGATTCCTTTGGAAACATATCTTTAAACATTTAAAGCCCTGTTTACAAGGAGGCTCTGAAAGAAGCTTCAAACCATTATGCCCCTAATTGAATTCCCCAGGAGTCCAGTAAACTCAGAGGAATAAAGAAAAATCATAATATTTGCTAAATCATCTTAAAACATATTTAACTGCAAGGTTACATGACCTTTTTTTGAGATTTAAAAATGAATTTAAAAATACTGGATACTTCATTATTTAGATGAAAATAAAGAACAATTTTACCTACCAGTGGTAAGCTAATTAAATCAGTCCAGTTTTAACTATTTTTCTAGGAGAAGTCTGAAAATGAACAATAACATTTTATACTGTATGTGATCACCTTCCCAGAGCATAACAGCTTTCACAAGGAGAGAAGGATCTTTAACCAAAAAAAATTATTCAGTAAAATATGGGAGACAGCTGACAAAAACATTGTAGTCCCCAGGAGAAGCAGTATCTTATCTGTGAATTCAAGACAAACTCAAGTGGAAGAAGAGAAAGTAAAAGTTTTTAGCAACCAATTAGTTTATTACAATGCCTGCTCTTCCCAATTCTAATTTTACTTTAAAATATGCTTTTATGATAGTTTTATTCATAGTTCCCTTGCATGCTCCTGTGTTTGTTGTGAGTACTAAGCAAAAACATGTGGATCTGAGCATTTCCAAAAGAATGTTAAATCCCTCTCTACTTACCTGGTTTGTATGTTATTCCAGGGGGGAAGAGGAATCCCTGTTGGGCAGCAGCAGCTGCTGCCAGGGTCCGCTGGTCATGTGGAAAAATTGGGATCATGAGCGGAGGCATGTGACCCTGAACCTGCTAAACAGAAGAGAGCCTATGATCAGACAGGGAGCAAATGTATGCCAAGAAGAATTTGTTTTTCACTCCTGGTGGTGTGCTGGTACTCACATAGCCACCTACCTCTAACCTCATTCCAAATCTGCACTCTGCGAAAATTCAGTTAAAATTCACCAAATCCCTTTTCTGAGATGCTAATAGCATACCGAAGACATAACTTCATTGTGAATTTGCCTCATCCCTGCTTCCACCAAACTGTAGCAATGGTTTTCTTTTCTCTTGACTTTTTCCCTTTTATTTTTTCTTTTAAACAAAGAACTAGAAGAAATAAGTTTGCTTCTTTTCTAGCACTGTGCAATGTTAGAGGTTTTGCCCTTTCACCTGCTTTGCATTCTGTGCTTTCTTTCAAAAACAGTATTTAGTATCCCTGGTCAGAAAATAATGTCTAATTGTTATATATTCTAAAAGCTGTATCTCCCCAGTTTAGGTATCTTATTTCAAAGCCTCACTGCATTATGTTAAACATATAGCTCTTCAGATTTAAGGCTACTACATCTTGGCTCCCAATTAAACTAATATTCTTTGCCATACACACCTCGATGTAACATATAAATTGCTTGTCTGGCTAAGCAGTTTTACAGCTTTATGCACTACCATGTAGCTCAGTAATTATGGAGTTGTATTCAGAGAGCATTTCATAATAAATCCTACTATATCAAATTTCATTTGACCTCAATAAATGAATCAAAGAGCACAAAAATGCAAAATAGAAAATCTTTACTCTATATCAGTATTTGTATTCCATATAAAGAAAATAAGAGCTATGACAGAATCATGCTTGTGAAAATTACATTTTAATTTCCTAGCTTCCTTCTTTACTCTATGAATGCTGTCCAGATTCCAGGATAGCATGACAGGAAGGTTTTGTCCTGGTTTTTAGGGCACAATTTTATGGGTTGAATACAGGACTTTTCTTATTTAAAGATCAAAACTAAGATATACCAAAAGAAATTATCTTTAAGTTCTAACAGGGTATTTAGCCTTTTTACTGGTATAAAAGGACTACATTATATCTTATTTAAGATACAAACCTTTACCAGTAGTTCTTCCAACCCCAAACCCTTCCCCTGTCTAAATTCCTAAATCTTCTCTTTAGGCAAAATTCCATACACTGGCTGATGACCCTGTTTAATCAGCACTGGCTTGCCTTGTCCTGTCCCTGTTCCCTTCATAGCCAGGGACACAGTGCAAAAAATGCTTCTGTGTGGGTCTAAGAGGTTTCATTTACCAACAGCTTTTCTCTAGGGAAAGCCCTAAGATGTGGGTTAATAAAGGGCAAGCAAAAAATAAACACTTTACAGGATTTTTCTGAATTCATTTCTCAGGAAAATCAACTTATAATAAAAAGGTCTTTGTGCAATTACTACCTTGCCAGTGGGGCGTGAAAGAAACTAGCTTTGAGCAGCTATTTCTTCCATTTTAGCTGAGGTAAGCCCAAGTTGCGTACATTGGAGTACAAACTAAGCCTGCTTAAATTGGAGCTGATCCCCTAGTGCCCAGGTCTTGCCTTTAACCCTAAAGAAAAGCACCAGGTTTGCTGCTGAACTCTAGCTTGTTGTACCCTGATGCAAACTTGAGATATCAGAGACAAGGTCACTGTTCTATGCCAGAAAATAAAACACAGTTATTTTGTATGGGTTACAATTGTTTGGTGCAAGAGTACATCAAAGAAAATAATTTCATTTTCCTCCAGAAAAATGGCCCTAATATGTACATAACATATAGCACACATGGCTTACATTCTAAAAAGGGAGAATAAGAAAGTGATGAGTCTGGATATTATATTCATTTATTATTTCTTCTATTTCATAAATATTATGTTATTATTGAGAAGTAGCCAAAGATGTTTGAATACGTAGCTTGAGAGATAAAAGAGGTAAGGTTATCTTCAAATATTTGAAAGAATGATGTATGGAAGAAGGATTGGTTAAGACTGAATGGTTAACAGAGGGAGAACTAGGCCCCAAAGAAGAAATTTCATGGAAATGAAATGCAAAGAAGAACTTTCTAGTAATAAACTATTCTATAGTCACTCTGATTAAAGAGATGTTATATATCCTTTCCCTAGAGATGGTCAAGTGAAGAAAGGCTGTATAACCCCATATGTTAGAGATATTTAAAGCAAATACATAACTAAAAACCTGATTATATAATAACTGTTAGGGCCTTTCCAACTTTATAATTCTATGATTGTTTAAAAGTCAACATTAAGACGATAGTGTGATTACAGTCATTCCTTCATTCATTCATTCATGGGTGCCTATAAAGGCCTTGCTGGTAAAAAAATCTAAACTCAAATCTATATGCTACTATTTTTCTTGACTGTGTAATCCTGAACAGTTACTTAATTGTTCTGAGTATATTTCTTCATTTATAAACTGAAGCTTATTATACTACCTTACACAACTATTATGAGGACTAAACAATAAAAGTAACTCTCATGGCACAGTACTTGACATAATAGTAATGCAATGTCACAGTAAATCCTTGTTGGATTCTTGCTCTTTTCTTATATGGTTTCCATATTCAGGACTCAAAAATTTTCAAACTGCTGATAAAATGAGCAATATAAAAGCAATAGTTGATCTTACTCATAACTCTAATTTAAGAAAGAAACATGACCCGACTAAATAATTCAGTTTGGCAGGCAGAGGCTTGTCATGCTTAGCAGACAATATGCCTCACAGAGAATTATCCTATCCCAAGTATCTAGAAAACCACGATAAAGAAGAGATGGGAATACATGTTCATTTGAACATGTATTTGGAGCTCTTTGGTGTTACTTATTCAACAGCATCTTAGAATGAAAACATTATTTTTACATTGGTCGCCCAAGCTCTTCAGATCATCAGACAACAGAAGGAGGTCAATAGCAATTAGAAACCAAACCTTAATTCTTGAATCTTAGTGTCTTAAATTACTTCCTTCATAACTTTCCATCTTCATGAGATAACTAACCAAACTCTTGGGGTCATTTTTAATGCCAAAGAGCTGTAGGTATTTAATATTAACGTAAGCTGTAAGCATTTAGGTCAGTTCATTTCTGTTCCTCACACTCTACAAAGAAAGATATGTTAGAAACTTCAAACACTAAAGATTAGCCCAGAGGTTATTCAATAAGATGAGAGACAAAGTAAATGAGGAGGTCAGAGGACATCGTGAAAGCAAGAGTAATAATAGAAACATAGAGTTGGAATAGAACTTTGAGATAACCTAGCATTACTTTGCAAAGTGTAGTACCTGACCAGCAGCCTCAGCAATATCTGGAAACTTTTTTAAAAAGCAAATTCTCTACCTCATGCCTACTGAATCAGAAAACTCTGGAATTCAGTCCAACAATTTAAATTTTAGGCTAAAATTTAATTTAGGGCAGTGATTCTCAAACTCTAGTAGTGTATCAGAATCATCCACAGGGCTTGTTAAAACACAGATTGTTTCCTTCTCTCCCCCTGCTCCCCATCAAGAGTCTTTAAATCAGTAGATCTGAGGTAGGGGTCTGAGGGTGTACATTTCTAAAAAGTTCCCAGGTGAAGCTGGGGCTGCTGGTCCAGGGGTCATTCTTTGAGAATCACTAATCTAATCCAAAGCTCATAATTTACACATAGGAAAACAGGTGGCTAGAGAAGGTAAAAGATACAAGCCTAAGGTTATAGTGTCATGACAGAGCTGGATCTAGAGTCTAAAACTGCTAATCACCCTGTCCTGGGCTTTTTTCATTATATCAGATGGACTTCAGTGATTGATAGAAAAGGGAGAAATCACTGGTTGCACTGTTTTGGCAAAGAAAACCTTCAAGTCTCCAGCTAAAAAGAATTATGTGTTTCAGAAGCATATTACTGGAGTATGGATACTATGAATGTTGTTCAATTTTCAATAAATTCCTTCCTCCTTTCTGTTATATTTTATTTTACACAGAATACACTGATCTCAGTATCTACCATCATTAATTCCAACAGTTGGTTACAATACATTCATTAGCAATGATCATATAGTTTCAAGGGATAAAATGGACTTTAACTTATTTTAAGTAAAACAATAAACTTATTTTAAGTAAAACAATGTAAAAATTCCAAATGCCCTTTATTAAAGAGAAGCCAGAATATCCAGTAGCTAGTTTAGACTCTAGCCTGAGAAAAGGTGATTAAAAGTTCCTCTTACGTCTAATCACATAAGTAATAATTAATAGTGATGATTATAATGATGATAATGACCACAGCAGCTAATATTTTTCAGTGTTTCCTATATGTCAAGTACAGAAAAAGTGATTTACATACTCTATCTCATTTAATTCCTGAAATCCTGCAAGGTACTTACTATTATTATTCTTATTCATTTGATGAGAAAACAAAGCCATGTGGGGTTAAGTAACATTGTCAATTAAAAAGCGATAGAGCCAGGATTCAAGTCCCGATATGTCAAGGTCAAAGTTTGTACTTTTAATACCATATTATATTAGGCACGAAGTTATCTTTTTCAAAACAGATCTAAGATAAGGAATATGGTTATTGGTGATAATAATATAATTGCAGATTTGCATATGGTTGTAATAAAGAGTACAGAGAGTCACATGGGCCCTCAATCCACTTTCCCCAAATGATAACATCTTGCAAAACTATAGTACGATAACACAACCAGAGTACTGACATTGATACAATCCAACAATCTTATTCATAGTTCCCTAGTGCAGGGGTCCCCAACCCCTGCGCCATGGACCAGTACCAGTCTTTGGCCTGTTAGGAACTGGACCACAGAGCAGGAGGTGAGTAGTGGGCAAGTGAGCATTACTGCCTGAGCTCTGCCTCTTGTCAGATCAGTTGTGGCATTAGATTCTCATAGGAGCACCAATCTTATTGTGAACTGCACATGCAAGGGACCTAGGCATGTTCCTTATGAGAAGCTAATGCCTGACGATCTGTGGTGGAAAAATTTCATCCTGAAACCATTCCCCCTCTCCTACCCAGTCTGTGGAAAAATTGTCTTCCACAAAACTGGTACGTGGTGCCAAAAAGGTTGGGGACCACTGCCCTAGTGTGTTAAAGGAGTTATGTCTTTAAAACAAGCAAAGGCAACTAGGTTCTATCAATACTTCTAAACGCCATCTTCTATAGAATGTTCATCAGTATGACCCAATGCAAGTGGTATTAGAAGAAAGTATAAGTTACAGCAACAAATTTCCCCTCTCATAGCTTTCCATTTATTATATTTACTAAAAGATTGTCAGTTGAATGTGGAACAGAAATGGAAAGCAAGAGCAAGGTAAAGGCAAAAAACATGAAAAGAGGCTTGCTTGGTGGCCAAATAAGAATCACACAAGCATTTAAGATATTTTCCTTTTATGGAAGTTGTGCATTAAAGTCACTGCATTGAGTACCAGTGCTTAGGGCAGATAAAGAATTCTGAAGATACAGACAAGCCCCATTTTGCTCTGAAGAATATAATCCCGCCTTTCCCCTACCTTCCCAACATCCCATTTTCCCATTTGGTGATATGCCAGGAAAGGCAGTCACACTGGAAAGAGTAACCCCAAAATATTTTACTAAGAATTAAAAAAAGTAGAATTCCCCTCACTCCGTCAAAGATTGACCAGTCTCCACATGTCTTTTCCAAGAAGTTATCAAAATTTCAAATAGCATCTTTTTTTTCTTTAAAGTGTAACTTTCCCTAAACACAAATGGAGAGATTGTTTGATTATCCTATAGATGAAGAAGTAAAACTGATTTTGTTAGCACAAAGAGCAAAACGAGATATGGCAAAATATATCTCTAAGCATGAAAACTGTGCTATTTTTATTGCTTTGAAAGTAAGCACTATCTGGTTGGGTATGTAACTTGAATGACTACCAAGTAACCAGAAACCCCATCATGGGTGAAGCTTAGTGTATCACTAAAGGAATAAACTACCCCAAAGCACAACTGTCCATTAATTCTAAACTTCCACAATCCCTGACCAAAGTGTTTCCCCTTTTGGAGAGGGCGGGGAACATATTCTTGATCAAATAGGCCACATGCCCAGAAATTTTAATTGCTAGGGTGTTCCTCACATCTTTCAGAGAATCAAGACAGCAGCAGATATGTGTGAAACACTTAGGTTCTGTCTCCTCCAATTCGTAAAACAGCATTGTTGCATCAACACTTATCCCCTTTGTTTTCTCTGTGCAAAGTTGTTGATGATGCCGTTTTTTTGCCATCTGCCCTAGAGCTTCATTAAAGATACATGAATGGGCTAACTGGCCTGATATCTTGTGAGGAACAGGTGCTATTGTTTGTCCCTGAAGACTTGTAGTAAAGATATGACTCAGAATACTTGAGAAAGAGCATCTGCAGCAGTCAGTCAGAGAGAAACTTGGCAGAGACCTGGCTACGTGCTAACATGCAAACAGAGTGACACTCAGGGGGGCTCATTTTCTCTTTCATGAAGATTATTTAACTTTTTTTAGTGATGGGAAATAAGTGTTTGTATTGAAAATCATGTGCATGTTGATGTCTATTACTGAGTTAAAGACAGTGCAAAAATTAGGATTTTAAAAGTAACTTTAGAAAATAATTCCTTATGTGATTTAATTGAAGAAAGCTTCTTAAACTGTTGAAAGAAATGTTTCCAATGTGTGTATATCATGACAGAGAGGGAGGAAAAAAGAGAGAACACAGAGAGTTCCAGAAAAAAGTGATCTTGGGAGAAAGAGAAAGACAAAAAGAGAGAGAGAGTTGCAAGAGGTACAGATAGAAATAGGGAATGGGGGTCAGTTTTCTAAATGACCATATTCTTTATTGTGAAGAATAGCTTGAGTCATTTGCGTAGACTGTTACCACTGTAAAAGCTGCAGTATCTAAAGCAAAAGAAATGAAGTCCCCAGAAACCTTATAGGAAAAGCCTTCAAGGTCAGAAATGTGTCTTCTTATTGCCAAAAAGTGCATATAATCCACAGTATATGGACCTTAGTTAATTCTGGAGGTAAGGAGGTAAAATATCTCATTTGATAGGATAAATTCATGCCTTAAAAGAAACCCTTTTAGTCTCAAACTTTTTGTTAAAATCTGTCTAAAATGTTAATACTCTGCTTTGCTCTTCCTTAGAAAGCATAATGCAGTAGTCAACACACTGAACTTTTCTTAGTTGGCCACAGCCTGAAGTATACAAAGTATACAAAGAAACTTTAAATTATATACTGCCTTCTTTGCTGTTCACTAATTCACAAATCACAAATCAGCTCTCAGCAAATAAGCTGAATGTCGCAAATGGCCTGTGCCATTTATATTTCTATATATCCTGTTGCTCTTATCACAGGCCTAAGAACATAGCAGGTATTTTTTATTAACTGATCAATGGCTGAGAACCAACCAACTAGGACCACAGATCTGGTCTTCTGACCACGATTTTTCATAGGGTAGGATTGTTAATGCAATTACAAAAGGTATCAAGAGTTTCAGAAATAATAGCTATTGGGTACTAGGCTTAACACCTGGGTGATGAAATAATTTGTACAACAGGCCCCTGTGACACAAGTTTACCTATGTAACAAACCTGCACATGTAACCCTGAACTTAAAATAGAAGTTAAATTTAAAAAAAGGTCTTGAGCTGTAATCATTCTCAATCCAGAAGAGAATTTAAAAATGACTTTTAAATACATCTTGATATAATCTTGTTTGCTCTTCATTTGTCTTATTTAGCAAATCTATGGCTGCTAGAGCTAACATAATATATCAAATTCTTCTTCTAAAGAATCTAGCTAGCCCAACAGAAGAATATTAGAATTCTATCAAGAGCAAATTTAGGACACACATTTTCTAGAACATTTGAGAACACAGTCCCATCTTCCCAGGTATATTCCACCCTCCAATGGATACACGGTGTACAAAAAAATGTAACTGCATTCAGAAGAGGATCAGCTTTGTTTGCTTCTGTTTGTAATTTGTTATTGGCAGGTTATTCTCTCTCTTTTTCCTCTCTCTCTCTCTCTCTCTCTCTCTCTCTCTCTCTCTCTCCCCCCTCTCTTTCTTTCTTTCTCCCCTCTCTCCCTCTATCCCCGCCCCCCTTTCACTATCTGTCTCATAACTTCTCCTCTCTTCCCTCTTCCTCTTTCCTTTCTCAGATCCCATCAGGATAATATACAAAACAAATTATTAATATTCATCTTTAATGTAATGTCTTTCCAGGATTTGGCATACTATCGCTAGCACTCTTCAAAATTCTCATTAAAGGACCAAGTACATTCCTCAAAAAGTAGAACAAACTCAAGATGTTATAGTTTAAAAGCTTCCCTTTACAACCTCAGGATTTGGTCTTCAAAGCCATATGTTTTAGTTAGAACATTAATAAAGAGCTAACTTTATATATATATATATATACACACACACACACACACACACACTTTTCTCTATAAATATACTTCAATAAAAAGTTAGTTTAAAGTTAAAGAAAAAACAGCTCCAGTAAGTGACTTCTCTTTTCTAATTTATTCAATATGTTAAACAAAATGTCTGAAATATTCACAGAATAAATGAAAAAGATATATCTAGTCACTAGTTTTACTATGTCCTTGCCCAACTACCAAGAGTAAAACAGGCAAACAAAGCAATTTCATGTGCTGGGTTGTTTTTTTTAAGATAGCTATTTAAAATCCAGAGTCTAGCACTTTACAACTCTCTTCCTTAGTTACACAGGAAAGAAATAATCCTTCCTGAGGTAATAACAAAGAAATAATCTTTGTTAGTAAGAATACAATGACTCTACCAGGTAAATGGTACATGTTCTAAAAATCTTCTTCAAGTATATATTCGGAGAGAAATATTAATAGCCCTGAAAGAGCCAATACTGTCCTTTGTGTTAACATCTCTTTATATATTCTCAGCATACTGTATATACTGTGCATACTTTCAGCATACTGTATATACTCACTCTATTTGCATTTTTTAAATGGTCAAATATCTCATTAATCTACTGGGATCATATGTAATCAAAAGTAATTATTTTATTTCTCATTCATTTTTACATTCTCTATTTAATATTGAATTTTTAAAGAAAAGAACATGGATTTAATAATAATATAATCTTAATTCCTAGTTTCTCTTACTTGTTTGTCTCCTTACTTCATAAAATGAAGAGCTCAATACATATACAAATAAAAAGTTAGCTTAGACCTATTAGACTCCTGAGAAACATGCTACTCCAAAAGAGAAGGCAGCAGTGCTTGTCTTAATTCAGCTCTTCAGCAGCCATTTATTGAGCACCAATCACTATATACCTGGTTCTGTGCTAGACAGTAGGAATGTAAAAGTGCCTTAAAGACATCTACAGTATTATTTTACCAGGTAGTGGTATTAGGTTTGTTCTCACTTACATATTAGCACCAATTATCCAGTTTTCAGCTTACTTTGGAATAAGGTCAACAGAGAAAGTTTTCCTTAAAAAGAAAACTAAATTATGGCAAAAATTCCATTAAGTATCATTCTATATCTATGGTCTATACCCCAGAAAAAATTTGAGAGTATTTATGAAGACATAAGTCAGATTTCCTTATAAAATGGATGATAAATGTTAATTAAATGTGTTATTATCTTACTATGTTTTAAGAAACTCTCACCAGGAGGGAAATAGAATGTCCTGGCCATAAAGAAATTAATAAAACATGCTATGCAAAAGTAAAATTTATGATTCATTTGGAATTAGATATCTACCATCTTTTCAATCCATACAAATGCATAATCTTGTCAATTAAATATTATTGTTAAGGTCTAGTAGTATGTTAAAATCACTTTAAAGTGCAACTAAGGAAAATTCATGTGTGTTTATTACTCCTTAAGGATCTATTAGTGGGTATTTTATTCAGATTCGTGCTGTAAAATCTGCATAAACTCAGCATATTGTTATCCCCATGTGTGCATTTGTTTGGTTAAAGCAGAACAGCAAATCTCAATTTTTGCAACTTCTGGAGAAGTCAAGAGAACTAAAACAGTCTTAATTTTAATCAGATACAAACAGTTATCACCACAGAAGTGAAAAGTTGACTATTATGCAAATAGTCACAGTTAGTGGTCACCAGGCCATCACAGAAGACTGAGCTAGTCAATTACTTTAGATATTTCCAAAGACTAGTGAAGATGAATGTTTCCTATTCCACCCTGTCTTATTTCCAGAGAAGTATGAAACATATTAGAGACTAATGATTGTTGTTCCTAAATGGAAACCCCATTAAATATACAATGATCAAAGTGTTTTCTCACGATGAAAATTATTTTTTTCAAGTTTTGTATAAATGCCATTTAAATATGGTAAAATTTGTAAAGAATATGGCATTCCTTTCTTTGTAACAACCAAATTTAGGCATAAACCTTTCATAAACTTTTGACCCGTAATGAAGGCAATCTGGCTTTTACCCCAGAAGTATTTTACACAACCTTATTCTGTTAGCAATGACCAGAGTTCAATTATTAAATTCCTCATCCAGAAATGCAGGTTTACATCTTAAACTACGGGTCTTGTTAAAATTATGCACAAGTAACTTAGAGGTAAGGATTTTCTATCTCTCGAGGGCTCTGTAAAAGACTTTGCACAGAGTAGGGATTTAACAAATATTTGCTATATAAATGCATTAAACAACTTGTATTCTATGTAATTTAAAAACTAAGTGGTAACAATACTGACGTTTCTTTAATCTGCCAAATCAAGTCAAAGCCCATTCATCATTTACAATTCTTAAATGGAGGCCACAGGAATACAAATCTAGTCCAGATATATTTCTTTATAGTGATTTTTTCTTTTGGACCTGCTGTGGTCTAATTTTGAAGTTCACTAGTTGATAAGAAAATATAAAAATTGACTTTATTAATTTCAAGATTTTTTTAATGGCTGAGTACTCCTAGTACATTTGTTGAAACTCCTATCTATTATCATTTAGAGATGCCTCTAAGCTTCTTTAATATTTCACCATCATCAATTATAATCCTTACTGACAGAAATGATAAGATATTCTCACCAAAAGAGCCAAGAATTTATTTTTCCAAAGGAATAATATTAAATAATTGTTATATCCAGTAAGCTCATTATGTTATCTAGAATGAATGGAAGAAAAGCATTTAAGCATCAGCTATCACGGAGAGCAAAAGTAGTTTCATCACAAGCAAGAAGGCCTGAGAAACGTACGTGGCAGCTCTGACCAGGACATAAATAAGGTGTCTAAGCTATTGACAGATGGGGCTCAGCCATAGCAAATTGTTCATCCTGGGAAGTATCAGTGAGAGATAGTGCCTGAATATGTGATTGGGGGACAGGGAGATAAAGTAAGGCAATATTTATAAAAACTAGATACCAAGGAGAGGCATAAACAGTAACTATAACCCCAAGTCAAATAGCCTTCAGGTTTTCAATCTTTATCACAGTCAAGTCATTCTTTTAAGACCTGACACTATTGTAGGCATTGGGAATATAGTTGAAGACAATATTTCCTACCATCATTTCCAAGAGAAGAAAGACAACATACAAAAAAAAGATATATATGTGTGTACATTTGGATGTGTGTATATACATGTGTGTGTACACATATACACATGAACAAATACATACAAATATAATAAATGCCAGTTGATAATAGCTGTTATAAAGAAAATAAAGATAATTAGATAGAGTATGAAGAATGGAAGGCAGAAAGTTAGAGGTAGTAGGTAGAATGTACAGAGAACTATCTTGGATAGGGTGGCTAAGGAAACCGTCTCTAAGGAGATAACATCACACAGGGTTGAATGACCTGAGGAAATGTTGCACAGAACTAGCAGAAAGACAAGTAATTCAGGCAGAGGGCATGTGAGTGCAAAGGCCAGAGCAGAATGAGCATAGAGAGAGGTAGAAGAAAGGCTAGAAAGATAGGTGGAGAGCAGATTATTTAGGGCCTTGTAGAGCACAGTAAGAAACTGGAATTATATTCTTAGTGTGATGGAAAGACACTGGAGAGTTTTAAGAGGGAGTAGTGGCATGAGACCTATTTAAGTTTAGAAACATCACTCTGGTTGCCATGAGGAAAACTGACTATAATAGGGCAAGAATGAACGTTGAGAGATCAGTTTAGAAAATACCTCACTAGGCCCAAAATGGGGATAATGGTGGCCTATTTCCATCTTACATATCCTCTCTGCTCAAGTAGAAGGAAAACATCTTGCAGATAGAAGTTTAATATGCTACTAGGACACTGTCTCCAAATATGTCAAAGAGTTAATATCTGATTGATTGATTTACTAAAATGTGATCTTTCCAGTGATTCCATATAAGATAGAAGCACATCATTTTCAAATACTCTACTCATTAATTCCTATAGGGGAAAAGAGTCTAAGATATTAAAATCTATTTTGATACAGATATATAATTCTTTTCCCAAATATCATGTCTTTCAGTGAAATTTTAGGCAGCAGAGCAGCTTACTGACAAAAACTAAAAATTCTTAATTCAGTCTCTTTGTAGGAAGTATAGAAATATTTAAAATAATTCAAGTTATTTAACAAATTTTCTAAAGAAAAAAATAAACTGTTCATAAAGATCATAAAAGTAGAAAGATCGAGATATAAAAACTGGCTCAAACACTGGTTAAATAAAACTTGTCTTTTTCAGGTGGGGGGAGTTGAGACTAATGTCATATTTGTCAAATAAAATGTGGATTTCCAAGGTATAGCCCAATACTGTAGTAATTCACTTCTCATGATACTTCTTCTGTTACAAAGAAGAACAAGCCAATAGCATTGTTTAGGACTAATTAGCAGCAACCCAATACAATCGATGACTCAATGCAATCACAGCTGTAAAATAATACAAACTCGAGACCAAAGAGAAATGGAAGGTTGTTACTCCACTCAGGTAGAGACAAAAATACTCAAAATTCAAAATGGGAAATGTATACAATGAATCTTTTACATGTTGTTAAACAATGAAATCAGAAGGAAGGAAGGAAGGAAGGAAGGAAGGAAGAAGGAGGGAGGGAGGGAGGGAGGGAAGGAGGGAGGGAGGGAAGGAATTAAGTTTATCTGAGTGAAGTTCTCCAATAGCTACAATAATAACTTTATTTTTCCTATTGAAAATTAGAATACAGGGAAAGAAGTGTAGAAGAGTTCACATGGATATTACAGAACATATATTTAACATTAGGTCTGTTGTGTTCTAGAATATTCAGCACTTGTAATCATGATGCCCATAATATGTAAGTCACATGGCAAAGCATCAATCCACATATTTAAATTTTTGGCTTTGGGTAGCTTGTATTACAACTTGAACTCCCAAGTATGTAGTTATAGATCTGTGAACAGGTATTTTCCATGGCCCTAATATAACATCCACATGATCTAAAATTGTGATGATCAAAGCCATAGACTTTTTTTTTTAGTTCCAGATGACAATTCCCCCAAATGAATGACACAAAGTCCAGTTTTGATTCTCTTTAACTCTTTTTGATTTAACATTTTAAAAGGCTGGGTTAACTCCTTTAATACTGCACTATGACTGTAGTTCCCATGGTAGAATAAGGAGTTGAATCTACATCGAAATTATCAGCCAATAACAAGAGGTCTTTGTCCACTGTGACTACTCCCCTGCTCTACAACCAGTCCTTATCTGGCTCAGGAAATGCCTGTTTTAACTGACAGGTAGGAGATTAAATCTACAGCTGCTGAAACACAATCTCAGCTCTGTTAGATAGGCTTTCATTGAAAAGCACTACAAACACATAATTTGTTTATGTTGTACCAGCAATCTCTGACAAAGCAGACTGTCTAGCTGAGACAAATGTGGTTAAACCCATTTATTGTATTATTTCTGCTACACAGAACAAGCTCTTAAAACACAGAAACTAGACAAGGCACAAAGCTCTAGCTGTCTAAAGAAATCAAGAATAGATGACTTCTTGTTACACTAACCCTTTTTATACAGAAAGCATGTTCTCCCCTGGAAAACATCTATTCCAATTTCTCTTTTAAGTGGATGGTTCAATTATGTTTATGCTTTCTGTTTTTAAAGTTTCTTTTGTTCCTGCCAGCGTAAACAGGCATAAAATCACCTAATCATGAAATATCTCTAGATTTAAAAGCATGATGAATATTTATAGAAAGTGCTATGTCACCGCCCCAAAAAATACCCATAATGATATATTCCGATGATAATCCATTCTTTCAATATTTATTGCAAATTCTTAATGTTATTTGATTTCTTTATTTCATTTGATGAAAAAATAGCTTAGTAACTCAAAGAATATGAATAGCAGTTTTTTTTAAAATTAAGGAGTTATGCACAGAAATACCTAATTTTATAAAATAAATATTAATGGGAGAGATTTTAACAACAACAAAGGCTATTAGTCAAGTGATAATGAATTACTTGCTCCAAGTTAATAATATTAACTAGAAATTGATTTTTGTTGTTTTTGTAACTAAACTCTATTCTTCATGTATACTCACTCACCTCTACCATTCTGAATATACAGCATATATATAAACTATAAAAATAGTAATACTGAAGGTTAAAATCTTCACCTACATCTATTAAATTTTAAAAATTATGCTCAAATATGACAAAAAACAGATGCTACACATGTGATTTAAAAATAAGAAAAAAGATGCTATAATTCAAACTTGTCAAAAATTTTAGGAAGAATTGTATAATAAAGATTACAAAACTGTATTTAAACCATGGCCAAAAGTATTATTGTTAGTCACTCTCAAACATGTTATTATTCCCTAAAATCTTATTTTATTTTTCCTTAATCGCAATCATAAAACTGGAAAGTGAGAAAATAATATTCCAAGTTGAAACACATATGCCACTTGGAACTCTGAGGTAGTTTTAAAATATAGAAAGTATGTAATAAACTAGCTGAATCCATGGGGTCTCCCTGAAACAGCATGGATAATGAGGGGAATCCATAACAGACATAAACAAACCCAGAAAGATGTCTAGACCCCACATCATTATGTATGATATATGCCCAAAATATATGGACATATATTTGAATGTTCAAGTTCAAACTTGGCTTCTATTAGACTGATTCAGTCACAGCATGTGGTTTCTTTAATAAACAAACCTTACTGTTAGAAAATATTGGGGACTCAAATCATGTATTATGTCCCAGCTAGTTAAAGATGTGGTGCTTTAATGTCCTATGTCTCTTGAAGCTTTCTAACAACAGACTGTAAATAACAAAGGAAAACTACATCCTAGATAAACATACAGAAGTCTTAGATTTTTGTATTACAAGTTGAGAGCAAATACTATATAAAGTTAGCATTTCAACATATGTTCAAGAGAAAATATACATTTCCCATTAAAAATTAGAACTAGGTTTAACAATGTGGACTTTGTTTTATATTTTTATAATGTTTAAGGATGCTGAATACATTCACATAAAAATGTAATCATGATTATTTATCTCACCACAATAAGTTATTTGCCATTTTTGACATATACACATATGTATAATTACATGTATTTAGCTCACTTTAGAATCACAGACTTTCAGAACTGCAATAGTTTTAGAAAGCCACTTTTCCAATACCTTAATTTTAAACATAAATGCCAGATAAATGGCTTATAATAAACATGAGTCCCAAAGAGAAGTGACTTGTCAAGGTCACAGAACTTGAGAATGATCAAGCTAAAGCTGGTCTTTAGTCTCCAGTTTACTTATTTCACCAAATCAGAAAATCAGATTTTCAGGGATAGAAATGATTTAGAGACTATGTAATCTGGTGATTCTAACCTAGAAAGAAATTCTAGTGAGGTTTTTCAGAAATATATATGCCTTCTCCTTCCTTACCCAGATTACAGTTTAGGCCTAACTACCCCATTTGACTAGAGGAAACACTTGCGGCCCATAGAGATAGTGTGACTTGTGGATGATGACATAACCTGTCAAAACCAGCTAAACTGGGAATAGATATGCAAATTCCAAGTTCAGGAATTTTCATTTTTATTTCCCAGTTTTCTTTATTTCTTTTTTAAGGTAGAACTTAAATACAAATATATCCTCTTTCTGTCCTAAACTTTAGTCTAAATATGTTTTCTTAAACATAAACCTACATCATGTAAAGAGAATGAAAGCAAATCTCACTTCTGGCAAAATTGATACACAATTGTTTTTTCTGATAATTGCCTCTCTTCCTCTTTTTCTCCATTCTCCCATTACAAGTTTATATGCCTGTGACATATATTAAAATCAATCTTGTTATTCTTTTTTAATATGAAAATAATAATTTCTCCCCTCATATTCCTCACAATATACAGAGCTTTACAAAGACAGTTTGTAACAAAATATAAAATGATTTTCCCAAGGGTTAGGGTGCTAGTTTTAAAACACATACCAGTCAGACCAAGTAGAATGTAACAATATATAAAAAGGATAACACATAAAAAGGATAACACTTCATGACCAAGTGAGTTTTATTGTGGGAATGCAAGGTTGGTTTAAACTTTGACAATCAATCAGTATAATTCATCATAACAAGAGAATAAAGGAGCAAAAATGTAAGATCATTTCAATAGGTGCAGAAGTACTACTTGAAAAAATTTAACACTTATTCATGATTTAAAAAAAAAACAAAAACTTTCAGCAAAGTTAAATAGAAGAAAGCTTTCTCAATCTGATTAAAGGTATATTTGAAACACAGCTAACATCATAATTACTAACAGTGAAAGGATCCTTGCTTTCTACCTAAGATGAGACACAATAGGCAATAATGTCTACTCTCAACAATTCTATTCAGTATTGCACTAGATTTCCTAGCCAGTCCAATAAGCAAAGGGAAATAAATAAAATGTGCAAAGTGTAGAAAGAAGTGACATTTATTTTATCTGCAGAAAATATAATTATGATTATAGAAAAGCTTAAGAATTTTTTTAAAGTGGCCAGAACTAACAGTAAATTAAGCAAAGTCACAACATAAAAGGTCAATAACAAAAATAACTTGGCTTTCTATATACTAGTAACTAGAAAAAAATTTATAACTCCATTTACATTAGTATAAAAATAAAATAGAAAATTTTAACCAAAGTTTATAAGATCTCTACAAGGAAAGCTATAAAACACTATAAGAATAATGTACGACATGAGGACTGGAATTAATAATGTATTGTAGGCTGAAAATTTGCTAAGAGAGTAGACTGTAAGTGTTCTTACCACCCAAGAAAGGTAACTATAAAAGGTGATGGGGGCTGGGTGCAGCGGCTGACGCCTGTAATCCTAGCACTTTGGGAGGCCAAGGCAGGCAGATCACGAGGTCAGGAGTTCGATACCAGCCTGACCAACATGGTGAAACCCTATCTCTACCAAAAATACAAAAATTAGCCCAGCATAGTGGTGTGTGCCTGTAATTCCAGCTACTCAGGAGGCTGAGGCAGGAGAATCATTTGAACCCAGGAGGCAGAGGTTGCAGTGAGCTGAGAGCACACCATTGCACTCCAGCCTGGGTGACACAGTGAGACTATGCAGTTCTTTGAAAATTACAAAGGAAAATTGTGACACTAAAATAAATGGAGACATATAACATTCATTGAATGAAAAACTCAATAGTGTTAAGACAGCAATTCTCCCCAAATTGATTTATAGATTCAATACAACTCAAATCAAAATCCCAGCAGGACATTTGAATATAGAATGAAGCTGATTCTAAATTTGATACAAAAATGTCAAGACAACTAAAAACATAAAATTGTTTAGTATAATAAGATGTCAAGACTTACTATAATGCCATTTAGGCATTAGGATGGTATTGGTATAAAGATGGGCATATAAATCAGTGGAACTGAATACAGAATCCAGAGATAGATCCACACCTATTTGGTCAATTGATTTTCATGATGATGCCAAAATAATTCAATCAGGAGACAATAATCTTTCAGGCTTTGTTATAAATAGATCATCTGTATGGGAAAAAGAAGTCTGGGCTTTTATAACATACATAAAATTTAACTCAAAATGAACTAAAACCTAAAAATAAGACCTAAAACTGGAAAACATCTAGACGAAAACATAAGAGAAAATCTTTGTAACATTGTATTAGGCAAATATTTAAAAATAGAACAAAAGCATAATCCAGAAAGAAAACAAATGGTAGAATGGATGTCATCAAAATTGTAAACTTTGCTCTTTAGAAGACATGGTTAAAAAGCTAAGCCACAAAGTCAGAGCAAATATCTGCCAAGGAAAATAAAGGACTTGTATTCAGAATACTAAAAAAAAAAAAAAAAAAAAAAAAAAAAAAAAAAACTCTTACAACACAATAATGAGTCAAATAAATTCATAAAACTAGAATTAAAGAGTTGAATAGACAGTTCACAAAAGAAAATGTATGAGTGATCAATTAGTATATGACACGATACTCAACATCACCCAAGAAATAAAAATCTAAAACCCAACAAGATACCCCTAAAATCCACTAGAATGGTAAAAATTTAAAAGATTAATAATGCCAAGTGTTGGTGAGAATGCAGAAAAATTAGAACTTTCATATACTGTTGGCTAGAATTAAAAATGATATAGCCACTTTCTTTTACAGAAATTTATTTCAGAAACACAATTTCCATAAAGCCCTACACTCAATCCACTCTTAGATACACAAGAAAAATGAAAACATATGTCTGTGTAAAGACTTGCAACATTACTTGTAAAAGCCAACAGCTGAAATCAACTCAATGACCATTAACTGGTGGAAGGCTAAACAAATTACAGTTAAGTCTATTCTATGGAATACCACTTAGTAATGTAAAGTAGCAAAATATTGACATGCCAGGTAACATGAAAAAAATCTTAAAAATATAAGAATAAATGAAAGCACTCTAACAGAAAAGACTATGTACTGTAGGACTCAATTTATATGAAGTCTTAGAAAAGGCAAAAGTGTAGTGTTATCAATGAACAGGCCCAGGGTTTCAGTGGGGGATGCTAACTGCAGAGGACACAAGGAAACTCTTAAGGGCTAAAAGTTATAAATGGCTCTATAAAATTTCCAAAATTCATCAAATATTCAAAATGGATGAAATAATTATTATATGTTATTTAAATATCCATAAAGCAGAAAAAATATTTTAAAAAGTAGAAAAATTCTAAATTATCCTATTACTTTCCCATTTTCCAGATGAGATGACTACAATTAAGAAAAAGTATATAATTTACCTAAGACTATACCAAGTAAGTGGCAGAGCCAGAATTCAAAACTATCTTTCACAGCCTATAGTGTCCAAAATTTTACAGCTGCTTCTCCAAAAAAAAAAAAAAAAAAAAAAGCTTATCTTTGTATTTAGGAAGAAGTTAACATGATAAAAGTCTTTCTTTTGTGGGTAAAGGTGGATACATGTTAAAATCATCTTTAGAAAAAGGGAAATTCTACTTTAGCATTAAACAGAAAGGGAAATCTAGGCTCATACTATATCCCTACCGAACTATTAGGTTGCCTTTTTTTTTTTTCCATTTACACTAACTTGTCGCAATGACAGCCTTGTCCTACCTGCTCTTAGCTTTGAATGAAAAACAATTTTATACCACAAGGACACACAAAATCCACCAAGTACTGCAAACCTGAGCTGCCTATTCTTTCATCTCACGAGCTGATCTCTCGGAATGTCATAACACTAGCATATAGATGAACAAAGCAAGAATAGGCAGATTTCAATCCCTTATTATAGTCTCATTTTAATGAATAGTAAAAAAGTATATTATTTATTCAGAGACAGTGTGATATGGTAAAAATAAGCCCTGGAATAAGTGAATTGAAGTTAAAAGATGTAGCTCAGACCCCAGTAACATAAAATATTGCTTAACTTCAGTTTTCTTAGTAAAAGAGGATATTGTGAAGAGAAAATGATGTAAAGTACTCAGTACATAGTAGACACTATCTAGTGAATTTAAATGTAATCATTTCAAAATAGTTCAGTGCTCTCCTAAACAAAAGGAGCACACCCACTTTTGGAGAGTTTCAGAATCAGGGTGTCTGTGAATATGTGTTCTTCATGTTCTACCTCCCTAGAGATTCATGATGCCCTGAGGGAAAGAGTGGCCCTACCCCACTGCTACAGTTGCTTTTTAAGGAATACATTTTGAGGTGGTAGGAGTATGTGACTTTAGAGTCACCAAAACTTGTTTGTGAGTGGAGGTAGGTGAAAAAACTCTGAGGAACAGAGCTGGGTCTATGCTATCCTATAAAGGTTTTCCATAAGAACAGTTATTAGAGAAGGATCTCACAAGACACAAACATCAATATTTTCACTAAAATATCTAAGGAAGGGTTCTGGGTAAAGGTTCTAAGGGTAAAGGTTCTGAATTATCTTATTAGGGACAAAAACAAAAGGGATAGACCAAAGACCTAAGGACAGATGCTAATTTGAGACTTGCGACATTACAATGTTGTCATATTATTATACAGTTTAAGCCATTATGGTAATTACATTGGTGATGATAATAATGATAATAGTAATAAAGGTTACACTGATATTTAGCATTGGCAATGTGCCAGGCACTATTTTAAGTGCCATACCATGCATTAACACATTTAATTCTTAAAACATCTTCAGGAGGTAGATATTGTAATTTGCCCCATTTTACAGATGAGGCACAGAAAAGCTTAGTAGCTTGCCTCACGGTCAGGCAGCTATTAAGGGGAGGGCCCAGGATTTGAATTCAGGCAGTAGGTCTCCAGAATCCTACTCTTAACCAATGTTCCATATTGCCTGATGATGCAGAGATTTTCAAGACTGGAGCCCTGGGCCACATTGTAGGAATAAGAGTAGTGAGGAAAAAGGAAATGAGAGGGAAATAAGGAAAACCTTGAAAACTTCTTGGAGAAGGTGTATATAGTTTGAATCAGTATGTACAGGTATACCTCATTTTATTGTTCTTTGCTTTATGGCACTTCATAGGTAAGGCATGTTTTCCAAATTGAAGGTTTGAGGCAACCCTGGTCAAGCAAGTCTATCAATGTCGTTTTTCAAACAGTATATGCTCACTTTGTTTCTTTGTGTTACCTTTTGGTAATTCTCATAATATTTACAATTCTTTCTTATTATTATGTCTGCTATAGTGATCTGTGATTGGTGATCTTTGTTCGGTGATCTTTGTTGTTACTATTGTAATTGTTTTGGAACACCACAAACCACATCCATATAAGAGAGTAAATACTGCATGTGTTCAGACTGCACCACTGACCTGCTGTTCCCCTGTCTCTCCCTTTCATTGGGCCTCCCTATTCCCTGAGACAACAATATTGGAATTAGGCCAATTAATAACCCTACAATGGCCTCTAAGTGTTTAAGTGAAGCGAAGAGTCACACATCTAGGATTTTCATAGCTAGAGAGGAGAAGTCAATGCCTGGCTTCAACACTTCAAACAATAAGCCGACTCTCTTGGGAGAGGCTAAAGCAGCTGGTGACTTTAAGTTGAAGCCAATGCTCATTTACCATTCTGAGAATCCTAGGGTCCATAAGAATTATGTTAAATTTACTCTGTCTGTGCTCTATAAATGGAAGAACAAAGCCTGGATGACAACACATCTGTTTACAGCATGGCTTACTAAATATTTAAGCCTACTGTTGAGACCTACTACTTAGAAAAAAAAATCCTTTCAAAATATTACTGCTCATTGACAATTCACCAGATCACCCAAGAACGCTGATGAAGATACACATGAAGATTAATGTTGTTTTCATGCCTGCTAGCCAACACTCATTTTGCTGTCCATGGATCAAGTAGTAATTTCAACTTTCAAATCTTATTACTTCAGAAATATATTTCATAAGGCTATCGCCTTCATAAATAATGGTTCCTCAACAAAATCTAGGAAAAACAAATTGAAAAACCTTCTGGATTTACCATTCTAGATGACATTAGAAACATCTGTGATTCATGGGAGGTCAAAATGTCAACATAAATAGGAATTTGGAAGTTGATTCCAACCATCATGGATGATTTTGAGGGGTTCAAGACTTCAGCAGAGAAAATAATTGCAGATAACGGTGGAAACAGTAAGAGAACTACAATTAGCAGTGGAGCCTGAAGATGTAATGGAATTATTGTAGTCTTATGATAAAACTTTAATGGATATGAAGTTGGTCCTTGTGGATGAGCAAAGAAGGTGATTTCTTGAGAAAGCATCTACTCTGGGTGAAAACGATATGAACATTGTTGAAATAACCACACAGGATTTAGAATATTACATAAACTTAGTCGATAAGGCATGTAAGGCTTTGAGAGGATTGAAAGAAGCTCTACCATGGGTAAAATGCTATCAAACAGCATTGCATGCTACAGAGAAATATTTCATGAAAGGAAGAGTCAATTGATGCAGCAAACTTCATGGAAGTCTTATTTTTAGAAACTGCTACAGCTACCTCAATCTTTAACAACCACCATCCTGACCAGTCAGCAGCCAAGACCCTCCACCAAAAAAAGATTATGACTTGCTGAAGGCTTAAAATTATCATTAGCATTTTTGTTTTGTTTGTTTCATGTTTTTTGAGACAGAGTCTTGCTCTATTGACAAGCTGGAGTGCAGTGGCACGATCTCGGCTCATGGCAACCTCTGCCTCCTGGGTTCAAGTGATTCCCCACCTCTGCCTCCTGAGTAGCTGGGACTACATGTGCACACCACTACGCCCAATTAATTTTTTGTACTTTAGTAGAGATGGGGTTTCACTGTGTTGGCCAGGATGAACTCTATTTCCTGACCTTGTGATCCATCTACCTCAACCTCCCAAGATCATAAACATTTTTTAGCAATATAGTAATTTTGAATTAACATATGTACATTGTAGTTTTTTTTGACATAATGCTATTGTACACTTAACAGCATAACAGTATAGTGTAACTTTTTTTTTTAAGAGACAAGGTTTCACTTTGTCACCCAGGCTGGAGTTCAGTGATGCAATCATAGCTCACTGCCACCTCAAATTCCTGGGCTCAAGGGATCCTTATGCCTCAGACTGCCAAGTAGCTGGGAATATAAGGACATGCCTAATTTTTGAAAAAAATCTTTTGTAGAGATGTGGTCAGACCCAACTAATTTAAAAAAAAAAATTTGTAGATATGTGGTCTTGCCATCTTGCCCAGACTGATCTCCAACTCCAAGGTTCAAGCAATCCTCCTGCCTCAGCCTCCTACAGTGCTGGGATTATTGGTGTAAGCCACCAAACCCAGCCAACATAACTTTTATATGCACTGGGAAACCAAAAAATCCATGCAACTCATTTGATTATGAAATCCACTTTATTGTGGTGATCTGGAACACAACCTGCAATGTCCCTGAGGTATGCCTATGTAAGTATATAGTCTCTCCAAACCATAAGCCAATTTTCATCAATATGTATTTGTGATTCTGGTTTTACTTTGTCTACAATAAGAAAAACAAAGCAGAGCATTCAGTATCATGCTATAAGTGATGAGCTTTGTACTCTGACTTCCACACTGCCTAAGAAAAACTCACAAATACTTAAATAATATGTACCTTGAAAGATAAAAATAGTATTTGTGCTGTAACATTAATCTAATTTGAACTTTCTGTAACATTAAAGAATTGTATAAAGTATTTTTGTTTACCTAAAGAGCATGTGGGGGCTGGGCACAGTGGCTCATGCCTGGAATCCTAGCACTTTAGTAGGCTGACGGGGGCAGACTGGCTGAACTCAGGAGTTTGAGACCACCCTGGGCAAGACGGTAAAACTCTGTCTCTACTAAACTACAAAAATTTGGCTGTGCATGGTGGCATGCACCTGCAGTTGCAACTACTCGGGATGCTGAGGCACAAGAACTGCTTGATTCCAGGAGGTGGGGCTGCAGTGAGCCAAGATCACACCACTGTACTCCAGCCTGGGCAACAGAGCAAGACTTTGTCTCCAATAAATTAAGTAAATAAATAAATAAATAGCATGTGGGTTTTAAGATGGTAAGAAACAATGGATAATAAAAAGTCCATTGTTTAGATGTCAAAAGACTAGTCTGAGATAATGGTTCTTCTACTATCTTATTTTTGAGTCAGGAGGTATCAATTTTTTATATATAAATGAGAGAATAATATTTCTACTGTTTACCATAAAGAATCAAGGTGAAAACTATCTAAAAGATATGGAAATTATTTGACAAAATGACTGATATGGTTTGGTTGTGTCCCCAACCCAAATCTCTTCTTGAATTGTAGTTCCTGTAATCCCCATGTGCTGTGGGAGGGACCAGGTGGAGATAATTGAATCATGGGGCCAGTTTCCCTCATCCTGTTCTGGTGATAGTGAATTAATTCTCGGGAGATCTGATGGTTTTATAAGGGGCTTCTCCTACTTGCTTCGCTGGGCACTCATTCTCCTGCCACCCTGTTAAGATGTGCCTTCTGCCATGATTCTAAGTTTCCTGAGGACTCCCCAGCCATGTAAACCTGTGAGTCAATTAAACCTCTTTTCTTTATAAATTACCCAGTCTCAGGTATTTCTTCATAGCAGTGTGAAAACAGACTAACAAAATTACACATATGCAAATATACATACTTCTTCATATTTACTCTAGATACCTACCTGTAAACCAGGATTATTTTTTAAATTTGGGGCTTTGTCATAGTTCTACATACAGAATTGTTTCTAGGAATAAAGAAGCTTAATAATTTACACATTTAATACCTACAATCCAAAAAATAAGTGCTAGATAGTTCCATACTTTACCTCAATTAATCTATACACCAACACTATTCAGTAGGACATAATTTTGCCTCTTTATAGGCTAAAGAAACAGAGCCTCATAAAGATTAAGTCTAAAGAGTTTCTAAAATGACAAATCCAGGATTCAAAAATCAAGTAATTCTGATGCCTTCATTTTTATTATAACTGTTCCAATACATCCTTTATAACAATAAGATCCAATCCATAATCATGTGTCATCATGTCTTCTTAGTATCCTCCAATGTGAAATACTCAGTTCCTCCTTGATCTTCATAACCTTAACCATTTTGGAGATTTCAAGTCAGTTATTTTTGTAGACTGTACCTGAACTTATTTTCCTAATATTGCTTTATGATTCAATTCAGGTAATACATTTTTGTCAGACATATCAACAGAAGCAATGCTGTGCTCTTCTCATTATATCCCATCAGGTACCACATATCGATTTGTCCTATCACTGTTAATGTCACCTGAGTAATATGGTATCTGCCAGGATTTTCCCACTATCTTGTTAGACTTTTTTTTTCTACATTTTCCTAAGTATTGTGTGGGGAGACACTTTGAGACTATGTAAATATATCATTCTTCATCTAACTCTCACCCAACTGTTTTAGCATCCCTTCATGTTTCTTGTCAGAATTCATTATTACTATGATAGCTGCTGTGTGACTTCCTTTCTGTAATTTCGTGTATATTTCTTAGTTGGCTCATATATACATACACATAATATGACATATGGGAAATAGGAAAAATAAGTATATGTGTGTGTGTATGTGTATATTTATATGTATATACACATACACATACATGCACATATACATACATGTGTATTCTTATTTTCTCTCTGTCTCTTACATGTTACCAACCAATCACCTCATCCTGCTGAGCCACTTCCCCACTTGACAAACTTCATTCAATGGGGCCCACTCTGAAAAGCCTCTTTCCTAATAGGGCCTTCAAACCCCACTGGGCCACCACCCAACTAGGGTGCCTTCCACAATTGGGCCTGCCTAATGGCATTTCAACTGAATTAGAAAAGGAGGAGGAAAAGAGGGAAGAAAAGCCCTAATATCTTTTGATTTATGTTCCTACTTCTTATTAATTAGGCACTACTATTTCCTCCCTTTCACTTAACTGGGAGGCAGCATTGTATTGTACAGTAGAAAGATTACAGGTTTTGAAGCCACAGAGACCTAGTTCAAAACTTGGCTCCAAATAACTAGATGATAACCTTAGCTTCCTCATCTGTTAAATGGTGATAAAACTCATATCATTGCATATTTATGAATATTAAAGAAAATGAACATAAAGTGGTTCAGTGTCTGGCAGATAAGGCCATAAACGGTAACTCTTATTAAATTGCTAAAACTTTAAAGGTAAGCACAACAATAAAGGCATGTACATAACTAATCAAACCTAAGTGTTGAGAGCTATGAAGGTAAAATACCAGCAAAGACAACAGAATTTTTGCATTAGATTTTGCATTAGACAACAATTTTGCATTAGATCTTAACACCCAGAAACCTAACTATTGGGCCTTCAGTGTTAGGTTCTGCCAAGAATAGTGGAGAAATGTGTTAAGTGGAAGTAATATAACAAAAAGTGTTGTTTTTTTTTAATTTAAGGATGATCGGAATAGGTGCTTAATAACCAGAATAAAAATTATCTCTTGGCTGGGCACAGTGGCTCACATCTGTAATCCCAGCACTTTGGGAGGTCAAAGCAGGAGGATCACTTGAGGTCTGGAGTTCAAGACCTCCCTGGCCAATATGGTGAAACCCCATCTTTACTAAAAATGCAAAAATGGTGGCAGGTGCCTGTAAACCCAGATACATGGGAGGCAGAGGCAGGAGAATCACTTGAACCTGGTGGGTAGAGGTTGTAGTGAGCCAGGATTGTACCACTACACTCTAGCCTAGTGACAGAGGAAGACTCCACCTCAAAAACAAAAACAAAAACAAAAACAAAAAAACCTTTTTATGCTCAACATATATGAGTGGTGAAGTAGTAAAGGTCATCCTACAGTCCCAAGCAGCATTTGGATTTCTCCATTAGATTTCCATTTTAAAACACTTTCACAATGTATTTCCACATGAAGAATGGAAGTGAAATGAGATAACAGGTATTCAAGTATCTGAGTGCTTAAAAAAGGCGATGAGACAAGCTGCCAGCCCTGAACATTTCCTCTTCCCCAATAAAATATTAATAGAACCACTATATCTTAGAGAGACCAAATACTTTTATGTCACCTGGATATCTTTTAAGAGTCCACAAGAAGTTCTTTAACAAAACGTTTCCTTAAAGGGAAAAGGATAATGGAGTTTGAAATAGTTAAGCATAGTACTGCCATTCTTGCTTTTTAAGTCACTTCCTTCCCCAAGTCCCACTGAATCCCTTCCCCCCAAAAGCAAACTTAAATGAATACTGAAATTTCCTTCTTTTTAGTGTACTTCTCACATTTCTTATCTCTTCCCATCCACATGGAATAAAAATAACTTTGTTCACTTCAGCACTCTGAAAAGCACAGCCAGTTTCAAACTCTGATATTCCAGGTCAGATTTAAATCTTTCAGTTATTCTCCTCTTCCCTAAATTCTGTTATTCAGTGTGAAATTTAAAACTTGCTAATGACTGTACACCAGAAATTCAGCCTGGCATGAAGATGTGAATTACCAAAAACCTCTTCATAACTACTTTGTCATAGCATCTTTTTATGCAAACAACAACTGCTAGTTAACAAACTATAAAAAACAAGCTATCTGTAATAACTTTTATAGGCATTGAAATGTAGTTGTGTACCATTGCCTGGGCCTGCCTTTCAGCAGATTAACAAATACAGTGAATTTAACTTTGTAGATTCTTAACATTTAAAGACAACAGTCTAAAGCAATTTAAAGTATATTCTGCCAATCAGTTATTGAGTTAGACCACCCATAGCCATTTTTTTTACTCCTCATTGTTTGAATAATATGGGAGGAAATTTAGTGTATACTCTCTTCTTCCTGTATTTTCCAGTTAGATTAAGCTGTTGTCTTCACAATTGCCTCCCAGCTGCTGTGACTTGTGAAAACAACAGACCCTGCTCTGTTGTCTGGAGAAAGCCGGGATTGTTATGAGTAACTTTATTGCAGGCACATGAGTGTGTTAAGACTTTAAAACACGCTCAAATGTCATGTGCACACCCAATGACGGGCAAGAATAATTATGAAAAAACAAGAAATCTATGTCTATGAAACTGTGTTGGACAAAATGGGCCATTCATTGTGCTCCCCTGGGAATGCCTGGACTCTGCAGTCAGAAAACAAAAAAGGCACTTTTTTCCTGCCGTAGGCTGAATGCTTAGCTTTGCCATCTGAGCCCTAAGAAAACACGGGCCCCTCTACTGCTGGCGCACCCACGCACACTAAAAAATATTAATGCCTCTCTCTCCTTACTTTTTTCCAGGCATTCCCTCGTGTAGGCTGTAGCCAATATAATGTCAACACAAAGACAAAATAGTTTATCTAACATCAGTCCCCCACAATTTCCCTCTTGTCCTCAGTTAATTGCCCTTCCCCCAACATTAAGGAAAAAAAAAAAAAGATAACCTTTACTCCAGTGGAAAACTTGTCCCTGGCACAGATTTTAACTGCATCAATAATCCCTTCTGTACTTTTACACAGTTTTACCAAATACTGGGAAAGCATGCTCATTTGTCTCCACATTGTTTCTTCTTCATTCAAGACTTCTGAAAGTCATTTTGTTAAAATTTGTCAGCTCCCTCTCAAAAATGCCCCTTCTCAAAGTTAACTATCATGTGTCCTTCTTGCCAATGTGTGCACGTATACTATACAAATGGAATGACAAATAAAACTCCAAATCATTTCAGCCCAAACACATTTTTTAATATATGAATTTCACTGAAAGTTCAAGGTTTTTAAGCTTTACTGCAATTTTCAAGTGCAGTTATTTTATGTTAACATACAGGTAAGTTATTTGCTGATTTTCCTAGATAGATATATTGCACTTTGATGGTCTACTGTACGCTCTACAGTAATTTTCTTGGCAGCTGAACAGGCAGAAAAAATATGCAATAAACAGATTTCCAAAACAGTAAGCTTTTGCCCAGGATCTTTAATCTTGACCCTTTTCAGTACATTCCAGGAAGAAAATATTGGGAGAATATGTGTTTCATTATAAAGTGGAGAAATAGGAGTCTGATAAGTCACTGAAGACCGTAAATTCCCATTTCATCTTCCTTTCTAGAGCTCAGTTCATTGCTCTTTAATTCCTACCCAACAACCACAGACTTCAGAACATGCTAAGGACAAAGTTAGAAAAGGAAAAACACTTCTTTGTTTGTTTTTTAAAAAATTAGCTATAGAATACGTACGTCAATTTCTTTGACTAGACTAAGTATTTTAAAACTCATCAAATTTAAATATGTTCTTCATCTTTAGCTAATGAGCAAATGACTTGGAAAGGCAACAGCTGGAGAAGTGAGATATAAATTTTGTCTGACAATAAAATGTGGTTATCTTTTATTTAGCTAACTGGTGTTAATGACCCAGTAGCAGCCAGTGCCAAAAAGAGGCAATTGTGGGTACGTGTACACATACCAGCAGAAACCAGGTTCTTTTAGTCAACCAACTGGTTGTTTTTACAATACCACTCCCAAAGCAATTGATTTGACTGAATTAAACGATTGAGTTTGAATCTGTGATTAAATTAGGGAGTTTGGAGGCATTTTAGAGATTGAGGCTATCTAGTTACTCAATTTTAGGCCAGTTCACTCATTCTGTAACATAAGTATATTGAGGCTAGAGTTTTGGAAGCAAAGATAATAACTCAAGTTAGTGTCAAAGTCAGTGTATGGATGCTGTCAGAGACATAAAATAACAATATTGATTACAGAAGTGAGTTAGATGTGGCATTAATTACATAGGTAAAAAGGCTAGATTTCTCTAAGTTGGGAAGAACTACTTTTATAAGTAATCACCATTCAGAGCAAATCTTCCAGGCCAAAATGTAAACCCGGAGTTCATTTCAAACATTTTCATACAAATAGACGTGGCCTTATACAAGCAATGCTTGTACAGTGGTATTTTGCAGAGATGCTAGGGGCCAGCTAGCCCACGTGAGACTACTCTGCGGAAGCCACTTCAGAATGAGACAGTCATGAGTAACACTTCCACATCTTTCTCTCAAACATGAAGTTGATTTCAGGAAATTTTCTAGTCCACACAGCCTAAACAAGATTGCTTCCCTCCCCTGGATCCTAAACCCTATAAACAAATGAAACTCACTCACACTGAAGGAAATTTGAGCAAGGAGTCTAGAACAAGTTCTGTCTCTCAGGCTGAAAGATAATGTATGTACAACCTAGCCAGCCATCAGACCAGCCACAAATTTGTTTTAACAATTCAACAACATCACTATTCCTCATTCACCCACTTAGCTTAATTTTCCTAGCATCACTTTCACTGCTGAGGTTGTCTCTATTAAGCCATTTTTTTTGCATCATTAACTTTTAACCAGGCATCGATAGCTTTATTGTTTAAATTGCGTATGACTTTATTTAACGTCAGCATTTCTTCTAGCTCCTGACAAGAAGTCACATTTTATAACTAATTAAATTGATCCCTGGGAAGCAAAAGCCACTAAACGAAATTATTCGTACCCAAGTGTCAATATATTAAATCAAAGGGCTAATGAGTTGGGTCACTGCTTCTTTTATTGGGAGGCTACACGAGAATAAGACTCATATTATCCTCTGTTTTCTGCCTTAACAATCAATTTTATTTAAGCCAAAAGCAGCTAATTAATACTTTTGGATCTTACAGTAAATAATACCTCTTTTATAACATATAAATGGGGAATGGAAAATTTTCCTTGACATATGCAATATATTTTTCACATTTTTAAATGACATTGGGTCACAGAAACATCCAACATGATCTAAAAGGTGTTTTGCAAGCAAATGATTTCGAGAAGTTCTAGGTTTCAATTATTAGCATTATGGGTATAAATCAGGGTGAAAATTTGCTTCTTGGAGCTGACAATAGTGCCTAATGAAAGGGATTAACAAATGACTAAATTTGCCATGTCAGCTTTTCCTATTGCTCTTGCAGCTGCTGAGTAATACTTTGAATGATTTCACTATTTACATTTGGACACTACTTTTAAAACTCATCACCTAATAGTTCATACCATTCCCTGTCTTTGACATAACTTAGCTTCTTTTGACACAATCCCTACAGACACCATTTTTCTGTTGCTATTAATTTCATCACCCCAATTTATTCAGAGAAAATTTAATGTCAAATTATTTGTTCCTGTAAAGTTCACATTTTATTTGAAAGAATTTTACCCCACCATTTATTATTTTAGTATTTGTGAAAGAAAAAAACCCATAAAATCAGGTATGGAATCTCTTACATCTTCAAAAATATAAACAATATGATCTATAAATCATGACTACAGTAAAATTACATTTAAAAACTACGGCAGGCTGAAAAATTCAGTCCTATAAAATTAGGCCTAGTGGCAGTTATCTTCTGACAGTGAAGAAACTACCTCTAGGAAACACTGTACTAAAGTAGAAATTAAAATGAAGGCACAAAGAACACATACATAACCAACTGCAACTGCTAAATTACAAATTCAGGTAATGCCTTAATTTTGGTATGAAAATTTTATTTTGTATATCTGGCAATTAGTCAAAATAACAACAGTTTAAAGATAGCTCTGAAATACTTTGGGTTGAATTAATATTATTTATGACCTAATAAGTTGTCAAAAGTCAATTTTGTCTCTAATACTTAACTTTGTTGATTTACCACCAGGATCAAATACATCATAGGGAACACCACAGATGTTTTCGACAAAAACATGTTCTTTCACCCACACAGTTTGCTTTTTCAAACATCGAATTAGGGTTTCTTTCTTTGTAGACACAGTGGTTCTTTTTTAAAGCAACCTTAAATAGTCACTTTTATCCATTTATAGATGTGTATGCTTTGGAGGTCAAGCATGTGCTGTTGTTTCTTACCACAAATGTTTTCCTTCATTTTTAATGGTCAAAAGTCACAGGCGTGTTTGACCCCACCCACAGACACTCTGTTCAGTATCTGGAGAACCCAAAGTTGGCTGCAGATCACTGAAACCCAGATGCCTACTTCACAAACAAATATAAAGGTATCCCAACACAGACCAGTGGAATTTGACACTGGACTATCAGTAAGTTACAAAACAAAACAAAATACAAATTACTGTTTTCCCTGGAATTTATGCATAATTAAAAGCCAGAAAACACCCTTTACCATTAATACAGACTACTGATCAGAACTACCATGCTAAGATGGTCTTGATAAACACATTATTTTGTTATGTAGTAGTGTTTGAATTAACTGACAGTTATTATATTTCCCTCTACTTCTTAGTTTCATGTTTTTAGACACACACACACACACACACACACACACGCACACACAGAGACTCACATGAATTCTCAAAACAAAGATATCAGAAATTATATATCAGAATTACTTTTCTAAAATTTTTTTGAGATAGAGTGAGACTGAAGGGCAGTGGCATGATCTTGACTCATTGCAACCTCTGCCTCCCAGATTCAAGCGATTCTCATGCCTCAGCCTTCTGAGTAGCTGGGATTATAGGCGTGTGCCACCACACCCACTAATTTTTTTGTATTTTTTAGTAGAGACAGGGTTTACCATGTTGGCCAGGTTGGTCTCAAACTCCTAACCTCAAGTGATCCACCTCTGCTTTGGCATTCCAGAGTGGGGGGATGACAGGCATGAGCCACTGCACCTGGCCTAGAGTTACTTTTTTTAAGGGAAAAACAAAGTCACAGAAGTGGGAAAGGGAAAAATTTTGTCAACTAATAGTTGCCCCAAATTTGTTTGGCAACAGATCATCCTACAAAGCAGTAATGCACAGGGACATACAGAGTAAGTTTTACTAAGCCTATCAAAAAAGGGTTAACTACCTCTAATAGGACTGGTTAAGGCAAATAAATAAAAAAAAAATCTTCCAGTTATCTCCGAAAATACAATAAAAACCCATTCTACTCCCCACTAAGCACAATATGAGCAACTGAACACATAAGACTGAAACCCACTGGGGTCCAACAGAACTCAACCTATCTTTTTGTGTCTCAGATTACAATTGGCAATTATGACCACTGAACTGGTCTCCCTGCCCAAAAACATGCTTAAAACTTCCAGCTGCCACTTTGCCAAAATGACTACAGCACTGAATAGACTAATGAGACAGATATGTGATCCCAAACTCAAGTTTTCCAGGTTACAGGCTATTGATAAAATATTGAGGAAAATCTAAACATTTTTTCAAAAGCCAAAACCACAAAATTCCAAATTGAGATATAATGAAGTTTAACTTCTCTGCAGAGTACCACACAACCTCATTAATTAATCCTAAACCAAGTATATTCTAAGTTCTACTTTTCTGAAAACAAAGTTTGGCATACTACCCATGGCTTTGGGTAATACTGCCCAATAATAAAAAGAAATATAAAAGTGAAGTAAAATTGCAATTTATTCCTCCCAGCTCAAATCATATTCCTATCTTCATTACAGTGGCTGGACACCACCAAAAGCTTTATTATCCCTGTGCAGTATTCTTTTTACCATCCTAAGACTCCTCATTTTAAATTGTATGGAACCTACAGAAATCAGCTATTGATGCTTCTTTCTGCTCTACTGTGCTCTCATTTTGCCTTTTAAGTGACTCCTTTTCAACCCTCAGCTAGATCTTTCCTAATCACTTATATCTGAATTACATTAAGTACAGTGGTCTTCTGAATCCTTCAACCAGTCTAACTGATTTTTTAAGTCACTTAATGTTTACCTAGGAAAAATATGCAATTTTTGTCTTTACCTAAAGACAAAATAAGAATGATAGTAATATACACATCATTTTTTCATGTTTCTATTTCCCCAAGTATAACTTTGTACAAACAGCCACAGACTAGCACACAGGCATCTATCTACCTTGATAAATTTACACCTACCTTGAGTTTGTAACCAGTCATTTCCTGGGCAACCAGTCTTTCAGGGAGTGTTCAAATATTTGTAGTGGAGCAGTTTGGTCTGCACATATTTTAGTTCTTATTCATGCATTCCTCATTTACAAGTTGTGAACCTGGTAAATTTCCGGTTTTAAGACTATCACTGTTTCTTTTCTGTAGGTGGTCCTTGAATTACCCTCTTTGCTTAACTGTGGAGTGTGGGTCAGGCTGACTGTTAGAAAAAAAAAAAAAAAGTTTTATTTTTCTTTTGAAATTATTTCCCAGGCCACTCTGTTTCTATATTCAAATTCCCAACTTGGCAAATTAATCTGAAAGATATATCTGCTCTGAAAGACACATCATATAGTGTTTAGGATCCAGGGCTCTAGATTCTCATAGAAAGAGTCAGTGGAATGTAGTGGTTAAGAGCACAGATTCTAGAGCCAGACTAAGTTTGAATCCCAGGTCTTCCACTTATTAACTGTATGACCTTGGACAAATCATTTAACCTCTCCATGTTTCATTTTTGTGATTTCTAAATGGGAAAAATATTACCTATCTCATAGGGCTATTATAAGTATTCAATGGACGGAGGTATCTAGAGCCTTAGAATAGTGTCTAACATACAGTAAACAGTATGTAAGTGTTTGCTGCTGTTACTTAGATTAGAATCTTGGCTAGGCTACTTATTGTGATGTCTTAGGCAAGTTGTTTAACCTCTCTTAAGCCTCTAGCTTCTCAATGACAAACAGAATAACTGTGTCAATTGAGTAATACAATAATAAGGTCTTCATTACAGTACCTAGTACATAGTGAACCATTAGCTATTAAGTTAACACACACTTAGTGGCGGCCTCGTGTATCTTCCTTTTCCACAACATGCTTCTATTAAAGGCGGACTAGTTCCAAAATCTCTATAGCTTTCCCACTCCATCAAATGCACAGTCTTTATTCTAACCAAAGTTTCCGAATTAATTTCCCTATTCGCTAATAAAAACTCCTCCACCACAGAAGGACATCTTTCAATAGGCTACACACTCCAAGCTCGTTCTCACATCTACACGTTAATATTCACTCTCATGTTGCCCTTCCCTTCTCCCTGAATATCCAAATCCCACCCAGTCTTTAAGACCAAAGTTTCAGAAAGTTCTGTAACATTCTTCCAATCTAGTATGTTTTTTGTTTCTCTGAGTTCTGTTGTGTAAAGAGGACAGTTCCAAAGATTTAGATTCAAATCCTATCTCTGTCACTAAGAAACTGTGTGACCTAGAGCATGTCACTTTGCCCCCTAGTCACAGTTCCCTCAAATACAAAATGATTGGGTTTAAATAGATGATTTCTAAAAGCCCTATCACCACATCATTCTGAGACCTATTGCACTCATATTCACAGTGCAATGCTTATTATAGATGCCTAATAAATGTCTTGTGCTTAAATCTTCCAGAGCAGAACATATATGGAGCTGTCTATGGGTCCTTTTCTCACTGCCTCTCCTTCTCAATCTCTATCACATGTTCTCATTCTTCTATTATCCCACTCTTTATATGTTAGCATTTCCAAAAATTGTGCTCTCTACCCTCTTATCACTCTCTATATTTCTAGGTAAACTCCTTACTATCCATCTGATAATGATTCCTAAATCTATATTTCTAACTCGGATCCCACTTCCAAGTTTCACACCTATGTAACCAACATCTAGTAGGCATATCTACCTGGATAATTCAGCATGTCACAAATAAAACCCTTCATCTCACCCAGACCTGCAAACCTGACCATCATCCTGTATTTATATGATCTGTCCCCCATTACCTCTCTGATCTCACCACATACCACTTTTCCCCTTGCTCTGTCTACTCCATCTTTACTGGCATCTTGGTTGCCCCTAAAACATGTTACAAGCACACTCCCACTTCACATACTTTGCAAATCTGTTCCTTCTCCCTGGAATACTTTTTTTTTTACCCTAATATCCATATCTCCTGCATTCAATTTATTCAAATAATTTCCTCAAAAGGAGGCCTCTATGAGTTCTATAAATGTGTAACACTCATCACTGTATATTCTTATTTATCCTTAACCTATTTTTCTTCATAGAATTTATCACTACATGATATTATTTGTTTACAGTCGCTATCTTCCCAAAGTTTGTCCATTTTGTTCCTTAGTGTATTATCACTGCCCAGCACATAGTATGTGCCTGATAAATATTTGTGAGATTAAACACCTACCCTGTTGAACAGAGGTGTCAACTCTGTCAACCAATGCAGAAAAGTGGGAGTTTGCTTAAATTTCTTCTTCCCTACATCCAATTATTCATGAATTCTATAGATTAATTTCCTCAACATCATGCAAATCCATCTCCTCATCTCTATTCCTACTTCTACTGCCTTAGCCCAGATCTGTCGTTTCTTCCCTTTTGGATTACAATAGTACTTCAAATGTTCTCTTTGACTCTACTTTTAGTCTCCTCAAAACTATTCTCCACATTCTTGTCAGAGTGACCTTTCTGAAAGGCAAATGTCATCCCATTCCGTTGCTTGTATGCTTTAAACTATTGCACTTAATTTTTCATACAAGGTCCTATCTGGTGCATAGCTATACTCTAGCTTCATTTTGCTACACTTGTGTACTTCATTCCAGCCTTAATGAGGAACAAATTTATCTGTAGTTCCCTAACATGTGATGTTCTTCATCTTGATGAATTTCTGTTTAGACTCTTCTTTCTGCCTGGACACCTCTGATCCTGGTTCACATTCCTTCTCCTACTTCAAAATTCAGATTCATATCAAATGTCACTTCTTTGAGCAAGCCTTCCTTACTCCATCAGTTGGGATTAAATGTTATTCCTCTGCATATTATGCAGCCATTAAAAACGATGAGTTCATGTCCTTTGCAGGGACATGGATGAACCTGGAAACCATCATTCTCAGCAAACTGACACAAGAGCAGAAAATCAAACACCGCATGTTCTCACTCATAGGCGGGTGTTGATCAATGAGAACACATGGACACAGGGAGGGGGGCACTACACACTGGGGTCTGTTGGGGGAAATAGGGGAGGGACAGGGGGGTGGGGAGGTGGGAAGAGATAGCATGGGGAGAAATGACAGATACAGGTGAGGGGACGGAAGGCAGAAAACCACACTGCCATGTGTGTACCTATGCAACAATCTTGCATGTTCTTCACATGTACCCCAAAACCTAAAATGCAATTAAAAAAAATGTTCTTCCTCTGCACTTCCATGGCAGTCAGTGAATATAGCTACCATAACAGAACATTATAATATTATAACATTGTTGTCATTTACTACACTGTGAGCTTTCACACACAAGTAATTTGTCTTTCTTCTTTTTTTCTTGGTTTCAGCATAGTACCCAAAAAGTAGTAGAAATTTAGTAAGTAAAATGCATTCAATTCAAAAATTGAGTTAATCTCCATCCTGAAACACATCTCTTCATTCTTGGATACTTTCAATGTATCTAGTCACTATACCACCAGCTCTTCTCAAATCCTCCCTTAGTTCCTTCCAATTTATCTACCTTCTCAAAGCTAGTAGTTCCAAAAGCCATCATACTTTTTTGGGTATGGATTATGTTCTTGTGGCTTTCACAGAGTATGACTCCAAGATATGACTTGTTCTCTTTTGTTCAAAATGAAACTGATGCCAAAATGCAACAAAGAAACAACAATTAGTAAATCTCATTAATAGATTTATTATTCCACATCTCCCAAATGTCAACTTATCTTTATCTAAATTGTAATTTATGTATAAATAATCACATGATAAATGTCCTATTCCTTAGTATTATTGGTAACATGAATGATGACTAAATGTGTATATACATGAATGCGTATGGAGGGAGGCACCCAGACAAAATGAAGAAACTGTACACAAGTCTTCCAGGAATAACGAAAGAGTTCCTCTACCTGCTTGTGGCTTTCCTGGGTTGTTCTTTTAGGAATTCAGAAAAAAGATCTTGGTGAACATAATATGGAAATTGATGTAAAATTTTGTTCTGTGTGAACTGGTTCATTATTAAGACTATGCACTTTTTCTTTTTTCTTTTTTTTTTTTTTGAGGCGGAGTTTCGCTCCTGTTACCCAGGCTGGAGTGCAATGGCGCGATCTCGGCTCACCGCAACCTTCGCCTCCTGGGTTCAGGCAATTCTCCTGCCTCAGACTCCTGAGTAGCTGGGATTACAGGCACGAGCCACCAGGCCCAGGTAATTTTTTTGTATTTTTAGTAGAGACGGGGTTTCACTATGTTGACCAGGACGGTCTCGATCTCTCGACCTCATGATCCACCCGCCTCGGCCTCCCAAAGTGCTGGGATTACAGGCTTGAGCCACGCGCCCGGCCAGACTATGCACTTTTTCAATTTATATTTGCCAAAGTATTTCTCTAGCTACTAACTCTAATAATTCTTGCATTAGTCCTATGAGCTTGAAGTTACAGGTATGTGTGTGTCTGCATATCTGTGGTGTTTTGCTATCTTTTTACAGAAAAGTCTCACAAAGGTTAAATGATTCATACGAAATCATATGCCAAATAGATGGCAGAGCCAGACTTCGAAACTATTATTTTTGTATTTTCCGTCTACTTTCTTTGCAGGAGAAAGATAATGTACATACTCCCAATAAGCTCACTTTATACCTAAATCATATCTACCAATGATACCACAGAAATAAACACTTTTAAGAGAATACTTTCATCAAACTGTTTATTAGTGTTTCTGCTGTTAGTCAAAATTATCTAATATTAATTCCTTATCCAAAATCACTGAGTGTTCCTAGCTGTGACTAAATCTTGTTCTCCTATCCCCTACTCTAATTCAGACACAAATTAATACTAGCATGAGAATGCTAAAGTTCAGTTCGTTTGCAAATTCAAGACTTTAGGATAAATATTACTGTTGCTTATATTTCTTATCTTTTCTACCTACCTTATTTCTCAACATTTTCACACAAATTTCCAAAACAGTTATGTAAAAATAATTGAAGTTTAGTTTTAAAAAATACTTCATTTCCTCCTTTTAATTTTTTTATTTGGCCTTATAGTATCAGTAGGTAATTTGATAGAGAAATATTAGGTGATGTGAACTTGTGAACTGATAATAAAAATAAGGTAAAAAGACCTTTATGCAGTATTTTGAGTAGTATAAAATCTAAAATGTATACCTACAGATTTTAGTAACCTAATAACTATGCACACAACTTTGGAATCTTTTAAATTTTTGACCAGGGGAATTTTGAGTTAAATTTAAAATGTAATAAAGTTTGTAACATATACATTTACTATTAAAATAGTCTCCATTCTACTGACATTTATTGGCTTGCAGAACAATCAGACTTTTGATAAGTCTGTTTCTACCTATAAAAATCTACTTAATGTGACAGAATATTAGGTAGGTGAAACTTCATTATTACCAAATGTATGTAAAGGGGCAGAATTTGAGGGACAAGCATTAAAACATAGAGCAAAATTTCTAAAGCAGATTTTTTCATAGCAGTTCTGCCATAGACAAAGTCATGGGGTGGGAAACTCCGAAAGGGTACTAACATACCAGAAATGCAGGCCTCAGTGGTATTGGCAAGACCTGATAAAACTGCCTTATCATAATACTAACATATTATGTTAATGTAATGTACAAGCTGCTGAAGATTGGGTTCTCTAAAAGCAGACAGTGAGACTAGGTTTAAGGTACAAGATATTTAGTAGGGAATAACACTTGTAAACAGGAAGGAGAAGAAAACAAGATTTGGCAGAGGAAGAAGCTGAACTACAGTATTGGCTTAAGAACACTTCATCCAACTCAGCAGGAAGCCCTGAAGTAAGTGTCTAATTTAAAACCTGAAAGTCTCAAACTTCCCATTCATGTCCTTCACTCAAACGGAAGGGCCTGGGAAGGATATGACCTGGAGTTAAGCAGCTCTCTGCAGGTCAGGCAAACTACAGGAGCTGACAGATGGAAGCTATATGTTTTACAGTATTCCTGTGGCTGGGCAGCAAGTGCATCCTTGAAGATGTGTCAGGATAACACATAGCCATATCTACCATAATGAGTTATCTTAAATACCAGCATGTGGCATTATACAAAATGTGGTAAAATTACTTTAGAGGGGTGGAAGCTAATGTGGTTTTTAACATAAAGGTAAAAAAAAAATCCTTTATATTAAAGCAGAGTAGTCTACCAGCCTATCAAAGAACACAGAAAATACACCGTTAGAAAGAAATTATGGATTGAGGATAAAAATTAATTTTAGAATGTTTCATTTTCCTAAACTAGAGTCTGTTCAGACTTCTAAATTTTTCTTCCTTTCTGAAGTCTACAAAAGCAGCACAGTGAGCCCAGGGGGCTAATTATTTCTGACCATGAATTACTTTAAAATATTTCTAAGTTACTAAAGAATTTTTGGAACTGAGTTCTTTTTAAAATTCTTCAATTAATTCTAAATTCTCAACAAAACTACAAGTTTTAAACTCTTGATCCAAACCCAATGATACTAGTTAATTAAATAACATGCAGCCTCTTTAGTACAATAATTAATGATTCAAAGATTTGATTGCTTTTTAATGTTTCTGTACTTTAGCACACCCAGTTGCATGCTGGTAAACCTAGCTTTCAAAAAAAAAAAAAAAAAAAAGAGGTGATACGGAGCATTTGCCAGTTTCCATTATGTAAATTAATCCAACATGGTTGATTTCAACCTTTCAACATGATGTCACTGGACAAGAAGTCAGGAAAAGATACACACAATTTGTTCTTGTGAGCCAGTGTGAGTTGGCTTCAGCACAACACTAGTACAACTATTTTCTCTTTATTCTTGGATTGTGTGAGGACTATAACACTTAATATTTGACAATAAATCTGATGATATATGTGTACGTGTTTGTGTGTGTGTACGTGTGTGCGTGTGTGTGTGTGTGTGTGTGTGTGTATATATAGTCTTATCCATAAGAATTATTTCAGTAGCTAATAGGCTACTAATATTAGCTGTTCCCCTAATCCAAATATTATATCAAGTTTATTTAAAGTAATAATGGGAACTAAATTACAACAACAAAAATAACATCCAATGCACATTGTGAAAAGGACACAAAGAGAGATTCTGAAGAGACAAAAGCAGGACAAAGGAAAAATAAAATATTGACCTCCTTTGTTAGCACCACAAAACTCCTGCTAAGACAAGAAGCTGCTCCTCATAGTCAAGTCAGAGCTCTATCATGTAACACTCATGGTGTTAAGGTTTCTCATTTTTCTTTTTTCTTCTGTCCTTTGACATACCTTGAACCTGGCACTTGGTAGTACATACTGAAAAAGTGAATTGCAGATATTTTCTTGTTCTCACTTGACCTTGCCTTAGTGTGTTTCTCTGCCATTCACTGTTCCAACATACTAGTGCCTGGCAGGGGGCTAAAGTTAGGATATTTTATCTGACTCTGATTGCTTATGGTCCTCACCCTCTTATCCCTTCCTGGAATTATGAAAGTAAATTAATAGATTCTTCTGTTTCTTCCTTGTCCTAAATTTAATGCAAGGATTCTGTGCAATTATAAGTATTAGAGCTTTCAAGTCTTTCAATTTTTACATACAACTGTAATAATTGTTCTTTGCTTGGAAAAAATTGTAACTTTAAGTTTATAGTCACGGATAGCATCATGCAAGGTGCCAGCTCCCCATTTACCTTCCGTCATCATTGTAAGGTTCTTGAGGCTTTATCAAAAGCCAAGCAGATTCCCAATGCCTTGCTTTCCATACAAACAATAAGTCTTTTCTTTATAAATTACCCTGTCTCAAGTATTTCTTTATATCCATGCAAGAATAGCCCAATATACCCCTTAAACAAATGATGGTCCATCTCTTCCAGCCCTGGTTTTCTCAAATGTAAAATGAGTGGTTTGAACTGGGTCAATGTTTTCCACACTTTGTGGTTGTGACCAATTGAAGGACAGAGTTGGCTTTTTAAAAATAGAATAGAATAGGAAAAATTTAAAAAGGGAAATAAAAAGAAGGAGAAAGAGGAAAGAGTATAAGGGTAGAAAAAGATTAAAGAAAGAAGAGAAAAAAGAGAATAGAGTGAATAATGATGAAAGGGAAAAGATAAAAAAGAAAGAATGAAAAGAGTGGAAAGATAGTGTGAAAAGGGGAGAAGAAAAATAAAAGGCTCAGATGAGAGTATGAAAAAAAGGAGGGGAGAGAAAACAAAAAAATAGAAAAAAGATCTCATATAGAGAACATTACATGTTGTAAAGCAAGTCTCACATAATGAATTTCTGTTTCTGTCACATACATGTGTATGTATGTGCTACATGCATGTATTGGGTTGTGATGTGAAAGGAACTTCTTACTGCGTGTTGGTCTGAAAAAAGTTGAAAGCCAGTGATCTAAGTTCTCAAGGTCCCTTTCGATCAAAATAGTTTAAGATCTTATAGAGTTTTATTACACCTTTTATAAATGAAATTATTTAATTAAAGGGACAAATAAATGATATTTATAGAAAACAAACATGTGGAAAGGATCACAACTACTGACAGAATGTAGAACCCCAACTTTCCAGAAGGTTAGGTAGCATTCATCAAAGAATGGTCTAAATAAAGCTTTCTCAGCCAATATCTCAGAAAAAAAACAAAATTTGGACGGGAAGAAAACTAACTCTTCCCACACATACTTTCCAAATCAAGTTTGAGGATGGAAAGTATCTCTCCCTTAAAGTAAAAAAACAAATCTTGCCAATAAATCTTGAGTAAAGTCCTAAGTTACAGGTTAAAGCATTCTTCTGAGGCCTTGACACTACATGATTTTGGCTTCTAAACTTAACCCAAAAGGAATGGTAATCCAAGTAAGATAGCAACCTTCATTATCTTCCTCTGTGGCTCCTGTGATCTGCAGTTCATCATGCGGTATGTATTTTGTCTTCTATGAAAAGTTGGGTCATTGACAGGTATATTTGTATTAACTATGGAACCCAGGGTTAATTCTATTTAAGGCCATTCATTTCTGAAAGAGACTGGTTGTAAGAAAATCATTGAGACTCTAGAAATTCTTTTTCAGTTTTTGTTTGTTTGTTTGTTTGTGTTTTTTTTTTTTTTTGTCTCCCTCTGTCACCTAGTTTGGAGAGCAGTGGTATACTCACTGCAGCTTTAACCTCCTTCCAGGCTCAAGTGATCCCACCTCAGCCTACCCAATAGCTGGGACTACAGGCATGTACCACCATGCCTGTCTAATTTTAATTCTTTTTTGTAGAGATGGAGGTCCCACTATGTTGCTAAGGCTGGTCTCAAAATCCTGGGCTCAAGCAATCTTCCTGCCTTCACTTTCCACACTGCTAGGATTACAGGGGTGAGCCACCACACCCAGTCTAGAAATTCTTAAATAAATATTAACTATACCTTGCTTAAAAGTGCTGTTCATGTTCAATTTAAAGCAAAAAAAATGTGTGTAAAGTAGTGTCTTGCTTGTCTACCATTTTACTTTCCTCCATCATAGTCAGTGGACCTTCAGTATTTAACTGTTCAGTTTATAATCATTATTTTTGTACTTTTTGTCAAGACGCTCTGCAACTGCTCTCAGATTTTAAAATACATGGACATTTTGTCTCTCTGGCTCCTATGAAAGTTCATAGAGAGGGCTGGGCACAGTGGGTCATGCCTATAATCCCAGCACTTTGGGAGGCCAAGGTGGGCAGATCATGAGGTCAGGAGTTTGAGACCAGCCTGGCCAACATAGTGAAAATACAAACATTAGCCAGGCATGGTAGTGTGCTGGGCATCTGTAATCCTAGCTACTCAGGAGGCTGAGGCAGGAGAATCACTTGAACCCAGGAGGCGGAGGTTGTGGTGAGCTGAGATCACACCACTGCACTCTAGCTTGGGCAACGGAGCAAGACTCTGTCTCAAAAAAAAAAAAAAAAAAAAAAAAAAAAAGAAAGTTCATAGAGAGAAAACAGTATATCTCATATTTCCTGTATTGATTGTCTTCATATAGCTAGCATTCAGTCTTGTTATACAGAGCAGATGTGCTGTGAAATTAACTGGTTCTTTTTCTCTATATTGCTAACTGCAGCTTTTCCTATTGTTGATTACTAAAATAACAAATAGTAAAGCAGTTCTTTAAAAATCTACTTTTAGATGAATGATTTTCAGTGTATTTTCTCAAGAGTTCCAGCAAGTGTTACTGCTCTACTTGATATTTGCAAGCCATAAATACTAACTTGCAAGCCACAAATACTACCACCATATTGAAGGTATATACCCTTGATGTTGATAAAGCTAAAATACTTAATCTATCATCAGTTAAAGAAGCTCATTAAAAATTTTACTAAATTAAAAAATCACTTAACTTAGTATGATTATTGCTCAAATGTCTCTCTTATTAAGCTGTGAGTTTCTTAAAGGCAGAGACATTATCTTTTTCACCTTGGTTTTTCTAGCTAAGTACTAAGGGACTTAAATGTTTAAAGAATTGAACTAAATCTACAACTCTCAAGATTTCTTATTTTAACATAACATACATAAGAATCACAGAAGTTAAAATGCTTCAAAAGATACCAGACAGTAAACTAAGGTTGTAAAAACTATACCCCTTATTATTCCTTTCTGAAGTTTCCCCAAGGAACTATACAGCATTACTGATTTTCAAAAACTATAGTAAAGTTCAATAATGCTAAATGAAGAATCCTAGGCCAGATGCAGTGGCTCACACCTGTAATCCCAGTACTTTGGGAGGCCAAGGCAGGAGGATCACTTGAAGTCAGAAGTTCGAGATCAGCCAGGCCAACATGGTGAAACCTCGTCTCTACTAAAAATACAAAAATTAGCCAGGCATTATGGCATGCACCTGTAATCCCAGCTACCTGGGGGAGTGAGGCATGAGAATCGATTGAACCTGGGAGGTGGAGGTTTCAGTGAGCCAAGATTGTGCCACTGCACTGCAGTGTAGGTGACAAAGCAAGACTCTGTCTCAAAAAAAAAAATAAATAAATAAATAAATAAATAAATAAATAAATAAATAAATAAAATACATAGTATTTAAGGAGGTAATATTCAAAAAGGACTTATAAAAGTCCCTAGCATATAATAAATACTCAATATTAGCTATGTATTTAAGCCCTTCTTAGAAATACAACTTATTCATTAATATGGAAATAGAAATGAAGGACAATGAAACTGTAGTATAAACATATTCACAGTCCTATTTTGTCTTTCTAAGCATTTTTATTAATATTAGAGTCAACCCAAACAGGTAATTAAAATGATGTTTTTAATGAAACAGCTATAGACTGTTTATTTTACCCACATTACCAACTTTAATTAAGTAGGAATTTAACAGCTGATTCATCAGCAAACATCTCTGAATTGGATAGACTTTACTTCAGTCAGAAGATCAAGCCAACTCCTAAGTTTCTAATGTTCTATTTAATTCATAGCATCATTAACTAAATACTTTAGTACAATTTGTTTCATATATGTGCTTCTGCAATATTTGCTTCATTAAGTGATGAACATATAACAGAAGAAAAAAATAACTTTGAGTGTCTCCTTCTTTGTCCATTAAAATGGTTTAAAATTTTAACTAGCCAATTCAACACATTCACTGAAAATCCCCTATGTGCAAAGCACCAAACTAAGCATGTTGGGAATACAAAAATGAATATGAACTCAGACTTCAGGTAGGCTATGATCTTGTAGGTGGAACAAAACATGAACAAACAGCTAAAATACAACACATGTAGTATGTGGCCCAAGGGACTGTGGAAGCTCAGAAGAGAAAGAGATAACCTTAACTGAGTTAGGGGAAAGCAGTGGTGGTGATCTGTGTAGGCTTCATGGAACTAGGACATAATGAAATTCTAGGCTTTAAAAAGGCAAAGATAAATGTGAGGAAAATGGATATTCCAAGTGAAAAAAACATTATGACAACTGTTTTGGGGATGGGAAAGTGCAAGTCATGTTTAGATAATTATACATAGACAAGTTTCTTAACTAGCACAAAGCAAAGCTAGAAATTAGCTTTACTACGAGTAGGAACCATGTTATGGAGGGTCATGAACATTAGGCTAAGAACCCTGAACTTAGAAAACTACATATACATTGACACTCTCAAATGTACATTTTCAGTCCTCATCTCTCTTCTGAATTCCAGACATGTATGTCTTACAGCTTAACATCTCCAAATGGATCTCCAATAACTATTTCAACACCACAGTTCAACACTAAACTTTTGATATTCCAACTTTTGATATCCCTCCAACTTTCAGATGCTTGCTCACTGTTGATATCTCTTCCTCTTACAGATTTTCCAGTGAATGGCAGAATCTCACTGAATGTCAACTCCACTTTTCTAGTTGCTTAGGTCAAAATCCTTGACTCTCCTCTCTCCCTTTCACTCTCGTCGGCTTTACTCTTACACTATATCTACCATTGACTTCTCATTATTTACCTGGTCCAAGTTACTAACATTTTTTTTTTTTTGGCCTAAAAAGCCTTCTCATGGCCCACCTCCTTCTACCCTTGCACCCTTCAATCTATTTGCAATATAGTAGCCCGAATGAGCCTGTCAAAACCCAGGTCACACCATTGTTTCCAATGGTCTCCCAACCCATTTGAAGACCAAAGTCCTTACAATGATCTAAAAGACCCTCTCTGTGTTCTTATTTCCTACTCTTTTCCCTTTTGTTCACTCACCAAAATTACCACTACTCCAGCCAGCCATACCGGCCCTTCAAGCTACTTAGCTTTCTAAAGCTAGCAAGCTCTCGTCAGCTAGCATGAACTGCTGCTTTCTCTGCCCTGGAAGAATCTTTCTCCAGATATCCATATGACTTGCTTCTTCCAGTCCTGTGGGTTTTTCTCAAATACTGCCTTCTCCCTTAAGTAATTACCCACACACCCTATTTAAACTTGCAGTGCCTCTTTCCCACTCCCTTTCCTTCTTCCCTGCTTTTTCTCCATAGCAGTTCTGGTAGGGTGCAGTAATTTTGCTTATCTATTTAATGTCTGCCTTGCCACAATGGAATGTAAACTTAGCAAAGCAGGGATTTTTGTAGATTGCCATATCCTCAAAGACTAGAGGAGTATCAGAAACATAAGTGCTTAGTGAAAGTTTGTCAAATCAAAATCATAGTCAATAGGGCACCACTGGAGACATCTGAACAGAAGAGAAACACAATGAGAAGTGTACTTTAGGAAAAATACTCTGGAATATACATATAAATTGGAAAGGGATAAACTAAAGTTGGGGAGACAAGACTGTTTCAGCAGTTTTGGCATGACACGATGATAACTTGAATCTAGCATAAGAGGTATTTTGAGGTAAGTTAGACTAGAATTGGCAATTCTATAATGCATGAAGGAAAAACAGGTATCAAATATGATTTGGAGTGATATCATTTATAAGAATAGGAAATATAAAAATAGAGGCAGGTTTATAAAGAAATTATATTGTTCATTTTGGATAACATCCTAAACAATAAAGGGAAAGCAAGTTGAACCTAATTAATTCATGTCACAAATAAGGGTCCTAGAATTTTTTGTGACTCTCATTTCTGAAGACCCTACTGTTTCTCATATTCGGATGAACTTCAAATCTGAAACAAATATGGCTTAGTCATTAGTTCAAGTGGTTTGGCACATGTTCTTTCTAATAAAATATACTTTCTTATGGAAACCACAGTATTTCTGGGTAGAAAGCAAGGACTAAGGAAAAGTACCTGGGAGGAAATGGCTTTCACTTTTTTCTTCACCAAGTCACACAGTCACCATTTCTCATTCTAAGTAAAGATACCACCCCATTTCCTTCAGAGTTAGGTCATCATGGCTATACACAAGGCTCACACACTTTCAGAAGTTGTTTATACTCTAGTAGAAATAGGCATGCAGGTGGAAATGATGGGTTTTTTTGCTACAACTGCTAATAGCATATGAAAGATCTGATTCTTTCATGAAGACACTTTGAAAATGAGATGTAATCAAGTTACCGGTCAGCTGTCCATCATTACAAATAAAATCAACAATTTCTCTGCCTTTTCTGTCATGCCACACAGAACTATCATGTGTCATGCCACACAGAATATTGTTCCCATGAAATGAAAGTGTTGCATGTCTGACTTTGTGCTAAAATTTCACATTTGAGGATTTCCTAATTTTTCTATATTAAAAATTCAAAATGTACACTTGTAATATTTGGGGGATGTTTAACAAATTTATTGCGGATACTCTGTCATTTATTTTATTTCAGAGATCCATTTTTTATTTTATTCTTAAAACATAGAAGTTTGGAGTTGGAAGAGACCTTCATTTATAGATAATGCCTTTTTTTGTAAACAATTCAAATAACTGGTACTTTCTGCTTTAAAACCATACAAAATAGATGAATCAGAAGATAATTATCGTTCACATTTAAGTAGTTCTATCCTTGTAATATAATATGAAAGTTGCAGTACAAATACCTTTAAATGTTTATAGATCATTGCCTGCTAAAAAAGTTACTAAGCTTGAAAGGAAAAGTACAGAAATGTAAGATAAATGGCTAATGAGGACTATAATACAAGTTGAAAGGGAAAATGATCAAGTTTACAAAGTCTTTTTTTAAAAATATGAGTGATGAAAGCAGAGACATACCTGTAACCTCTTACAGATGCGCCTTTAACAATATGGATTTTCTTCTAGAAATTGAAACAAAGTAAGAATCATAGCCAAAAACTCACAGAAAATGTTAAAATAAAGATTCCCTCCATATTTTAAGCAATTAATGTCTAAAGAAAGGATTCACAGTGTTGCCAAGGATGCTGCTTAGTAAATAGTTTAAATTTCTTCCACTTGAGACAGAAAAGATCCAAAGTATATTAGCCTCTCCCCACTCCCCCCGCCAGTGAATTAATATTCTATAATACACACGACCACTGCTGGTGGGGGCACCTCTTTTCAATGAACAGAGATCAGCAAATGGCTAGTTCACGAAGAATAAAAATATACCCTTGTAATTTTAATGTGTGTTTATGTCAAAAAAAAAAAGTGGTAGATTCATGTTAATAAACCTTCCTTAGGGAAAAAATAAAATAGTTGCTAGGCCATGGTGAGTAATTAGCCTTTTAGCATCCTCTTTCTTCAAGAATGCTTCCTCCTGTGTTGGTTCTTTTAAATAGCTCCAGTCCTGGCTGTCTTTGTTGGGCTTAGAAATTGTTCACATATGAGAGAAATTAAGCCCTCATTTAACAGAGACACATGCCTGTCAAGACCAGAGGAACAAAGACTAGTCCCTGGGGCCTGTTCAGCTCCCAGAGGCTGCCACTCATTCTGTTAGCACTGCTTACCCTTTACAGAATGTGTATAAAACCCAATAAATCATTTCATCTGCTGTGCTTAATATATGAGAACTCTAACCAGTTTTCAAAGTATTTTCTCTTTCTTACACAACTTCACAGCTACTTAGTTTAAAAAAAAAAAATCTTCTATTGTTTCTTTTTCAGAATGCAATGACTTTTTTAGTCAAAAAGGTAATGAGAATGTCCCCAAACAGTCAGCATAAAAGAAGCAGTATCTTTTTAGATTTCTTGCCAGATACCTTTCCAACTATTTATGGTTAATAATTAGGATACTCATTTTGTGAAGTAACAGTACATATCTCAAATGCTTTTAAACCTAGCTTTGGAAGCTAGCCCTGGCAAAACTGAAATGGTTAAGAACCAGAATGGAACAGATTTGCTGTCCTCTTCAAATTCAATCCATTTTGCCCCTTTGGAAGACAAGGGCACATGTTCTCTCAAGGTGGAGATTAAAACTACTGTGTAATAGCCCTTTTAACTAGGCAAGTGAAATGGTCATCTCATAAACCCAACTAAAATACCTTTTGTGCATTCTCATTTCCAAAGAAAATACGGTGCTATTATGAGAAAAGACCACATTATAATTTATGTACAAATCAACCCTATACTGTCCCCTGCCTCATTTCCCACCTATTTCTCTCCTTAAGGAAAAACATGGAGGCTATGGGAAAAGATTAAAGACCACACTTTAAAAGCCCTCCAGTTTAGACCTACTCTTATCCAAAGTAGAGTAAGAAAAGGCTGTGGGGAAATGAATTGTCCATAATTACTAAAATAAATACTTCATTTAAAAGTAAAATGCTTGTTTAACCTGATTGTGTTGCATGTAGAGCAAATTTACCAAGGAGTTACTCTAGCAAAAATAATCTTCCCACAGAAACAATGGGAATTCCAGGGCTGAGAGCTTCAATCCTCAAGATTCTGTGAACCCCCAAACTAATAAGAAGCTGGTAGCACAAGAAACTTCACCCTGCTCAGCAGGGGGAGAAAAAGCAGATCTGGATTTGATAAGTAAAACCAGATCTACCCAATGGTTATATGGTAAAGCCCTGCAATTAATGGGGAACATAAACAGTCCAAGAAGCCAGCATTGTAGTAGTTTCTCCACAATTGGTTTCATTCATATCTAGTTAGATATTAATCAGATGCACAACTGGCACAAATGCTCTGTGCAAACACAGAGAACTGTGCACGTGTCTGAGAATAAAAAAATGAAATAGAGTGCATCTGACTCTTACATTCATTTTTTGTATCCCAAATGATTTATCATTTTTTAAATAATATCTTTTTTTTTTCATTTTAAACCACAAATCACATCCTGCAGGCCCTTAGCAAAGGCAGATGTCAGGATGTGGTAGTACAACAAAATAAATTAAATAACCCTTGAAAAAATAAAACAAAGTTCACTTATAAAAAATGACATTAAGGTGAACTGCCTAATAAGAACATGGATTTGCTTAAATAAAACATTACATGGTTCTGTTTTAGATTCATCCCTAAAGCCCTGAAAGATATTAGAATTTTAGTGCATAATTACCCTATTTACTACAAACAAAATGGGAGCAAATCAGAAAATCATATTAAGCTCTACTACACATCAGAAATGAAATTCTCATTTTAAAATCTTGCAGCCCAATAAATAAATTGTTGTCGGAAAATTTATTGGAACTAGAATTTAAAACTTAGCAAGTTAGAAATGAAATGGCCAAAAGTATATCTATGTCAACATTATCCTTCAAGCAGGAGACCCAGTTCTAGAAAGCATAACTGAGAAGTTTCCCTTCACAGCTCAAGTGTTTTCAGGCTGTCTGAACCCACCCCCACACTCAGCACACCCCCACAGTTGCACAAAGTTCTAACTACTTAACACATCTTTTTTCAAATGAAAATGCAACACTTGGAGTGAAAACAAGAGAGACTAGGAAAAGGTGTTATGTGCTATATATGCCACTGACATAATACTTCAAAAGGATATGCAGTAATTTCCTGCAATTAATACCTTAGCAAAGCTATAAGGATTTGTTTCTAAAAATTATGATATTTTACTTGCAACACTAAAATTAAGTTTGTGTCACTCTTTCCATTATATAGCTCTAATGTCATGAGTTTGTCATTGGCTGCAGAAATGTGTTTGCTGTAGCCTGAAAGCCTGAAGGCGTTTGCAGGCCCTCTTCCAAATATATTTTTCTAAAAATCACCCATAGTCATTATTTCATGGGCAAGCATTACAAGCCATCACAATACCCCACAAAGGAAACCTGAATTTGACCTCATCATTCCAGACCCTTCAATGGTTTGAAATGGAAACATCCTCCTAAGTGGACACAGCTTACGCTGTGGCCAAACTTGATGTATACCATTGAGCTTCATAAGCAAGACTACCCCACTGCGCTCCTTTTTCTAAGGACCAGAGTCAATTCCTGTCATCTGAATCAGAGGTCAGAGTTGCAAGGAACTTCAGTGATAATCCTGACCAATAATCCTTGTTCTAAATATATGGAAAATGAAAAGGCAGAAAAGTCATTTGCTGAAGGACATCTAGTTGCTAGCAGAACAAAGACTAGGCAGGCATAGACATCCCAAGTTCAAGACCAGACTACTTTCTGCCAACTAATCTAATTATCTTTCTGTCATTGTTCTAATACTATTTTGTCTCCAACTTGGGGCTACAGACTTTACATAAGAGGGAGAAGAACAAGTGCCACTGAGAGTAGATCACTAATAATCTACAAGTGCCTTCTTTTTTCTGGGCTTGAAATTGTGGCCTCACAGAGCCAAAGAGGATGTATTAATTTATGGAATTTATTGTTGCAGGAAAAGTGGTTGGGAGCATAAGAGTTAGAAACATATATAGATATCAGTAAAATGGACTGAAAGCATTGACAAGATCTCTGCCTGCATATTTTTTTTTCAGCTACTTGGAGACAGGTTTTTAAATTATTATTATTATCTGGAAGCTCTATTTAAACAACCAGAAATCAAATATGGCAGTCAAGTCCTAAGATTTAATTATTATTGTCTATTCTAGGGGTGATCCCAGGTAAAAGTATACATACTCAGTTCTCTTTAAAAGTAAAATAATGATAGGAACAATAATAATAAAGTTAATTATAAAAACAATACATTCTTTTTCAGTCCTTTTTTCAATGCCTATTTTTATGTAGCTGAGATCACCGTGTATTTGCATTACTGTGTTCCAGGGTTTTTGTTTCAAACTAATATTATACTGTAAACATTAACCCAAACAATTAAAAATTATTTATAAACATTATTCTTTATCAGTGCATGACAGCATATCACATGAACATGGCATAATAAATTTAATAATTTTCTTCATATTGAAAATCAGGGTTCTTTCAATGTACATTTAAAATTTTAGCTGAGCACAATGGCTCATACCTATGATCTCAGCATGTTGGGAAGCTGAGATAGAAGAATCACTTGATATCAGCAGTTTCAGACCAGCCTAAGCAACAGAGTGATACTCTTGTCGTTTTTAAAAGAAAGAAATAAAGAAATAAAAGATTAAAAATTAACTGGGTGTGGTGGCATGCACCTTTAATCCTAGCTACTTGGGAGGCTGAAGTAGGGAGATCTCTTGAGCCCAGGCGTTTGAGGCTGCAGTGAGTTATATCACTGCACTCTAGGCTAGACTATCAAAAGAGACCCTCTCTCTAAAACAATAATTAGATAAAATAAATAATATAAAAATTTCAATTTTTTTCATATACAAAGCAATGTATGTTAGAAATTTTCAAAAAACTAAAGAAAAAAATGGCTGAGTAGTAAAATTATTTGTACTACTTTTCTTGCTTTAGTTTTTAAATAACTACTTTTTAGCAATTTTTCTTTCCAGTAGTTTCTAAAAAAAAACTTTTCTAGTAGTTTTTCTTTTCTAATAGTTTCTTTAAAAATAAAAAAAGAACTTTTATACTAGTTTTTAAGAAAAACTAAAAATCCAAGGTAAGTTAAGAGCCCACCTTCATTTTTCTATATTCTGGTTTCCATTCTTGCATTATAGATATTCCAGCAATGAGCTGGAATTCTTCCAATGGTAAACCACATTTTGGCTCTATCATTGTGGATCTGATCTGGTCTACTTGATCTTCTAAGACTATTCTCTGGCTAAAACCTAATGATAAATGTTTTTAATTGACTTTTGCCTGCCCCAGTGGACTTTTGCATAGACAAAACTACCGGATCACTTAAAGGTGTCTCCGCTTCATCTTGCCATCAAACATTAAGATCTAGAAACCTGAGTCTGCACAAAGAGTAAGGTAGAGACAAAAGCTTGGAACTAGTTTTTCCTTTTCTCAAACAGTCATTACTCATCAATAAACAAGGTAATAGCTTTCTATTATGTGTAGTTTTCTCCTCTTCATCTGCTACCAAGCTCATTCTTCTATCACTATAACCAGGTTGATTTTTTTCAAAACCCAGCCTCCAGCTATTAAATTGATTATCTTGGAGCTATCATAGCACTCATGGTTCTCAATGAAGTATAGTGAGGGACTGACAGCCACAAGATGAAAAAGAAAAGTCCTTTAAGACAAATGCCTGAACCAACAGCTGGAGAGCCTTCCTCTCCTTAAAGTTTCAGGTTCCTCATTGCCTCCTAAAACTTCATTCAGTTGTACTAATTCTAAAGTGACCTCTATTTAACTAATTTTATCCACATTAACAAGTGATTTCTGCCCCATCATCTAGAAACAGCAACTTGAGACTTACATCTTTTATTTTACAATAGTACATAAGGAATTTTTTCCATTTTTGTAACTGGTTCCTGACTTCAGCACAACTTTTGAAAAGAGTCCAAGTAATTAGGCTATCAACTAAAATTGAAATACGTTCTCAATATTTTTTCTATGTATAATACAACTAAAGATTATATAAGGAGGAGCCAATTAATGATATTGTTACATTTCAAAATAAGCCTGCCCTATTAAGAGTTCATTAGTTCAACCACCTTGTCAATATGTTCGAGCAGCAGCCAAGCCAGCGAAGCTGAGGGCCCTTTCCATTTACACTAAACCCAGCCAGTCCAGAAAACTCAACAGCAGACATTTTAAGAGAAAATCTTCCACTGAAATATACATGAGTCAAAAGTTAAGAGTCCAGACTACCACCTGACTGAGAATGGACTCTACCCTAAATTCTGTGAATTCCGTAACGTTCATTGTTTGATATTACAACGTTAACATTTTCTTAAAGGATTGAGTAGTAGATAAAATTAATTCAGCCTCTTACCGAAGCTATTACACTTTTTGCATCATTTATTTGCTTTTATTTTGAACAAGTAAAAACACCTGACTCTAACATTAATAATTTTAAGTGGGAAGTTACTATATGTGAATTAAAAATGGTTATGTCAGTGCATCCCTTCAGCATTTAAAAGATATTTTTCTGTGCTTTATCAAGTGTCACATAGTATATCAATTTTTATTTCCCATCTCTCAAGTCTGGTATGCATACTGTTTAACTTCTTAAATTCTAAGTATAGACATAATTCACAAAAGCAAGGCAAATGCTTGACATACAAGGAGATGGCATACATAAGATTTATACGAACAACTTTATTTTCAACAAGAAGGACTTTTGCATTTTGTGCAGCTACATCACATAACTTCAACTGTGTTTAAAAAGCTATAAAATAAATTGGAAAGGTTCATTTACCAGCCTTCTAACTTCACAAGCACTATGGATATAATAGCAAAGCCCATTTTAGTCTGAGAAGTGAGAATTTGACCCTGTTTTTTGCAAATAAAATGCTATGCTCTCTTTTGTACAGTCTCCAAGCTGCTGTAATACTTGGTCAGCCATTTCTGAGTGCCTGACAATCCTTCCTCTCTACTCACTGACAATTGAAAAGCTCTCATTTGACAGCCAGAGAAAATTGTTGCTCTTCCTTTTCCTCTATACTATCATAGTAATAACAATTGATTATAGTGCCTACACATTGATTATTCTATATTTACATCACTAATTTGTGGGTTTTAAATATGCATGTGTGTATAGATACAAACGTGTTTACATGCACATATAGAATATGTACATTAAGTTTCTCTGTTAGAAACTCTGAAATTATTCCTATACCTAGTCATACAAGAACAAAAACAACACAACACTGATAGTGGTATATATTATGCATTAAGCAATTGCTAGGGGTTTTATATAATTATCTCAAAACTACTGTAAGATACTGTAATTATCTTTAGGAATTAGGAAATACAGGCTGAGAGACATTAAGTAACCTGTCTCACAGCTAGTAAGTAACAAAATAGACCACAGCATTAACAGGTAGTGGAATTGTTATTTAAACCCTGATTTACTTGTCTCCAATACCTGTGCAGTTCCATAAAATTTTAAAATTACATATACTCTGAAATAACACATCTTACTCTCCATATCTATTGTTTATACATAAAAATTTAGCTGAAAAGTACATTCAGAGTCATACATTTTTCATATATGTCAGGATGTAAGATTTTTTTCTATGTTATAAAGTTTTAAAAACACTTTCAAAAAATGGGTTGATGCATAAAAACCCTAGAAGAAAACCTAGGCGATATCATTTAGGACATAGACATGGGCAAGAACTTCATGACTAAAACACCAAAAGCAATGACAACAAAAGACAAAATAGACAAGTGTGATCTAATTAAACTAAAGAGCTTCTGCACAGCAAAATAAACTATCATCAGAGGGAACAGGCAGCCTACAGAATGGGAAAAAAATTTTGCAATCTATCCATCTTACAAAGTGCTAATATCCAGAACCTACAAGAAACTTAAACAAACTCACAAGAAAAAAAAATCCCCATCAAAAAGTGAGTAAAACATATGAACAGACACTTCTCAAATGAAGACATTTCTGCAGCCAACGAACACATGAAAAAAAGCTCATCATCATTGGTCATTAGAGAAATGCAAATCAAAACCACAATGAGATAACATCTCACACCAGTTAGAATGGCAGTCACTAAAAAGTCAGGAAAGGACAGATGCTGGAGAGGATGTGGAGAAACAGGAACACTTTTACACTGTTGGTGAGAGTGTAAATTAGTTCAACCATTATGGAAGACAGTGTGGCAATTCCTCAAGGATCTAGAACCAGAAATACCATTTGGCCCAGTAATCCCATTACTGGGTATATACCCAAAGGGTTATAAATAATTCTACTATAAAGACACAAGTACATGTATGTTTACTGCAGCACTGTTCACAATAGCAAAGACTTGGAACCAACCCAAATGCCCATAAATGACAGACTCAATAAAGAAAATGTGGCACATATACACCATGGAATACTATGCAGCCATAAAAAAGGAAGAGTTCATGTCTTTTGCAGGGACATGGATGAATCTGGAAACCATCATTCTCAGCAAACTAACACAAGAACAGAAAACCAAACACCACATATTCTCACTCATAAGTGAGAAATGAACAATGAGAACACATGGACACACGGAGGGGAATATCATGCACCAGGGCCTATTGGAGAGTGGAGGGCTAGGAGAGGGACAGAATTAGTAAGAAATACCTAATGTAGATGATGGGTTGATGGGTGCAGCAAATCACCATGGCACGTGTATACCTATGTTACAAACCTGCATGTTCTGCACATGTATCCCTGAACTTAAAGTATAATAAAAGAAAAAAATGGGTTGATGCTTGTGTTAAAATTTATTCTGCTAAGAAAGTTAAAAGCCAAATGGCATCTGAGAATTTATTTTCTAACTTTTTTGTCTTATTTTTTAAGACCATGCTTCATTTCTTTTTCATACACCTTTTCCTAAAAACACAGACCTGCTGATATCAATACATTTTTAGCTTGCCAGTATACGCATATGCAAATAAAAATCAAGTTATTAGAAAAATTAACTAAATTTATTTAAATTGTTTAAACCCTGGTCCATTAAAAGCTTCATAGCTAGTAAGTAAAACAGCTGTAACCAAAATGAAAAGTATATTTTAACCCATCATGAATTATTTAAGCTATGTTCCAACCCTCAGGATGGATGGATGGGGGAGCGTGGGGGGAGGGGGAGAGGGGGAGAGAGAGAGAGAGAGAGAGAGAGAGAGAGAGAGAGAGAGAGAATGATTCAACCTAAATGTAGTTATAAGAAAATTTATTAACATTAAAGATGACTGAACCTCGGTATAGTGACATCACTTTAAAACCCTCAGAAAGTAGTATAATTAACTAAGAGGTTCATATGTAAATACCAAAAGAGTCACCCAGCCATAAACACACTTCCCACTGCACTACAAAAAGATTTCAATTATATTATTTTTATCTCTTGCCCTGTAGGTATAGAACCACAGTTGTACTAGTTCTAGGACAGAAAGAGTCTAGTGGCAAAACTTCTATTTTTTCTATTTAAGGATAAAGGGAATGTAATGAGATTTTAGGTGTTAGGTATTATTAGCCACATTTTATAAACTAGGAAACTGAAATGCAGTAAGATTTATTCAGGTCACAAAAAGGGCGAACGGAGAAAGGATCTGAAATACTAGAAACAGTACTCCATCAGGCATCAAGAAACTTGGCTTCCCCTTGTAGCTCTGACAATATTTGCTTTTTAAGCCTGGACAAGCCTCTGTTCTATAACTCAATTTTCTTATACAAATTAAATAATTGGGATAGATTAAGCAAGCCTAAAGGTTTTATATATTATAGGTCAGCAAAATTTCAAAGACAAGCAAAAGTGGAGACTTACGTGTAGCTGGGAACTTTTTATTTTACCAAATAAAACTATTGTAAAACAAAGAAACAAAGCACATACCACCTATTATAACCATTACTTCATAGAGAGGACATTTTAATTCCCCAAAAGGTAGAAAAACATAATCTCAAGGTTATTTCTAAGTATAGCTTATGATAAACTCACTATATTGTCTATTGTCTTCAACATGTATAGCTACCTATCCTCCCTCTATCCAGTTAATGAGAATCATGAGGATCTCTAGATGAAGTTTCGAGTTTAACATTCTCTGAAAGTGGTAGCAGAGTAGAGAGGCAATATTTAATACAACTATTACCGTAGTACTTTTTCAAAGGTTTCCCAAATTCCATCTTTAGAGAACTATCTTCATAATTTTGCCATATCCAAGTACCTAAAACTACCTAACTACTATTTGCTTAAGGTTTTAATTTGACTTTTTCTTCTGGCATAAATACACTTACTTCAAATGGAAACTTCATATAATACTTCAAATAGAAAATTAAAATCACTTGTCATAAATAGAAGATAATCAGATAATCATGTAAAGAAAAAATATTAAATTTATTTAAATTCTAGCTGAATGCCATATTGCCTCCAAAGGCTCTGAGAATAAGATGATCTCACTATCTCTCTCTCTCTCAGATATCAGCATGTAGTAGAAGAGTATTAAAGACTAACATTAAACTGAGCCCTCAATGTAATGAGAAAGATCAAGTTGAAAAAAAGAAGAGAGCTATTTTCCCCAGAGGGTTGATTCAGTATTATGTAATGTCACATGCTGGCCTCACCTGGAACATCTGCCCCTCTCCGCTGCACCACACTGACATTGAAGAGGTAAGGGACCCTCCCACTTTAATTACAGAAAGAAGCAGAGACTCTGGTTTCCCTGAATTTTTAGTATCACTGGTTTGGGAGAGAGCTGAGGAGTACATTGCAGCGTAAGAGATAAACACAGATGGAGAAGGGAGGGTCATGTAGAGACTGAAGTAACTGAAAGATAGTGCGGAAAAAGCTTTGAGATTCACCTTCAGGTTTTGGTCTGCTGAATGAGATCTTTGCCATAAGGCCCCATTTGGAAAAGCAGGTAACTAGCTGATTCCATAAGAATATCTCTTGGGATCTGGTCAGTTCTCTTACTTTTAGGTGTATTCCAACTATAACAAACAATCTAGCATGACTAATGTGGAAAAACTAAATGTAGTTTTAGTTCACAACAAGAATTTGTAATTTTTGCGGTTACAGTCCTTGCTAGTCATAATTATAGCAGTTTTACCTATTCTTTCTAATCCAGAATCTTTATTATTAAAATGTTTGAATCAGACTATAGAACATCTATCATTACTTTTAAAGTTAATTAGATTACATAAAAGAAATAATTAGATTTGCATTTTTATCTTAGTTTTTAAACATCCAAAGATCACAACAGCCTGCCTGTAGGCAATTAAAAACAGCATACAGCAGAGACACAGGGAGAGGAAAGAGGGTCTGTTTTTCCTGGCTAATTCATGATTGAAGATAGAATTACAAAATATTTTAAGGGCTTGCTGAAGCTAGAGGCTAATCCTAGACTTCTAAGCTTTGTTTATACCCCTCATTTCATTGCAAGGGAGTATCAGATGCATGTGCAGTGCCGATAGAAGTATCAAATTACTTTCAATGGGTTTATTTAGTCCTTTTCAGAGAATGTTGGAAGGAGATCCATTACCTGATCAATAGCATACAAAAAAGGACTATTTGCTAGAGCCAAAACAGGAGGACTGTAATTGCTTTTTGTTTATCAATGCTAAATACAAATAACAAAAAATACAACCTAAGACAGAGGGACTATGTGAGACTGAAGTCAGCTTCTGACCATCCTCAGTTTTTTTATTGGCTTCTCCAGCCATCTCCAAAAGACAATAAATGGAAGGTGCAGCTCTTAAAATTAGAGGTCAATTAGATACTTAACGATGAAGCAAATCTTCAAATATATATCTATTATTATTATGCTAGCAAAAAATTAATTAACTAGGTCAAGCAGGCCATGAAGGCTAATGTACAAAGTAATTATTTCTGATCTTTAGACCAGTACTTCACATAAAAAGGTAGTCCTTTATTCTGCTCAGCAGATACCTGAAATGCCTGTAGTTAATCATATTGAAGGAAACAAAAGGTAAGGTTTATCTCCTTAAAAAGTGAGAGGACATCTCAAGTTATTCTGTTTAATTGTTTAATTGTAAATATTAGCATCTTTCTGATTACCGAAAAGGAAGAAAGGATAACACACATTTAATGATGCTCTACCACATGGCAAACACACAGACACACAAAATATATCAATAGCACAGAGGAATATATTATAATCAAGATAAAAAACTCTGCATATGAAAGATAATCATATATGCTTAAGAACAGTGAAACTTCAATGAAGCAATTAACACTGGTTTGAGTAAAAGAAAATAAGCAATATGTATTTCAGCATTTAAAATAAAAAGTTTTCAGATAAGACAAAGAATATTTCCAAAGATGCAGCAATGGCATTTAGTTCAGGCTTTCTACAGATAGCTTGCCATCTAATGTGCATGTAAAATGATGAGGGGAGGGCAATGAATATTGCATAACAATCATAAAGAAAATAAAGCACTAAAAATTTCAAGTCTCACAATTATACCCAAAAAAGACATATGTGTAAGAATTGACTAAATCATTGGCCCTTGCCCAGAGAGCCAAATGCCCAAATAAAACCCCACCCAGCCAGTCCATTCTTAAGAGATTGTTGTTCAGTTCTGAGGAGAGGACATTGCTTATATAGCTCACAATAAAAGCCACTTGAATAACTCTAAAACTGGAGTCTGAAGAGACATGAATAATTGGATAATACTATTCATCCTTGTAAAAGGAAGTTTCTCACAGAGATATTATAATGAGCTGAATTCTTTTGCAGACTCAGTTCTAGCTGCAAAATTCCATCGTTAAATGTGTTCCTATTGACTCGCTATAGAAACCAAAGAATGTGGTATACATATTCTCCAGATTCAAAACCATGGTATGGTCAAATGAGGTTAGATGAATAAATATATGAAAAAAATCAAGAAATGAGGATTTATAAAATATTTTTTTTGTTTTGCCTAGAGTTGTCTTATATTGAATCATTGATTAAACAACTGTCAAATTAATTAAAAGTGAATTTTGTTAGGATAACTCAGAAGTAAAATGCTTCAAAATATTAGCTAAGATACTACAGTTCAATGAGTGGGAGATGGAGGATGAAATTACTGAAGCAGTTATCTTTCTTTGGAATTTCAGCCTAAGAATCAACATTGCCAATTCCAAAGATCCATATTTCATGACCTATTAGTTTTGCTTTCCATAGACTTGGTTTAAAAAAAATAATGTTTTTGTTCTGGAAATAGCAAAAATACGTATTTTTTTTCTGGGCTCTATATCAGGAGAATTACTTAATATGTAAAAAATTAGAGAAATCACCATTTTTCCCAAAGCACAGAGGGATTTGAATTTACAAAGCAAACATTCTCATAAAAGACCTAATATTCAGGTGACATTTTAATAGCCATTCTTAATTATCCTGATTTATTAAAAGGTAAAAGTGGACTCATCAAAACTATAAAAACAATTCACAAATTCATTCATCATACTTTTCTAACACGGCTTACACGACTTTAGAAGAATCTATTTAAAAGTTTAGCTCAAATTTATGAAGGCAAAATATGTTAAAAATATATTCAAGAAAAAATATATTCAAGAAACAAATACAAATTGTTCTTAACTGGACATATAAGTTCTGAATAATTGCAAATTAAAAAAACGTGAAATTTTATAATAGTATCTTAATCATGCCTTTTCCTACTTCTAATGAAAAATCCTGTTTTTCAATTTGTGGAAACCATTCACGTTTTCATTTGTTTCCATTATAATAGACCCAGATGTGTTGGTGTGGGGTTGTTACAAGAGATTAGGCACTCTTCCCTTTATTTCTATTAAAGCTTGCAAATTGGGGTGAAAAAACAGTACTGATTTAGAAGTCAGCATTCTGAACTACAGGAATGATTTCAAATGCAACCACATCATACTGATGACCCATAGCCAATTGCCATGATTTAATCTTGCTGACCATATTAGCTAATAGGTTCTAGGACTCAAGATACAAAAAGAAAAAAAGTGTCAAACTTGCTCAAATTGTCTCTATATTCATCATTTGCTTTTGAAAGAGAAGTTAGGTTTTATTTTTAATAACTTCAATCTTTATCTTTAATAATCTTGTTTAATCCTTTGTTCTGTTTTGTGTTAAAATGGGAGAGTGTTTCTTTTCTTGATAGAAAAAAATGTTTGAAGCATCCCTTAAGTATCATATTTTGCTCAAAAAGCATTTACAATTAACCCAACAATAATCTCTTTCCTAAATTTGATCAAATTTCGAAACCCGTTCCCCTTCCTCCCAAAAAAAAAATGGAAGTCTGAATATCAAATACCTGTTTTGTGTCAGAGATGAATACATGTTGTGTAAGGAGTACATGATTTTCAGCATTTGAAAAATTCTTTGAATAGTCTCATATGTAGACGGTAAATACTGGCAAGACATGCCATGAAGCAATAGCTCAGGATAGTATGAACTATCAATACAGGTCTCATTGCGTTCTCTTATTTTTTTTTTTTTTAAATTAATTCTTATTACAAACAATTTTATATTTCTAAAGTGAATGTAACTCTGACATTGAATATTTTTATTTTATAATTTATACTGCTAAGTTCAAGTGCTGATTAGTTTAAATTTAAAAAATTTAAATGAGAAATATCCACAAATTTTTAAAAGCAATTAAACTTCTATTAGAAAACTTGAAAAAAATTACTCCTATCTTCTCAAATTGATGTTTCCAAATGTTCATTCCAATGGTTTTAAGATCATGTTCTACAGTTTTCTGAAACATATGTAGTCAATCTTTAACTATAAAATCATATATAAGCAATACATACTAAAAATATTTCATGAAAATATTCTAAACTGATTTGGCTGCTATTCACCTGAAGTTCTCAGTGCCACAGGAAAACATCAGTGAAGATAACCAGTCAGTACAAACAGCACTGTACTGAGAAGTAAAATATATTAGAAAAGAATAAACAAGTAAGTTATAAAGCAGTAGTAAAAACAATAATTAACTGATACAGGAACACCTCAGGGAACTTCCTCCATTTCTGCTTTACAAATAGGAGAAACAGAGAGAACTAAATGGTCATGTTATTTAACACCTACTGAGTTCTTACAGAGGGGGATCTACAGAAAAATGTAGGAAGCCACAGGCTAAAAATCTTGACCTGAGCAGTAGGAGATACACTGAAAATTCTAATAAGAGCAGAGCAAGAGAACACCTGGACAGTTATTTAATTAAGCATCTCAGCATGAGCCATAAAGGAGATATCAGGATGAGAAACTATTCTAAGATGTAATTGTAAAGGCTGACTGTCAAAAACGCTAAAGACATTCCAACTCATCTATATTTGGACTTTTTATTTTGCAACATGTATACTTGAATATGGAATACTGAATAGGACAAAAACCAACAAAAAAGTTGGCCAAGACTTCCTACTGAAAATAGCTGGACAAAAATGCCAATTAAGTAAAGGAACTGCTTCCGATACCAAATTAGTATTTTAAGTGCAGTAGCTACCTGGAACACTAAGTATAATAAACAAAAATGAAGCAAGGATCGAAGGTAAAATCATTGTTATTCATCAATGAGGTAGAATATTGCAGTAAACTATGACTTCATGCTACTGATATTTTAAAAAACTATGGGAGGGCATGATATTAACCTCAAGAAAAAGTAATAATATAATTCAGAATATGCTGGCCCAACTAGTTTGAATCATAGATTCCAGCAGATTCTCTAATAACCAAAGGAAACAAGAGTCTGTGGTAGGATACGGATAACTCTGTGAATAGTATTTCTGAGAATTAATCACCAGACAGCCAGTTCCTTATTCCAGGGCTTTCTAGAATTCACACACCTATATTCCTATTTGGAAATGGAGATCATTTTCCTTGCCTATCTCAAATAGCTGTTCATTGAATTAACTATCAAGTATCTAAAAGAAAGACAGAAATCAGACCATCACCTTTCTTCCCCAGACCACTGTAATTATGATCTATATATTTGTACATTGCCATAAGAAAAAGGAATTTCTACACAATGTAGAAAATCCCTTTTTCTTATGGCAATGTAAAAAGCGAATAATAATTCATAATTACTCAGGAACAAGTTTTTCTTCCTTTATATACTGTAAGCTCCTTGAAGACAAACTATAACTCATTAATCTCTCTATTCCCGTCAGCATCTAGAAGGAATGCGGTTAATATTTGCTATATTAATAGCCTTTCTCCAGATTTTTAACAGTCTTTTTCCAAATTATTAACAGCCTTTTTCCATATTTTTTTCAAAATTGGTCCAATTAGTCCTAACAAGTAAATTAAAAGTAAGTTTCTCTCTACAGTACCATTACATGGTAAAATATAAAACAGAAAGTGGTCAGTGGTAATAAAAATAGCATTTGTATACTACCTGGGAAACCATTAGGTTCCCACTAGGTAGTGTTATGCAAATGGAAACAAGAAAAAAGATAAGGGTTATTTTGCTTACACATCACATCAGAGAAGAATGCTTAGACCAACACCTAGTCCATATTTCTTACATTCACTTATAGAATTGTGTACAACATCCTTGAAAACAGCCCTATTTGTGCTGTTTATAAGACAGGGGTACATCTGCAGAGTTTTACATTTCATTTTCAAGGAGGAAAGTATCTAAGTATAATCAGATGAGAGTAATAAAATACACTGACCTGGATCTGTTGCTGCAGGAGATTAATTTTGTGCTGCTGTTGCAGAAGTTGCTGCTGTTGTCTTGCAATCTATCAGAAATAAAGTTTCATTAAGTTAAAATGAAATGCTTACACCTCTGCCATTACCTCAGGTATTTCTCCTGGTATTACAGCAATGTTTTACTGCACCTCTATGTGAAAGAGTTCCTACAAAATGAGAGAGGTCAAATCAGAAAGATGGATGAAAGGAAGAATTTTTAAACAAGTGCTATCTCTCTGCTTTATCTGTAGGAAAACTACCCCTTCAATTACATTTGTGAGCTATTCACCTATATCTGCACAGGTCAGCCAGAAATCATGGGAATTTAGAAATTTAATCCTTGCAGAATATAGATAGACAATCCCTGGCTACATTTTTCTAAATGGCTTAATTTGGATGTAAAAAGTAAAATCTGTAAGCAAAGACAGGAAAAAGCTTTCTATTACTGTTTAATATGGTCTATGTTAGCAAACCCTTTCCTTATACAAAGACTTTCAAAACTGATACATTTACAAATACTGTCAAAGGAGTGCCAAAGAACACAGCAAAAAGTAAAATATCTTTAGCTTTTGTTGTTGTTGTTGACGATGCTGTATGTGATGTACAAAATATTTTTAAAAACAAATTAAGCTATAATTTAACATTTACCCATTTATCCTTTTGAGGACAATGTTTTTATATTACAATACAGGATCCATATACAAGTTTTATATTTCCTTGTTTCATCCAACAATCAAATGAAACATCTAAACAAATTATCTGCTCTATAAAAAGAAATGTTAACCATTTAATGCAAGCCCTCCTGATGACCGACTCTAGCTCTCAGGCGGTCAAACAGCTTCCTTCGGATAACAGTGTTTACTGTGAAGTATGAGTCAGGCATCAGGCTGCTTACTGACTCAAAAGCTGAGATGCTACAGTTTGAAGTCCAGAGAGATGATCCTTAGTGAGAACAGACTCACTGCCATCCTAGGAAGCCAGAGAGAAAAGCAGACAGAGAGTATTTAGAAGGACTTCGTTTCGTGGTGACTTTTTGTCAAAAGTGTCTTTTTCCCCTAGTTCTTCCTACTTCCAAAAGCCAGTATTCTAGAATGCATTATGTTGGAAGTGAAAATGAGTGTAGATCAGTTCCCAGCTATATACTTCCCAAGCCTTTTTGATGTTCTAGCTTATGCAGGGGCTGGGGAGGGAGTGCCCAAATTATATTTTATTCAGCACATGATGACAACATAGAAGTCTGCTTCCAAATCTTGCTTTGTGATTTCTGATGACAACTGGTTCATACTGGAAGCCATGATAAAGTTACACCTAATGTAGACTACAGTGTGAGAAATGGGGACTACTCTTTCCCAGAGCTTTATATTTAAAATGGAAATAGTTAATCAGGTTTGAATGGCCCACTCTGCTTGTGGATATTCAAATCAGAAATGTACAACTCACTCTGCAGCTCTAGGTATAGATGCTGAATCCTCTGAATATTTATTTCCTCTTAGCAAACCAGTGAAACAACACTAGGCATCTAATATTGATGGTCCCTCCTAAATGATAAAGTGCTGCATAGAAATGCATCCAAAACACCACAGTGCAATTACTATCATCCACTCTAGACGTATGGGTTTGACACAGTGAAGTATGGTACATAAGCACCATGTGGCTCAAATTCTGAATTTTATTTGCCAATCGGTTGAGCTACATGCTCGCTTCATTGAGCATGACAACCTAGTTTTAAGTGTCATTTAATTTTCATTTTGAAATATAATTACAAAGTGTTCACTGTAAGATATCACTCGTCTGCAAATGTGTCAAGATTAATTTGTGCTAGCTTATTCACAAGTGTCAATAGTTAATTACTGTGTCATCTCTGGATGGCTAAATGACATTCTAACTTCTGATTTTTTACAGTGTTCCTTTATGTTATTTTCCATTAGGGGCTGAGTCCATATTCCTACATGTGGGCAAATATTCAAGCATATAAAATACCAGACATCACAACTCATTAAAATCAACAGAGCATATATTGCTCTATATACTCCTATAAAATAGATTTAACTGAAAAGATAATTCCAGTAATAATGTCAGATTCCTAAAAACTGCACATTAATTTGGATATGTCTAACCTAAAGCATCAGGTACTACTCTATAGGATCATTGTTAGATTAGTGTACTCTTAGGAGACAAGAAAAAACATTTGGGAAAGTGATTTATTTTTAAAAGATAAACATTTAAATTTTGCTATTTTTCCTTCATTCTCACTTCTAAGTCAATCAAGTCACATACTTTTAGGAACTGTATACTAACTTGTATTCAATGACTTACCTATGCTATAAATAGTGACCGTAAGATATATCATACAAACCAAGACAACTTTCACAAGTAGAAGGAGGCAGGGTATTATTACTCTAGAAAACAGGTACTAACCAGGGCTATTTGGGGAAAACTGAAATGTATGGTCACCTCATTGGACTTTAAACCTGAAGAAAATCATTGGACCGATGAGCTTAAAGATTCCCAAAGTTTTTTCTGGAACAGAATCCCCTTCTTCTGGATGAGGAAAATAAGGCCCTTAGAAAAGTCACTTATGGTGAAGGTACAGAGGGATTATATGTGATGTCTATCTGAGTACATATACCTGAGTCATTAATCAAATCCAAACCTGAAACAATGTATCATTTTAGTTATGCCCAGTTGCTATGATGCCTTTCTTCCTCCACATATTCCCTCAGTTTCTTGAAGACCCTGGATTTCCAGAAGGCTTCTTTGGTTGTTGTTGTTATTGTTTCCTTATTTTCTTCTTATTTTTTATTTTTATTTTTTAGGAATGCTTACAACAAATAAGCCAATCAATGTGATTACTCTCTGAGCCTGGCACATTCCACATCTCCAGTTCCTCAGCGCCTTTTGCAGGGCTCACCTGTTCCTGCTGTTGGCGAGCAAGGTCCATTTGCTGCCGTTGTTTCTCAATTTGTGAGGCTGCCAGTTTTTTCTGTTCATCATGTGCTGCCAGAAGCTGCTCCCGTAAACTGATCAGCTGGGTAATCATGGTGGAGAGCTGCCGTTCTTTTTCTGCCAGGCTCTCAGGTGTACCTAAAATGGAAGCGAGACGAGATCTCACAAGCTTGAGAAATACCTGGATGAATCAGAGAAAGAAGAGCAGAATTTAGAAAGGCCCTGTCCTAAGTCATTTAAAGATCTGGGACAATGACTGGAGGCCGTTGTGGGTGTAGAAACACCACAGAGTAATTACAGCAGTGGAGTGAATGCTAGGTTCCTCACTGTTGCTGCCAAGAAAAAGTATTGTCACTAGCAAAATTCTCACTCACTCTCCTCTCTTGATCTAAAAAAAAGCAGACCTACCCCATTCTTACCTTTTTGCCCCCAGTCTATCTGATCAAGCTAGGAAATCCATGATATTTAATACAAAAGATCAGAAACTATAGATTATATTAATATTCTATAATCACCTCTAAGTTCAGTGACTAACAGTACCGAAGACATAGTAGATGCTGAATTAAAGTTACTTGAGGAAGTTTCTGATCCTTGCCCTCACAGAAGTTTCTATTGTACAAAGATCTGTCATTGAAGTGACAAGAGATTGAAGGAATCAATCTCTTGGCCATAGAGAAAATTCTACAGAGAGAATTAAAACTGCCTCCAGTGAGAAAAAAAATTGAATGTGATTCTTTCTTTTCCTGAGAAAGGATCAAGCTGAAATTCCTAAGTTCATCGGTAAAGGCAACAGTGTTGCTTGGGGGACTCCATCACCCCTTTGTCATTTGTCATTCTTCAAAGGGAAAAAACACATTCAAGGTTGAAAAGGTTATGCATAAGGATATCCTGTTTAATGAATATGATGTCGCTGAACACTTATGGTATGCACTAATGGTGCTGAACAGTTTTTTATGGGCAAATTGCACAGCTCTCCTAAGTAAAGGGTACAGAATCCTTTTGTGAATCTAAATTAGAGCATTTTACAGCAGCATAAGATAAGAATTTCAACCCACTGCATCTGAGCCACACGGATTTCATTATGAAGAAATGATCTGTGATTTGAAAGCTTTTCAGAAAAACGCCACCAGCTGTCAAAGGGGACAAAGATTGCCAATTTTTGTGTGTGCAGAAGGAGAGACTTCCAACCTCCTTATGAAACCCCCTCATTCCTACTAAGAAAGCACCAGTACGATCTGAGAAAATATTTTAATTATCAGTGGCCTTATTTTTCAAGTGGCCCAAAGGAGAAAGAGAAGCTTCAGAGGATGCAGGCTAGCTGTTGTTAGTATATGATTTCTGAAGGGTAATACTGACGTCAACAGAGAAGCTACCACATTTAGGACTATCATGGGATTCTTAAGGTCAACTGGTATCCTTAAAAAATAAAAAGAAAGAAAGAAAGTTGTCAGTATCCCTTATATCCTTAGATTTACTGGGCTGAAAGATGGCCTAAAATCAAAATAAAAAGAAAAATAAAGTTGTTAGAAAGTGTATTTCACTGATAAGAGAACAAATACTGTATCAAGGCTAGTGACCAGCTACTCTTTCTAGATCCTGAAATTTGTTAAAAGAAAATAGGTTTTTACTTCAGCAATGGGAATTTCATCATGGTGAAAGGAAGAATTTCTTGGTACAGAATCTCTAAAATACAAAAGTAGGTTCCCAAAAAGAACTGTAAGATATCTTAAAAAGAACAAAAGTTTAACTAATGCATTTGTTAATATATACAGGAATGAGAAAATACAACTCAAGAATCAGATTTTTTAAATTTAAACATTGAATGAATTTTTAATTCAATACATATTTTCTGAATTGCAACTATGTGTCAGGTACTATATCAAGAACTAAGGACAGCCTGGCAAGTAAAAGCAGACATGGTCCCTACTCTTAGGCAGTTTGTAGTTCAAAACTTGAAGAGACAGGTCAGGCACCATGACTCATGCCTATAATCCCAGCACTTTGGGAGGCCGAGGCAGGTGGATTGCCTGAGGTCAGGAGTTTGAGACTGGCATGGCCAACATGGTGAGACCCTCTCTCTACTAAAACTACAAAAATTAGCTGGGGGGTAATGGTAGGTACCTGTAATCCCAGCTACTTGGGAGGCTGAGGCAGAAGAATCACTTGAACCCAGGAGGCAGAGAATGCAGTGAGCCAAGGCCGCATCACTGCACTCCAGCCTGAGTGACAGTGTAAGACTCCATCTCAAAGAAAACAAAAAAGGAAGAAAAGAAAAAGAAATCGAAGAGACACCTTAATCAGGTAATCAAACATGTAAATTGTAAACTACAACTACATAGGGATTACAAATAAGACAAATGTTTTATGGGAGTTTAACCAAATTTGGGTGCCCAAGTTCAGGGAAAGTAACCTTAAAAGTCAACAAATTAACAGAAGGATGAATAGGAATTAACTAGGCAAACAGCTGAGAGTATGGTTTGAAGGAGCTTTCCAGAAAACATGAAACTGCAATGACAAAGAAACTACAACTGAAAAAAGGGTTGCAAGAGGGTGATTGGTGGTCAAGGAGTTTTTCCAAAGGAGAAAACACTATGGGCAAAGGTCGTGTGCGTGTGTGTGTGTGTGTGTGTGTGTTGGGGGTGGGGGCGGTTTGGTGTGTTCCAGATGTTGAAAGAAGTCAGTGAAACTTGAGCAAGGTAAATAAACAGAAATAGAGTATTAGATGAGGCTGGAGAGCTACTTAGAGGGCATACCATTCAGTCCCTTATACAGCATGTGTGATAATCTACATGTTTATTCTAAGAATGATTCCTAATCACTAAAGTGTTTTAAGAAAGGAGTGATATAGTCATTTTGGTTGCAGTGTGGTGAATAGATTGGAAAGATGAGATCAATGGGATGTATCCACATTTTATTATATATATTTTGTGCAATATACTTTTTTGTTATAGCTGTGTATATGATGTGAGTTAAGAGAAGGTTTATTGGATATGGTGATAGTTAAGGTAGTATAATTTTTTGTTAATAAAGAAGAGTTTACACAGGAAATTTTAGGCAAGGACCAATATAAGAGTTGGATCTAGTATTTGGATTCTCCAATAAAGACTGGAAAATTTTCTCTTCTTCCATCTTAAACAATCTTTTCAACAATCTTCAACATATTCCCCTTTCTCCTCTGCACAGGCAACAGAGAGGCTAAAGATGATACATAAATGACTTCTTAGCCTTTTCTGTTCACAGTGAAGCCAAAAGATTTATAAATGCATTGGTGCTTCCAGGGTTAATATACATATATCTGAATTTATAGAATAACACCATTTAACTAAAACTAATTATAAACAGTCAGTGGCATCTAAAATTTTTTTTGGACTTAAAAGATATACATTTAAAGAGAAAATGCAGAAAGCAACATTTTTAAATTGAGAATTTAAACATTCATGTAAGGTTGTCACTATTTTTTTTTAAACTGGAGGAGTACATATAGTTGACCCCCGCTATCTATAAGGTTTCACATCCGCACATCTGCTGATTCAACCAACCACAGACTCAGCCAACCTCAAATTAAAAATGTTTTTTTTAAATAGCAATACAATAAGCAAACAGGATAACAACTAGTCACAC